>NW_027094041.1:1200000-1800000 GCF_019434415.1 Metarhizium acridum | reverse complement strand
CGCGGGGCCAGATCACACAAGGTGCAACACCAGGACCATTGCGAGCTAGTGCCAAGCTTCCCCAGACAGGAACCACCTGAAGACGCTGTCGCTGCCAAGAAAGAGTCCATACTTAAGCTCCAAGCCAGCTTTGTCAGACCATGATGCGTAAAGACTTGCGAAGCAAATTGCGGAGTGCTCTACGGAGTACGCGTTCACCGAAACACGATCTGGTATCCGGTACGAAGTACTCGGCCACAATCCAGAATCTTGGCTACGAGCGAGAGCCACGTCAGTGCCCTTCGATGTACGAAGTACAGATTTTCAAAGCATCATCACGAAAGGCCATTTGGGCTAAGTAACTCGAAAGCGTCTGGCCCTTCACCATCAACCTGATGAAGCTGGATGCGCGGTGGATTTGCCTCCGTATATCTAGGATTCGTCAGTGTTTTTCTGAACAGCTCACGAAATTCTTCGATTGCTGCGCCACTGAGGAGAGTCCTTGGCATCGTAGAAGTGCTTTGGTTGCTTCCACTGGGACCACTTCTGGGGAGAATCAGACCGACCGCGTCTAGAAACCCATCGAGAGAGACCCTTGCTTGAACTGTGCGACCCTACGTTGCCTCACCAAGCATGCTCTTGTCGCCAAAATATCCGGTGTCGTGGACTGACAGTTGCACAAGAAGTTTCAACGAATGCAAGGCCTGGTCTAGTTGGCGGTGAAATCGGTTACGAAAAAAAGCATTGGGCGTCCCTCCTTTGGTGAGCACGTCTTTTGATAACCCGGACATTTTTCTTTCAACCATCCTTAAACCAACAACCCTCCCGTGTGTGATTATGTGTCGACTCGTCCTTAGTACATGATGAAGGCTTCCAATTTCTTCAGGGATCTTGTGTCTTAGACCGGAAAAGCTTGGCACCAAGGGGAAAAAAACGGTGTCGCAGTCCGTCCATTGAGCCTGCGGGGGGATGCGAGTACATATTGAATATGTTGTCGCAGATTCGATTGCCGTATTCTGGGGGTTTCTCAAACACGTTTATGAGAATAAGGTCGTGCGGCACGGGACGCGAAAATCTTGGGTCTTTGCAGAGCATCATCTCCTATTCCACGCGGCCCAGTTCTTCACCGTCATTTTGCTCGGATTACGGAGTGCACCGTGTCCTTCGTTTGACTCGACCAATTCAAGCTTGTCCGCATAGCCGTTAACGCCTCCCCATACGGTTCTCGACAGAGTGCAGTGAGCCCAACTATCCCAACTTTGGACATTAGGCGCTTTGGATAATTCCCTGGCTTCTCAGCTTCCGGACATGTCAGGATGACGATGTCAGAATCTATCGTTACATTGGGTGTGACGTATTATTGTTTGTGTAGGACATAGCGATATCAGTGCCCTGTAGCAATTACAAGGGCAGGAGCCGGCCATACTGAGGCATTCTTACATGTAAGACATTTAGAAACAAAAAGCTTCCTAGCTTAGGCTATAGGAGGCGACGGCAAACACGGCATCCTTTGGTACTGTCGGGCACTATCATAACATGTCTCAGAAAGCTGTCAGAAAAGGAAGATTCAGACCATGAGTTCGGGATGGTTTTTCGGCTGACATGGTATTCCGTTCTTCGCTTTTTGTCGCACGAAAAGGAAGGCGTCTTTCAATGATTGCATTTAGCGTTGCTTAGCCGGATAGACTGGCTCGATAGCATTGTGCACGATGATACGGTGGTCTTTTTCGGTGCAGGCAACACAAGGACTTGCAGATGAAGTGTCTGCATCCGCAGGCTTGTGAGTGGACAGCTGGGGGCAGAGCCGGCCAAGCAATCCAGCCAACAACGGAAGTTGGACACAAGCCACCGTCAGATACAACCCTCATCGGGGCCGGTGTGGGGGCCGTGATAGCTCATGCCCGGACGTGCGAAACACGACGTGGGAAAAGAGCTTAGGAAGAGATGGCAATGTTGTTCTCTCTCCGTTTCTTTCCCGCCCAGCCCCAAGGGCAAGGTCGGTATCGAATCTCCTAAGCCAGTCAGATGTGATGATGGGCTTAGTAGCGGTGATGGTGAGGTTGCCCCGGGATCCAAACCCTGGTTTTCAAGTCTATACAAGTGCATGGCACACCAATCTACAGGGTTGCTACTATCATAATATGAATGACTCCGAATGAAAAAAAAAAGGGGGGGGGCCAGATGATGAAGAGAAGCGTCAACCCAACGACCCCACCGACCTTTGGTGTTCATATTGGCGCCCAACAGGTATCTAATCTTAATACCTGAGTAACCCGCCGAAGAGACTGGATTTTTATATTTCGGTTGACTCCGGTCGGACCAACGACGGAAGGAGACGGGTAAGAAAGAGGCTGGGCAGAAATAGACCAGTCGCTTTGTTTCAACGAGAGCTGGAAAAGGTATGTGGTTATTGTGTGCTCAAGGCTGCGAGCGTCTGTGTGTGGCGTTGATGATGGCCTCAACCTCGAGCACAAGCATACGTTTAAATGCGACTAGTTTGAATTAATGCTTGTCCGGTTGGCCTTTTTCCTGCCGACTGGATGAGGTTAGGATGACAGGATGACAGGACCATAGGACCAACGGGAAGAATCGGTGACAGGGACGGCGAGACTGCAGGCAGACAAGGTGCACATTGTAATACTCGGTACGCATTGTGTGTTCGGTGTGGCGGGTGGAGGCGACGAGAGCTGCGGTGAGATGCTGTGCGGGCGGAGGCGCAGGTCATGATGCAGGGAACATGGAATATTGAAACGGTGCTGAAGCTGGGGAGAAGCTGGGCTGCATGTGGTGTTATGTTTAGCATTCGAGGGTTGCCGACAGACTGCTGCGCACGGAGCAGATCTGGCAAGGGGTAGAAGGATGTTGGTGATGGTTCCTTCAAATGTTGTGGATGCAGGATGTTGGACGTAGGATAGAATCGGATCTACCGAAAGCAGGCTGGGTGCTTTGGTTGATTTGGCACCGGGAAGGAGCATTGAGTGCTGGAACCTTAATTTCAAGAGCCGGACATGGACCAGTCAACCACTACTCGGCAGACTGGCCTGCAGCCAACACCACAGGTGCCAGTTGGTTATGGGGTACATACTCCGTACTCGGTACATGTACTCAAATCAGCCTGGGTCTGCAGAGGTCAATGATGGCTTCACATGTTCAAGCATGGCACCTTTACATGTAACTTTATGACAGCGCTTCGCGAGACGATCCTTCAATGTCCCATATGTCAGGCCGCCGCCATACATACCCGGCTTCCCGTTCGGGTCCAACCTGGGTCCAATTTGGTCCCCGTTGGAGGGTCCACGAGTTCAGCTTGAGATGTCGGTCCAGAATCTACATTTATATTAGTCTACTCTCTGGCGATTTCTTCTCCCCTCCTCCCTATAATATTTAATATCCTGTCGGGATCTCGTCCAAAAAGAAAAAGAAAACCACTATTCATCTCCGCTAGCCTTCTTGTGTAATGTACTCCGTAGCATCTCATCCTATCCGCGCCACTAGCTGACTCTTTCTGGGCCGTCCTCGATCAGCTGAGCATCTCGATCCGCAGACCGGCGTGGTTGGAGCCAACAAGCTTGACGCAGACCGGGCCAATCCCGACTAAGAGATTTCCTACAGAGACATATCCCTACCCTTTTTGCTGTCTATCGCCAGATCGCAACAGCCAACACCTTTTTCTGCAAAGCCTCGATCGAACGTTGAGATTGGCAGATATATATCGCCGGCGTGTCGGCGCACCCACACACCACACGGCTACGCGTTGTGCTCGTCATTGACTCTTCCGTTCCTCCATCGGCTGTAAGCTGTCCTAAAATACAAGGGACTGTCTTTCGCGCTTGAGTAGCTCCATTCCGGCTCCGGCCAGAAGCACACCAGCGCGCAACCGCAACCACCAACCACCGCCCTTGTCACCTCGGCTCACCTTGGCTCACCTCGGCTCACCTTGACCATTCAACAGCAGACTGACATCCGCAACCGCAGCCGCAAGCCACTCTGAAACCTGCTGCTGCTCATTGCGCGCCAATACGCAACGACCCAAGCCTAGCGCAATTCTGATCGGGCTGGGGTAACGAGGCGCCAAGATAACTAGATAATTCTGAAAAAGGCTCCAGTGGAAAACTTGGCCCGAGGCGCCGCCCACGGACTTGCCCGGCCACTCAAAGTCCATCGATAGTATCTCGAAGCAGCGCTCCCACCATTGAACTCCTCGCATCCATCTGGTCTTGGCGACTCCATTCGACGTCGTCGAGACACACACCAGACTCGGGGCCCACGGCGACATTCCCTCGCTCGCCCAGGAGAAAGGCCTCTCTTCAATCTTGATTGTGTCAAGTAGGGGAAAAAAGGAAGGACAGAAAGGTCAGCCATCGCCCTCCATCGCTGCCCGTCACAACCAGACACTTTCGTGCGTTTCTGCATTTTCGGGTAAGGACCTTTTTCCCCATCTCGTCATCCCTTCCCCCCGGTGCTCGTTGCATCCTCTTCTCTGGCGACTTTGTTGCGACTTGAAAACTCGGACGCCTTGGACACTGGAGCAGGTAATTAATCAATCACCTGTGCCCTGCATCTGCGCCTGCAGCCTACATAGTTTGTTGCACTGGCTCTGGCATGCGCCGGTGGTGCCAGTCGCTCTCGGCCTTGTCTCGCCCAGCGCACGCCTCCATTCTCACACATCTGTTCTGCATCTTGATTTACCTTGTCTCTCCTTGCCATCGTCGTCTCTCTGCTGGTTCATGCAAAGCACTGGAACTGCCGCAGTCGGCAAGCACCACTCTGCATCCGATATCCGATATCCGTGTCCGTGTCCGCTGCCTCCGCCCTCGCCGTTGCCTCTGGAGTTCCCTGCTCTCTGGCCTGGCGCTTTCGATTTTAAGGCCGTATCGCCGACGCCGTCTGGGCATTCCATACGCAAGGGCAAAGGCGCAGCCGGCTCCGGCTCCAGTTGTGCATCAGCATCAGCATCAGCATACAGCATCAGCATCAGCATCTTCTCCTCCCCGTCGCGTCCAACACTGCCCATTTGGTTCCAGCTGCTAATAATATCACGACCAGGCCTAGAAGCTGTGTTCCCGACCACCAGCGGTATCCACTGCATCTGTAGGCCCGTTCGTTCGATCTGGCAGGGAACGCCTCAATCCTCGAAAAAAAAAAAAAAAAAAAAAACACCGACGTCATCAAGCCCGAACGCCGCGCCCAGGTTTTTCGCCTATTTCTTTCTGCCGCTCGGTGACTCGTCTGGCCATTGATCATAGCGCCGAGGCGTTCGCCCTGAAATTGGTACAAGACGGAGGCATTCACCATTCCTCCATCTGCCGCCTTCTCTGTTCTTGGACGACTGTTCCACCCCCCCTAGGATCAGTCACCCAACCCCAGAGAAGTTGGGGGGCAAGAAAAAAAAAATTGATTATAGGTACATTCATACGCCATCGCTTTCTTAGCATCAATTCTTCCAAACCTATCTCGCATCAACCCTGCCCGTGCACGAGCCGTATACCGTGCGCCTGCATACTTTTCAAACATTCAGAAGCCGCATCGGTTCCAGACCCAAAACGGTCGGCAACTGAGACGAAGCGCACCAGCCTGACCCCACGCTGCCACGCGACATTTGAGACACTCGTCACCGCAACCGTAGCTGCGACCGGCTCATCCCAGCTGAAGTCCATCTCGACATCTCGAGCAATCGCCGCCGTCGCCATCGCTGCCTCAGTGTCCTCAACGACTCAATCGCCAAACCACCCCCCGCGCGATGGGTAACCAGGCCTCCAAAGAAGGCAGCGGTCCCTCCACGGGCAAGGGCTCCGGCTCTGATGGCCCTCTACAGTCTTACCCCTCCATGAGCAGGTCCGATACCAAGGAATCGTCTCGATCCTTCCGCTCTCTCCGATCCAAGATCCCGGGCAGCAGCAGCAGCAAGTCCATAAGCAACACTGACAGCCCCAGGAATTCGGCTTTGCTTCCCAACGGCGAGTCCAATGGCGACAAAACGATTGATGCTGCGTCAGTTCGGTCCGGCCGCAGCGGTCGTTCCAGCGCTTCTAGAAACAGCCGCGGTGACTTGCCCAACTTGAAGCACAACTCTACAGATTTGTCGTCGACCGACCCGGCCATCTTCGAAGATCAGCCGCCCCCGTCTCCCGTATTGTCGAGCGCAAAGGGCGCTGCTCACGACGTCGCTGCCGCTCAGGCCTCGGGCGAAGTCGACCATGTCTCCGACCAGCCTCCCACTGCAAGCAATGCCAGTGCCACTGCGCACATGCTATCACCAGGACAGCCGATTCTAGTGAAGCGAGACAACCCGGTTAACAATATTCAGAACTCACCTTCCATGGACTCCACGACCAAGGTTGAATCTAACGGCAACATGGCCATGTCGGAGATTAAGGATATGGACCTTGATGACTACATCAAGCGCCTTCTAGACGCAGGCTATGCCGGCAAGGTGACCAAGAGCGCGTGTCTGAAGAATGCAGAAATTGTTGCCATTTGCCAGCGAGCTCGCGAAGTTTTTCTCTCTCAGCCAGCATTACTGGAACTCGATGCGCCAGTCAAGATTGTTGGAGATGTCCACGGCCAATATACGGATCTCATCCGCATGTTTGAAATGTGTGGCTTTCCGCCCATGGCAAACTACCTTTTCCTGGGAGACTACGTCGACCGCGGCAAGATGTCGCTGGAGACCATCTTGCTGCTGCTCTGCTACAAGCTCAAGTTCCCCGAAAATTTCTTTTTGCTCCGCGGGAATCACGAGTGCGCCAACGTGACACGAGTGTATGGGTTCTATGATGAGTGCAAACGACGGTGCAACGTCAAGATTTGGAAGACCTTTATCGACTGCTTCAACACGCTACCCATTGCGGCCATTGTAGCAGGCAAAATTTTCTGCGTGCATGGTGGGCTTTCACCCGCTCTTAGTCACATGGACGACATTCGAAATATTGCTCGGCCGACCGATGTTCCCGACTACGGTTTGCTCAACGATTTGCTGTGGTCTGACCCCGCAGACATGGAACAGGATTGGGAAGCAAATGAAAGAGGCGTGAGTTATTGTTTCGGCAAACGCGTCATTACCGACTTTTTGGCCGTACACGATTTTGACCTCATATGCCGAGCACACATGGTTGTTGAAGACGGCTATGAATTTTTCAATGACAGGGTCTTGGTTACCGTGTTTAGCGCGCCAAATGTGAGTTGGCACTTTTTGATTGTGCATGTGTATTATTGGCTATGTACTAACCAGATTCTGCAGTACTGTGGTGAATTTGATAATTGGGGAGCTGTCATGTCTGTATCTTCTGAGCTACTTTGTAGTTTTGAGCTCCTGAAACCGCTGGATTCAAGCGCTCTCAAGAGTCACATCAAAAAGGGACGTAACAAGCGACAGCAGATGCTCAACAGTCCTGTAAGTTTTTGTTTATCCCCCTCTCTCCTTTTGTTTTTCTATAAGGAAAGTATTCGGCTAATTTTGCAACAGCCTGCCAGCGTACAGCCTCAAAGTGTGTAGTCGTCCCCTCACCATGGACGTACAACAAGTGTGTGCCACCGTGCTTTACATATTTCAATGAAGGGCATGGACTGCTTCGCAGTCATTGGCGCATTAGTTGGGTGTCCAGTATTCTGCTGTGCTCTGAGATTGACACACAGTTACCAATGGCCCGACAACCGCATGGGAAGCAGCCGTAAAATTTATCCGACAAGAGAAGCGAAGAATCCTTATATGTGGGAGTAATATCCATACAGTGGGCGGCATCCCGTTGCTTCTATCCTGGCGTTTGATTATGAGGCTTCGGGCCTCGGATCTGGAACGATCCGGGATTTTTCCGCCTTGATTTTGTCAGCCTCCGTGTTTATTTTTGATGACGATCCCGAGCGAACACAAGCCGGGGACCCGGCTTTTGAAGTGTGCGATTGATACGAGAACCGAATGAATTGAGATGGGGTCCAGACTTTTGACCATGAAGATTAGACCATTTTTATATTTTTTTGGGGACATTGAAAGAATAGGAGGCCTCGCAACCCGGCCCTTGGTTGTACGATTTTTATCCATTTGGTATTTGCCTGACGATGGGACAGGCACTGGTCGCATTTACATTGAAAGAGGTGGAATCCGCAGTGGTTGGCCTTTGCAAGAAGCGCTGCTCGCAGTGAGGAGTTTGGAGTTAGACGTTGCTTAGGTCTCACATGATATTTGTAACTGGATGATCCAGCAGCAGCCTCATAATATACATGGACATGAATTTGCATAATTTTGCCTGCCTGGCTGTGTTGTTGGAAACAAAGATGCGCTTCATGTACAGCTACCCCATTGCATCCAGAGGTTGGGGTTGGAATGAGACACATTTGACCGCTTACCTAATCGGGTAACCGCGCAGAAAATTGTCCCTGAGCATCAAGCTCCCTCTCGACGCAATCATCTTCAAGATAATCTCCCTCAAAACGCACACCCACCCAAGCCACCATGAACCCCATAGCCTTCCGCTCGGTGTGCGCCCGAGCAAGGCCCGAGGTCGAGCGGACAGGCTACGCACTGAAAAACTACTTTCGCGACTTTTCCACGTCCCAATCGCTCGCGGCAGACGAGGCCTCCACGCCGACCCCCCCATCACAGCCGTCGGTCCGCCAACGAACGAGAGACGCCGCCAGCGAAATCAGTTCCCTCGCGAAAAGGGGCCGCGGAGGCTCAAGGGGTGGCTTCAGAGGCGGCGGCAGCACCCTTGGCCAGCGGCAGGCTGCCCAACTGCCAGCCGGATCTGCATCTACCCCCAAGGTCATTGACGTCAAGAGCCTGCCCAAGGGGCTGTCGCGAGGACGCGGCGGCTTCCGCGGGAGGGGAGCAGGGCAGGTCGGTGCCGTGCCGTCGCAGGGGCAGCCCCATCGCGCGCAGTCGCCCGCCGGCAACAGGTTCTCTCGGCCCTCTGGCGGGAGGGGATCTGCTCTCCGCGGCGGGCGGCGCGGCGGCCGTGGGAGAGGAGCGGCCAGAGGAGCGGCCAGAGGAGCGGCCAGAGGCGCGGCCAGAGGCCAGGACGACGACAAGGACAAGCAGAAGAAGTTTGGCAAGCGCGAGGACCCGTTCGAGGCCATGGACCCGTATGAGGAGCAGTTCGACAGGGACATGCGGTTCGGCGTGGCGACGGCCTACACGCCGTCCCTGACGCTGGAGTCGCTGGCGCCCTTTGCGCCGGCCACGCCTACGAGCGCCGCCGGCAGACGGGCCACCGTGCTGGGTAACCTGAGCGCGCTGGGCACGGCGGACCCCGTGGGCGTGCCGCAGGACTTGCAGGCCCGTAGCTATGCGGAGGACTTGGAGAGCGAGGGAGTGCGGTTCTTTGCCGACGCCAAGGCGAGGGAGGCTGCGGAGCGCTACCTCCAGGAAAAGAGAGCCGAGGCCAAGGGAGAGGGCGAGGGCGAGGGCGTGATTATCCGTGATGCGGAGGAGAGTGTGCGGAGCGTCGTCTTGGACAAGGCTGTGCGCGGCGAGCATGAGAAGATGGTGTTCAAGGAAGGGCCGGTTGGCGTCGCGAGGAATTGGCATTTGAGGGCGGAGACGTACACGGGCAAGGACGTGGAGAGCTTTGAGAAGAAGTTGAATTCGCTGGTGGGCAGGGGTGCTGGCAAGAAGGGGGAGGAGAAGGCCGCGGCCACGGCGTAGGGGGATTCGCATCGTGACTGTACATCAGTGTGTATTATATAAATCATGGGGCTGGAAGCATTTCACAAGCTGTCCCGCGTGGCTAGCACGGCTTTACATCACCAAAAAGGGCAAGGTTTTCCACAATCATCTACATCTACATGTACACAGTACAGTACCAATCGTACACGTCCCCGCCCGTTCGGCTCCTAGTTCCGATCCAGCCCCTTGATGGCGGCGCTCTCCTCGCCGTCAATCTCCTTCATCTTGGCGTCCTGCAGCTTCTGCAGCTCCCTCTCGGCCCTCCTCACCACGTCCCTGAGCACGGTCCCGTCCTTCTGCCACCCCTTGAGCACCTTGTCGTGCCTGGTCCTCGCCTGGCGCACCTTGTCCCTCCACGCGTGCGTCGTCTCCCTGATGCGCCGCACCAGCTCCTCCTTCCTCTCCAGCTCCACCTTGAGCAGCAGCTCGAGGTCGTTGTCGTCGGACCGCTGCGGCTGCTGGTTGAACTCGCGGCTGGACTGGACCGCGCTCATGATGGGCTTGATGTACTCCCTGTCGTTGACGAGGAGCGAGATGGTGCGGTTGGTCCGCGGCACCACCTGCGCCAGCTCGCCCAGCGGGAACGTCGACGCCTCGCCCGACGCGGACTTGACTGCGATGGGGAGCCCGCCCAGCGCCGACGGGTTGAACCGTCCGCCGTGGAGGATCGTCTGGAGCGCCGACTTGTAGTACGTGTCCTGGGGCGCGAGCGAGGCCACGAGCGAGGAGAAGTCGAGCGGGTCTTCGGGGTTGGGGGACGACGACGACGACGACGACGACGACGACGACGACGACGAAGAGGGTGGGGGCGGAGCTTGTGTGCGTGGGGGCGAGTTGCTTGCTGCTGCGATTTTGCGCTTTTTGAGGACCGGCACCGAGGTGCGGAATGGGCGTCTGGTCAGGATGGGTTTTCTGGCGGCGTCGTGTATTAGAGACGTTGTCGGCTGGGGAGGAGGGAGGCTTACGCTTCAATTGAGACCGTGACGCGGATTGCTCGCCGCAGGAGCAGCTGAGTTGAGCCGGGCAGCGCCATGATGAGTTGACGCGAGGTTGTGATTGCTTGTGGTGTTTGATGTGCGATGGAGGTGAGGTTGTGTTTGGCGATAAGATAAGCGGAGCTACCGGCGGAGCTCTGGCGGCTTCCGGTTCATGTTCCCGGGCGCAAAGCTATTGAATGACGTTGGATGGCCGGTGCTTGCTACATTATTCCGGGAAGGGGCGTTGCACCTCGATCCTGCCGAATGCGAACAACCGGTCGTTGTCGTTGCTGGGTGCAGTCGAGAGGCAGACTTGTTTAGCCGCCAATCCGCCAACCCGCCAACAAGCGCAACCTCCTTTCTTCCAGCCCGAATCTTAACATACATCTACATATATTAAAGGTATAAAATCGAATACAATGCTCTCTATTCACTTTTACAAAAGGTATTTTGGAGGCCAAATTTCAAGTAAAACCTTGCCAAGATAATACAAAAGTTTAACTAAACAGATTAGTATAATTAGTATAGGGTGCCGCTATTTGGGTGGCTTGCTCCTTCCCTATGGTCAGGCACACGCCGGCTTGACTTGTCAACACTCCAAAACAGTCTAAACAAGCAAGAAAAAAAAAAGGGTCAGAAATTAAGGCTGTAAAGCAAAAATCTAATGCCTTGTCCGCACCAGGGATCGAACCTGGGACCTCCTGTGTCCTACATGTCCTGAGGATAGTGTAAGACAGGCGCGATAAACCACTACGCTATGCGGACAGGGGTATGAAAGCGGCAAACTTATTTACCTATATGTAGGGCTACAGGCGGCCAGGAGCCTCCCGGCTCTTTGAGACAACATTCTAGGTCTATTAGTGTCTCTATAGACTGATAATTGGCTTAAAGATTATGATCATCGAATATATAGGTAGATAATTCACTTTATTTAGTATATTGGCCCCTGCTTTATATCCAGAAACAGAGGTGTATGAAGAGGCAGGTTCTCAATCCACCAGAGCCACTAGGTCAGATCTACCTTCCAAGTGTACTGTGAGTCTGTGACGACTAAAATAGAAGGAACAAGTGATACTAGACGTTTGTTATTTGTAATAACAATGGGTGCTAGGAAGCTCTGTGTGAAGGGGTCAGGTCCAGCCTGCTGGCTAGGGCCGCTTACAAATATGACTTCATTGACCAATTTGGGGACGCAAGAACTAGTATCTATTAACATCTCCAATAGCATCATGAGCCTAAACGACCTCTAAGCCCCGAACTAGATTCTCGAGTATACCAACACGGCTGGAGCACATAAATGCCATGATGTGATGTCTTACAGAACGTCAAGTATACCAGCTCCCTGGCTAAAGCAAACACTTGTGCCTTGTAGCATACGATCGTACAAGATGTTAAGGTCGGGTAATTGACCTTGATACTTGAACCAGACAAAGTAGGCTGATGCCAATTTAGCTAGACCAAACATGGAGACACTCGTATTGCTCTACATAATTCTTCGATACCCGGGTAGTCAATCCTCGGCAGCTCTCTGCTAATGTCGCCCCAGCATCGGGTTATGCAAAACCCCGACCAAAGACTGTGCGTAGTTCATAATACCCTCTCTGTTACTGGGCGAGGAAAGTAAGTTCGTCTAAATCTTCGTTGGTAGCTCCTTGCCAATCGAGGACCCTTTACTCATCAGCAGGTTCTTCCCTTGGGCCGACAATGTTTAATGGCACGTCGTTCCAGGCTTGACAGCTGGCCGCAAATCTGCTAGTGGAATTTCTCATCTCGTCTTTTTTTTTTTTGCCTCGTCGAATTTGAACAGCCTTGGCTGATACCTGCTCTGGATCTGATATGGATGCTCCAGAAGCCGATGCCCCCTTAGTTGTCTGAGCCACATGTCCCCAAGAATCCCTCTCTCTAGACGATTGATAGTCATGCCTGGTCTTAATGATGACCCAAGGCCGCACCTGCTCTCGGCAGCTGGGACCGCCTTCCAAGGAGGAACCTCGGCAGGAGCTTTGGCAGGAGCGCTTTGTATCCGCTGGATAGCTCCTTCCTTAACAGCGAGACAAACGTTTCAAGCCAAAAAGTAATAATAACGGGAACCCAGAAAATGATCTAATCAAGAACCGTGGAACGACGGCAAGCCGAAATGAAGCATGCTCTACGGGGATGAGAATGCCATGTCACGAGGCAGCAGGCAGGGCCATGTATTTGTGCTGTTCTGCGCAAACTGATTTCGCAATGTGATTCCGAGATTATATATTACATTGTTGTATACTAGAGCAAGATTTTTCCATCTAGCAAAAACAAAGTTTCATGCTCGAGCTATTACCTGGGCTTTTATCTGAGCGATTGACCAGAAAGGAGAATTGTGTTGGCGGTCAATTAAGAGAACCACGTAAGCTATATCTATAAATGCAATCGAGGCAATTTATTTAAAAATAATCATCAGTGGACGTTTTACGGCACACATTGTCAGTCATGGGCATGGCAGTACATGTACTTAATGGTAGGCAGGTACCTATACCTACCTAGGTAGGTATAGGTACCTAGACATAGCTTGCGATTCTCCATCTCCTCTTTCACTAGCCATATCTTTGCAATGCGCTTGTTCATTGCATCCCGAGTTCTTGTGTCATCTCAGCTCTCGCTTGCTCGATCACCGTCTCTCACATTTTTGGTCCCCGTTATACACATTTTATACAAGGCCTTCACTGAATCATGGTAATTCATACATCTGGCGTTTATATTTCGGTTGGCTAACCTTTTCACCGCTCATAGTGTGTTGAGTCATCATAAAATGTTATGCATTCGCCATGTATTTCATACTTCATATTTTCTCGTACTTGGTGATCCTTTTGCCATCGAGGCATTCTACATTCATATGCACTCCGCCTAGCTCTGTAACGGCGATCCCATTCCTCCAAAGGTAATCATCTTGGTCACCTGGTACTCGGCAATGCCATACTTGGAACCCTCACGACCGAAACCACTCTCCTTGACACCGCCAAATGGAGATGCGGGGTCCGAGATGATGCCCGTGTTGACGCCAACCATGCCGACTTCCAGCGCCTCGGCTATCCGGTAGACGCGGTGAAGGTCCCGTGAAAAGAAATATCCAGCAAGCCCAACTTCGACCTTGTTCGCCATCTCGACAACCTCGGCTTCCGTCTTGAATGGGAACAGTCCAGCAACGGGGCCGAAAGTCTCCTCTGTAGCCATGACCATGTCGGGTGTCATGTCACGGATAACTGTTGGCTGGAAGAAGTTGGCTCCCAGATCGGGCATCTTCTGACCGCCAGCGACAATCTTGCCACCTTTGGATTGGGCGTCCTTGATGTGAGCCTCGACCTTGCTGACGGCGCGGTCGTGGATGAGAGGTCCGTGGGTAGTGCCGGCTTCGAAACCATTGCCGACCTTGAACGCATTTACCTTTTCCGTAAACTTCTTAACGAATTCGTCGTAGACGCCCTCCTGGACGTATATTCGGTTGGCGCAAACACAGGTTTGACCGGTGCCGCGGAACTTGGAGGCAATGGCGCCGGCGACAGCGGTGCCGAGGTCAGCGTCGTCGAAAACGATGAAGGGAGCGTTACCGCCGAGCTCCAGAGACAGCTTCTTGAGGGTACCAGACGACTGCTTCATGAGGAGCCTGCCCACACCGGTAGAACCGGTGAATGACACTTTCTTGACGGTGGGGTCAGTGGTGAGGACCTCGCCGACCTCTGGGGTGTTGGAGAGAGTGGTAACGACGTTGACGACGCCCTTGGGAATACCTGCTCGGTGACCAAGTTCAGCGACAGCCAGTGCAGTGTATGGAGTCTCGCCGGGAGCTTTGCAAACGACGGTGCAGCCGGCAGCCAGTGCAGGGGCGACCTTTCGAGTGATCATGGCAGCAGGAAAGTTCCATCTATTCCACTCGTCATTAAAGTGCAGCAAAAACCAGCTCGCGGGGATTCTTACGGAGTAATCAGCCCACACACGCCAACAGGTTCCTTTATCGTCCATACTCTGTTGCCAGGCACAGTGGCAGGAATAGTATCGCCGTAGGTCCGGGGAGCTTCCTCGCTGAACCACTCGAAAAAGTTGGCAGCATAAGCCGCCTCGCCTTTGGCCTCGGCAACGGGCTTTCCGTTCTCCCAGGTGATGAGCTTGGCGATATCATCAGCATTCTCCACCATCAAGTCGTACCACTTGCGAAGCATCTTGGCACGCTCACGGCCCGTCAGGCTGCGAAAGGCAGGGAAAGCATCAGCAGCAGCCTTGATGGCTAGCTTGGTGTCCTCGGCGTCGCACTCGGCGCAGGTACCAATCAAGGTGCCAGTAGACGGATCTGCACACAGGAGCGTCATCAGAAACTCGGCTACTCCGACAACAGCGCAGAGAGTGCATGAGGAAATGCATACCATTGACCTTGAATGTCTTGCCAGACTTGGCAGCCCTCCATTCACCATTGATATAAGCAACATTTTGCTTCAGCAACGACGGATCTCTCAACTGCACGGCATGGTTAGTATAAAAGGTCTTTGTTTACGTCATAGCCGCCGACGATGCATCATACCTGAGGAGGCATGGTGGACGCCCGTCTAGCAAGAATCAATGAGACACTCGGGGAAAAGCGCAACTTGGACGTCGGAGCTGCAAGTCTCTGGAACAACGCCATTGGGGAGGACCGGCCACAAAAGAGCTCCGTCTGTCTGTCAGGAGCTCACCAGCTTCCAACAGCAGCAGCAGAGAAGAAACTCCACAAGGTCCCGTGTAGCTTCTGGTGACTGAGTCTGTGCCCTGTTGGCTGCAGACCCTTGAAGCGCTCAGGACTTTGAGCAAGCGGAAGTGTAAGTGCAAGTAGAAGTGTAAGTGTAGAAGAAAGAAAAGCCAATGGCGGTCGGAAACCGGTGGGGGAAGCTATGTCTTTACCGGCTCTGTCGGGTCGGGGTCGACGCACTGTGAATATGCGGGGAAAGCTGGGGGACAATTGTCTTGGTTTCGGGGTCAACGGACCTGGTGCCACATATGACCAGGCAACGTCCAGCCAGCACTCCACAGTAAGTTTTTCGTCCCACGGCACAGCGCCATGTCCACTGCCATTCCCCCCTGCCAGAGGGTTCGGACCGGTTCACGCGAAGTCGGAGCGGCAATGGCTCGCGGTCCACGGACGCCGGTGGGGTCGGTGCCGCGGAGGCGCGGTCACGATGCCGTTGGTGGCGCTAGGGGAAGCTGTTACGTGCTTTTTGGTGGTGGCTTGATTGATCTGGGGCAGCATCGGAGGTGGGCCAAGTTTTGATCCCATCACTTCCACATGACTTGGCCCAGCTTGAAGCAGGAGTAACAACGAATGCAATCCCTGATTTCTCATCATCCAACAGCTCCGTGTCCTACGGGCCTCGACAGTGATCTACGAACAAAAGAAATGCCCCTGCATCCAGTAGAAATAAAAAGAGTGCGTGTTGTTGTCGCCTAGAGACGAAAAGTGTCTACGACTCGAAAAAATAGCCACGGTAGAAAAACATATCCAAGTCGTGCGAATATCATGTCCTTTGCGCCCATTGTCCCAAACACAACCTTATCAATTAGCTACGTTTTCATGCCTCGCTCGGCCTGTATCTTCCCGAGACTTCCTCTCTCGCAAGTCTTTAAGCAAACCGCTGGGCTTGCTTCGGCTGTCGCAGGGGAAGCTGCCTGTCAAGAGTATGGAACGCCTGTGTCCTTGGAGTAAACGGCGACTCGCGCACAGACACGGGTGATTTCATGCTCTGCATCTCCCAGGTACTGCGTTCCTTGGGATCAGAACTAGTCGACTCTCGATCTTCGTCGTCCTCGTCCACGTCGTTGATGGGATTAGGCCACATGGCATACAAGGCAAAGCCCAAGTTTAGGACATAGACAACGCTGCAAAATATGGTTAGGTTTCAGTGTGTTATTGAAGAGCTCGCAACTGTGGCCGCGGCAGACACACTTACAGCATGTAGAGAGTGATGAACAACGACCCCTGGGCAACCTGGCAAGCTCTGTACTTGCCATACCTCTGGGCAAGCCCGCATCCCTGCCGAAAGTACCACGCTGCCGGCGAAGGATATCGCGCATCAGCGTAATCTGGTCCAATCTGACCGTATGTGCTGACAGTGTAAAGTGCAACAAGAGCTGAGTTGATAAAAACCGCCACAATGGGGTACCATAGCTTCATTATGTGCGAAATGAGCTTCGAAAGGAGGAAGAAGAGTGAAATGACAGAAATCGCGACATTGAAATCCGTAAGGCTGATGGGAAGATTTGACATGTTAGTTTTTTTTCTAACCTTGGCACATCTACTGGCCACGAGGGAATCCCGACACGTTACGTACGTTTGTGACCAAATGAGCGGAACCTTGGGCAGAGACCTGTAGTTGGCATATGCATACAGAATCATATTGGGGTTGGAGTTGAGCTTATTCTCGAATCCAATATGCCACATGTCTGTTCTGTACATGTCTGGCTGCGCAATGCCGAAAATGACGAGTATCGGCACCAGGCCAATGAGCTCAATAGGCATGAGCCATGATGTAGCTTTTCTAGCCACTCTGGGCCATGCTCGGCGTAAAAATTGATATGAGTGCGACTTTGGCAACGTGAGCACGGTTGGCTTCATTCTGGATCATACAGTATGTCGACCTCTTTCGTGTCCGAGAGTTTGATCTTTTGAAGTTTTTTTCGGCGTGAGAATTCAAACTAGAGGGGTCTCGGGTACGCTTCCTGAGCGGGTTATATCGGTGTTGGTGCGAAAAAGTCCAGTGGAACTGAGCAACTGCGAGCCGGCCGCATCCGCAGGACGAGGTGGTCAACGTTTTGTTTCGATTTGTTTCGTCTCTTCCTTTTGTCTTGTTTGCCGTTGTCAAGAAGGCATTGAACAGCTCAGAGCCTCTCTACGCCAACGACCCAGCAATCAGACCGGGCGTCAACCCGTTTAAAGGCCTCGGGCCTTCTCCCTGACCACCCTCAAGAGACACTCTAGCGACCAGCCAGGGACCCGGCGAGAGATGTTGGTGATTTGATGGTGAGCTCCCGTGCGAGGAGCCATGCACCCAGTATCACATCTACCGTGGCCAATGAAGTGGCGCAAGCCCAGGGGTCTCTAAGCGCCCGCAACTGCATGCCGTTGATGATGGGCCCTGTGATGCGTGCGTCAGCCAATGGGGTGTCGGGATATGCCGCCGACACAGATGCAGGTGTGCTGGCTCGTGAGGGGTTCCAATGTCTGTGGTTGGTAGAAGGCACATGTCGAGGATATGTTGGGCCATCTCGGCGGCAGAATGCTCTTTATCGTTGGACGAGTCGATTCGAGTGCCTCGTCACATCGTCTGATTAATGCGGCGACGTGCAGAACAAAATTGTGATCTGGCATCTATTTGGTGTCTTCCAGTCTCGCATGGATGGAAAAGGGCAATCTATATTCGGCTGGTCCTGCCGACAGGTGAAAAAGTGGGGGTGAAAGATGTCACGAAATACACAGGAATTACCAGAACACCACCACTAGGCCAAAAGTGAAGCTCCACTAATGAGGGTGGATTATCTTGGATATACTCCGTAGTAGTACTCCGTGCGTGCGACACGAAAGAGTGGCGGGTTTGAACCACCTGGCGATACATCGGGAGCCAACCACTCGTATGAGTGGCTCGACTGCAATGAGAAATGCAGAACGATGCGACCCGGTCAATTCGTAACAAAGAAGCCGGCGTATTGACACTTTGGCTAAGATGAAAGGACAGTCACGGAGGCCAATCTGTGGAGGCGAACTCCCAAGGCCAGAGTTGGCACGAACTGGAAATTGCTAGATGCCTGCCAAGGCTGCCAAGTGCCCCGTACGGAGTACTCCGTACACAGTCCAGATTGGCACCCATAGAAGTGTATGAACCAAGGCCGGGATGTAAGAAGGCACACGTCTGCAGTCGGATTTGGTATACTTTGTCCATGGTGCATTTTCCTAATACAGTTGTCAAGAAACATGGACTTTCTGTTTATTTACCTATCTAGGTATTATACTCCGCATCTTCGATACTGCTCAACCATCCTAAGCTCGATAAAGCTGCTTTACCAAAAGCCATCGTCATACTCGGCACGATTGCATCGTTTTCCCGCTGGCTTCTCCATGGCTCCCCAGCCCTTCTTTGTCAGGCGCGCATGAAGCGTTATCGCAGAAGCAATGTCATGGCACGGTATGTCTGCCACCACACGACTCGGTGGCTGCAACTCCTGAGCGGTGTCTGGCATACCGCCGTCAAACCTTGACCTCAAAAATGAATCATTCCTTTTCCCTTGTTCATCTTGTTCCGCAACGCATCGAACGGCCCTGCGATAAACATCGAGATTGATGCAATTCCCGTACAAGCGTGTCCAAGCCTGGCTATCATTCAGGAGATCCGCTAGGGTCGGTAAGTTTACCAGCGAGTCCCAGTGTATTTTGTTGTCTCGTAACAGGTCCAACATCACCTGGCGTGTGTATATGAAGCCTTCGCTGTCAACCGTCGTAAAATTGTCGTAGGGTCGTACCGATATAGTTGATTGTAGCTTTATAATGCTCTTTGCAATTCGTGGCATTGGCGCGTCGTGGTTGAAGTCCTTCCCATTCCAATTGGGATACAGCGTATCCAGAGCCTGTTTCTTGTAGTCCTTGAGGTGGTCGTCCTCCTCGTCAAGCCATCTCTGCAAGGTGCAGCCGGCGCAGACTCTCTGGTGAGGCAGCGATTGTCTAGCAAAACCCGAATAGAACTCCTGCAACGTTTCATAGCCGCACGAGGAGCAGAACACTAGGTGCTCTGTCATTTTGCGCATGTAACCGTTCCGCCAGTCAGATTCCATGCGACGGCACAAGCCAAGTCGCACAGGCTTCAGAAGATCGTAAATCACCGTTGTCTTTGATCCTTCGTCCTTGGCCTCCATATACCGGTGAAGAGCGTCCAGGAATGTGGGAACAGCGAGGGGAGGGCCCGGAATTCGGCGAAGATACTCACAAAACGCCTTGTCCTTATCAAAAAGAAGGCCAAGATTCATCCTCTTTGCTTTCATGAAAGCCTTGAGGGTAATGTTGAAGAAGCCTCGCTGTACGATGTCCAGTCTATGCGGACCCCAGGTCAAGCCATAAGTGGCCGAATTGGGAGACTGGAAGGGTGTGCCATGGTTGTATCGAGGATAAAAATCGAGGGCCGTAATCTCAGGTAGTCCAGCTTCTCGCCGTTTACGATTTATCTCGTAGATTAGGTCTACGAGGCACAAAACATCACCGAAGTGAATGAGTGGGCAGTCGTAGATACCGACCATGCGTACATTTGAGCATTCTCGCAGAATGACAGCAATCATGCGTCGGTCCAAGAGAGGGATCTTTTCGAAGTACAAGACTTGCAGTGCAGCTTTTTGTTTGGACATGGAGTTCACTGTATGAACGTAAGAAGTCGGAATAACAAAGTTGACGGTGGGTAGGATAATCCTTACGCATTTTTTTCAACCGGTCTGCAGAAAACATCGCTGGTGGTTGGAATAACTGGCTTTGGAGGTTCGAGACGAACTGGCTGCTGCCCCATGTACCTCTAGGTTCTCGGATATGTCCAACGGCGGACACGATTTCATCGGCCATAAAATCCACCGGTACAATCTTCTGCCCTTCTTGATTCTGCCCGATTGCCTTGTTGCGGTCTGTAATGCGGCGGTGTATCAAATGCATTATGCTGTAAATCTCATCCTCGGCCGCCAGAGCCTCTCCACGCCAGCTGGAGAGACTGTTGGATGAGTCAAAGCCAAAGGGACCAGAGGCATCGGTAATGTTTAATTCTCCGATTGTACACTCTGGGGCGACAACAAGCATTACCCCGGAGCTGCCATCGGTTCTCAAACAGGCTGCATTGAAGTCCCAGATTTTCTGTTGTAACGGTTAATGAGATTCGTACTCTGCGAGCGTGAACTACTTACGGCACTATTTGCAACGGCCTGCCACGTGGTCGACGAAGTGATGGCGGTATTGAGCACCGACTTCCATCCCTGCTGAAATATAATGTTTGCGATTTCCCCACCAACATCGGCGGTGTTCAACATAGTAGCTAGCATGTTATCACCCGTATGGGCGGGTTTCTTTTCTGCACCAACATATTTAGACTCGTAGCGCAATAACAGCATCGCCTAATACAATGTTAGCACGATACAAGAATTCGGGCTGTAGCGTCTTACCGTAGTCAAGCATCGAGGAGCGGCAAAAGGGCTCTTGTAGAAGTCTCCCATTTTCCGGATGAATTCCTTGCGGGTCGGCCTTTTCAAGAGGGGCTCAACTCTAGCAAGCCATGCTTTTTCAACCTCCTCTGGTGTTTTAGACGTCACTGAGGGGTGGAAGCCCTCTTCCCGAAGTCTCTGTTGAGATTTCTCCATGTCGTATTTGGCCAGGACCATCTTGCGTTGGTGTTCTCTGTGTGAGATGAGGCTCGATAGCAGCAGTATGTCAAGACCCGAATGAAGGCAAACAGGAAGAAAAGTTTTAGAAAAAAGGAAATGAAAAAAAAAATAAAACCTCCCTATTGATACAGTTGCGTGTTGTACTGTCGTAAGTCTTACTTTCCCCGGAATTTGGCGGCGTGTTACTACTTGCTCGAGCAAGTACCTAAGAAGAGGTTAAGAGGAGAAAGGTCCCGTGGCTGTTGCTCCTTGAAATTTAGCGAGGTGTTGTTACTTGCTTGAGCATCTATCTAAGAAGAGGTTAAGAGGAGAAAGTTCCCGTGGCTGTTGCTCCCTGAAATTAGCGAGGTGTTAATACTTGCTTGAGCAAGTATTTAAAAAGAGGCTAAGAAGAGAAAGGTCCTGTGGCTGTTGCTCCCTGAAATTTAGCGAGGTGTCACTACTTGCTCGAGCAAGTATCTAAGAAGAGGCCAAGAGGAAAAAGGCCCCGTGGCTGTGGGGAAATCCACCTACATATCCATAGGTAGGTAATGGTCAATCTCAGCTCTTGCCTTGGATAAGGAGCCGAATACATCACCCAGTCCGACTTGATGTAAGAAAGAGCCACGCGGGATTGAACTTGTGAATGATACAGAGGACGGCCCTTTTTTCGCGCCTTTCCGTGGCTCAGCCATGTAATCGAGGCTAGGGTCAAGAGTCATGATTGAGGTGTTGTGACGCGAGATGCTTGTGTATATGCAGGTGATATTCTCGCTGGCCTGGTATGACGTCGTTTTCCTAGCAACCAATCACCCAAACGGCAGTCGCCCTACCATACGGGTACGGAGTAACGAATCACCGAAACCAGTCGAAGTGATAGTCGTTTTGTCGCGTTTGGTATTATTCTCGTCTGGCCCTCCACTCTGAAGCATCTGGAGTGGTGGGTAAGGTTGTGTGTGTGGCGGGGCAATTTGGGTGCTCTTGATGGTGTGTTTGACAAGGTTCGACAAAAGACCCCAGGTCGTGTGCCACCTTTGTTAGCTAGAGAGGCAAATGGTGGTTGAACTTTGTGGTAAAATAGTTCCAGAGCATTGACAAGAAAACTACATTTTCAATTTTCAAAAAAGCTTAAATAATTAATAATAAATCTAATAAAATACTTGAATTATAATAATAAATACATAAATTAACTAATATTATAACCAATTAGCTTATATAAAAAAATGGGTCCTTTTATTTAATTATAAGCTTAAAAAGTAGATTATGTAATTTTCTAAAAACATACTATACTATACTATACTATAAAAACTATAAAATGTAGTTTTTTAAGTTTTAAGCTTATAATACTATATAAGGACCCACTTTTTTAAATATTAGCTTATAATATAGAATTTATGCTAGTTATTCGTAAAATTTATAATTCTATAAGTATTTTATTAGATTTAATATAATTTTTTATATTCGAAACTATAAAAACTACAAAACTACAAAACTACACTACTTCTAATGCTCTGAATAGTTCCTTGAATTTTGTCGTATATGTGCTTGTTAATTTCGCTGGGAAACGTTACCTGCTATCATTTACTTATGCTAATAATATTAGTTTAAAAGCATCTTTTATAGCTTAAACTGCCTCTAATATTAACATATGCTTTCTTAAGTTGATGTGGACCATTTCCATGCACGAGTCCAGCCGTTTATGCAGGCCGGCAATGGATTGTGGTGCCCCGTGACATGAGTCACATGACAAACTGTAGTATCGTCGGTTCATCCCCAGCACCTCGACACCAAGCCCAAAAAGGTCAAAATATTGGTAATATTCCTGGAGGGAATGTCTTTTGTATCCTTGCTTATTCACATTAATAAGCCTCGCCCGCTGTACTTGGCTGATAGCGCACCAGTTTCTTGCCATGTAAAGCGTCCTATCCCTTTAAGTGCGCTAACGCACCACTTTTATAACGGAACCACTTTTTCTGTGGGATTTAATAGGTAATTTTTTTAATAATAAGATTAACTTTTTATTAACTTGTTTAAAAAAAAAATCAAAATAAAAACGGGCTAAATAGAGAGTATCTAGTAACACTATATTTTAGCCGTACCTAGGCCAGGGAACCGTAACTAACCACGCAAATAATATAATATTATAGTTTTTTTTTTTAAATAAGTTAATAATAGTTATAGTTTATTTTTATCTTAAAGGGGACTTATAAGACGTATAAGAGATCACGTGCGAGACGGGGCTAAAACGGGTTCGCTGTTACCCTAGAATAAAATACGACGCAAGTGGCACCTTAGCGCACTTAAAGGGATATAAGCGCAGTTCTGGTGCCTTGTATAATCGTGGTCCGGCGGTAACCTGAACCAAGGGATGCATGTCGCATGAGACGCTCTGTACGTCCGCAAACCAAGGCACCAGATACGTGATGAGTGGAAGCCCGAAGGGGTCGACGTAATAAATGGCAGCGGCATGCGCGCCAACTGTCTCTGAGAGAGAAGCATTGGGATGTGTGTCCCCATGACACGGCTGTGTCTAAGCGCCAGCCGATACGTAGTAGTTATCGCCCCGTCTTTTTGGTATTTGGGTTCCGCCGGGTCGCACGTAAATGAAATAGCACACTGGTTGCACTAAACAAGTCGAGTCACATGGGCTCTAGCGACAGACAATGCGAGTGGGCTTGGCCATCTGGTTGTTGTCCTGCAATCTGGGCTTCACGTCTGAAGCGGGTGGTGTGAGCAGGCAAAGCATGTCGTCACTGGCTCATTGCTTGTAGCCAAAGAAAGCGCCTCAACCACCCGTTGAACAGCACTGTTTCTCCGGTGTTATCCAATCCTCTGAATCGAAGCCGATAGATATGAGCTCTGCTAATATTCCGACCAAGGCAGACAGAGGAACGTCATTCCATGCAGATATGAGCCCACCGTCATCGGGAATACTAACAGAAGCCGGGAACCACTATCATGTTGCTACAAAAGGTGGAGCAGAGCATTGCGCAATATGGCACTTGACAGACCGATGGTCGACTTGTTGCCAACGCATTATACCTCTGTAACATGTCGGCAAGTGTGTGGCGCCTTGTCGACGATGCCAGGGAGCTCTGCAGGCCAGGAACGGCTTGGTGGGCACCAAAAGATGGTCGGTCGGTACTTGAGTGGATGCCAAGGTGGTTGACTGAAGCGCCAGTGCTGTGGGATTCCATAATTGGCCACCGCGGCAACATACATGGCTGCATGAGAAAATACTATGAGAAGACCTAATGCATCAGTGGGAGTGGTTTGAGTGGGTACGACCACCATCTCGTGTTTGCAGGTGTGGATATGACGTTCCCGCTGCAGCATGACCCGTGACAAGTTTGATGAGCATCAACGTCGGGCGACGCACGTCTTCAGCCGTCCAACTGAGGTGCTGTCCTACCACGAATGAGGCGGCAAACGGGAGGACTCATTAATGCTTTACGGTCCCTCCTGACAACCGTTTCAACACGAGGGGAAGCCAAGTGATACTAGTGCTGAATGGCGGCCTCGTTGGCATTTCCCCTGGATCGCGTAATCGTAAAAATTTCTTTCCTTTTTTGACGGTCCTAATAGAACTTAAATGGATGATCCACAAGGGACAGCCGGGTTAAATTCGATGGGCCATTTCTGCGGCTTGTTGCCAGGACGTGGAGTCAGGGGTCCCTGCACGCTAGATTGTAAGGGCAGATGGCCTTGACAAAAAAATACCGGCAAGATGGTCCTTCGTACGCAGAAGTATCTTGTATGGAACACAAGGTGCCGTTGGCTGTTGTGAGCCTGGCTGAGAACCGAGGAGCGCTACTCTGTTTTCAAAAGACGTGTTGCTAATGCCCCGGCAGCGAAAGATTTGTGCCTTGGCAAAGGAGTGTAATGAAGTTACGTAGGTTTGACGAGTGGCTCCAACAAAGCAATTCATTGAATCAGCGTTTTGGCACAGCATGGCGGTCAGCGCCAAATCTCCGGGCAGAGTGGTTCAGTTGGGCAAAAGCCATCTCGAGGCCGTTCGCCCTTGACCCGGCTTGGTGTTTCATGGCAAGGGGGGTTGTGTGTGAATGTTGCAACGTTGGTGAGAAGGGTCGATGTCTGGAACCGGCAGCTGATCCTTAGGCCTGTTGTACGGCGTATTGAATGGCCAGAGGCGCTGTTAGAATGGCGCTGTTGTGATACGGAGTAGATTGAAAGCTCCGCTCTGCTCTGTTCTGCTCTGGGCTACAGGAGTGGTTCGGCTCAGAGGCTCAGAGGCCTAGAACCCTGGTGTCGGTCAACCTGATATCCAAGACTATTCATGATGGTGGCGGACATATTTTTTTTTTTGCTTCGTCGGCGGCCTAGAAGAAACGCCGTGTTGCGATGTTGCGTCTTGTCCTCACGGTAAGTCAGCGCATCCGGCCCAAGTTCGATATGTGAAGAGAAAATGTAACCACTTGCGAGATGGGCATCCATTTTTGGCTGGTGACTGTTCCATCGCTTTCTCAGAAACGCCAATTGCCTGGTTGTCGACTGGTGGTGCAGCATTTTTGACCACCTGAACTGGGAACTGGTGGTCTAGCGCAGGTGCGTCGATGGACCCGCAATTCCGTCCCACTTCGCTTAAAGCACGGGGCGGGCACAGGGACCTGACACCCTGACAGCCTAATAACACGATGGCAAGGTACAGAGCCCTTCGCCATGCACGATACTAATACATGCCTAGGTACATTGTACTAACTAATACTAGGCACTTTGCACACCGGCCGCGGGTACACTCCGTTCGGACCAAAGTCAAGCTCAAGATTCTGGGCTACTGAAGCTTGGCACTTGAGCTTTGTTGGAAGGGATGGACCTGATGGGCCTGATGGGGCCAATGCACCTGGCACGTCGAACGAGAGAGAGCAAATGGACTGATGAGCGAGCAGTTGGACGGGGAACCCTGAGTTGACCATGTAAAAGAGAAATTTGGCACCAAAAACAACATTACACATGCTCAAACGGGCGGGGGTTCCAAGGTCCAATTCAAGGGCAGGCAAGAGCATCCGCATGCCGACACGACGCAGCACTCGAGGCTATTTCGTACGCCAGGAACGAGACGAGAAGCAATTCAACTGCAGTACGGTAAGGAACACTCCGTACTCGGTACTCCCGTGCCATTATTGTGCTCCGTACGGAGTAGCTGGAATGGAAAAAAAAGGGGGGGGAGGGGGTTGAGAGCCTGCAGTTCAAAAACGTGCGCCGTGCGTCCACTACAGGCACTCTGCAGACAATGTCAGTGTCAGTGTCCTTGCGGAGCATGCGTGCGCCTGTTCGGATACGGAAGCCCTTTGTGCAGCCGGTATTATTAGTACTCCATCCTCCGGGAAGCAGTGTTTGCTTGATTGACATGGCTTGCCTTGCCTCGCCCTAGTTTAGCCAAAGGCTGACCAAGATGAGCCGCTGGAGTTGCAACAGAAATTTGGTGCACACCCCGACGCTTGTAATAGGATGACATGTTGTCGATTCGCATTGTGAGAATGGCATCAAGTCCATCAGGCACGTATTGGCTAATTACCAGGGACTGCCAGGTTCATTGCTACGTCCGTTGTTGAACGTATAGGAGCAAGGCCTTCCTACTCCGTACTCCGTATTGTATTGTATACAATAGTTATATTGCGAGTGGGGAGGAGCCGAAATCAGGTACTCAAACGTATTTGCATCGTCGGCCGCAATGCCCGGCGACAGAAGGTTGCAAGCGCTGGAGATGGCAGAAATGGATTGCTGGAAGTCCAATACGTCGTAAGCCGCAGGGCACAGTGAATTGCTTTGCTTGAGAATCGGTACTCCGTACGGAGTAATGAAGCGCGAATCCCTTGATGATAAGCCAGCCGGCTCTGGGGTGAAGCAACGCCCATGGCCCGTGTCTGACCGCCTTATCACTGTCACTCCGTATTCTGGGCTCCTTGCAAATGGAAATATATCTGCCCATGGTTACCGAGTTAGCCCTGGTCGGGTGGATTGGATGTGCATTGGACTGGCTGTCTGAGCGGATGGTGAGTGGCGGATGGCGACGAATGGCGGATGGATGGTTGAATGAAGCTGATCAGCCATGGGCCGCCATGGGCCAACCATGATCCCAAATCAAGCGTCACGCCAATATCAGTGTGGTTCGCCCCTCGATCATCGCCCCCCGAACTGCTTGAACAGAGGCTTGACTGGGGCCTCTTGTCATTTCGCCTTTGTATCAAATCCTCAAGTCGAACGTCGACGCCACTGGATGTGCATGAACGGGCAGGCAGGCACCCAAGGCGGTAAATATTTGAACAATGAAGCACTGACAATAAATACGACTAGATTGGTAGAGTGTACGTTGTACTGGTGCCTCGAATGACCGCTGGGAAACCTTTGCAAGTATGTGTCGTTTGTGTCGGTGCTCTGGAGGAGCTCTTGAGATGTTGCGCCCGGGAAGCATCGGTTCCACTTGTTTCTTTTTTATTGTTCTCACCCTCGCCGTGCACTGAGCAAAACCAGGACCCCCTTCAACCCACCTTTTCGCGTCTCTCACGTTAACTCAGCCCTCTCGGCACTCTTTTGCGCACGCCCCCTTCCCTTCACGGTTGACTCCTCGATCTCCGTTGACCTGACTTTCTCGACCAAATAAGTACCCCAACCTGTCCTTCGTCCGACATTTGCCCTTTTTCTTTCTCTTTCTCCTACCACATCTCAGCTTGTACTCCATCAACTGTTGTACTCCAAAAGCCGCTTTCTGGATCCATTTTCCTTTTATACCATCTCGTCTTTGTTGTGATACCCACCCATTTGAGATACCCCCTTTTTTTTTTAATCATCCAGAATGGCCGAGGAACAGAAGCCCGTTGTCGAGCTCCCCAAGGAGGAGACCGCTCCCGCCACTGCTATTGAAGCCTCCGAGGCTGCTCCCGCTGCTGCTGTCGAGGATAAGCCCGCCGAAGAAGCTAAGCCTGCGGAAGAGACGGCGGTCAAGACAGAAGACAAGCCCGCTGAGGAGGTTAAGCCTGTTGAGGAAGGATACCTGGGACACAAGGCCCAGGGTGCTAGCTTCCCGAAGTAAGTTGCAGAGTTCGCCTGAAGCTCTATATGAGTCAGCTTAGGCAGACAGCCCGTTCTAACATGGTTTAGAAACCTCATTCCAAGCAAGGAGTTTTTCTTCTTTGGTTCTGACTCTTTCGAGCCCAAGGCCCTTTCTTCCTATTTGAAGGGTGAGAAGAACATCGAGCACGCCCGCCACAACATTTCATGGGCTTCCCACACCGGTAAAGGTCTCTTGTTCATTGGTGATAAGAAGGCTCCAACCAACGTCATCAACTTGGTATGTGGTTTAGTCAAACGATGAGACGCGGCGAATTCTAACCCGAGGACCAGGCCGACACCACTGAACCTGAAACTGATGGCTCCAACAAATTCCACCTCACTCACAAGGGTAATAAGCACAGCTTCAAAGCTGTCACTACGGCCGAGCGTGACAATTGGGTTGCTCAACTCAAAGCCAAGATCGCCGAGGCTAAGGAGCTAGCTGCTTCTGTCACCGCATCCGAGGCTTACAAGAACTCGCTTGAGAGCTTTCAGCTCAAGGCCGCTGCTCCCAAGGAGGAAAAGCCTGAAGAAGGAGCCAAGACAGAGGAAGCTGCCAAGCCCGAAGAAGCTTCCCCCGCTGAGGGCGAGGCTGCTGCCGCCACCGAGGCTAAGCCTGCGGAGGAGCCCAAGCGTCGCTCTGCAAGCCGCAAGCGCGCTTCCATCTTTGGATTTGGGAAGAAGGAATTGACAAAGGAGAAGAAGGAGGAGTCTAAGGCTGAGGAGGCTGTTGCCCCTGAGGCTGCTGAGACCGCCGCTGAGGCCGATGCTCCTAAGACGGAGGAACCGCCAGTTGAGGGCGAGGCCGCTGCTGCTGTCGAGGAGAAGCCAACTATTTCCAAACGCAACAGCATCTTTGGCAACGTATTCGGCAAGAAAGAGAAGAAGACCGCCGACAAGCCCGCCGAGGGTGCTGCTCATGAGGACGGCGAGGCCACCGCTGATACCGCCGCTCCAGTGATTCCTCCTGTGGCATCTAACGCTCCTCTTTTCCAAGAGTCTAACGCTGCTGTTGAAAGCACAGAGGCTGCCGCTACCAACGGTGCCGAGACTGCCAAGAAGGATATCAAGGAGAAGCGCAAGTCTTCTCTTCCTTTCAATTTTGGCAAGCGTGAGAAGTCTCCTTCGCCTGTCGAGGGTGAGGAGAAGGCTGAGAAGAGCGGCATGAGTGCTTTCTCCAAGCTCCGCGCCACTATCAAGGGCAAGTCCGGTGCTAAGACTGAGGAGAAGCCTGCCGAGGAGGCGGTCAAGGAGGAGGTCGCTACTGCTGAGGCTGCGGCTACGACTGAAGAGCCCGCCGCCGCTGCCGCTGCTGAGCCCGCCAAGGCTGCTGAGACCGAAGCGGAGAGTAAACCTGAGAATGTCGCTACTGCCACCCCCGCTGTCACTGCTGCCGCCTAGAGGGCACGCGAACGTGATGGTTATGACTTGAAGAAACCTTGAAGGAAATGACCAAAAAGACTTTTCTCTTATGAAAGGGTGGGAATGGAAGGTTTCCGCATTTCTTCACAAGATACCAAAGATACCCTGTCAAGACTGCTTTCGTTGATACCACTTTCCATATTGTTTGTTTTATTGTCTATGGACAAATCTGACGATGGTTTCGTCCAAAAAAAGGAGAAAAACATGACTTTTAAGGCTCTAACTCAGTAGTATACTGCATTCGCTGTTTCGTTCGATACCCGGAGAGGAGAGATGGTAATAACTAATAATACAACTGTTGCATGTTGATTTGTGTATACTTCAGTCCTGATGCCCGAGTGAATCGGTCTCGCATTTAAAGTACCAAGGTTGATGCCTGCGGTCATTGCCTTACCACAATAATCCAGGTATTCACGATCAGTCGGTGCCTATAAACATCTGTCAAGACTAAACAAAACCTCTTTTAGGTTTACATTCTAGCCTTGCAACATGGTCGTGATTGTATTATGTAGATTCACGTCAAATATTTAGTACTGGAGCGCTCCTTGGGACTCTTTCTACTCGTAGCTGGTAACTTACACAATTTGCAAGCACACTTGCTATATCTGTATCCGAGCAATCAACACCCCCAGCTTGAATGGCTACGTACATGAACATCACAAATGTGGCTAGGTGCTTAGGGTCAAATGGGGGATATATTCAGTTCGTCAAACGATGCATGCATATGTATGTTGTCGTCCGTGAAATCGTATGCTTTTTGAACCGTCATTTCCCAAAAATCTCAAAAAAATTAACGCCAAAATCATGTTCGCCAACAATGCAAGCCTGCCCGTGTATATGCAATGGCCCGATCTCTCATCCATGTCCTTTATTCTATGTACTTGCCGTCGTGGCGAATATTGCCAGGTCCCTGAATCAAAAGGAAACCCCAGCAAGAAACTCATGGAACCCGGTTTTAAGGTATGGTGGGAAGCTAATAAAAATGACAGAAATGTTGACTGCTTCGTTTGCCTTGGCCCATATGAATTTGCAGCGATGCCTCTCTAAAACCACATGGTCTAGATCGTGTTCATCGCTCTTATTCCCGTTGTTGATTGTCCGCTGAACATCTCGATGCTACTTTCGAGAAGTCGAAGGAAAGCAAATGTTATCCAGCAGTTTACTTGAAATAGGCCGAAATCCAGTCAAAAAAAAAAAAAAACATTCCAGGTCTAAATAATGCTTCGTAACAAGCCGGCAGCAATAGGAGAGTGGCAAAGTTCTGATATGCCGTGTTTTGTCGCTGGTTGGACCATGTATGAAACAGGATGAACCCACGGCTTCTCACTTTCTGCCACATCCATAAGCTGGCTTGCATATTCTGGCTCTAGTTATGCATCGCTGAACGAAAGATTCTTGTACTTGCTGACGAGCTCCTCGATCTTCGGGAGAAGCTCCGGGATGCGGAAAGGCTTAGATATAACGTCATCCTTTCCTTATTAGCATAAACAATAAAGCCCGTCTTGAATTTTGATCGTAACTCACAATGCCCGCGGCTTTAGCGCTCTCAATTTGCTCAGGTCGTGCATACGCCGTAACCGCTATGATTGGAATATGCGTAACGATGGTGCCTTCTCTCTCTAATTCACGAATCTTCCTTGCACACGTCATTCCATCCATTACCGGCATTTCCAAATCCATAAGAATTACAGAAATGTCGACTCCGTCTTGTTCTTGTCCGGCCCAGAACCTGGACTTCTGGAGAGTCTGCAGGGCCTCAAAGCCATGATTTGCGACAAACGTATTATTTCCACAATGTCGCAATTGTCGTTGCAAGACTTTTTGATTTACGATATTGTCTTCGACAATAAGAACGTCAAAAGGGGTTCGGTTTCCCGAGGCGGAACTGCTTCGGGGGAGAGATCGATCGTTGACCTTTGGCGCAGTCTCTGGAACTGGTAAAAGTGAAGCAGGAGGAGGAACAATAGCCTTGCGTCCAATTTTGAATGGCGAGATGCGATCGTGCTTAGCGGGAGGATCGACACATTTTCGACATTGAATGTAGAAGTTGAACTTGCTGCCCACGCCTGCCTTTGACGAGACGCCGATCTGACCCCCTTGCATCTCGGTCAGTATCCTAGAAATGAAGAGTCCAAGTCCAGATCCACCATATTGAACGTGAGTTCGTGGTGACGCTTGCTGGAACCGCTGGAACAAGAGTTTCATTTCCTCTTCCGCCAAGCCTGGCCCAGTATCTTCCACAGAGCAGTGTATATGGATCACGTCGCCTGTACCCCATTCTGCTTTGTTTGTGATATCCATATTTGGAGCTCGTTGATTGTTAATTCGGCTGAAGTACGATACTCCAGTACTGGTGACCTCTGATATATCTCTAGATGCGCGAATATTTACAATTATACTGCGACGCTCACGGCCTTGTGTAAATTTAATTGCATTAGTCATGAGATTAATCAAGACCTGGTTTAATCTTGAAGGATCCAGTTTTGCCCACGTAACATCATGGCGTTCGAAGCTCTCATCAACATTGAATTCGAACTCGATGTCATGAGCGACCAATTCAGGCTCAAACATTTTCAGTGTTGACTGTACAAGTTTGATGGGTTGCACGTCCGCAGGAGCAACGGCCAGCAAGTTGGAATCCAGCTTCGAAAGGGTCAAAATGTCATCCACTATGCGCTTCTGATGACTCGCACAGAGATTGATGGTGTTGGCCGCATCTAAGCAGCCCTCTAGCAAATTTTCCAGCTCATTCTTGTCTTTATGTACCGTAAAAGCAGAAATGTTATTTGCAATTTGATCGGCACATTGGAGAATAGCCGACAATGGATTCCGCATTTCGTGACTCGTAATATCGATGAAGTTTTCTTGTTGTCTCTTCAGCTCCACGGCCTCTTCTCTCCGCTCGTTCTGAACCTTTTCTGCCCATTTCTGTGACGAGATGTCCGTAATACAGCCAAAAATAGACTTTAACGCTCCATCTGGTGTCTTCTCCGGGAAAGCACTCATCAATACCCATGTGTCGATTGTGTTGCAGCCACTTTGCTGTGAGCATTTAAATCGAAACTCGAGGGAAATGGTCACTTTTTCCTTAACTAGTTGAGACCATGCGGCTTCTAGAGCAGGTCTGTCTTCGTCTCGAACACTATTCATCCAACCGCTCTCGGCATCTTGCAAGCGGGTGTGCCTAGAGATCTGCCACCACATGTCGTTGCAATAGTTGATGGAGCCAACGGCATCAGCAATAAACATACCAACTGGGGCGAACTCAGCCATACGAGTGAATCGATACTCGCTTTCGTTTGCCTCTTGCGTTCTTTGAATCAACTGCATAGAAAGTTCTTGCCGGTCGATAGCTGCAAGGCGTGCTGCGCGTTGCCCTCGTTTAATTTCTTCCTCAAACAATACAACTGACGCCATGGATGTTGCGAGCTGTCTAGAGAGAAGATCCACAAAAAGTTTGTAGTCTTCGTCGTATGGCCGCCTAGGATTTGTTCCCATAACAATAAACCCGGCGATGGCCTCTTTTGTAGTGGTAGGTACAACAGGTAAGACAACAACTGTTGAGCATGGATCAGGAAAACCCCGGCATTGAAGCCCTTCGAGCAGATGTTTCGGCAGATTTCCTGCTCCTTCGGAAAGAACGACCGGCGCACCGCCCATCACCATACATTGGCGCATATAGGGGGCAAAGCCTTCATCAGATGATTTGAGATCCAAGGATGGTGGTGCAGCCACATGTCCATCAGGAACACCGGGGGACCCTTCTAATGCGAGTTGCGACGGCGGTAACAGACTGCCCGAGTGAAGCGAAGATACCTCGCTCTCATATTCCTCTCGCACCGAGTAGATGATGCTAAACGGTATGTCGAACTCATTATACTCTAAGCCGACCTGCACCTGGGGCCAAAACCCTGTCACAGTTGTGGCTGTGGCTACCCTTTCACCCATCTCGCGGAGCGTGAGCATGCGTCTCTCGTTGATTGTCCGACGTGTGTTTTCGAAACAAGGGTTATACAACCCAACCACTTCACCATCATTGCCAATTAGCGGCACTATTGCCCAGGAAAAGAACGTTTCCTCGAGGAAGCCATCACGCTTAATGAACAACCGATTATCGTGTTTCATTGTCGATTGCCCGGACTTCCAAGCATTATCAAAGATTGGTTCAATTTCCTCCCAGATTTCAGACCATCCATCGGCATAATTCATTCCCATCAAATCCGGGTGCTTCTTCCCGGCCAAGGATATGTAGGCTTCATTGTATATTATCACCATATCCGACCCCCAGTACATGGCTGCAGGGTGTGGGCTAGCCATGATCAGACTAGACATGGTTCTAAGACCAGGTGGCCAGCAAGTCATGGGCCCGAGGGCAGTGGAGGCCCAATCTCGTGTTTTCGCAAATTTGATATGATCGGGAAGATTGTCATGCAGCGGTATCACAGTCCAGTCAAAGGACGGCTTGGTCGGTTGCACTTGTTGCAGAACCTGATTTGTGAATTCATCCGGATGATTCAAGGGTGCTGCGGCGTCATCTAGTTTTGTTTGGATAGCATCCATGAGTTGTTCATCTCCTTGAGCACCAGGAACAGCATCACCGAAGTAGTCTGGAGGGCCAACAGGGTCAACAGAGCCAACCTCAGGCGTGACAGGCATAGGTTGGGAGACAGCAGAAGGGCTCGTCAGAATGGGGACGGAATCGTTGGAAATCGTTGCGGCGGAACTCGGCTTAACAGTTGAGTGGCCAGCACGAGTGATATTCCCGCTGACGAAGCGAAATCGTTGGCGAATGGTGACATAAGTCCAATTAATACCGCCGTAAACGTGGAATATAGACGCTGGTTCCTGACTGGCTCGGCTGCTGGGTAACGATGTCGCCCAGGATGCAAAACACTCAAAATTGACCATGTCCATGGTTTCAGTAGGTTCCATACCAACAAGTTCAGCTACATCTCGCGATGAACATAGTGAGGCGTTGCCGTATAAAATATGTAGAGAGGGCTGGCTAGGAGGAGCGTTTGTTGGGGTTAGCATGTCAATAAGAAATGTTGGCCTGCTATCTTGTTCTACTAGTTCAATGGCCCCGATGCTTTGGATAAGCTGCAAGGTTGGTGATGGAATTCGAAGTTCTGGGCTCAAAGCAGGGGCCGACATGTCGACTGACGAGCCTAGACTAGGTGGCGTACTGCCAGACATGGCCGATGTCACCTGTTTAACATTCGCCTGAGGTAGCTTCACGGTTGTGACGGCGCTCGATGGCTCTTCCCTAGTTCTCGAAAGCATACTGGCACTAACATCAGGTGATGAGCCCGTCGGCCGTCCCAGTCGCCTTGACGGGGTATGTGAGAAGAAGAGGGGAGAAAATGGGCCGTCACGATTTGTCGTAGGCACAGCAGGACAAGAGGCGGCGGGAGGGATTTCAAACCGCCTAGGAGGTGAGGCGTCAGTCCGAGGCTTTTTGAAAGATGCGGGTTCCATTGCGGCGTCTTGCTCTTGGGAATGAAAAGAGTGACGCTTTCCCTTAGAGTCTGGCCGTAAATGCTCAGCACCAGACAATGGATTGACGGAGCTTCGAGATTGGTAGCCTAGCCGTGAAGCTGTTGTTGTATTGAATCTATGGAGGCTGACCGGTGGCGCAGAGCGGCCTTGACGTTCAGCAGGCCGTCCCCATGATCTGGGGGTTCTTGATGAGTGCCGCCTTGGATGATCTAGGTGGCTTTAACGAACCTCGGGAGCAGATGAAGCGAGCTGAGAGGCTCCCAAAACGGGCGGATTGTCAGTGAAGCGCGAGTCTCTCACTGAAGTGTCGCATGGAGACGATGGATGAGTGTCAGAGGCAGAGTCGAGTGAAGATGGAGAAACTGCGCCTGGGCGGGATACGGAAGAGTTTTCCCTCTCCTGCATCAAGGCGTTGGGGGTACTTCCGACAAGGGCAACCGAGTGGGAATTCAGTAAGCACTTGGTAAAGAGCCAGAGTGTGCGAGCAGAAATACAAGACAAGACAACAACTGGCAAGGTAAAAGTAGATGGGTGTAGATGTGGTCGACGACGACCCAGGGACCGCCGTAGGGGCTGCGAGGATAGGTGGATATCGAGCCTGTGTGGCTTGCAGGGCCTGGGCCTGGGCCTTTGCTCGACTTTGGTGAAGATGCAGAATCTGGGCTGCTGCGTAGCTTGGTGATGAAGATCGAGATTCGAGAAGAGTGGATTCGGATCAGATGGGGTGGATAATGACAAGGGAACCGCAACGGGTTAGCGTAGCTTGGAGCTTGACAGGGCAACCAAACCGACGCACCGTGGAGGAAATATACACTCGTGACTCGAGTCAGAAGCTTTCACATGGAACCGGAGTGTCGATGAGACAGGTAAATTAGGCATGAGACATAGACCAAGAAGAAGATTGGTGTGAGGTGTGAGGTGGACGAGTGACAAGTGTAACTACTAATCACCAACACCTACACAAAGCATGGATGAGATTCAAACAATTGCCGAGTAGGGGCAGGGTGTCAATAGCCAGCTGCGGATGGCGCGGTGTACTCGATAATGGCCTTCCGAACCCTTTTGGGCCTGATAATCGGCAAAATTGCATTTTGTTGGTATCGATGAGAAGGATAATGCAGAGGAGGAAAAATGTGGTGTCAGACTACAAAGCAAGATCAAAGAGCAAGAGCAAGAACGAAGACAGCAACCCCCTCAATTCCGGACCTTGTGTGCCCAGGTGGCTGTCTGTTACGAGTCCGGTGAGGTGGGACAGGAGATGACTACCAGACCTTAGATACTAGGTACTTAAGTACCTACCTACCTAGGTACCTACCTACCTACCTAGGTAGGTAGTGACCGTGGGTGCAGAACGGCGTAATTAATAAGAGTGGAAAAAGATGGCGCCTACGTTATCATGTATGTCTAGTGGTTTAACCGAAACAATTTGGTTCTTGAACTGAGACCGTGAGACGCCAGAGCTCGGCTCTCATCTGCGGAGGTGGTGACTCAAGCTTGATATAGGCCTCACATGAAGGCCGTCGAATCCAACAGCCTCAATCAAGCCCGTCTCGATGCTTCGAATTCAGCAGCTCGGCCAACATTTCCAATTCGGGCCCGGCTGCAATGCTCAACTCCATAGTCAAGACCCTGATGCCAACGAGCAAGTTGCCCTAGGTATAGGTAAAGCGGAGAGAACTAGAGCCTGTAATTTATTCCCTCCCGGGGCCGCCTGTAGCGGGTTTTTGCTGTTAGATTTCAGTCCGCTGAAGCTGCTGCAGACGAGCCCGCTGAAGCTGTTGAATTTAAGCCCGTTAAAGCCGCTAAATTCAAGGCTGCTTACGACGAGCTTTACTAACAGCTAAAGCCCGGAGGTTCGTGATGTTACACACGTGAGTGGCGTAAGCCACATTTTGACGTTAAGTAAATTACGGAGTACCGAAGAATATTTTTCCTTGAACCAATTAAATCCTGAGGGACGCTCCCATTGATATCAGAGGCAAAGCGGGAAGCTGCAGCCAGGCCCGAGCTTGCTTGCCAACGTGCCGTTCAATCACTCTACGTCGGCCACCACTTAGTCCCGCTTTGCCTAATAATGTGACGTTGGCGTTCGCTATATGATCGGGGTAGTTGGACGGAAGCAACACTCGCGGGGAGTTTTGGAATAGATAGCCTCGTCTGCACAGACTTGGTTCATCTCGCTACGTGAGGTATTGATTTCACGTTCTTCCTTGAGTATTCCCACTCCATCCTTTTGAATGTGCGGAGGTGCGTTTGCTGTACCGAAGCAGGATGTGACCCGTTAAGAGTGCTTATATTCAAGTATACTTAATTTTATTATAAAATAACATGATAATAAAAGTATTACATATACAAGAGGTTACTTCACCCTTATCACGTCATAAGCATACTTGCAGGGTATTTTGTTACTGAAAGGTAGGGTCTGGTGCAGGATTGACTTTTGCCACACATAAACATGATTGCCATGTAAATCAGTAAATATCAGCTACATACAGAGATCTGAAAATACATCCACAGCGATCAAAATTGCTCCGACTGCGGCCTTTGCGCAGCTTTCTGAAGAGCAGGGAGGATTCGGGAGTGAAGCAAGGTGAAACTAGTTGCACTACTAGAACATGTTTACAAGACAAATAAAACACCGGATTTTAGTATCCCCGATTCTGACAACTACTGTATGTGAACAAGGAGATAACTTTATGGTACACTAGGCCTTTGGTGAAAACGGTAACTCTTACACTCTATACCCGAGTCTCGCTTTTGCCATCCCTGCCGGCCCGACGCTGCCTTAAAACTTTGGCTTCATAGTGTTCCGTAGTCTCTGGTAGTCAAACAATGCTTCAATGTTACCAACGGCGCTGATGGCAATATCCTTGTCCCACAGCTTGCGGTTGGCAAAGTCCATGACCTCCTTCTCCGTGATGGCATCGATTCTGCGCTCAATCTCTCCGGGCATCATGCGGCGGCCAGTGGTGATGAGCTGGCGGCCAATGTCCTCGGCAACGGCGGTGGTGCCGTCGAGAGACAGGAGTATGGAGGCCTTAAGCTGGGCCTTGGCACGCTCAACCTCAGCTTCGCCGACGTCAGTGCAAAGGCGCATCCACTCACGCATGGCGAAGTGGACGAGATCGTCGAGGCGAGTGATGTTGTCAGTAGTTAGATAGATACCCCACAGACTAAACCACTCTTGTTAGCGACAATTCTGCCCGACTCTGCTTGAAGGGGCGCTCAATCATACCCAGTATCACTGTAGCTGGTGGAGAAGCTCATGAAGCTGTTAGCCAGCTCGTGTCGGTGGACGAGGCCACTGAGCTTGCTGCCCTGGTGGGGAGCGTTACCCATGGCCTTGTCATAATTGCCGACAATAGCCTGGGTGACCAGAGCAGTGAAGTAGTCGTCAGAGCTCCAGCTAACACCCTCAACAGCCAAGGCGACGTTGGCAGTGCCCATGGTGTCATCACGGACACGAACATCGGATCCAATGAAGTCCGCCTTCTGCTTAGCAAGGAGGTAGGCCTGGGTCTCGGGGCTCTTGGTGGGGAGGCCGGCGAAGTGCTTCTCAGCCAACTCAACGAGCTGCTCATGGGGAATGCCACCAGCACCAACGAGGACCATACGGTCGGCGGTGTAGTTGTTCTTGATGTAGCTGGTGAGCTCGGTTCGGGTGATGTCGCGGATGTTCTGGCGAGGGCCAAGGATGGTGCGGCCCAGTGGCTGGTGCTGGAAAGCAGTGGCGTGCAGGTGGTCGAAGACGACCTCTTCAACTTGCTTCTCAACTTCCTCGGACTCACGCAGGATGACATCACGCTCGCGCTCGATGGCAGACTCCTCGAGCTTTGAGTTCTGCAGAATATCGGACAGGATGTCGACGCACTGGGGAACATCGGAGTTGAAGGCCTTGGCAAAGTAGACGGTATTCTCACGCTGTTGGTCGTGTTAGTTGTCCGGCATTCCGGCGTTCCCCTGGAGAGTTTGCATCCACGTACAGAAGTGTAGGCGTTGAGGTGGCCGCCCATATTCTCAATCTCAAGCTCCAACTGCTGCTGCGATCGCTTGGCAGTGCCCTGGATACACGGTTAATATCTTTGACTACCGATTGCGCCCCGGTGGTGATTGTTGCTATTGTACCTTGAAAGCTAGATGCTCGAGGAAGTGCGCGGTGCCGTTGTTCTCGTCAGTCTCGGCGCGGGAACCGGCGTCAATCCAGACACCAACGGTCGAAGTTTGGGCCCATGGCGAGTGCTCAGTAGCGACCTAGTATTCCCGTGTCAGTAGTAAGGCAATGCAAGGTATATCGCGGCCAATTGAGCCCGGGTGAATGGTACGCACGGTCAGGCCGTTCTTGAGTGTTGTCGTTTGAGTTTTGCCTATGCTGGAAGGAGTCGCGAAGCCGCGACGAAGGGAACCGGCGGCCGACAGACCAGCACGGCTTCGCAGGCCCTGCGAAAGGTTCAAAGCTAGTCTGCGAGACGCCATGGGGGAGGATTAGGTGGCTCGGATATGGATTGAGTTGTTTGATGAAATCTTTCAATCTCGCTCGGCTAGAAGCTTTCCTGAGATGATTTGTGGTGGCCTGAAGCACCAGGCGTCCATTTGCCATTCCGACCAGCTCCGAGGCTTAGCCCCCATGGTCAAGCAGAGGAAATGGGGCCAATCAAACCGCTGCATTAGTAACCTAACAATAAGTGTTCTATTCCCTTCCGACCAGGGCCATGTTTCGTAAGCATGTGTTGAAGGTATCCTTATTAGTAGCTATGCTTATGATTGCATTAGATCTTGGCCACAGCTGACGATATTATGGAAGCACACATAAAGACCCAAATCCTTTGACCATGCGACGTAAGGCTTGTGCAATGGGCCAATGCAGCGGTGGATTCCTTCAGCACAGTGTCCCAATAACCTACAGAACATGCCAAAATAGCGTCTTGACGGCATTTACAGCCTACACCAGAATATATTTGCATCTGAATAAGTATACACTAACATATCGTATAATGTTTGAGTAAATCGTACAATAGCCAGGTACCTGCTCTGGTTGACTCGATCTGCACCCCACCGTGGCCAGCATTGGCCCTGGCCCCTGAGCATTTGCCGGCGGGGAAATCCATCAATTGGTCGTCACCACTTGGAGGACTCTACTCACACATTGATTGTGTCGTACCGTACAGAAAACGACAGGACACTGAAGGTTGTATGTTGTATACAAACATACATGCAAGTTGTTGGAAACTCTTTAATTCCTCTAGCCCAGCGACAATTATGAAAGCACTGGTTCAAAGTGATCCCTCCTTGGCCAAGTCACCATCGTCCAGGACAGCACAGTCGTGGTCACATCGGGACTCGAAATATCCAACCGCCGAGAGGAAGAAGAATAGGATGTTGCGCTTTGGATTTCTGTAGACAGCAGACGCTGGAGTGAGACACGTCTGAACAGGCTGGGCCATGGTGCTGAACCGCCTGTGCTCAGCAAAATGCCAGAGTCGTCGTCATTCCTGTATCGCCGGGGTTCATTTTCGCTTCAAGAATCTGCGGATTTCACTCTTAAATTTCGACGAGCAAGTGACAAACTGTGGAAACGGGTACGTGAAGAGGAGGGGTTGAATGACGGTATCATTATTCTATCGACATCTCACGCCTTGCCATCCGACGACTCAAGGCCATGTATCCCGGACTTGGACACGGAATGGAACGTCTCATCTCACATCAGTCAGTCCCCAGGCACGCGATTATGGTCACTTAGTTGTTCCTTGCCTGCCTCTGTAGGGAAGAACTCGACATTTAGAGATATTACCATCGGGCCGCCGTGGGGCTCATTTATGAGGTAGGCAATTTCCATTTACGAGGCAGAACAAAGTCGAACCGTATACTGGGAAGGGCTCAGAACCCGTAGAATTACAACTGTATATTGATGCTGTCGACGTTGCTAATACGATGTAGATGGTTTGCTCTCGTACGTCACAGGGCAGCTTGGCTGGGCCCTCGGCAAGGCGGATCTCGTTTCTTCCCAGATCAGGACGCAATTCTGGGTTGTTTTCTAAGCCATAATGGCAATACCATGGCAATACTTGCCGTGAGTGGCGTAGGCAACGTAACAACGACTATTCGGGATAATGGCCACGGTGTGGTCGCTGTTCACGTATGCAGGGACCCGTTTTCGTTATCTTTAGCATTAGGATTAATGGTTGCAGGCCAGAAACGATTCTGCGCCGTCAGAAACAACTGTGGTTCTGATCTCGGAAGGGATCGATTTCGACCATGCGGTTGCTTCCGTCATGTACCATGCAAGAACAATGGTATCAGAGACAGATGCCGTGTCACAAAACCGTACCAATAGTCGACCAAAGTGGGATGCAAAAGCTATAACTGGGTGGGAGCAGGAATGGCAGGATGGTTTAGAATGCTGTACGTTATCCCCGTTGTATAGAATGCGTCCTCCCACGCGCGGTAGAAGAGCTTGCTAGGAACAAGATACAAATCACGAATCTCATTATCGATGACAACTGGCAGTCTCTAGACCGTACTGGAAGTGATCAATCACAGTGTGGATGGTCCGAGTTTGAAGCAGACCGCAAGGCTTTTCCCAGCGGTCTGAGAAGTGTGGTAGCACAAATTCGAAACTTGCACCCAGCTCTTCAGAATATCACCGTATGGCATGCCTTGCTGGGATACTGGGGCGGCATCTCACCCGATGGGCTTATTGCGAAGACTTACAACATAATCAAGGTAACCCAAGAGGGTGAAAACAGTCATCCCTTGACCGTTGTGAGTAAACCGGATGTATTGCGATTATACAACGACTTTTACAGATTCTTCGCTTAGTCGGGGATTGATGGCGTCAAAGCTGATGCACAAGTCATGATCGACCTATTGAAAGATGCACCGGATCGTCGAGATCTAATATCTACCTATCTCGATGCCTGGTCCAAGGCCTCAAAACAACATTTTGGTGGCAAAACCATATCATGCATGTCCCAATTTCCATACTCTCTTCCGCTCTCAACTACCCCGAAGTAGAGAAGAGTTTTTCGTCAGGAATTTAGATGATTTCTTCCCAGATGTTCCACGGTCACATCCTTGGCATATCTGGGCCAACGCACACAATGCCATCGTCACTCAGTTTCTGAACGCAGTTCCGAATTGGGACATGTTCCAAACTTTGCAGACCTACTCGGAGTTCCATGCAGCAGCACGATGTGTAAGTGGCAGTCCAATTTATATCACAGATATTCCCGGCGTGCACAATATGCATCTGATCAAGCAAATGACTGTTGCTACGCCACTTGGTCAGACGGTTATTCTTAGATCGAGCGTCCTGGGTAAATCAATATGTGCTTATGCTGGATATGAGGACGATTTGCTTCTGAAAATTGGCAGCTACAATGGTAAGTCTCAAGATCTGTACAAACTGCCCACTGTGCGCTGATGATGAACAGGGGCGTCCCAGACGGGCACTGGTATTCTTGGCCTTTTCAATGTTTCAACAAGGCACCTCACCCAAGTCATCCTTCTAGAGCTCTTTATCGGAGTGTTTCAAGGAGGAAAATACGCCGTTCGATCACATACAACAGGGCAAACTTCGACGCCGATGTCAATTGGTGCCCCAGACTCAGTAATTGCTGCATCGATAAATGAGGCAGGATATGGAATTTTATGCGCTTTCCCGGTGGCACAATTCGAGAGTGATTGATATGACAATGGATACGCTGGTGCCGTTGGCTTGGTTGGTAAGATGACAGGATGTGCTGCAATCACATGCAGCAGTGTAGCTCAACGGGATTCCGGCAGAGTCATCGTGACCTGCAACCTTAAAGCGTTGGGTACTCTAGGCGAGTTAAAGCACGGCAGTTTCGGGGTAAATCGCATATGCTGACATGGCTGGGTAGGTCTGTACATTTCTACGCTTCCGCATTTGAACATTGAAGACGACTTCATGGTAGCAATAGAGGACCAGCCTGTTCGGTTCGAAACGGTGAGTAGAAGGAAAGACGATGAGCGAATTTTTGAAATTGATGTTGAAAGAGCTTGGGAAGAGATGGCGGTGAGCACTTATGCAGCGAGGTGAAGTGCAGATCAAAGTGAGCTTCCAGCCTTGATTTGGGAAATGGGGCACTTGAGTGGCATCGATAAATGAATACTGGAGTGTCACGGAGAGTTCTGTGCGACGTCCAACTTCATGCAAGGTGCAAGCTTTGCAAAATAATGCATGGTAGATTATACAGTCTGGGGATACTTGCCTAACAAGAAGTATATATACACTAATAAAGCATTGACTGTAGTATGGTATAGGATGGAGTACGGTAACCATGTACCTGAGCCTCCCACTTGGTCGCAGCTAAGAAACACAGGGGTCGTGCGTGTGGTTGAAGTCGAGTGTGACATCAGGAAGGAGCATCCCACCTGCTAGCAACTGCCCCGCTTCAGAAAAAAAAAAAGGTTCTGGCGCATCCTCCATGCACGCACCAAACGTCGGGTTCAGTGTGTTTAGCCACCTGGGAAAGCTCCGCTCCTGCAGGGTCCATACACCAAAAAGTAAAAGAAAAAAAAATTTCGGCCCACCTCATCTCTCCCTCTTTAGCCTTCTTCTTTCCTACGGGAAGAAGCGCCGTATCAACCTCAACCAGTCGATTCAGTAGATCCTCGCCAGTTCTTCTACTTCGACTCTACGTCTTCGACCTCGTTCTTTTCTTGCCCCCAGCCATTTGTGTGTTGTATTCGCAATGGCTACTCTCAACGCCTTCGGCGCTGGCAAGGTGCTTGACCACACCACCGCCCTGGATGTGCTCAAGGAATACAAGACTGCCGATGGCCTCGATATCCACGAGCTCATGGATACTACCAAGCACGGCGGTCTTACCTACAATGACTTCCTGCTGATGCCTGGCTACATTGGCTTCCCTGCCTCCGAGGTAACACTCGACTCTGCCATCACCAAGCGCATCACTCTCAAGACTCCCTTCGTGTCTTCTCCCATGGACACTGTCACGGAGCACGAGATGGCTATCCACATGGCTCTCCAGGGAGGTCTGGGTGTCATTCACCACAACTGCTCTCCCGATGCTCAGGCCGATATGGTCCGTAAGGTGAAACGATATGAAAATGGCTTCATCCTGGACCCTGTTGTCATCGACCGCAATACCACTGTTGGCGAGGCAAAGGCCCTCAAAGAGAGGTGGGGATTCGGTGGCTTCCCTGTCACTGGTAAGTTGATAATATACATTCTACCGCTTGCTTGTGACCCAATACGCCATTACACTGCAACATGATTATTACCCAATCAATTATAACTTTCGTTCCACCGCAAAGACTTCACGTCATGGGGAGAAAAATACTATGACCACTGCACACATTTTGTAACCCGTCATGATGAACCATGTTTTGGGGGCTAGTGGCTAACATCATTGGACACAGAGGACGGCAAGCTTGGCTCCAAGCTCCTTGGTATCGTTACCAACCGAGACCTTCAGTTCGAGGACGAAAATGATGCTACCGTCGCTAGCGTCATGGTGACTGACCTGGTGACTGCCCCCCACGGCGTCACTCTGGTCGAGGCCAACAAGATTCTGGCCAAGTCGAAGAAGGGCAAGCTGCCCATCGTTGACAAGGACTTCAACCTTGTCTCCATGATTTCCCGATCCGATTTGACCAAGAATCAGCACTTCCCTTTGGCATCTAAGCTGCCCGACAGCAAGCAGCTTCTTTGCGCCGCTGCTATTGGTACTCGCCCTGAGGACAAGATCCGCTTGCAGAAGCTTGTCGATGCCGGTCTTGACGTTGTCATTCTGGACAGCTCTCAGGGCAACAGCATGTATCAGATTGAAATGATCAAGTGGTGCAAGAAGGAGTTCCCTGGCCTCGATGTCATTGGCGGCAACGTTGTTACTCGCGAGCAGGCTGCCTCTCTCATTGCTGCTGGTGTTGATGGCCTCCGAATTGGTATGGGCAGTGGCTCTGCCTGCATTACCCAGGAGGTCATGGCAGTCGGTCGACCTCAGGCCGCGGCCGTCTACTCCGTCAGCAGCTTTGCTGCCCGCTTCGGCGTCCCTTGCATTGCTGATGGCGGTGTCCAGAACGTTGGACATATCGTCAAGGGCCTTGCCCTTGGTGCTTCGACTGTGATGATGGGAGGTCTCTTGGCTGGTACCACTGAGTCTCCCGGTACCTCGTTTGTCTCTCGCGAGGGTAAGCTTGTCAAGGCTTACCGCGGCATGGGCAGCATCGATGCTATGCAGGACAAGAAGGCTGGCGGCGGCGGTAAGGACAGCCAGAAGAGCAACGCTGGTACTGCCCGATACTTCTCCGAGGGCGACAGCGTTCTGGTTGCCCAGGGCGTTTCGGGATCCGTTGCTCACAGAGGGTTTGTTGCCACACTCGCCCCCTTTCCCTATTAGAACATATTAACTGACTTCTCAAATAGTTCTATCAACAAATTTGTTCCGTATCTGGCTGCCGGTCTCAAGCATTCGATGCAGGATTGCGGCATGAGGAGCTTAGCAGAGCTCCACGAGGGTGCTGCCAACGGCACTGTCCGCTTCGAGCTCCGCACTTCCAGTGCGCAGTTGGAGGGTAATGTGAACATGGAGGCGTATGAAAAGAAGCTTTATGCTTGAATGGATATGAAATCTAAGAGACATGATTATTGAATGGTGATGGGACGGGAAAAGGAAAGAAGTCAACTGGGTGTCGAATTTCGCTTCAAATGATTTATGGGAGTTTTTTTTTTCTGGATATGGAGTAGCATTGGTAGAACCTGGCAGGAGGCTAATTTATTAATGGTTCTCTTGTCGGATATGATTTCTCGGGACCAGCATAAATGTCAATAATTTTTTGATTCCCCCTAAATCTGATGCTGTACTACTGTGACGAGTCATGTCATATGGCTCTGGATGATTGATACAGAAAGTTATGCTTAGATTTAGGGAAACTGAGCGCAGCTAGCAAAGAGCGCAGGGTATTCGAATACATGTGTAAAATAACCAAGACGAACGCATTCCAAGCAACAAGAAAGAACAATTACAAGTCAGTATGAGTCAGCCAACTCACGGTACTAATAATGATGTCAATGAGTGTAATTTGCAACTGCGATTGCCGTGTGTAAAAAGTATGTATCAACATCACAGCGAGTAGAACGGCGCGGTTTTCTTCTTGCAGCTCTTTATCGTCATTATTACATTACGATTTAGTCGAAACTTGGTCCAATGGTCTCGTCGAGCCGGTTGTTCTTTCAGTCACGTATTGTGGAGCACGGCCAAGTCAGCCTAACCAGCCGAGCATTGGAAGGTGAGCACCTCATGTGGTTTCAAGTTTCCTGCATTGGATGCGGAAGCTGCCGAGACGGCAGGTGCTGGAATACAGCCCTGCGAACGTGGGTTCCTTATTTTATTCGTTGCAGCAGACCGAGTTTTGCACAATACTCCATGTGTGCGCCTTGCTTTCCTGTCCTCGGCACCTCAATTAGCAGCAGTTTCCAAATGACTCCCAAGTTTTGCCAGTCGTTCATGAGGTTGTCGCATCTGTCGTCGAGTCGTGACTGATACATTGACAAGATGCAGTTAATACATTGCCCTTCTCCTTTTATTGCGACAAACACCATCGGGGCCGCTGCGTGACCAAAATATGCCGCTGAGTACACACTCGATGCAGCAACACCACAATCATTCACCTCATCCCATCACCACCCGCCACAGGCTTCCTCGTCCGCCTCCTCACCCTGCGACTCATAATCACGTAATCCGCCGCGATCAGCTTCCCCCTCAACCTCCTCTCCCTCGGCGAATTCTCATCCACCCCGAACCCAAGCCGTTCGTAAAACCGCCTGGCACGCTTGTTGCTCACAAAGCACGTCAGCATGACCTTGTCAATGCCTTCTGCCCGCTCAGCCACCTCTGTCAAGTATCCCATCAACTGGCTGCCCAAACCCGTTCTATATGATCAAAACAAATTAGCTCACTTCTCGCCATAGAAAAAAATTATTTGTAATCATTTAGCATACATACCCTTTTACTTCATCCGTCAGATGAATCTCATAGCAATACACCACCGCCTCGCCATTCTCCCACGTCGGCATGAGCGACGTGAATCCGCAAATCTCCTCCCCGCGCCGGACCAGAATGTACCGCAGATCAGGGGACCGCATCTCCTCCTTTTTGGCAGACGGGTGCCATCCCTGCCGCGAGAGGCGGTAGTCCCGGCCGCTCGTTTGGTCCACGATGCCAAAGCACCTGTTGACCTGGGCCTCTGTCAGCCGCGCCGCCTGAAGGAGGGATATGGCATATCTGGTTTTAGAGACGGGGTGCGTCCATTCACAAGGTCTGGTAAGAAAAGATAAAAAAAAAAAAAAATCTTAGCTTCGTAGATTCTCATCGTGGTGAACTCGGCTGGATGTAAAATACAGTGATGGCAGATATTCTTTGATAAAAAGGTCGTCTGGCTTGGCGTTGACCTCCTCTACAGGATCGGCAGGTTCGCCAGCATTCTTTGCCGATTTATCGCCGTTAACCCTGGGTCGGGACATATTTCCTTCACAGGAAAATTGAGGAGGGTCCCCCCGGGGAGCTATATTCGGTTCATCAAAGACTCGCATTTGGTTGCAAGAATGCTTGAACTGTGCAGCAAATTGCAATATCCCGTCGAATGCCAATCTACGCGTCCGCCGCGACAGCCGAGGTTCTCCCGTTCCCTCCAAAATCACACCAAGCGCAGCATCAAACCTACAAAATCCCCAAAACGCAAACACAATCCCTCATTTCATTTCCATGAGATAGCCAATGAAATACCCCGCGTTCCTACGCATCCGTGGCTATGCCACCCGCCGCCGGGGCAAGCTCAACGCCCTGAACCTCGATCACGTACAACCCCCCCTCCAAATGACGTCTACTCTCACTCGCCCGAATACAAGCTCCATGAGAAAAGAAAAGGGCTAACACGCACCACAAAGTTCCTCCAAAGAGCAAGAGTCCTCTCCTTCTATAGGACAATTCTCCGCGGCACACGCCAGATCCAGGACCCGCGCACCAAATGCGAAACCAGGAAGTTCGTACGCGACGAGTTCGAAAGACACCGCGGTGTTACAGATATTGTGAGTCCCACGCATTCCTTTCTCCCCCTTGTTCCTCCCATGAATGCGGGCGGGTATTCACCATGCAGTCACATGTACGGTATCTCCTATCAACAGGCAAGACAGAGTGGGAGAGTATGGAGAGATATATAGGGGGTATGTAGAGGTGTCAAGTGTAAAGTACTAGTCCGAGCATCCGCGCTGCGATGCCCGCCGGTGTATTCTAATCCGAAGCCTTTTTTTCCCCGCCAGTAGTGTACAAAATTCTCGCGCCGTCTTGATATTCCCCACGTTCAACTGAAGTGATACACACACACAAAAAAACAGAGGGCAGCCTATTTGCCCAGGCGCCTTCGTCACGGCCCAATTATTGATGTCGGTCCTACTCTCGATCGGTGATGGCTCAACTCTGTCGCTGCTTGTGTCGTGGGTTCGCCTTGCAAATAATGTACAGGTACCCATTATGTCTCTTGCCGGCCTTTCGTCGAACAACCTGGGTAATCCGTCAGTTTCTCAAAACGGCTTCTTCCAATCTTAGCTCAATCCCGCCCCCCCCCCCGAAGAAAATCTCAAAAGACCAGACAAGGCACACAGAAATGCTGACCTTGCAATGCTCACACCTCTTCTTCACCGAGCTGTGAACCTTCATCCCCCTCGTCTGTTGTACTTGCTGCAACGCCCTTCCACCAATCTTGCCCAAACTTGCGCCCAACGCTGGCGCCCATGTCGTCGCGCGGCAGAAAGTGCCGATAAGGGCTGGGACAGATTGCCTCGGGGTGATTTCCCGTGCTGGGAGCGCAAAGGTGCGCAGGAAAAAGGCCATTGTGGCTGTTTGAATGCTGAATTGCAAGGTTGAAAGTCGGAATCGGGACGACGTTCCGCAGCTCTTCCCAAAGTCACACATCACGTGACTGTGAAATAGGCTCAATATAACTACTGGAGGCTGCGCAGGAAGCTGCTCGCTAGGTGTAAAAGGTACAAGTATTAAAATTTTTATATTTAATTTCTAACATATAATCCCTCCGCAATGAGGATAAACTAGCTCACAGTGTTCATTTTTTGGCTAGCTCTACGGTGAACTTTTTCAGCTTCCCCCCTTTTTCTTACTTCTTTTTCGCATCTTAATAGCTCTATTACAAGCTTTCACAGCTGCCTTGGTCTTTTAGGCCCTTTAGTTGTGGCTGCAAGGTTTTCAAGTGCCTCTTTTCTTTTATATGATAAATATAATATTATATATTTAAAGCTTTACTCGTATTTACGTTTAAATTTTTAGTATCTTTTACGGTTATATAATAGTTGAACCTAGCGGGCTATTATAGGTGTTAGCAAAGTCTAATTACACTCTTATTGAAGCAAGCACGATACGTTATATTCTAGTACTAGACTTACGAAATCTCGGCTATGAGAATACTACGAAGAATCTGTGATTCTTTAACATGCGTCTGAATGTCTCAGTACAGGCCCGGATCTACGCTCCGACCAATGGGAAACCTGCATGATTTCTCTGGAGTTTGCTGGCCCGGGAAACCGGCAAGCTGTCAGCCTTGAGACCACCATGGGGGACTTTGCCAAGTTCATGGCTAATAATCCGGGTATAAGCATCGCCAAGCCACCTGTTCGGCTGCCCAAGCATTCCATGATTAAGAATGGAGCCCCGTACGGCACAGGCTTGATTAACATTTTGACCATTACAAAACAGAATGAGGTTTGGTGGCCGGTGTTGCCAATGATATGCCTGTCACGTGTTAGTGGAACAGTTACAACTTCAAAGGAGAGAGTATTGAAATTAGGACATGCAAAATATGGGTTTGCCATTACAGTACTATTCTTGTTACGACCTGCAAGGGACTTCGTGTCTGTCAATGTTTTCATTATACTAGCTGAAGACCCCCAGCTAGCTGTGGGCAGCTTCCATACATAGCCCAATTGCCCAATTCCTCGACGTAACAGATGCCGGCGGCACGAAGAGAAATACTAGCTGTCCCTAGATCTAGTCTAATATAGCCTTGTAATACCGCCGATAGGCATATGTAAGCCGGTAAGCTGTAATCCATCGCCAAACGCCGAAAACGCTAGCAACCAAGGCCCAATTGCCAATGCAAATAGGTCCAAAACATCCGCCCACAGATATGGCACCGAAAACGGTGTTTAGTCGGCCATCTCTTCATCGACATCGTCTCCAAAAACATCATCAACAGTGCCCCCCTCGACTCCGTCGCCACCAACATCTTCCGGCTCCGGTGCCTCAATCATTTCCGTGGCCTCACCGCCCTGTTCCTCTTCCTCGTCATCATCTCCAGCCTCATCCCACATGTCTTTGAGACCCCAGCTCGTACCACTAAGAACAAACCGCTCGCTCGGTAGTCGAACACCCCATTCGTTGGGGACTATTCTCGGCAAGGCAACTTTGTTCCGTTCTCTGGCCAGTTCTTGCATGTAATCTTTGCTGATACCGCCTCCGCTGCTCCCTCCGCGGAATTGGTACCCTAAACGGGCACCAATAGCGAGCTTAACACCGTTTGCTGTGATGGGCGCATCGCCTGCCGCAAGCGCTGATGCGCCCGAGGCCGCGGAAGGTTTCGACCCAGCTTGGGTGACGTACGGATCGCCAGAGAGGTGTAACGCGTCGCTAAGGATGGAGGATGTGTAGCGATATGCGAAGTCAAGGAGGAGTAGCGGAACGCGTTGTTCGTATGCTGTTACTCCTTGCGAAGTGAGGAGGAGTTCAATCAATCGCGCATCGCGAGGTCGGGGGTCCGAGGCACCGGGAGGTTGAGCTGGGGTTTGCGGGGCGCCAGCAGGAGCAGCTGTGGTGGATTGTGTGTTTGGCGCGGTTTGTGATGTATTGGCCGGGGCGGTGACTCCGTTGGTCTGAGGTTGGCTGGAAGCCATGGCGAGGTATTCGGACGTGTGGTTGACGTGGAAATTCAAGGTGCAGCGCTTCGGCTTGTAGCGCTGAGCTGCACATCAAGTGCCACAGGCTGAAGACACGGCGACGCTATAGATGGCGCATACACGGAGAATATGCCAAATTGTGGCCTGTAGTGCGCGGGATCCGTTCAGTCTTGGGCCACAGCGACTGAATTCAGAAGCTGGAGCTGATAATGCAACTCGCGAGAGTTTCGATCTGGAAAGCTGCAACGCACCAGCCGCAGTCGGTTACTTGTTAATCCGGGGCGGCTTGAGCACAGCAACTCGGGCACGCCAATGACGCCGAGGTCAATGGCGTGATCAGCGGGTGGTCATCGGTGACCTCAACCAGCTTAGAGTGTTGTACGCGAGCGTCCTCGGGGGCCGGGAGGAACGGCCGTTCGTCGAACTACAGTGGTACCTAAGTACCTAGTACCCAACGTCTCGGCGCTGAAGTACTGAGACGCTGCTGCCGCCTTTTTTTTTTTCCCAATCCCGTCTCCAATTGATGGAGGGGCAAAAAGTCGCAGGGTCGCCCCACCATGATCTCTTTTGGGATCTTGCATGTTGAGTCACCTGCGTTTGCCATCTTTCATCTCTCCCAATTGAACTCTATATTTCTTGGCGACCAGTTGGGAATTCCACTTCACCAGCTCCCCATTGACCCAGGAATCGCATTTCACAATGCAGACGGAGCTGCCTTTGCCGTTCCTCGTCAGCGTTGCCGTCCCGCCGGGCCTGGCCAACCTCGACGGCTTGACCCGCGAGGAAGTGTCGCTCTTGGGCAATCCCTTCCTGCAGGCAACGCCAAAGATCCAAGATAAGCTCTTACGCTTCTTCAATCGTCACAGTTACGAATTCCATGCTCATCTGGACGCTACTTCTCTGGAATCACAAGACGATGTCATCGCCCTACTGGATCGCGGGGCGCGCAAAGTATTCGTCGCTCCAGATGCGCTGTCTCGTTATACCGATTTCGGAGACAGAGTGCTTCCTGTCGTTAGCAAGCCGGACATCTCTTCAGCTTCAGAACACGGATTGCTGGTAAAGAACTTTGATCTCTCAACCCCTGAGTCGGGGAAATTTATCGCGGCAGCTCAATCTGCCAAGATCAAGAACCTCTACCTGCTTCCCACCGTTGGAACACCCCTTGACAAGTTCATCGAGGCCGCACAGAAGGCCAATGCCATACCTATTCTCCCTTCCACCGGTATGACGACGGACAAGTCTGCGGCAGGAAAGCTCTTAGTTTCCAAGGTTATCGCCAAATACTGGAAATCCGACCGCCAGGATGGTCTCATTCCTACTGTCGTCACCGATGAGGCTGGTGTAGCTCTTGGTCTTGCTTATACCAGCGAAGAAAGCCTTCTTGAAGCACTGAAAACGCAGACTGGCGTTTACCAAAGCCGCAAGAGAGGGCTCTGGGTCAAGGGTGCCACTTCAGGAGACACTCAGGAGCTCGTCCGAGTAGGGTTGGACTGCGACAATGACACCTTGAAGTTTGTTGTCAAGCAGACCGGCCGATTCTGCCATCTTGAACAGTTTGGATGTTTCGGAAACCTGAATGGTATCCCTGCCCTGGAGCAGACGCTCATTTCAAGAAAGAAGTCCGCCCCCGAAGGCTCCTACACTGCCCGTCTCTTCTCTGATGCGAAGCTTCTTCGGGCCAAGATCATGGAAGAAGCTGAGGAGCTATGTGATGCCAAGACCCCACAAGATGTTGCCTTCGAAGCTGCTGATCTCATCTACTTTGCTTTGACAAAGGCCATTGGCGCCGGCGCCACCTTGGCTGACATTGAGGCCAACTTGGACGCGAAGAGCCTCAAGGTTACCAGACGACCGGGCAATGCCAAAGGCAAATGGGCAGAGAAAGAGGGCATCAAGACTCAAACTGCTGTGCCCAAGGCTGCCCTGGCTGAAAAGCCTGCCGAAGGTAGAATCACCATGCAGCGAATCAACTCTGCCGTGGTTTCAGAGGCTGAGCTGCTCAAGGCGCTCCAGCGTCCATCTCAGAAATCCCCCGACGCGATCCTCAAAATTGTCACTCCCATCATCGACGATGTTCGCAAGAATGGTGACAAGGCCTTGCTATCGTACACTCACAAGTTTGAGAAGGCCACCTCTCTCACCTCGCCAGTTATCAAAGCTCCATTCCCCCAGGAATTCATGAAGCTCGACCCGGAGACAATCAAGGCCATCGACACCTCTTACGAGAACATTAAGAAGTTCCACGCTGCTCAAAAGGAAGATAAGCCTCTCCAAGTCGAGACCATGCCCGGCGTCGTTTGCGGCCGCTTCTCTCGCCCCATCGAACGGGTCGGCCTCTACATCCCCGGCGGCACGGCCGTCCTCCCAAGCACTGCCCTTATGCTCGGTGTTCCCGCCAAGGTCGCCGGTTGCAAGAAGCTCGTCTTGGCCTCACCTCCACGGGCAGACGGCAGCATCACCCCTGAGATTGTCTACGTCGCGCACAAAGTCGGCGCCGAGAGCATCGTCCTCGCTGGCGGAGCCCAAGCCGTCGCCGCCATGGCCTACGGTACCGAGAGCGTCAGCAAGGTCGACAAGATCCTCGGCCCTGGTAACCAGTTCGTCACAGCTGCCAAGATGCATGTCAGCAACGACACAAACGCCGGCGTGAGCATCGACATGCCTGCCGGTCCGTCTGAAGTCCTCGTCATTGCTGACAAGGACGCCAATCCCGCGTTTGTCGCGTCCGACCTGCTCTCCCAAGCGGAACACGGCGTCGACAGCCAGGTCATTCTCCTTGCGGTTGACCTGAACGAGCAGCAGCTCAAGGCCATTGACGACGAGCTCCACAACCAGGCCACTGCCCTCCCTCGTGTCGACATTGTCCGCGGCTCCATTGCCCACTCTGTCACCGTGCAAGTCAATACCATCCAGGAAGCCATGCGCATTAGCAACGAATACGCCCCCGAACATCTAATCCTGCAAATCAAGGATGCTGCCAAGTCTGTAGACCAGGTCATGAATGCCGGCAGTGTCTTTATCGGCGAATGGACCCCCGAAAGCGTCGGCGACTACTCAGCCGGTGTGAACCACTCTCTTCGTACGTTTTCCTCTTCCCCTGGACACGCAAGGCTCTGATATCCCACTGACATGAATTAGCCACCTATGGTTTCGCCAAGCAATACTCCGGCGTAAATCTCGCCTCCTTCATGAAACACATCACCTGCTCTAACCTCACCGCCGAGGGTCTCAAGAACGTCGGCTCAGCCGTCATGCAGCTAGCCAAGGTGGAAGAGTTGGAAGCCCACAGAAGGGCGGTCGAGATTCGCATCAAGCATATTAATGGGCAATGAATCATGAATCAGTAAGCGTTCAAAAAAGTAAGCTATATAGGCTGTGGTTTCTTCGTGTACATGGGCAGGTATTACATAAGCTAAATGGATAATGGGGATCAGGGTGAGAGAGGGGAATTAATCAAGGCAACCAGCAAACCACAAATGACGCTCATTCAATAAGTGAAAATGATGCTTGACTAGCTATGCTACAATTCAAACATTCTATTCGCAACACCATACAATGTCATGCCAACGCCTGCGCTATGCCATGCCTCCGCCCCATTTCACCAATGTATATTCAGCGGACCTCCATCATGATCTCCCCTTCTTCCCCCCTTTACCACTGCAGGTGCCTTTGGAGATACAAAATACTCGGTATGCTAGAGTGTACTTCACCACGGGAAAAATGCTTCCTCCTAGGATGCTCGTTTAGGTGTGGACGTCAGTGTGGGTCGAATCTCGACGGGCTCTTCAATGTATACTTCCTGTGATTCGATCGCAACGCCGTTACCGCTCAACTGCTCCCATTTTTAGCCTCAATTTCTATCCTGGTTTGCCTTTTTCTCTTGAGATAAGTGACCAACCCCCGTGATTAGTTCTGCGCCGATGTCCTCTTCGACACCCTTGCTGGAAATCATGGACCTGGCCATGTGATCAACAAGCTGGGCTTCATCGTCAGACCCAGCGTCGTCCTCTTCATATTCGCCCTCCTCGTCGTCCTCATCGTACTCCTCGTCATTCTCGACATTGTCGTCATCCACGCTTTCGTCTATCGACTCGCGTGAGATGTAGCTGTCGACGAGGCCGTCGCCAATCTCTTCGTCATCGTCGACGGTGTATGTGCTTTCATTGTCGCCCGGCACATCTACTTCTTCGCTGTCGCTGGCCGAGAATTCGTCAAGCTCAAGGGGCTCGTCGCGCCAGTATTTAAAGTCGGTGTAGTCTTCTCCGCCGCCCTTCACTAGCGTAGCGACGGGAGGGAAGTAGTGGTCGACAACTTCGTTAATATTGACATAGCTCATCTTCAGCTTGTTGAGGCTTAAAAGATCCAGAGACACCTCAGAGTTGGAATTGATAGTAAAAATTCTGGTTCTGGGTACATTTACAGTTCGGTAAGAAATCTGATCCGTCAGACGGTTGCCGAATCCAGCGTAAAATGGATTATGATCTGGTCCGTATAGGCTGCTGATGTCTCTAAGAGTAGCCATTTTGAATACGTGCGGCTGGCGCAAATAAACCTCTCGTCGCAGAGCTGCCATAGTGCGATCCGGCGACAAGATTGTAGGGCCATGGGGCATCCTGCATCCGTCTTGAACGATGCCATTGACATACGCTCTAGTCGTATCGGACTGTCCAACGGACCGACTTGTCAAATACATGATATTGTATCCGTTTTGAGCAATATCGCTATACAGCTTGGCAATACCCGTGTGTGTCCAGTCGCGGCCAATCATGTTTAGCACATGACCGAGAGCATCTGACTTGGTGATGGTTCCGTCAATGTCGGAGATGACGACTGGAGTTTCATGATTCCACAGGTACATGTTTGCGGCGCAAGTTGCGCGATTGACAGTGAAGCTCATAGAGTTCTCCCCTGGCTTCAGGTCCAGTGCCTTCAGTTGATCGCTAGTCAAACGCAGGGTCTTGGCGTAGTTGACATTTGGGTTTGCAGCATATCCAGGAGGAGTCCGAGGAGGGGTCTGCAATCCTGATGGACCAGCGTCGGACTCTGATCGTCGGTGTGATGGGACATGGGGGCTCGTCGTAACGTCGCTGCCGTCGCTGTGATATCCTGGATCAGAGACGGCATCAGTGGCCGTGTTATGGCGATGGGCCTTGAGCGACGACTCAATCGTTTTGTTCATGGCCGCCTGCTTCGCCTCTTCACTGCTGTAGATCCACAGATTGCCTTCCTCGTCAAAGCCGAAAAGGGAGCCAATATCATAGTTGCCCTCAAGCTCCTCGGAAAGAATCTTCCTAGCGAGGATCTCGGCCTGAAGCATGTCCTCTTCGCTGCTCTTGAAACCAGTCATATCGAGCATGAGGTCTCCGGTTTCGGTGACGCGGCTAGGTATGTTTACAGCAGACAGCTCCTGGGCTAGAGTTCTAGCCCGCTCCATTCCCAAAGGTGGAGGGCTGTGTGACCTTTCGGATTCGTTCGGATCTCTAGACTCGTCTTCGTCATCACGATCGACAGCTCTTGCAGACTGCCTGAGAACGTCGTCACTGCGCGGCCGGGCCAGGGAAGAGGTCCAATCACCAGACATCGGACGCGGCTTTGACATATTTGGTGAAGCCGATAGCGGAGTCATCATGCCTAATTTCACACTTAGCAATTTGCAAATACTACAGGGGAAAATCATATTGAGAGCAAAACAAGAAAGCTAACCATTTCCGTCGGGCTGAGTCTGTAGCACAGCTGCTGGTGGCCGAGTTGAATTGCTCAGTTCTTGATCAAGTTCAAGAATATCGGGATCATTGAGCCCGGCAGGCGCTTCCTCAGGACCCAGTCCGGGACTGCTGGCCGGAGAAACGAGGGGAGACGTTTGGAGCGATGCAGGGACATTTTCAGTAGTCTCAAAGACAAAAAAAGCCTCGCCGCCTTCCCCGAGCTTCATGGAGTACTCCTGTTTAATGCCATTGACCTTGAACTCGACTTTCTTCTCAGACGGTCGGAGTAGCGAGAACTTGCCGAATCGCACGTGAAAGGGCGAGCAGGCGAGAGAGCCATCTTCATGCTGGACAACGATGACATCAATAGCACCGCTAAGCGTGGCAGGGTTGATGGAGTTCCATGCTGTCGAGACTGAGTCGCTGAGATTTCGGACGTATTGCATGGTTCCCGGCTGCGGCCTTGTCACGCCTCAAATGCGTAGCAGCGTGTTGTGCGTCGATGCCAACCGCTGGCCTGGAGGACGTCTGGTCAAGTTTGGTGGGAAGAGAAGCCCAACGTTGGTGGGAAAGGTAAACTCGGGAGCGAGCGCAACGACGGAGCCAAGGCGCGCAAATGGGTTCCTAGCAGCTATGATACGCTTTTTGGCCACAAAACACTGCGGTTTGGGTTGGGAAGCTGTTGTAACAGTGTTTTGTATTTGTGTTGGGCCGGCCGGGTTGGAGCTTGGGAAGAACAAGCGATGACGCTGACGAGCTAGTGACACTGGGTGGCGGGAGCAGCTGATAGGGAAGGCTTATCGTCGAGCCAGAAATGCAGGGAAGCAAATGCGATGCGAATCAGAGAGGGCTATGCGCTGACGGGACAGAGAAATTGAAGAAGTGGACGATCAGGGAATGGGTAGACGGGCAGATTTGTAAAACGAAGGATTGGATAGCGAGTCGGTGGTGGTTGGGCAGTTTGGTTGAATCTGTTCAACAAAGAAGGACCGACCCGTCGCGGCGGCCGGAGGTGCATATTGATAGCATGTTAGTCGGAGTAGTGGGACGTAATGGGACTTTGTTGGTACAACGGATTGTGCTCCTGCGGGCCCCTCCGTCATTGTACCCTGTGCTTACCACCTTGGGGCCAAGGTACCTGCCAAGTCTTCCGTACGGAGCGCCTGGATTACAGAATCTCATCTTTCTCGACCGGAACAAGCACAGTCACTTAATTGTGCTGCAGGACTCTGATTCGGCGCCGGGTTCGGTTCGCGCTGCCGCCAAACTCTTCCCAGCGCCATCAATTGAAGCCTGTGCCATGCGTCATGGCTCCCATCGTGAACCAGTTCAAGCCAACAAAAGCCAGCCAGGGGTGTTCAATGCGACCAGGTTGTTCTTGCCGAGTCCAGTAGGCTGCTCCGGCCGCTATAGAGCCTCGGTAGTACGTAGTCCAGCAGACACCCGTCATGCCGCGAGATACGGAGTACTCAGACAGCAATCAGCTTTTTTTTTACTCGTCAACTGGTCCTCGGGACGGCCTGGTCACAGTCCCCCATCAAGTGACGACGACTTGGCATGACGCACAACACCGAGCCGCGGTATGTAATACGCACCGTCATGTGCCCCAGGTGTCAACCTGGCCCCAAGGCAAAGGCACTGAAAATTCCCAATGCCTCGGTGGTGGCGCCCGAATCGGCTGCATGGATTCCATCCTCCAGAGTGGCTGGCCACTGGGCTGTCTTTCTGCTTGATCTCGACAAGGGAGGAAAGCCAAGGCGATGCTAATGTGAGGTCGATCTGCAGCAGAGATCAGGCCATCAGCCAACGACTATCGCTTTTGTAAAGTCAATATTTAAGCGTCGTTGCTGGGTGCTATTGCTTACTAACTGCAACTGAGGCACAATATTAAGTTGCGGCCATGCCCATGCCTTGGTCTGAGGGCGACGGCCTGCCTGCCGTGGGAAGCCCTGCTGGCATATGACGGAATAGCTGCCCATGGCGCTTTCCTGAAGAGGGCACCAGGCTGCCCGTACAGCGCGCCGTCTCCAGCGCCTGTTTGGCAGGGTGCAGGGCAGTCTTTGGTGCCACAGTGGTTCTAGATGTCAACCAAATTCCTCATGTTGCCCCCTGCTTTCCCCCAATCATTTAGCCTGCCCACCAAACCCGCCGCCTACTTAAGTACTTTACTACAGTACAGCACTCAAGCGCTGTACGTACATACACAACAGGCACCTGCGTTTTGCATCTCTCTGTCCAGTCATAGTCAATCGCCACTCGCCAGTCGGTACGCGGCAGGTCAACTGCTGCTCCAAGAGTCCAAACATTGGTCGCTCTCCACATCATGGGCCTGGCCTTTGTCGAAATCATATGTCCACCACCGACGACGATTTTCCTTTTTTGCCCTCCACCTTTATTCCCCAACTGCCGGCCGCCTCACCACCACACTCTCGGCCAGGTATTGATTATTAGTCTTTGCGATCTGGATTTTCTCGCCTCCTCTCAGCAGAGCTAGGAGGGCTGAGAATATGACATGGGAGCCCTTGTCCTTGATCACGCTCTTGGTCACCTTCCTCACGCTTGGCTTGTGTCGTAGATACCTGTCCGGCTCGAGAACCCTACTCTACGCTATCGTCACCGCCCTTCTTCTGCGTCTCGATGGCCGCGCCGTAATGTATCGCATTTATTTTTTTGCTCACGATGCTGTCATCAATGCCTCGCCGGTTGCGCGCTTCAAGATGGGGCTGACTCTGGGGGCTGTCATCTGGTGAGTTGAAAAAGCCCTTACCCAGCCTTGTTTGCTATGCCGATTCGCGACCACCTGGCTAGACCAGGCCCGCCGCCGACAGCCAAATCGCTTTGTGTCGTACCTGTTCTCTTCTTGTGCTCAAAACGGCTAACGGCTTTCCCTCCCTCATCTGCTATAGGCTGGTTCATCGCGCTTTTCAGACACTTTGGAAACCCATCCCCGAGCTCGTCAATATTCTTGGGCTTGACATCCCGCCGCCCCCAGATGTCTGCCTGGCTGGAATTCGATCCGACTCGGCATATTTAACGTGGGATGCACGAACTGCCTCCCAGCGCCCGGTTCAGAAACTCTTAATACAGGTCAATGGCGTTGATGGTGGGAAAACCTCATTCACCCCTAACACTGCTTGGTGGAACAAAGTCCATCCATTCAGAAATGCTAACCAAGACTTGAGTAGTGGATGAAGTAGCCGGTAATGAGAAGGCAATCACAATTACCGGCCTGAGGCCCAATCATTTTTACAACATCAGGGTTATAGCAGTTAGTCCAAACAACTTTCGATCTAATTGTACCGTCATCAGGCTACGCACCTTTGGTAAAGATGGTCGACCTCAATTGGGAAACTCTCGATTGCCTACCAGTTTCGTGGATCCTGGCCTCTCACGTGCGAACACCGACGATACCGACGATTCCGATGGGCCTGGATTCCCCTACCCGACCGTCGAGGCTACGCCCGTGAATGATGGAGTCACGGGCTCTTCCAGAGATCTTGCAGCAGGAGTTTCTGGCCAGCGGCGAAACACCCTTAACAGACGACATTCTCCGTCAGTAGCAAGCACAGACCAGGCACAAGTCAAGCCTACAGCATCGAACGAGCCAGAAATGTCACTGGCCGAGCTGAATGAGAAGTTTGAAGCTATTCGAAAGGAAATAGACGATATTGTCCAATTGACCGCCAAGGAACAGGCCGAAGCGCTGCAACAAGAAGATGAACTGAAAAGGGAGAGGGACAGGAAGAGACAAGCTCTCAAGGAGAAGGAGGAGTGCACCACTCAGCTTAAAGCCATGATGCGGACGACCATGGAGCAAATGAGAACCGCAGAAAAGGAGCGAGCGAAGATGGAGCAACAGTTGAAAGAAAAGGAAACGAAAAAATCAAAAATCAAGGATAGCATTTCCAAGTTCGAAAAAGAAGTGGAGAGAATGAGGAAGGAGCGCGAAGGGTTTGAAACGCAGAAAAAGGAGTTGAAAGAAAAACGGGATCATGATGTCAAAGGTCTCGATGCCCAAGTGGCGTCACTACAGGAAAAGTGCGCCGGGCTCGAGGCCGAGCTCGCTCAAAAGGGCAAACAGCTGCAGGATCTCAAAGCAACCCGAGAGCAGCTTCCCGACGCCAACGACGAGCAATGGAAAGAGGAGGATCAGCGGCTCAGGAGGGAGTGGGAGATGAAGAGGCGAGATATACTTAACCGTCTTGATGCCGAGACTAAGCTTGGGCACACTCTAGACCAGCAAATTCAGGCCCTTGCCGACCAGCTGGCTTTTCAGCAACAACAGGCTGGTCTGAATTTCTATACTCAATCACCGCCCACGGCGATGGATTACGACCCAGCTATGGCATCTCAAGGTGCGAAGCGCCTGAGCTTTCCGGGACCTGGCTTGGGTGGTACCCCAGTATCATCACCTCCTTTGGCTCACGCTGAACCACATCTTCAAGGCAATGCATCGTTTGGTGCTCCCACATTTGGACCTGGCCTTTTTATGGACATGTCGGGGAACAATCATATCGAGGCGCAATCAGAAGCCGAGCTCAAGGCTGCTACTGGTCCGCTGAGTCCGTCCGCCCAGACTCTTCTGCCGTCAAACATCTTTGACGACGCCGAGGAGTCTGAGGATGTTAAGGAATCTCACAATCCGATTCTGCCTCAATCTATCGTGGTCGAAGAGGAGGGCCCGCAATCACCAGTCTCCCCTGCACCGTCTTTTCATGTCTTCTCAAGTCCCCACGGATCCGCGAATAATTTACCCTACCATCAATACGCGGACTCGGGTGATCGAATTTCATTAAATATGCCTCAATCACCTCCCGCGCGCCCACCCGCTAGCAGCCACCGATTCTCAACCTTCTTTTCGCTTGCTCGCGGTAGTAAGGCCCCAAAGACGTCTGACGAAGAAGGGCCCCCAATTGGCAGTCTCAAGATAGGCCAGAGTCAATCGTTTCCCCGCGGCACGGAGGAAGGCGAGAACTTGGAATTTCGCCGGAGGCTGTGGCCCTGGGGCATCAGCAACAACAACAGAAATTCTACTACCCAAGATAGTGCATCGGGAAGCTTAAACTACTTCTCTGCACGTCGGGTCAATTCCTTGAAGGGGTCTCGAATTTCCGCCATCTCGGACCGAGAACCAGACCTTTCTAGGCCGCCTTCCATTACTTCCGTCGATCGTCCTCGCCCTTCTACTGACAGCGCATCCATTTGGGGAGCCCCTGGAGACGCAGCCATCAGCTTGAAGAACAGTCGGTTTTGGTCGCCGAGTCGAGGCGGGTCAAGAAGGCCGTCATTGCACGGTTCAACTACTGCTCTCACGACCACCTTAGCGTCTGCAGACGACGAGATCTTGGAGGAGAGTGACCTGCGAGATCCCCACACATCGCCTAGCCAAGTTGGTGTAATCGGATCCCGTCCACCAGCAGCATCGTCCAAGTCTCTCATGAGCCAGCGTTTGAACCCCACAGCTCCCACATTCATGGGCAACATCTTCCGTAAGGATAAGGACAAGGACGGAGGCAAAGACAAGCCCAGGGAAGACAAGGGAAAAGGCAAAGAGCTCACAACACTAGTCACTGACTTCCCCGAGAGTCACGATGACTCGCCCTCCGATTCTCGGATTTCCAGGGACGCATACTCTCTTCACACGGGCACGTCGGTCTCGGAGTCTCACGAATCGTTGCAACTAGACCTGACGCAGTCCAACACACCTTCAGATATGAACTCTGTGTCAACATCAAATGCGAAAGATTCGGATAATGTAGTTCGGAAATTGTTCCGCAAAGGTAGCTCTAGCAAGTTCAGTCTCTCCTCTAGGCTTGGCAAAGAGTCTGGGCTTTTTAAGAAAGGCCCGGGAAGCATCTCCAACTCGGACAGGAATGCAGCCGCCGAACATCGGATGAGCATTGGCAATGTAGATGACCTTGGCGAAGACGGCACGCCCTTTGGGCGCAGTTATGACAGCATGACCAGCAGCCCATCTCTTGGTCCATCAAAGTCGAAAGACGGCAAGGAAGGACGAATGAGCTCCTGGCGCTTCTCTATGCGTAAGAAGGGTAAGGACGCCCCGGCTAAGGACAAAGAGAGCTTGGAACCAGAACGGGCCCCCGAAGAGGACTGGCGATAGTCAAAAGCGGATTATGATTATACTCTGGATTAGCGGGTTACATTGAATACAAAGTAGCATTGACATGATGAGATGAATCCTGGCTTCAGTCTCCTTTCGTGATGTGCCTCGTCCTTGCCTGGGTTCGGAAACTACCACAAGAGGCGCAATATTTAAGTGCAAGGGAGTAAGTATAGTACATCCCAGGCCAGAACGAAACTCAAGATGCCAGGCACATTATGAATACCAAGTACTCGGTACTCGGTACGGCGCCTTGAAAAGCCCCTGGCTGTGTCGGCGGCCAGACCCGCTTTTCGATGTCGCTGACACGGACACGGACATGCGATGAGGTTGCAACAACTCCAAGCTGCCCGAAGTGACTTGACCTGTGGAGTATGCCAGCTTGCAGTACGGAGGATAGGCCTTGACGTTTCTATTCCGAACTGCTACACCTGCTCGTCTGACCAAGTAGGCACGATGCCTGTCCCGTTGAATAAAAGCACATCTGGAGCTCCGGCTTTGGGTGCGGGTAAGGGGCTCCCTATCGTACACAATGTTCAGTCAATCCCAACAAGCTAACCACGGCCATGAATTTTTTTTTAAAAAGAAGCAGTCGACTATGATCCAATGGACCATCTGAACATGCTGTTCTCACACCCGTCTACCGTATCATCGATTAGCCAAGTTTCACAAACCCTCAAAGCCCACCAAAACGTACTGTCCAGCGAAATCAACAGCCTCGAACTCGAACAAGCGTACAAGCCAGACTCAAGTCTGGAGCGTATGCAGTCGGCGCAGACAGAGCTGGCGGAGCTCTTCCGAAAAATAGAAACGGTGCGATCACGAGCGATTGAGACGGAACAGAACATTACGACCATGACGGCGGAAATCAAGCGGCTGGACGGCACGAAGCGTAACCTGACGCTCAGTATGACAGCACTCAAACGCTTGCAGATGCTCACGACGGCGTATGAACAACTCCGTGGGCTTGCTAAAACGCGGCAATATCGAGAGTGCGCTGGTCTTTTGCAGGCCGTGATTCAGTTGATGAAGCACTTTAACAGTTACAGAAGCATAGAGCAAATTGCCACGTTGAGCCGCGAAGTATCCGAGCTCCAGAGGGAACTTCTCGAGCAGGTGTGCGAGGACTTCGAAATGACCTTTGTCAAGGGAGAAGTGGCAACGAAGAGGAACATGCTTGTCGAAGCCTGCTTGGTCATGGATGCGTTGGGAGACTTGGCCAAGTCGAGAATCATCACTTGGTACGTGAATACGGAGCTGAGAGAGTACCGGCAGGTTTTCCGTGGGAACGACGAGGCTGGGAATCTGGATAACATTGGGCGGAGATATGCGTGGTTTAAGCGTATGGTGAAGACGTATGAGGATGAGCACGCGGCTATTTTCCCCTCACACTGGCATGTGGGGGAGTTGCTAACAACGGCATTTTGTGATGGCACACGAGATGACTTCAAGGGGATTTTGGAGAGGAGCATGCGACGTGGAGACGGAACCAAGGTTGACGTTAACCTGTTGTTAAGATGCCTGCAGGAAACTCTGGACTTTGAGCAAAGTCTCGAGAAGAAGTTCTCGGATGGGCCGAGGGCGAGCATTGATACTCTGAGCTCGACCGAGGAAAGGTCGCACAGCTTTAACGGGCTCATCTCTGTTGCATTCGAGCCGTACCTAAGCCTGTGGGTTGACTCGCAGGATAAGCAACTGGCGTCCTTGATGCCAAAGTACCGCAACCAACCGCTTATTCCTGCCGACGAGGAGTTTTCTCCTCAGGGGATTATTCCGTCTGCCATTGAGCTTTTCCACTTCTACAAACTGACTCTGTCGCAATGTGCGAAGTTGTCGACCAGTGACAGACTCCTAGACCTGTCCAAAGTCTTGTCCAAGTACTTGGATGAATACGCGCAGCAAGTCCTGCTGCATATCCTTCAAGCCGGGGGACCTCATGGTCCGTCACTACATAATGCTATTCTGGTGCTCAACACTGCCGACTTTTGGTACATCAACACGGGCCAGCTGGAGGAGAATATCAAGAAGCGCATCGATAACGACCTGGTGCCAAAGGTCGATCTTTCGTCGCAAGCTGACGCTTTCCTGGGAGTGGCCAGCGCGGCTGTGTTGGCATTGGTACATCTTGTTGAGTTGGAATGCGAGGGGACGTGGCGTGAGATGAAGAATACAAACTGGAGTACAATGGACACGGCAGGCGATCAGAGCACCTATGTGGGCGAGTTGGTGAAGCACGTTGACACAAAGACTGGAGAGATACTGGGCCTGGTGGGCAAGCAGCAGTACGCAAGGGCGTTTTGCGATAATCTGGTTGAGCACATGGCCACAGCTTACATCAACAACATTGTGGTATGCCGGCCTATCTCAGAGGTTGGCGCGCAACAGGTAGGCTTCGCAGACGGCAGCAAGCGTACAAGCACACAGTCACTGATAACGTCCAACAGATGCTCGTAGACAAGTACGCACTCACCAAATCCTTCGGCAACCTCCTCTCCCACCACAACCCGTCGCCATCAACGCAGCAAGCACCCCCCTCCAGCTTCGTCCGCCGCGTCGAACACGCCATGAACCGCATGGACCCTCTCCTCAAAACCCTCCAAGTCCGCCCTTCGCCCCCCGAGGGCCTTGTCCAAGCCTACCTCATCCACATCGGCGACCGCTCCGACACAAACTTTAAAAAGATACTCGAACTCAAGGGCATCCGCAAGCAAGACCAGGCCCACCTCATCGAACTATTTGGCATCCACCGCGACGGCAGTTCCAATGAGAAGCTCGTCCAGAGCTCCCCTCTGCTAACGCCCCTCATGACGACGACAGGCATGGGAAGTGGCGCTGGCATTGCCGGGATACATGCCGGGACGGCACTGACCGCTGCCTCTGGGGCAAGGTTCGACGCGGGCTTTTTGGGGGAAAAGCTTCTCAGTGCGGCCAGGGACATTGGAAACACTACGCAGAGTACGGAGAAGGCCACTATCAACGAGAACCTGAGGAATTTTGGAAAGTTCTTCAAGAGAGATATTGGCGGCTTAGGGGCGAGGTTTGGGAAGGGGAGTGCTGATGATGGGGGAAGGTAGTTTCGGGTCTAGACGGGGGGAGTGTAAATAAAGACGAGCATTGTTTCTTTTCCTTGGTCCGATGTGGGAGGGAGTTGGAGCATGGAGCATGGAGCAGTTTTCTCGGAATCGAAGGACGTGGTGAGCTCTTTCATCACCGCGGCCTGGATAGGAAAGGAGATACGAATTCGTTCTTCGGAGCATCGGTGTTAATTGACAGTGGGAACAAAAGCTTGGATACAAGCACCCGAATACGTAAAGTACGGAACGATTTACATGATTATCTGGCTCGTGACTGTGGACTTGTATCGTCATATGGTACCACCTTGTATTCTCATCGCCTTGGATAATCCTCAACTACTACTGAATATATAGTAGGTACGTAGGTAGATGTAGGTGATGATGCAGGAAACATGGCAGAAGCAGAATGCCTTTACGTTGTGGCTGAAAAGAGCATTCCAGGCTCCAAAAATGGCGAAATGAAGAAAAACACAACCATGTACTCATCTTGAGATGCCATCATTTTCACATGTGTCCTATCCAGGTTCACGGCAGCTAATCTAAATCCTCACGCCACTCAAGCTGGCGACTTCCGATGACGCCAGGGGCCCAAGAAGGATTTGGAATTTCACGCAGCACCCAAAAAGGTCCCCCTGATTCCACCACCACGCGCCACCTCGTCCCGCAAAAAGTCAGTCACTTAATTGGAAATCAACAGCTTCCAAACACCGAAAGACAGAAATACCCACCCAACCACTCTGCACGTCTGCGCGCGATGTCAAAACCAAACGCCGATTCACACTCCTAGTCCCAGTCTTTTCCTAGCCGCCGCAAGCCCTATTTAGCAGCGAACGCCGGAGCCCCTCTCGTGCTCGTCTCTCACAACCACACCCCACCACGAATCGCGACATTTCCGACAACCAAAGAAACATAGCGTGCAGGCTTGGGGTGTCCTTGCACTTATAAGAAGCTCATTCCTCCCCGTCAATACCGCCAAACTGTTCGCCTCAACTTTCCGGCGGACTTTGCGCTCCAGTGCTGGGCTATCGATTGCCGCAGCCGCAGCGTTTCAACAAACTCGTTCTGGGGCCCAGGAAGTAGGCGTTCGAAAGATGCACAGCAAGGTTGTCAGTACGTGTGATTCCCCACCACGAAGCTGCGAGAATGCACTTCATCCGCAACGAGGGCTAACGAGAGAATTTTTATAAAAAAATAGTTATTGGCTCGGGGCCAGCGGCCCATACTGCCGCCGTCTACCTGGGCAGGGCAGAGCTGAAGCGTGAGTTGGACCATCTCACTGACCCGACATGGCAAAACCACAAACTAAACTGGCTGCAGCCGTTCTCTACGAGGGCTTCATGGCCAACGGCATCGCAGCAGGCGGCCAATTGACGACCACGACCGAGATTGAAAACTTCCCCGGCTTCCCCAAGGGCATCATGGGCCAAGAGCTAATGGTACGTCCCGACGTCCCAACCTGCTACAACAAGACACCGTCACAGCAAAAAGACGCAAGCCGCCTAACCCCCGGGTCCTAGGACAACATGCGCGCGCAATCCGAACGCTTCGGCACCGAAATCGTCACCGACACCGTCACAAAGCTGGACCTCGGCAGCCGCCCGTTCAAGTACAGCACCGAGTTCTCGCCCGACGAGACGCACACGGCCGACGCCGTCATCATCGCAACCGGCGCCTCGGCGCGCCGCATGAACCTCCCCGGCGAGCAGACGTACTGGCAAAACGGCATCTCGGCGTGCGCCGTGTGCGACGGCGCTCTCCCGCTCTTCCGCAACAAGCAGCTGTACGTGATCGGCGGCGGCGACTCGGCCGCCGAGGAGGCCACCTTCCTTACAAAGTACGGCAGCCACGTCACCGTCCTCGTGCGCCGCGATGTCCTGCGCGCCAGCAAGGCCATGGCCACGCGCCTGCTCAAGAACGAAAAGGTCACGGTGCGCTTCAACACGGTGGCCACCGAGGTCCGCGGCGGCGCCGACAAGCTCATGAGCCAGCTCGTCGTCCGGGACACCGTCTCCGGCAAGGAGGAGGTCGTCGAGGCCAGCGGCCTGTTCTACGCCATTGGCCACGATCCCGCCACCGCCCTGGTCAAGGGCCAGGTGGACATGGACGCCGACGGCTACATCATCACCAAGCCCGGCACCACCATGACGAGTGTCGAGGGCGTCTATGCTGCTGGTGATGTGCAGGACAAGAGATATAGACAGGCTATTACCAGCGCAGGTGGGCTTTCCCTTTTCCTTCAATCCTTGGTCCTTTGGCTGTGACAAGAGGGAGACTAATATTGCTTCTAGGTACGGGGTGCATGGCAGCCCTTGAGGCCGAAAAGTTTATTAGCGAGCAGGAGTAGGTTTTGGGCACAAAGTATAGAATACAATGTTAGACGCCCCGTTAGAAGGTGCATATTATCAAATACATAGAACCTTGCACCTGGCCAGCAAGTCAAAAACTGACAGACATTGCATAATCGTCCCTGTAACTTTACACATGGTACACGTGGAGAATAAGATGGCAGCGGCATTCACCTTGTGTACAACGAATTGCATTGCGCGACAAGTAGCCATTACGACAAGCCAAGAGGCAATTACTTCGCTACCCGACATATTGCATCCTCCCTTGCACACGGATGCGTCCCTGCATGGGACCATGCAACGCCATGTAAATACGAACCATGCAACGCTATGTAAATACCTGTTTCGATACTCCGTATCCGCTTCTCATCTAGTGTGACTCTCACAATGAACGCCCACACAATACACGCTAAAACCCATTTCCTTATCTTGTCCCAAACAAAATACTTCTATTCTCGCTCCAACACGGCAGGAGCAGTAATGGTGGTACCGCTGAGCTTCTCGAGACCTTCGCCACCCTGCCAAAGTGTTGTTAGCAATGCATTCGCACGGCCCGAGGACGAAACAAAGTGATTGACTTACGTAGCTGATCAAAGGTGAAATCTCAACGCCGCCGTCGGCCACAACAGTAGCTCCAGCGGCAGTCGCCCACCGCTGACCTTGACCCATAATGTCGGCCTTGCTGGTGTCGGGGTCGTCCTGACCCGTGCCGCGGGCATTCTTCAACGGCGAGAATTCGTCCTCACGACGGACCTCCAAGCACGCAAACTTGTTCAGAGGAAGCATGGGGAAGACATCAAAGACAAACTGCTCAAGCTTGATGCCGTTGGGAGACTCAGGCTTGACTGTGTCGCCCGAGTTGGTATCTGCGTAAGGTATCTTCTTTCGAGCGATGTGGTGAGGCAGCTTGTGAGCCCACTGGGGAATGGATTCGAGGAAACGGAAAGAATAGTAGTGATTGACAATATTGGCAGCTCGGAACTTGAGGACGCCAGGGTGCTTGGGATCCTCTGCTTCAGCGGTAGCCTTGTCAATCTCTGAATACTCAACAACGTCGGGCTTGCCATTCTTGCAGAGAATGAGGCCAACAGACTCGGTAGCGTCGCGCTTACGAACAACCTTGGTGGCAATGTCAACGTTGAGGGAGGAGGAGAAGCCGATGAAGACGGGATCAGCCACTTTGACAAGACAGTTGTCGACACAATAAGCATGAATGTGCTCAATGCCGCGCTTTCGCATATCGTCAAGAACACCAGAGACAATCAAGGCCTGGTAGATACCGCCGTTGCCATCGGGGGCTACGGCAACCTTGCCCTTGCTCTCAAGAAGAATCTTGCCCTCGTTGGAAATGCAGGGCAGGACTCCTTGTTCAAAGATCTTGACGTTGGCGGCATCTAGGCCAAAGTACTTGTTCTCCTCGAAGAAGGTCTCGGTTGGCTTGCGGGTTGGGCCGCTGGTCATGACGTACCAGGGAACGACGACGGACCCAGTGCCGGCACTCTTGGCAGCAAGCTCCTGAATCTTGCGGATTCTCTCAGCCTGGATCTGGAACAAGCTCTTGTGCGAGGGTAACCCAATGTCGTAGCAGCCCTTGGGCGCTGAGCTGCCCAATCGAGTTCCCTGACCACCAGCCATGAGAACAACAGCCACTTTGTTCTTGCCTATAAGGTCCAAGCCGGAGATGCGCCACTTGTTGGTGTCATCGGCACCCGAATCGAGGATACTGGCTTGAGCCCATTCGGGAAGGGGCTCGAGGGTATTGGGAGTGTCTGACTTGGTCTCACCAAGGGCTCGTTTGGTGATTTCGTTGATGTAGGCAGGGTTGAAACTGGATAGCTGGTCGTACAGAGCAGCCTTGTCTTCGGTGCTCAGAGAGTCGTAGAAGGTGAAAACGTGGCCCTGACCGGCTTCGGTGTACTTGGCCTTGAGCTGGGCATAGGCCTCTGCGGAAGGTTCTGTTGGCTTGACGCCATCGGCCTTGGAGCCAACGTTGAGGACTCCCCTGACCTTGTCCATGGTGGAGGAGGATGTGGATAGAGGAATTGCGTTCTAACAGTGCGTCGTTGGGTCGATGTTTCTTCAGAAAGCGGTGATAAAGCCAATTCGGTATGGAGCAGTAGAAAGAAGCCAGAGGGAACAAGACGAGAATGGGTGAGATTGAGGGGAGGAAGAGGGAGGGAAGTAGGAGGGGTATGTAAGTGGGGTTGAGGCTGGGGGGGGGAGCAACACTCAGATGAGGTTAGCAGAAAACTGGATTCCTTTGAATGTGATAAGGTGCCAGCCAGGTATCGGTCCCCCTTTTTCTGCGATACCTAGCGAGTATCTTTTTATAAAGAGCATATAAGAGTTAAAAGTACCTAATAATATAATAAAAATCTTTTATTAATAAAGGCTATTATTATAAGACCTATTACTCCTTTATTATTTAACTTGTGTTATAATTAATAGCTATTAATACAGTGGGGTATTAAAAGTCTATTAAAAACCTACTTTTACGCCTAAACTTACTATAAACACTCCTTAAAAAATCATTATATTTACATATAAAGAATATTCAAGATTTTATATATATATAATTATTTACTTATATTTTTATATTTTCCAGAGTTTTTAATTATATCTTCTTTTATTCTTATTTTATATAGCTTTTAAGGTATACCTAAGAAAAAGACCCTTTTATAGTAAGCTTTAGTAGACCTTATAGTAGGCTAGTATTTTTACCTTTATTTAAACGCTAATATTTACTTAATAGTTAATTTTTAAAGAAATTGTTATTAAAAGCTAGCTAGAAAAGGCATATAATAAAAGATAAATAAAAGAGTGTATTTAAGCTTATTCTTCTAAACGATCTAAACGGGAATTTTACCTTCATATATAACTAGAATATTAGAAAATATTAAATATTTAATTTTTAATATTTAATTATATTTAATTAGTCTTATAAGGTTATTTTAATTGTATTTTAGCTAGTAATTAAACCTCTAAATGTATTATATTTTTTGTATTTTTTACTATATTATATTATATTTATTTATTTATTTAAGTACCCTAGAGCTATTATAGCTATTCTAGTACTTTTACATGTAGTTTAAGTGGGAAAACCCTTTATATAAGAAGAAAAACCCTCTTACTTTTATTTTAAGTTATCCCCACCCTATTATAACCTATAATTATATAAAGTATATTCCAGATCGTGTAGGTTAAGGGTACCTATTAGGCTAGCTATCCTAGTAGCGGTTTGTTGGAGCGTGTGTGGTAGAGGTCTAGGCCAGACCTTTAAATGTATTGTATTTTTTATAGTTTTTACTATACTATATTGTATTGTATTATATTATAATATATTACAATACATTACAAGATAAGAATACCTATAAATGTATTATAAGGCTATAAAATATCTAATATTATAAATAAATGCTTATATAAGCATATTATATATTAAAATAAAGCTAAAAATCACGTGATTTTAAATCTTTAAAAATTAACCTTAAAATGTGGATATTTATTTATTTATTTATTTGGGTACTTTAGAGCTATTATAGCTATTCTAGTACTTTTACATATAGTTTAAGTGGGAAAACCCTTTATATAAGAAGAAAAACCCCCTTACTTTTATTCTAGGTTATCCCTACCTTACTATAACCTATAATTATATAAAGTATATTTTAGATTATATAGGTTAAAGGTACCTATTAAGCTAGCTATTCTAGTAGCGGTTTATTAAAGCGTGTATAATAAAGGTTTAAGCTAAGTTTAAGTTAGCTTTAATATACTAGTTAAGTAGCTATTTTAGTATTTAAGTGTTTAAGGTTATCTTATAGTTTTCTTTAAGTGTTATATTATATTATATTATTTTAGGCCTAGTATAATACTATATTCTAGATATTTCTAGTATAATTAATATATTATAATAAACTTTACTTTATCCTTACTTTTAAAGCTACTTAGCTAGGCTTAACTAGCTATTATTAGCTATTTAAGGCCTATTATAGCTTTTATAAGAGCTTTAAATTAAGCTATTAATTTTCCTTTCTTTCTTTCTTCTTTAAACCCTTAATTTTCGTACGTATAGCCTCTTTTTATAGCCTTTAATATTAAGCTAGCCTTATAATAGCTCTTAGCTCTCTTTATAAGCTTATTAAAGCTATACTTATATTAGCTTATTTTTTAGGCGTTTCTTAAGCGAATTTAATTAACGCGCGTTATTTTTTTAGGCTTTTTCTTATCTCTTATAGCTTTTATAAGCTTTTTTTAATTTAAGGTAAGTTTTTACCTAATACTAGGTTAATATTAAGTGTCTCTTTCTTTTATCTTATTTATTATTTTTAATTATATATTAGTTTATTTTACTTTATACGTTTACTTAACTTTAGCTTAATTTTAATATCTTTTTATTAATATTTTATAAAAGCTTATTATTTTTAAAATAGTTATACTTAATATTACCCTTAAGATACGTTTTAATTAATTAATTAACTTTAATTTAATAATAGTATTAAGGGTAAAGCTATTATTAACCTAGCCTTAATTACTTATAATAATAGTAATTAAAAGAAGTTATTAGCTATTATAAAGCGCGTTATTAAGTTAATATTAGTTTTAAGTATTACCTAAAAGAAAATAAATAATTTATTATAATAATTACTTATTATTATAAAGAAGGCTATTATATTTAATAATAGTATTAGCTTATCTTTAATATATTTTTCCTATTATTTTCTTATATTATTATTTATAGTCTTATTAAAGTTAATACTTACTTAAGAATTATAATTTAAGTATAAGCGGTTCAATAAGGGTATTAAGTAATAAGTAAAGCGCTATTTACTTATCTTTAAGCTTAGATTTATCGTTTAAGGGGGAGAATACTTTAAAGAAGAATAATATAGCTTAATATTATTAATTAAGTTTTTATATATTATACTATTAAATTAAATTTAGCCTTAAATTATAGTTTATTATTATAATAAATTAAGTTTCTTTTATTTAATTATTTTTTATATATTAAACCTTAATATTACCTTAACTTAAATTTAGCTTTAGCTTACTCTTAGTATTATTATTAGCTTATATAACTTATCTTTTTATAAGTAATATAATAAGATAATAGTAGGGAAGCTTACCTGTATTTAATAGCTATTAAGTTAAGGTTTATATTAGGCTAGTATTCTTTAAGGCCTAATAGAATTCCCTATAATCTTTAAGCTAGTTTTACAGTTAATTATTATTATATAATAGGTATTTAATGATAACGTGGTATACGTTCTTTACGTTTATTTTATATTAATATAAGTAAAACTTTACCTTAAAAATACGCTACTTATAAAGGAATTTATTAAAACCTATATAGCTAATATATAATTATATTAGGGTTATTATTTCGTGTTTTAATAGGTTTAAGTATATCCCTTTACTTTACTTAATAGGTTTAAGTTAAGGTATATTCTTTATTACCTTAACGTTTCTTTATAGGTAATAATTTCTAGCCTTATAATACTAATAGTAGAATTTATATTACTAGTTTACTTATAGCGCCTTTCGTATAGTACCAGACCTCTAAATGTATTGTATTTTTTGTATTTTTTACTATGCTGTATTGTATTATATTGTATTATAATATAATATAATACAATACATAAATGAAATACCTATAAATGTATTATTAGGATATTTAATAATAAATTTTAAAAAATATATAATAATAATAGATTTTTTTCTCGTTATAACAATATAAAAATTATACTTAAAAGTCTACGTATTAATGAAATATTTTACTTTAAAAATAGAATAAATATAAAATATTATATAACTTTTTATATAAAATAAATAAAAAAATAAGGTTTTTTTTAAGCTTTATAAAGACGTTATATTATATAAATTAAGTAAATATTTTTTAAATAATTTTTTTACTTATATTATATATAAAAAACTAAAAAAATATATAATATATATTAATTATTTTAATAATAATATTAAATAATAAATAAAAATATATATATAATATAAGATAATTATATAATAATATATTCTTAATAATATATATTCTTTTTATTTTTCTTTCATTTATTACTAATTTAAATTATTTATTATACTTTATATTTTAAATATTTTTATTAATATAATATAAATTATATATAAATTATATATTATAAAATTCTTTAGCTTTTTTTATATTTATTCATATATTTTATAATTATAAAATATTTACATATACTTATATATATTATAATATATATATATATATACATTAAAAATAAATTCTATAACTTTTATTATACTATATATTTCATCTATTATAACTCTACGAAAAAAACGAATTTTATTATAAAATTAATATCATCTAAAAGCTTATAATCTTAGCTATTTAAAAATATTATTTTTATTTATTTTTAATTAATAATTATAAAGATATTATATACGGTATCTAGTAGTGTAAAGAAAGTAAAGTATTTAAGTTACCCTACTTTAGGAAAAACGCCATATTCTATAAACTAGAATATCTCTACTAGTAATAGACTAAAATAGATAAAAATAGAATTAATTAATAGCTCTTAAAAAGCTTTATCTTTACATACTAAGTGCATCTTTATACGTCTAATATTTGTAAAGTTATATTAACTTAAAGTTTAAAAATATAAATACTTCTTATAATATATATATGTATATTTCAGGTGAAAAAACGCCTTAACGTAACACAATAAAAAGCCCTCTATACATTGTAATTACACCGGTATATTCTACTATTTCACAATAGTTGTATTTTATCTTACAAAATTTTCACCGATTTCTATATAAATATACACGTTTTAGGGGTAAATTAAGCATTAAAAAAATGCCTGAAATTTAAGGTTTTCATGATATCTTTTATTGTATTTAAACTCTATATATTAATTATATTATCCCTCTTTAAAGTTTAGAATTCTCTTTTTTTACACTAACACTTAAACACTTATAACTTAACTAATATCTTACTTTTAATAAAACTTTTTTTTTCACTAAATAACCCTACTTTTAAGGTATATAGTAACTACTTTTTTTACCTTAAAACCCTATCTTATTTATCATTAAAAATAGCTGAAAATCCCTTTAATTCTAAACTCGATTTATCTACGAATAATAACTCTACTACGAGTCTTCTAACGCTAAATTAATATGTAATAATTTGATTATATTTATTAGTAGTTCTCAATTTATTATTCATTAAATTTATAGTTCTAAGTATACCATCTTTATTAGATATAACGTATATATAAGCGTTCTCGCTAAATTAATATTAAAATAACCCTAAAAATAATAAGGGCTATTAATTTAGTTTAAAATCATATATCTTTTAATATAATCTCTTTAATTTTTAATTATTAGAGATTAATTTTAATAAAGAAAGACTAATTCATTGTTTTTACACTTAACTAGACTATTTATTTACTTTTTATAGTAAAGTAAAGCGTTTTTAGTCTTTTAATAGTGTTATACATTATAAAAAAAAACATTCTTCTATTATAACCTTAAAAAAACAAAGAAAATTCTAAATTAACGTGTAAGTTATTATCTTTAAACTATTCTTTTAATATATTAATATAATATTATAATATTTTAAAGATATTAATTACTAATTTACTAATATATAGTACCTATTATTACGGAATCACCTTTATTATCCGAAATATCAGCTTAATCTAGTATATCTAGCAGTAAAAGAGGTAATAAAAGACCTAGAAATAATACTATTATTAGTGAATTTTCTAAGGATACTACTCTTATACTAGCTATTAAGTTTATGCTTTAAAATAACCTATCTTTTACTACTATTACTAGTAAAAGCTTTAAAAAGCTAATAAGCTATTATAATAAGTAAGTTTATAATATTATATTATATATTTAATAATATTAACTTATTTTAGTTAAGATACAAGCTTTTTTCACTATTAAAATATACTTTCTTATATAGATATTTTATATTTAAAAATAAAGAAGAATATAATTAATATAATTTAAAATTAAGTTAATAAATTAGGTTATATATTTATTTAACTTAATATTTAGACTTCTATTAATTCTAAATCTTATTTAGGAGTTATAGCTAATTAGCTAAACTTTAAATTTAATTTAAAATACTATTTAATTAGTAAGTTTATTATTTTTCTTATTTTTCTTATTTTTATCATATAATATTATATTATTATTTAACTTTTTAAACTAATTATATTTAGGATTTAAATATTTACCTAATACTTACACTAAAAGTTCTATTAATCTTTGTTTTAATTAATTATTATTAGAATATAATATAAAACCAGAAAAAATATTAAGGTAAGTTAATTATAAGGTTGTTTTATAATATTTTATTAACTTATTTTAAATTATAGTTTTATTAGAGATAATAGCTCTAATAATAACACTTTTCTTACCTCTTTTTTAAACTTTTATACGAAAAAAAACCTAAAACCTTTTAATATTTATTGTATAGCTTATATTTTAAATATTATTACTAAAGATATTATATCTACGTTTATTACTAAATTAATAACATTTAAAAATATTAAAAAATACAAAAATAGCGAGCTTTTATACTTTTTAATAAAAGAATTTAACTAATTATCTTCTAAAAAATAAAAACAATTTTCTAATTTACTTTCAGGTATTTTAAGTTTTTTTTTATTATATTTATATATCTTTTAAGCTAATTATTATATAAGAGTTATTAGAAAAGTTAAAAAAATAGCGATTCTTCTTAAAAATAACCAATAACTTTATTCTTAATAGATTAAAGCTTTAAAAGAAGCTAAATCTAAGGGCTTTATAGCTAAAAATAATAATATTATAAAAATACTATTAGGTAAGTTATATAATATATTTAATAGCTTTTATTTCTATTATTAAGACCTTAAAAATCTATTTAAAACTATTAATAATTATTACTAACTATTTTTACTTAACTTAGTAAACGTAATAAGATGGAATTCAACTTTTAGAATAATAAATACGACTATTATGCTTAAAAAAGCTATTATATTATTATAAAACGTTATAAATATAGCAGCTTTTAAAGATGCTAATTTAATAACGTAAGAATAGCTTGATTTAGAGACTTTATTAAGCATTTTAAAGGTTTTTAATAAGCCTATAAAGGAATTATAAAGCTAGGCTTATAATACTATAAGCTTAGTATCTTTTTGTATCTTTAAAATATACTTTCTTCTTAAAAATATATTAAAAGATTAAGAAAGTTAGCTTAAAAACGTAAGTTTTTATATTTTTAAACTTTTTATATTAAGCTTTTTATATTAAAATAAATTATAATAATTATTCTAACTTATTTATAGAAAAACGCTTATAATCTATTAGCTAGAGCTTTTATTTCAGCTTTAAATATAAGTTTAAAGAAACTAAATTACTATTTTCTAAAAGATATTAATAGTAATTATAGTTTTTAAAAGCCTTATTTATTTGCTACTATATTAGACCCTAGATTTAATATTAAAACGGTTAAAACTCGATTTAATATAAATTTAACTACCTTACATTTATTATTAAATGATTTAAAAATAGAATATTAAGAGTAAGTATAAATAATTATTAAAAATAACCTTTTTTTTAATATTTTATAACTAATTATATCTTAGAACATATAAATTATATATAAAAGACCCTAAAAATAAGCTTATTCTAAATATAAAAATAAAAGAAGATTCTTCTTCTAGTTCTAATTTAAATAATCGAGTAATAATCAATTTAAAATAACTAGCTAAGAAATTAACATCTTATAAAGATCCTAGGCTTAAATTAAAGCCTAGTTTATTTAATAACTTATTTTCTAAGCAAAAAAATAAAGCTATTAAAGAAACTAGAAAAAACGAGATTTCTAGTTATTATAAGCTTAATTTAGAAGATAATAAGGTATTTTTAACTTTTATTATAATAACCTTAACTTTATAAGCTTAATTATATTAAAAAAAATACTAACTTTTAATAGAAAGATATATTTATTTAGTAGGCTAATTCTATTAAAGCTTTTCCAATTCTTTTAATAATAGCACGAAAATATTTAGCTATTTCAGCTACTTTAGGAGCTATAGAAGGGAATCTTAACTAAGAAGATAATGTAATTAGTAAGCGAAGAACCTCTTTAATGCATTCTAATATTCGAAAAATTTTATTATTAAAAAACTAGGCTAAAAATAAGGAAAAACGAGTTAAAACAAAGAAATATTATAATTTATTCTCTTATTCTAACTAAAATTTAAAAAAATCTAAATTAAATGAAAATTCAGCTTTTTCTAGTAGTAATAAAGCTATTTCTAAAGTTAAATTTATAAATAGTACTAAAAATAGGGAAGAAGAGGAAGATAGTAATATTTATAATGCATAATAGCCTTATATTAGTATAAAATAAAGCTTTTAATATTTTTTTTAAATTTTATAATAATAAGAAGAGCTTAAGCTTTATAAAGATATTTATATTAATATTATAAGTTATATATTTAAAAAGTTACTTGCATTTATATTTTTTTAAATTTAACATTTACTCTTAAGTCTTTTTATAGTATATTTTTAGATATATTATTAAGAATTAATTATATAAAAAATAGTATTATATTAATATAATTTTAAGGTTTATAATGATATATTATTTACTATTATATTTTTAATAATTATTAAGATATTAAATAATAAAGCTTAAAAATTTAAGTTTAATACTATATAAATTAAGAAAAAAGGACTTAAAAATAATAATAATTAAGTAATATAATTAATTAATGTGTTAATAGCTTTAAAGTATTTAATTTTATAAAATTTATATATTTAAAGTTTAAACTTTATATTTTAAATTTTTAATAATATATTTTAAATGATAAAAATATAAATAACTCTCTTATTATATAACTTATAATAATATAAATTAATGCATTTTAAAGGACTAAAATAGCTTTATTTAACTATATAAAAATATTTCTTATAAGCCTTATAATTAGCCTTATATATATAAGTAAAAAATTTACTAGCGTTTTTCCCTAATAATACATTTATAGGTATTTTAAGAATGTAATGTATTGTATTTAAATATAATACACGAAAATATAATACAATATAAAATACAATACACAATACACTTGTATTTACTATATCTGTAAGAGCTCTATTAATAATAAACGTAATAAAAATAAGGTTTTAAGTTAAATTTAAGAAGAGTATAAATTAAAATTACTTTAAGAGTAATTAAAAGAAAAGAGCTTTTTATTAGGTTTTAAAGAAGGTAATTAATTAATAAAAGAAGAAAAGAAAGTGTATTTATTATAAATTAATAGAGTATTATATAATTAAATATACCCTTTTACTCGCGTAATAGCTATAAACGTTTAGTATAAGAGGCGCTATAATAGAAGATATAATTAATAGCTTAAATAAAAATAATAAGTAATTAAAAAACGATATGCTTTTATAATAAGTCTCTTAATAAAAGCGTTATAATATAATAATAGTTATAAAATAAGAAGTATTTTATTTAAAAAATAAAAGTTAAAGAAAATTAAGTTAAAGATAAATATATTATCTCTTTTAATTCTTACGTTAATTAACTTCTTAAAGTTTATAAACGCTTAAGTAAATATAAGCTATAATTATTACGTAATAATAAGCGAAAAGTTTATATAACGTATAGGCTTTAAATAGGTTTTATTAAAGTAATATTAACGAATACGTATAATAGTAAAAATTAAGTAATATAAAGTAATATAATAAAAGTTACACTTTATAATCTTTTATTTAATATAATTTATAATAAATATAAATAGCTAAAAATCCCTAGTAGTAACTTATATAATACTAGGTCTTATTTAAAACGTAATATTAGAAATATCTTAAATAATACGCTATAATATATACGTGTAATTAATTAAAAGATAGCTTATAATAAGCGCTATAAGTAACCTAATAATTAAGGGATCTAGTAATTAAGTAATATGAAATTTTATAATAATAATATTAAGGTTAGTATTTATAAGACTTATTTAATAAGCTTAAAGAAAGAAGAAAAAGTATTATTTTATAGCTATAAGCTTACGTAAAATAATAATAGTCTTATATATATAAAAAGCTAAGATAAATTAAAAGTAAGAATAAATATTATAACTCTTTAATAAGCTATAGAATTTTAAGGACTTATTTAACTAAAAGAAAGCGAATAAACTTCTCTTATATTAAAGGTAATTAAACTATTATATATAATTAAAGAAGCGTTTAAATAGATTTAACCTTAAGTTATTATAAGTATTACTTTATAATATACTATATAAATACCTATTAAAGATTAAAAAATAAGTTATAAATCTAATAAATAAAAGCTAGATTTATATGAGTTTCTTATTAATAGTAGCTTTAATTTTACTTATAAAAAAGCCTAATAAAGGCTAATAATTCTATGTTAATTATTATACCTTAAATAAAGTTATAAAGTAAAACTATTACTTACTTTTACTAGTTAAGAGAATATTATAGTCTTTTTTTAAGGTTAAATAATTTATAAAGTTAAATATACGTTTAGTATTTTATAAGCTTTAAGTTACTTTAAGGGAGAAGTATTTAATAGTATTTTAAACTAAATTTAAGCTATTTAAATAATTAATATACTTATTTAAGCTAATAAATATCTTTATAATATTCTAATATTATATTAATAGCGTCTTAAGAAAAATACTAGAAGATTTTATAATAGCCTATTTAAATAATATTTTAATTTACTTAAGTAGCTTATAAAAAGATTATATATAAAAAGTATATAAAATATTAATAAGACTTTATATAATAAGGCTATACCTAAATATTAAGAAATACGCTTTTTACGTGTGAAAGGTAAAATATCTTAGGTTTATTATTTATACGAGTAAAGAGATTTATTTTAACTTAAAAAAGATAAAGATAATATATAATTAAAAACCCCTTATATATTAAAGGGAAGTTTAAAGATTTTTAGGGTTTATAAACTTTTATTAGAACTTTATATTAAATTTCTTATCTCTTATAAGCTTACTCTTAGAGTTATTATAAAAAGGCGTTTAATTTAAGTAATTAAAGAAGTATAATATTACTTTTAAGTCTTTAAAAAAAGCGTTTATATTATATTTAATCTTAAAGTAATAAAATTCTATAAAGAAAATAATTATAAAGGTAAATTACTTAATTAATACTTTTAAGAAATACTTATTATAATTTAATAATAAAGTTCTTTACTTAATAATATATTACTTTATAAGGCTTATAACTTTAAAAAGAAATTATATTATTTATAATAAGAAACTCTTAATTATTATCTCTTACTTAAAAGCTTAATTAATAAAACTTTAAAGTATTATATAATTATTTATTATTCTTATAAATTATAAAAACTTAAAATACTTTATCTTATTAAAGAAAATATTAAAGAGATAAGTGTATTAAGTAAAAATACTTTTCTTATTTAACTTTTACCTTTATTATAAACCTAAAATATAAGTGTAATACCTTAATATACTCTTTTAAAGAGATTAAAATTAAAATACCTTTTTATTATACTTTAATAGTATTATTTAACTAATAAATATATTACTTATATTATTAGGTAACCTAATCTTAACTATTAATAATAAAGAAAAGGCTAATAAAATTATTAATTCTTTACTAAAAATAAAGATATTTAATAATTATTACCTTTAAAGCTTATAAGATTAAAATTAACGTAAGAATAAGGTAATAGTATATTAAATTAAAGCTATTTAAGAGAATACTTAAAGGTTTCTTAAAAAGGTAAATATATAAGAATAAATTATAAATTACACTCTTTTTATATATAAAACGCTATTATTTTAAGGTTATATTTAGGCCTTAAAGTAAAAGCTACTTATAATAACACTTATATAACGCGTATATAACTTCTTAATAGTAGGTTATAACTTACCCTAGAAAAAATAGTATCTTTAAGTTACTTTAATAAGACTATTACTAGAAAGAGATATTTTAAAACGTCGCGTAATTTATACGTAACTATTACTATTAGTCTATTATAAGAGATATAAGAGTAAGTAGCTTTAATAGAGACTTTTATAGTTAATTTTAATTATAAATAGGTATTAATTATAGATTTTAATTAACTTTATAATAGACCTTTTCGCTTATAAGAAGAGGAATATTAAATACTTAATAGTTATTATAAATTAACTATTTAAATACGTGTAATTAAAGGTTATAATATTAATAGGGGTTAAGGTATACGTGAAACGTTTTAAGTAATACTAGTAGTAGTTTTATAGCTTTTTAAAATAAATTATTATAAATTATAGGTTAAATTAGCTTAATAAATTCTAAATAATACTTTATAAACTTATAAAGATAATCTAGCTTCTCTTTATAGTATATTACCTATAAATAAATAATAGTATAAAACGCGTAAATTAAAAGGTATAAGTAATTCTTTAAGTTATAATCTTATTTAAGTAATTAAATTAAATCAAATATCCTATAACTTATTAATTAGCTTTAAATAACTAGAACTTAACTATAATTAAAATAAGCTTAAATAAAGCCTTATATAAATTTAATATAACTATAATTTAAGAGTTACCTTATATATAAAAATTAAAGACTTTAATAAAGAGAAGGGTAATAGTATTTATTAATTACTTATAAAAAGAAATAAACTTAACTTAAGCTATAATTACATTTACTTAATAACGTATTTAAAACTTAATAAGTAAATAATAATACCTAATAAAAAAGTTTAAAATTAAGAATAATATTTAATTAAACCTATAAAATATTAAAATAAATTAATTAAGTAAAAAGCTAAATTAAATTATAATAAAATATAAGGTTATAAATATATTAATATTACTTATAGTAAAGCTAAACGTTTTAAGTAATATTTACCTAGTATTTTACGTTAATCTTTTAAAACGTATAGCTTATAATTTACTTTTATCTTAAAAGCTATAAAACTTTAAATTAAGCTTTAAGTTAACGTAAATAAATAATAAGATAAGTAATTAATTAATAAAAGAATTTAAAGTAAAGAAAATTCTTATAATAAAGAGGGTATTAAAAAGAGATAAGAAATAAAAAGCCTACGTAAAATAAATAAATTATATATAATTAACTTAAAAGCTATTAAAAAACGTATAAAAGATAATAATATTAAAGTATTATAAAAACTAATATGGAAATATAAGGTAAAATAATAATCTTATATTACCTTCGCGTTACGCTTAAATGTTACGAACGACACTGCACAAGATACGAGACGGGACCGCACCAGCTAGGATAGGCATAACCCGTAGGTATAAGAAGAAGGTAGGGGCACGTGACTAGCCACGTAACCTAAGAGGCGATTAAAGAGGTTAATATTTAAATATATTAATTAAAGAGAATTAAACTAACTAAACCTTAAGCTAATTAATTAAGGTTTAAAGGGATTAATAGTTAAGCTAATTAATCTAAAACTATAATAAAAAGATAAATAAATACTTAAGGAGAAAGTATTTCTATAATTAAATAGTTTAGTTCTCTATTAATTAATTTAAGTAATAGTTTTACTATTAAGAGTTATACTCTTAATAGCTTTATTATAATACTACTTAAAAGCTACTTTATAGCATTTAACCTAACTTACTTTCTAAGAAATAAACCTATTATACCTTAAAACCTAAGCTATTATTACATTTTAATTAATTCTATTTAATAAGTTACCTTAAAACTTTAAGTAGTAATAACTTTTAAGATATTTACTTTAAGTAAAAAGACTATTAACCCTAAGAAGATAATAAAGTACCTTTATAATAAGATTATTAAGCTTAAGAAGTAGAATTAATAGCTTTTTAACTAATAGAATAATCTCTATAAAAAACTTAAGGTATAAGAAGAGAAACTTATAATAGTTTAAAATCTTACACTTATATTCTTTATTAATAATAATAATATACTAAAATTCCCTAAGCTTAAATTATACGATAATTATAAGGGTAATATAAGAAACTTTCTTATATAAGCCTAAGCTTACCTATAAGTTAACGAAAAAATCTATATAACACTTAAGTTATAGATTCTTTATATTAATAACCTTTTAACTAAAAAAGTAATAGAATAATAGAAGCTAACCCTTTACGTATATCTTAAGTATAGTGTTAAAGCTAAAGTAAAAGTTATTTATATCTTCTTTAATTATAAAACCTTTAAAGAATAACTTCTTATTACATTTAAAAATTCTAATAAGTATAAGAAAGCTATATAATAACTTACTTAACTTAAGTAAACCGAATTTATAGCTTATTATATTAAAGAATTTAAACGTATTATAGTAAAACTTAATTAAAATATTAAACCTAAAATAAAAGTCTTTTATTAAGGACTTAAAGAAAAAGTAAAGAATAACATTTATTAAGAAGATTATTTTAAGTTATTTAATAACTTTATTAAAATAATTATTAAGGTAAATAACCGTTTATATAAGTAATATTATAAAAAAAGTTATAGGAAATTTAAATTATATACTAGGTTTAATAAACCTAATAATAATAAGCTACGTTAAATATTAATAGTATATAAGTACTACGCTAAACCTATAGAACTTAACGCTATAAATAAGAAAAAGAGAAAGACTTATTATAATTATAGTAAAGCTAAACACTTTATAAATAAATATAAAGCCTTAAAAAAGCTATAAAAGCTAATTTTTAAAGGTAAAAAGCTTTATACTATAAACTAAGAAGACTTACTCACGCGAAATCTTAATATAATAAGTAATAAAGAAAGCCTTATATTAATAAATAATATTAGTTTAAATAAAGATTAGAAATTTAAAACCTAACTAATACCTAATAACTTTTAGGAATACTAAATACCCTTATTAAAAAGTAAACCTTTACTAAAATAAATCTAAGAAGAAGAGAATTATTTAATTAAGAAAGATAAACCTAAAATTAAATATAAACTTCTTAATTAAACCTTCTATTATAATAATAATTACTATACGCACCTTAATAGTAAGTAAAATAATAGATAATTTTTACGAGAATAAAAGGGAAGGAGAATAACCCTTATAATATAATTAAAATTATAATAAACTAATTTAAAGATATTAAACGGGAAGTTATATTATACTAAGAATAACGTATATACTATTTAAGCTATAACCCTATAATATAAGAAGAAAGGGAATTATATAATTATAAGTAACTTACCTAGCTTAAGTTTAATTAATATGAATAGTAATCCAAGCGATTATTAAGAAAGCTTTAATAAAACGTTAAAGAATAATCGCTAATAATAGCGCTTAAAATAACGCGCTAAAGAATAATATAAGAATAGAATTAATAAATTAGGAAATAACCGCTATTATTATAATTAAAACCGATTTCTTAACGGAGATTTAATAGGTCTTTATATACTATAAATATTAGTAGTATAATATACCTTATAATTAATATAACTATAATAGAATAAAAGATTTAAGTAATAATTAATAGTAGAGTATAAGAAAATTTTATCTCGCTAAATCTTATTAATAAATTATAATTACCTTAAATACCTAAAGATAAGCCCTATTAACTTATAATTATAGAAGAAATTATAATAAAGTATAGCTAAGAAGTAATTAATATAAAAGTTATATAGCTTTTAGTTAATATATAAGGCATAAAATATTAAGTTACACTAAATATTATAGTAATCTTAAAACACGATATTATATTAAAGATACCCTAATTATAAGCGAGTAATCTACGAGTTAATTAAAAAACTAGCTAACTTTAATAGAATTTACTAGAATATAATTATAAAGTAAAGAGTAGCTTATAAAGAGTACCTTATTTAAACTATAATAGGCCTCTAAGAATATACGTAATTACTAAAGAGCTTAAAGCTAAGATAATAAAGATTCCTAAGAAATACTTAAAGTATAATAAGCTATTTAATAAAGAGCTAAAAATAGGACTACTAGAGTATTTACGTTAAAATTATAAGATTAAACTTTAGCCTAGTATTAAATTAACGTTTAATAAAATTTATTCTTAAAACCCTAAGTAAGATAAAGCACTTAAGAAGTATTTAAAGAATATACTATAAAAGAGATATATATAATTATTAGAGTTTCTAGTAGAATACCTAATCCTATAAGTATTAAAGAAGAATAAAAAACTATAATTATATATTAATTACTAACACTTAAATAAGATTATAATTAAGAATTAATACCTATTACCGCTTATAATAGAAATTAAAGATAAAGTTAAAAAAGCTAAATAGTTTACTACACTTAACTTAAAAGAAGCCTATAACCTTATATAAATAAAAGAAAGCTATAAGTAAATAATAGTATTCTAAACTAATAAAAAACACTATAAATATCTAGTAATACCTTTTAAGCTTACTAATGTACTAGTAACCTTTTAAAGAATAATTAATATAATCTTATAAAAACAACTAAAAGTATTTATAGTTATATACCTTAACGATATTCTTATTTACTTAAATACTCTTAAGAAACATAAATAACACGTATATAAAGTACTATAAACTCTATAGAATAATAAACTCTTAGTTAAAGCCTTAAAATACTAGTTCTACTAGAATACTATACACTTTCTAAGGTACGTGCTTATATATAAAGAAATATAAATAAGCTTAAATAAGATTAAAACTATTAAGAAATAGCTTATATTAAAGAATTTAAAAGAAGTTAAAGAATTTATAATATTTATAAACTTTTACCGTAAGTTCTTAAGTAAATATAAAGATATTTTATAACCTCTTATAAATCTAATAAAAAAAGAAGTTAACTTTTAATAGAATAAACTAAAAGTTATAGTATTTTAAAAGATAAAAGATTTAATTATATTAGAACTTATATTAAAAGCACTTAATTAAAATAAACCTTATAAGCTTAAAATAAACGCTTTAAACTTTATACTAGGTAAATAGCTTAAATAATAAGATAATTAAGAAAGATTATACCTAATTATATTCTTCTTAAAGAAACTCTATAAACCTAAACTTAATTATAGGATTTATAATAAAGAACTTATAGCTATTATTAAGTGCTTTAAAGAATAAAGATATTATCTTATAAGAGTAAAGTATTAAATTAAGGTTTATATTAACTATAAGAATCTTATATTATTTTTAATTATAAAGAATTTAAATAAATAATAGATTAAATAGTATAAAACTCTTATAAATTATAACTTTAAGATTATATACTATAAAGAATTTAAAAATAAAAGAGTAAACGCGCTTAATTAAAGAGAGAACTTAAAATTAAATAAGTAAGTAAGTAATACACCTTTATTACGCGCTATTAAGAATAGAAACCTTATACTAGGTACCTAAGAAATTAATATAACCTAGTAAGTTAAGTTAAATAAAATATAAATACATTAAATCGTATTATATATTAATAATAATAGCTATTTAAATAATTAAAAAATGAAAACGTATTTATTTAAGAAAGGTAAGATCTTCTTATATAATAAATAGTAATATATTTCTAATATACTTTAAGAATAGCTTATTAAGGAAATATACGAGTATTTATTACACGAATATTAGGGTATAGGGAAAATAATTAATAGGCTAAGAAGATTATATAACTTCTTAAAAAGCAAAAAAATAGTATAAGAAGTTATTAAGAAATATAATACGTGTAATAAAGTAAAATTAGCGCGACACGTACTATATAAAGAATTACAACTAATATTACCACTTAAAAGAGTATAGTAAACTATTATAATAAACTTTATTATTAAACTACTAAAGTTAAAAGAACCTATAATAAGAGTAGCTTATAATAGCATTCTAATTATTATAGATAAACTTATAAAATACGCCTATTATATTTTATATAAGAAATTAAGTAATATTAAGAACTTAGTATATATATTCTTTAAAATAGTTATTATATAATATAAATTACTAATAAAACTTATATTAAATCGCGATAAATTATTTACCTTAAACTTTTAAAAATACCTTATAAAAACTATAAAAATTAAATAAAGCTTATTAATAGTATTTTACCTATAATTAAATAAGTAAATAGAAATCTTAAACTAAATACTTAAATAATATTTACGAAGCTATATTAACTACTAATAGAATAATTAAGTAGAATAGCTACTATTAGTATAATAGGCTTATAATAGCTCTAAGATTAATAATATAAAGATATTATTATTTAGGGTAAATTACAGATTTAACCCTATTATTAAAATATATATAATATAAAATGTAAACGCGCTAGTAGCTATAACGTATTGTTACGAACGACACTGCACAAGACACGGGACGGGACCGCACCGGCTAGGACAGGCACGACCCGTGGGCACAAGAAGAAGGCAGGGGCACGTGACCAGCCACGTGACCCAAGAGGCGATCGAAGAGGTCGATGTTCGAACACATCGACCAGGGAGGATCGAACCGACCGAACCTCGAGCCAGTCGATCAAGGTTCGAAGAGATCGATGGTCGAGCAAATCGATCCAGGACTACAATAGAGAGATAGACGAGTACTTAAGGAGGAGGTATTCCCATAGTCAGATAGTCTAGATCTCTATTGATCAATCTAAGCAATAGTCTTACTATTGAGAGTTATACTCTTAACGGCCTTATTGGGATACTGCTCAAAAAGCTACTCTGTAGCATTCAACCTGACTTACTTCCTAAGAAACAGACCTACTGTGCCTTAGAACCTAAGCCACCGTTACATTTTGATCAATCCTGTTCAGTAAGTTACCTTGAAACTTTGAGCAGTAACAACTTCCAAGATGTCTACTTCAAGCGGAAAGACCACCAACCCCGGGGAGATGATGAAGTACCTTCATGACAAGATCACCGAGCTCGAGAAGCAGAATCGACAGCTTCTCGACCGACAGAATGATCTCTACGAAAAACTTGAGGCACGAGAAGAGGAACTTGCAGCAGTTCAAAATCTCACACCTGCATCCTCTATCAACAATAACAACATGCCAAAATTCCCCAAGCCTGAATCATACGATGGTTACAAAGGTGATGTGAGGAACTTTCTCACACAAGCCCAAGCTTACCTACGAGTCAACGAAAAAATCTACACGACACCTGAGTCACAGATTCTTTGCATTGGCAACCTCTTGACTGGGAAAGCAATGGAATGGTGGGAGCCAACCCTCCGCGCACATCTTAAGCACGGTGCCGAAGCCGGAGCGGAAGTTGTCCACATCTTCTCTGATTACGAAACCTTCGAAGAACGACTTCTCGCTGCATTTGGAAATCCCGATGAGCATAAGGAAGCTACACGACAACTTACTCGACTCAAGCAGACCGGATCTGCAGCTCATTACGCTAGGGAATTCAAACGCATCGCAGCAAAACTCAACTGGAATACCGAACCCAAAATGGAAGTCTTCTATCAAGGACTCAAAGAAGAAGTGAAGGATGACATTTATCGAGAAGATCGTCCTGAGTTATTTGACGACTTCGTCGAAATGGTCATCAAGGCAGACAACCGTCTATACGAGCGACGTCACGAAAAAAGTCACAGGAAATTCGGAACATATGCTAGGTTCAATAAACCTAATAGTAGCAAGCCACGCCGAACATCGACAGCATACGGGTACCACGCCGGACCTATGGAACTTGACGCCGCAAATAAGGAAAGGGGGAAGACTTGTTACAATTGTGGCAAGACTGGACACTTTGCGAATAAATGCAGAGCCCCGAAAAAGCCATGGAAGCCAATTCCTGAAGGCAGGAAGCTCCATGCCGCAAACCGAGAAGACTTACCCACGCGAAATCTCAGTGTGGCAAGCAATGAAGGAAGCCCCACGTTAGCAAACAACATCAGTTCGGATGAAGATTGGGAATTCGGAACCCAACCAGTACCCGACGACTTTTGGGAACACTGGACACCCTCACCAAAAAGTGAACCTTCACTGGAACAGATCCAAGAAGAAGAGAATCATCCAACTGAGAAAGACGAACCTGAAATCGAACACAGACTCCTTAATTGGACCTTCTGTTACGATGACAATTGCTACACGCACCTTAGCAGCAAGCAAGGTAGCGGATGGTTTCCACGAGAACGAAAGGGAAGGAGAACAACCCTTACGATACAACCGAAATTACGACGAACCGATTCAAAGATATTGAACGGAAAGTTATACTGTGCTAAGGATAACGCACACACTACCCAAGCCATAACCCCACAATGCAAGGAGGAAGGGAACTGTGTGACTGTGAGCAACTCGCTTAGCCCGAGTTCGATTAACACAGATGGTAGATCAAGCGATCACCAAGGAAGCTCCAACAATGCGTCGGAAGACAACCGCCGACGACAGCGCCTAGAACAACGCGCTAGAGAACGACATGAGGACAGGACCAACAAATCGGGAAACGACAGCCGTCGTCGCAATTAAGACCGATTCCTCGACGGAGATCTGACAGGTCTCTATGTACTGCAAACATCGGCAGCACAGCACACCTCATGATCGACATGACTATAATGGGACAAAGGATCCAGGCAATGATTGATAGCGGAGCACAAGGAAATTTTATCTCGCCGAATCTCGTCAACAGATTACGATTGCCTTGGACACCCAAAGACGAGCCCTACCGACTCACGACTGTGGAAGGAACTGCGGTGAAGTATAGCCAAGGAGTAGTCGACATGGAAGTAGCGCAACTTCTCGTCGACATACAAGGCACGAAACACCGGGTTACATTGGATATCACAGTGATCTCAAAACACGATGTTATATTAGGGATACCCTGGTTGCGAGCGAGCAATCCACGAGTCAATTGGAGAACCGGCCAACTTCAATGGGATTTACCAGGATGCGGTTACGAAGCAGAGAGCGGCCTACGAAGGGCACCTCATTCGGACTACGACAGGCCTCTAGGAATATATGTGATCGCCAGAGAGCCAAAAGCTGAGACAACGGAGATTCCCGAGGAATACTCACAGTACAGCAAGCTGTTCAGCGGAGAGCTAGAAACAGGACTACCGGAGCATTCACGCTGGGACCACGAGATCAGACTCCAGCCCGGTACTGAACCAACGTTCAACAAAATTTATCCTCAGAACCCTGAGCAAGACAAGGCGCTCAAGGAGTATCTGGAGGACATGCTACAAAAGGGATACATACGACCATCAGAGTCCCCAGCAGGATACCCAATCCTGTGGGTACCAAAGAAGAACGGGAAACTACGACCATGCATCGATTACCGACACTTGAATAAGATCACAATCAAGAATCGATACCCGTTACCGCTTATGACGGAAATCAGAGACAAAGTTGGAAAAGCCAAATGGTTCACCACACTCGACTTAAAAGGAGCATATAACCTCATACGGATGAAAGAAGGCCACGAGTGGATGACAGCATTCCGAACCAGCAGAGGACACTACGAATATCTAGTGATGCCTTTCGGGCTTACCAACGCACCAGCAACCTTTCAAAGAATGATCGATACGATCTTACGGAAACAACTAGGAGTGTTTGTGGTTGTATACCTCGACGATATCCTCATCTATTCAGATACCCTTGAGGAACACAAACGACATGTACATGAGGTACTACAAACTCTACAGGACAACAAACTCTTAGTCGAAGCCTCGAAATGCCAGTTCCACCAGAACACTGTGCACTTTCTAGGGTACGTGCTCACACACGGAGAAATACGAATGAGCCCGGATAAGATCAAAACCATCAAGGAATGGCCTACACCAAAGAATCTAAAAGAAGTCAGAGGATTCACAGCATTCGTGAACTTCTACCGCAAGTTCTTGAGCGGATATGGAGACATTTCACGACCTCTCACAAACCTAACAAAGAAAGAAGTCGGCTTCCAGTGGAACGAACCAGAAGCCACAGCATTCCAGAAGATGAAAGATTTAGTTACGTCAGAACCTGTGTTGAAAGCACCTGATCAGGACAAAACTTATGAGCTTGAAACGGACGCCTCAGACTTTGCACTAGGCGGACAGCTTGGACAACGAGATGATCAAGGAAGATTGCACCCAGTTGCATTCTTCTCGAAGAAACTCCACGGACCCGAACTCAATTATGGGATCCACGACAAAGAACTCATGGCTATCATTGAGTGCTTCAAAGAATGGAGACACTATCTCATAGGAGCAAAGCATCAAATCAAGGTCTATACTGACCACAAGAATCTCACATCGTTCTTGACCACAAAGGATCTGAACAAACGACAGATCAGATGGTATGAAACCCTCACGGATTATGACTTCGAGATCATATACCGTAAAGGATCCGAAAACGGAAGGGCCGACGCGCTCAGCCGAAGAGAGGATTTGAAATCGGATGAGCAAGTGAGTAATGCACCCTTGCTACGCGCCACCAAGGATGGGAACCTTGTGCTAGGCACCCGAGAAATCAACATGACCTGGCAAGTCAAGCCAGATGAAACATGGATGCATCGGATCGCATCATGCATTAATAATGACAGCTATCTGGACAATTGGGAAACGAAAACGCATCTGTCCAAGGAAGGCAAGACCTTCTTGTACAATGAACGGCAGTATGTTCCCAGTACACTTCAAGAACAGCTTGTCAAGGAAATACACGAGCACCCACTACACGGACATCAGGGTGTAGGGAAAACGATCAGCAGGCTAAGAAGATCGTACGACTTCCCAGAAAGCAGAAAAATGGTACAAGAAGTCATCAAGAAATGCGACACGTGCAACAAAGCAAAATCAGCGCGACACGCACCATACGGAGAATTACAACCGATATCACCACCTGAAAGAGCATGGCAAACTGTTACAATGGACTTCATCGTCAAACTACCGAAGTCAAAAGAACCCATGACAGGAGTAGCTTACGACAGCATCCTAGTTATTGTGGACAAACTCACAAAATACGCCTACTACATTCCATACAAGGAATCGAGCAACACCAAGGACTTGGCGTATATGTTCTTCAAAACAGTTATCGCACAGCACGGATTACCGACAAAACTTATATCGGATCGCGACAAATTGTTCACCTCAAACTTTTGGAAATGCCTCATGGAGACCATGAAGATCAAACAAAGCTTATCAACGGCATTCCACCCACAATCAGATGGGCAAACAGAAATCTTGAACCAAATACTCGAACAATATCTGCGAAGCTATGTCAACTACCAACAGAATGATTGGGTAGAATGGCTACCACTAGCACAATGGGCTTACAATAGCTCTGAGATTGACAACATGAAGATGTCACCATTCAGGGCAAATTACGGATTTGACCCTATCATCGAGACACATGCGACACAGAATGTGAACGCGCCAGCAGCTACAACGCATGCAGCAACCATGACAGAAATACAGAAACACTTGCAACAGGAATGGATATTTTTGCAGAACCGAATGAAACACTACGCGGACAGAAAGAGATTGCCAGCGCCAATCCTAGAGGAGGGACATAAAGTATACCTCATTCGCAAAAACATCAAAACTAAGCGACCCAGCGACAAACTCGACTGGAAGAAGATCGGACCATTCCTTATCAAACGGAAAATCTCGAATACCAACTACGAACTATCATTACCAGATGGAATGAGAATCCATCCCATATTTCATATATCGCTACTAGAGAAAGCACCAGATGAATCTACAATCGCTACCAACATCACAACGGAAGATACCAACGAATACGAAGTCGAACGAATACTCAAAGCACGAGGGAACATAAAGAATCGTCATTATCTCGTTAAATGGAAGGGATATCCAAACTCCGAAAACACCTGGGAACCAGCCGGAAACCTCACGAACTGCTCGACGTTGCTTGAACAGTTTCATTCCCAAGGAACGCATCCCAATCAATCTCCTGAGCACCGTCCAACGACTCGATACTGAATTCGGCATCCAAGGAACGAACCAAAACAGGATCCAGATCCTCGGAAGGAGTAGGAAGGACCCCTGTGGTCTTTTGAAGCTGTTCCGCTTCCTCACGTTCCACACGTTCCAACTCTTCGACGTTGTCGATACCACGCGCAACCGCACGCATCATTTTCTCAAACCACAATTTCTTTTGTTTCCGCAAACGCAAGACCTTTTGATTCTCGGCTAAGGCACGCTCCTCAGCTTCTTCAAGCTCCCTCTCGAGCTTGTAATGTTGATCCGCGATGCTGCGAAGCTGTTGAGGGGTCACCCCCGCAATATCACAATTCCCTTGCTTGTCCACCACACACTTCACACAACGACTCGAATCGGAAACGGAGGCTTCACATTGGGGAAGTCCCATACGGGCGCAGCGAGCGCAAGCCTTCATAAAGGACAAAGACGGATTGTTGATTATCGCAGAAAGAAGGTTATCCCGGCGAAGGGAAGAAGCAGACGAAGCTTTAGACCGCTGTTTTGAGACACGGTTAGTCGACATGATGGCACATGATGATGGAAGGAAGAAAACGCACGACACTCAAGCCGGCCTGTTTCGATGGCCTTGAGGACAAGACCAACAGAGGAGGGGCATAATGTTACGAACGACACTGCACAAGACACGGGACGGGACCGCACCGGCTAGGACAGGCACGACCCGTGGGCACAAGAAGAAGGCAGGGGCACGTGACCAGCCACGTGACCCAAGAGGCGATCGAAGAGGTCGATGTTCGAACACATCGACCAGGGAGGATCGAACCGACCGAACCTCGAGCCAGTCGATCAAGGTTCGAAGAGATCGATGGTCGAGCAAATCGATCCAGGACTACAATAGAGAGATAGACGAGTACTTAAGGAGGAGGTATTCCCATAGTCAGATAGTCTAGATCTCTATTGATCAATCTAAGCAATAGTCTTACTATTGAGAGTTATACTCTTAACGGCCTTATTGGGATACTGCTCAAAAAGCTACTCTGTAGCATTCAACCTGACTTACTTCCTAAGAAACAGACCTACTGTGCCTTAGAACCTAAGCCACCGTTACACGTATATAGTAACTATAATAAAAATATAAAAACACTTATAATAAAAATAAATATTTTTATAAAACTAAATAAAATACTACGCGAATAAAAAGAGATTACTAGCGCTAATTTTAAAGGAGAGATATAAAGTATACCTTATTCGTAAAAACATTAAAATTAAGTAATCTAATAATAAACTTAATTAAAAGAAGATTAAACTATTTCTTATTAAACGAAAAATCTTAAATATTAACTATAAACTATTATTACTAAATAAAATAAGAATCTATCTTATATTTTATATATTACTATTAAAGAAAGCATTAAATAAATCTATAATTACTATAAATATTATAATAAAAGATACTAATAAATATAAAGTTAAACGAATACTTAAAGTATAAGAAGATATAAAGAATTATTATTATCTCATTAAATAAAAGAGATATTTAAACTCTAAAAACACCTAAAAATTAGCTAAAAATCTTATGAATTACTTAATGTTACTTAAATAGTTTTATTCCTAAGAAACGCATTCTAATTAATCTTTTAAGCATTATTTAATAACTTAATATTAAATTTAATATTTAAGAAATAAACTAAAATAAAATTTAAATTCTTAAAAGAAGTAAAAAGAACCCTTATAGTTTTTTAAAGCTATTTTACTTTCTTACGTTTCACACGTTTTAACTCTTTAATATTATTAATACTACGTGTAATTACACGTATTATTTTCTTAAACTATAATTTCTTTTATTTTTATAAACGTAAGACCTTTTAATTCTTGGTTAAGGCACGCTTCTTAGCTTCTTTAAGCTCCCTCTTAAGCTTATAATATTAATTTATAATACTATAAAGCTATTAAAAGGTTACCCTTATAATATTATAATTCTCTTACTTATCTACTATATACTTTATATAATAACTTAAATTAGAAATAAAGGCTTTATATTAAAGAAGTTCTATATAAGCGTAATAAGCGTAAGCCTTTATAAAGAATAAAGATAAATTATTAATTATTATAAAAAGAAGGTTATTTTAATAAAGAGAAGAAGTAAATAAAGCTTTAAACCGCTATTTTAAGATACGATTAGTTAATATAATAGCATATAATAATAAAAGAAAGAAAACGCACGATACTTAAGTTAGCCTATTTTAATAGCCTTAAGAATAAGACTAATAAAAAAGAGGTATAATATTATAAATAATACTATATAAGACACGAGATAAGACTATACTAGCTAGAATAAGTATAACTTATAAGTATAAGAAGAAGGTAAGAGCACGTAACTAGCTACGTAACCTAAGAGGTAATTAAAGAGGTTAATATTTAAATATATTAATTAAAAAGAATTAAATTAATTAAACCTTAAGCTAATTAATTAAGGTTTAAAGGGATTAATAGTTAAGCTAATTAATCTAAAATTATAATAAAGAGATAAACGAATACTTAAGGAGAAAGTATTCCTATAATTAAATAATTTAATTCTCTATTAATTAATCTAAGTAATAGTTTTACTATTAAGAGTTATACTCTTAACGGCCTTATTATAATATTACTTAAAAGCTACTCTATAGCATTTAACCTAACTTACTTCCTAAGAAACAGACCTACTATACCTTAGAACCTAAGCCACCGTTACATTAAACTACTATAATTATAATAGTACTTATTTTAAAATAAAAAAGAGTAATAAGAGCTTATAATAGGTTAAAATAAGAGTAATAGAAATAGTAATATAGTTTAAAAGCCTTAAATTATATAAGTAAAGGGACTATAAAAGGCTAATAAATTTTTTTAGATTAATTAATTACGAATATTATAATTAAAGAATATAAAAAAAAAAACACCTTATTTAATAGGTAATTAACGTAACTAAAAGAGCTAATATATAGCTAACTTAAATATAAGATATTCACGTAAAGTAGCATTTAAATTACTAAAAACTAATAGTAATAAAGAGAAATAATTTTTATTAACTAAAATATAAGATAAAATAAACTATTAATAAGAAGTAATAAAAACTTTTATTAGAGTAAAAAGAAGTAATATTAAGAGAAAGCTATTAGAGTTCTTAGCCTTAAATTAAGCGAATAAAAAAGAGCTTAAATTAAATAGGTTAATAGAATTAGTATACTTAATAAATAAGTAAACCTTTAATAAGAGACGCGTAAATTAAAATTAAATTAAAGGCTTAAAGTAGTATTAATAAAAGTAAAACTATTAATATTAGTATTATTAACACGTAATAAAAAACCCTAATAAAATAATATATTATAAGTATAAGAGCTAGTTTTATAAGAGAAAAGGCTATAAAATAAAGCTTAATTAAAGGTATTTTAAAAATAATTAAAGGCTTTTCTTTTATACTTATTTTTACTTTTATTTATTAATAAAGAATTATTAAAATATTAATTTTAATTAATATTAAACTCTTTTCTCTTAAAGGGATATTATAGCTTTAAGATAAGCGTAATTAATTACTTAATTATAGGAGATAAAAGTATATTTAAGCGAGAAGTAAAGGTAGCTAGCTATTAAGTTATAGAAGGTAAAAGCGTAATTAAGCGAGAGATAAGAGTAACTAATAATATAATAAAATTAATAAAAAAAAGATTCTTAATTAAAATAAGCTTATTAAAATTATTAAGGGATTATTTAAGAAGCTAATAATAAGTAATAAAATTAAAGAGAATAAAAGAAAATTCTAATAAGAAAATCCTAATAAAGTAATATTAAAAGCATAAATAAAATGCTAATTATAGCTAATAAAAGATAAGCTAATAGATTTAATTACCCTTTTAAGATAAGCTCACGTGGTATATTCTTTATAATTAATACGTTAATTATTAATAAGCTAATTAAAAGCCTAAGTAATACTAGCTTAATTATAATAAAAATCTATAATTATTACTTAATAGCTAGAATTCTAGTAAATAATAGCGCTCTTATAATAAATAATAAGCGTAAAAGATATACTAAGAATAATAACTTATTAGGCTATAAATAATAAGTTTTAATTAAACTTAATAAGAGAGTTAATCGTGTAAATTAAATTAAAATTAACGTAAGTATAAGTAAGTATAAACTAAAATTTTTTTATTATAAAAAAGAACTTATATAAGAACTTAACTTAAAAAGCCTTAATATTAGTGCTCTTTTTAATAGCCTTAATAATAATATAATTATTATAGGTAATAATACGCTTAACTTTCTTTTATTAATAGTAAAGCTTAGAATTTACTACGTAAATATATAACTTTTAATTATACTATTAATAAGTATTATAATAAGGTTAATATATTATATTAAGATTAAAAGTGTATTTATAATAACTAGTATTTAAAAGTTAATTTTAATATTACGTATAAAGGTTAATAAGCTTTTTATTATTAAAAATCTCGTTTTTATTAAAGTTACCTTTTATAATAAAGTTACTTAAATAGCGCTTAAAGTATAAAGTAAAAGAGAGTAAAAGAGTGCTAATAATATTAATTATATTATTATTTTTCTTTTTTTAAATTAACGTAAGAATAAAAAGATTAATTTAAGAGCTTAATAAATAAATTCTATAAGAAAACACGTGTAATAAGATTTAAAATTATTCTAAGAAAGAGATAAGAATAAAAGTTTATAAAGAATAAGAAGAAGATATTATAAGAGATTTATTTTATACTTAACTTATCTTATCTTTATAAAGAAATAAAAATAAATAAATATAAGAGGTAAAAAGAGAGTATAATACGCTTTATATAGCTATTAATTAAATATTAAAAGAGCTTAAGTAAGTAAAAGAGTATATTATAAGCTTAAGCTAATAGCTTAAGCTTAAGTTAAATTTAATATAAAGATAACTTAAACTTAACTTAAATAATTTATAGGTTAAGTAAAGATATAAAGGGGAGTAAAAAGAGAGAAATCTTTCTTTCTCTTTCTCTTTCTTATTAAGTTTATTCTTACTTTTTAAAGATATATACTTATAATAGTATAATATAGCTAGTCCTTAATAAATACTTATTTTATAAACTATTCTTTACTTATATTTAAGTAATAATAGCTTTATATAAGCACTCTTTCTTTTTTATTTATTATTATTAATATTATATTCTTTATATTACCTTTATTATAACTTTAATATAATATTATAATAAGAGGTAATTAAGTATAAGAAATTTAAATCTTAGGTTATTTTCGTTTTAAAGGTAATTTTAAGCTAATATTATAATATAAGAGTAAGGGTAAAAGTTTTTTTATATAAATATTAATAAAAATATAATTTGTATTAATTTTACTTAAAAATTAAATAAAAATAATAAAAAATATTTTTATATTATAATAATATTATTTAAATATTTTATAATATATATAATATTTTATATATATTATATATATTTATTTTAAATTATTATAAAATATTATTATTATTATTAAAATTTTTTTCTTATAAAGTATTATTATTTAAAATTAAATTAAAAAAATAAATTATTATAATTTATAAATGAATTTTATATAATAAAATACTTTAAATTATAAGTAATATAATTATTATTAAAAGCTTTCGCTCTCGCTCTCGTACCGTAATACTAGCTTAAGATTGCCTTTAAAACGAAAAATAACCTAAGATTTAAATTCCTTACACTTAATTACCTCTTACCGTAATATTATATTAAGGCTATAATAGGAGTAATACGAAGAATATAATATTAATAGTAATAAATAAAGGAGAAAGGGGGCTTATATAAAGCTATTATTACCTAAATATAGGTAAAGAATAGTTTATAAAATAGGTATTACGTAACCTTAAGCTAAACGCGATTTAAGATAAACTTATTAATAAAAAACGTATTATTTATAATAAACTAGCTAGTCTTATTCTAGTAGCTTTATTAGAGCGTATATAAAAACTATTTAAGGAGTATACTATTTAGGAAGCGGTATAATATTATGTTAAAGCTATAGCTATTACTAATAATACCTTAATAATAAAAGCGTAGCTTTATAATATAATTACAGCTATAGTATAAAAAGCACTTTATAGTACTCAGACCTCTAAATGTATTGTATTTTTTGTATTCTTTACTATACTGTATTGTATTGTATTATAATGTAATATATTACAATACATTACAAGATTAGAATACCTATAAATGTATTATAAGGCTATAAAATATTTAATATTATAAATAAATGCTTATATAAGCATATTATATATTAAAATAAAGCTAAAAATCACGTGATTTTGAATCTTTAAAAATTAACCTTAAAATGTGGATATTAAGCGAGATATTAAGCTTTAAAGTTATGTCTTAAAATAAAAAGTAAGTAAAGCGGGGCGAATTTTCAATTGCTTATAACTTCTTAATGTAGTAACTTATAATAGTGAAAAGTGGGGCGTTTTAAAGAGCTGATTTAGCTCTTTTAAATGATATAAAATTTTTCCTTATAACCCTTATAATTAGCCTTATAATTTTAAGTTAAAAAAACAAGGGTCTTTTTTCCTTAAAATACATTTATAGGTATTTTACTAATGTAATGTAATGTATTTAAATACAATACACGAAAATACAATACAATACAAAATACAATACACAATACACTTGTATTTACTATATTCGTAAGAGCTCTAATAGTACTACCTAATAAAGAATTTAAGTAAGCGTTATAGCTAGCTTAATTAAGGCGTAAACCTAGAAACCTCCCCTCTTAGTTATTCTTAATTATTAGTATTATAAAATTATTATTAAAGGTATTATAATTATAAAAGCACTTTAAAATTAAACTATTAAAGATATAATAAAAGCTATAAATTAAGCCTTAAAAAGTAATATAATAGTAGCTACGCGTAGATTACCTAGTAGAGATATAATAATTATATTTTAAGATAATACCTTCTCCTTTAAGGAAAACACGAACTAAACCTAAGCTACTTTTAAGTTAAAAGCGATAATTTACACGAGAATTCTTAGTATTATAATAAAGGCCTTTCTTATTTAATATACTAAAAAAGAAGACCTTATAATTAACCTTAATAGAGAAAACTACGCGAAGATTATACGCGCTATAACGCGTTACCTTTAAAGTAATACTATAATATAAATGGTTTTAATTTTAAGAGTTAAAGGGATAAAGTAAGTAAATAGGCTATATTAAACTAAACTTATATATAAGGCTAAGATATTTAATATTAAACCTTATAATAGAACCCTTAACCTATATTAATACTATAATTATTATAAGATAAGCTATATTACTAAGTATTATAAGGCGATATTAAGGTATAGTTAATACGCTATTACCTAATATAATAATAAAGAAGAAGAAAGCTACTCTACTATTATATTAAATATTAAAGAAAAGTACGTTCTTTACTTTAAGATATATTTAGCTTAATCTTACCTTTACTTTATATTAAAGAAATACTAGAATAAAGCTAAAGAAGTATAAATAAAACGCTTAGTAAGGTTTATTAAGCTATATTATAATAATAAATACCGCTTAAAACTAAGAGCTAAGAGTAACTTATTCTTAGTAAAAGACTAACCCATTATAAAGAAAAGAGAGTGTTTACTAGAAAGCTATAATTATTATAACGTTATTAACTCTTAATTAAATAAAATACTATAATATACTAGCTACTTTTTAGCTAATACCCCTTTAATAAAAGTGTTAATTATAGTTATTTAACCCTTTACCTAGTAATAATAAAAATTTTTTATTAGAATATTAATAAGAAGAATACACTTATATATATAGCATTATAGTATAGCTTTAATATTAACCTAATAGTAATATAAGAATAAAAAATAATAAGGTATAATTAGCCTTTTAGCTTAAGGCTTAGTAAATATTACCTAGTATATTATAAAGAAAGAAACGTTATATATATTAATAAAAGGTATAGCCTTAACACGTAAAAGGCCTAAGAAGAAAAGAATTAAAGCTACGTAACGCTTAAAGGTATTAATATTTTTTCACTTTATTTAAAGCTATTAGGCTTAAATTAATAAATACTATTAATAGAACTAGAGATAATAAAGCCTTTAAATTAAAGTGTCTTTATTAGTAATTTTAACTAAAAACACCTATTATAAGACGCTTATAATAAAATATTTAATAGAGTAAAGAGACTCTTATAAATAATAAAGTAATAGTAACTTACACTTATTACGTTATATAAGAAATCTACCTAATAGTACTATAGCTATAAGAATAGTATTATAGACCTAGTATAAGCTATAAGAAGCCTTAAAGTAATATACTTAAGCGCGCTTAATATAATTAAATTTAATTATATCTTATAGTTAATTAATATTAACCTTAAAAAGAAGAAGCCTATATTAAATATCTTATTATTAAGGTATATATAAAAGAAGATAAAAGATAACCTAGTAGCTATAAAGATATAATATTACTTTAGCTTAAAGATAGCTTTAGTATTAATTTAAAACTACTAAGAGATTAATAAATATATAGATTAGCTTATTAAGTAATTATAAGAAATCGCTTAATTAATAGCCTTAAAGAAGAGAAAAGGTAAATTTAAAGGGGAATTCTAATAAACTAGCTACGTAGTTAAGATAATAATAGTCGCGTGTAAAGTAAAAAGAGCTTAGGTTAAAAGACGTATAAAGTTAAACTAATAACTTTATTATAAGATAAAGAAAGCTTAAACTTAAATTATAATTAAAGAAAAAAGAAGAGTATATAATAGAACGCCTTAAGAAAGGTATTATTAGCTAAAGAAGGCCTTTAAAAACTAGAAAGATAAGCGAGACTTTAAAGCTATACCCCCTTAAAGTAAGCTAACCTTCTATTATTATATTAAGGTAACTTAAATAATTTTATAAAGTAACTAGCTATAAAGTATATTAAAAAGGCTAATATTCTTATTAAGAAATTCTTTCTTAAGTTTATAGCTAACCTTAATATTATCTTAAACCTAATCTTCCCTTAGCTTAATACTATTTATATTTTAAAAGAAAACTATATTAACCCTATTAAAATAAAAATAGCCTTAGTATTTATAGTAAGCTAGAAGGCTCTTAAAGATAATAAGATATTAATAAGCCTTTTAAAAGCCTATAAGAGACCCCTTATTAAAGTAATTACTTATCTTTTTAATAGCTTACTTAAACACGCCTACTTTCTAGCCTAGTTTTATACTATTAAAGTAATTATATTATAAAAGCTAGTAAAGAAGCTAAAGAATTATAAATAGGTAAGTAATTAAAGGCTAATATTACTTTTAAACGTAATAGGTAAAGTTATAAAGGCTATAATTATAAGATAAATTACGTGGGTTACTAAGGTAAAGGCAGAGCATTGACAAAAAAACTACACTACATGTAGTTTTTTAGTGTAGTTTTTAGTGTAGTGTAGTTTTTGTAGTTTTAGTGTAGTTTAACTACACTATAACTACATTTATAGTGTAATGTGTAATTATAAGGGCTTTAAAAGTAGACTTATAAGCTTATAAAAATAACCAAAAGATACTATAATTTTAGCTCATTATAATGCTATAAAAATATCCTTTATAAGTTAGTTAATAAGTAAGATATTAAAGTTTAAAGAATTCTAAAAATAAAGATATTAACTTGATTTATTTTAAGTATTTAATAAGAAATAAATGCTTTTTAAATGTTATTTATATATATATAGTATATGTAATTAATATAAAAATTTAAAATATATTTTTTTTTACCTTAATTATATGTAAATAATATTTTAAAATATTTTTAGTTTTTATTTATATTTTATTTAATTAAAATAAATCTATAAAAATAAGTAATAAGTATTTTTATATTTTATATAGGTTATCTTAATAGCTTATTAATATAAAACGTATAACTTTATCTAATATATATTTAATAAAATTTATATAAATTATTTTATATATAATTATATATGTTTTTTAATTTAATTAATATATATTATTTATATTAAAGTAAAATTATATATATTATTAATTTATATATTATAAAGTATTTTATAAGCTTAAATATATATTTAATATAATTAATTCTATATATATAAAGATTAATATAAATATTAAAAACTTTATTCTTAAGTTTTTTTTATTCTATATATTAAAACTATTATAACTTTATGAAAAAAAGGAGTTTAAAAATAAGAGTAGTATCATTTTAAAGCTTATAATCTTACCTATCTAAAAACATTAACCCCACTTAATTTCACCCATTAATTGTAAAGATAATAGCCGTGGTATTTAATAGGGTAAGTTAACTAGAGTAAAACGCTATAGCGTTTTACCCCACTTTAATAAAAAACGCCATAATTTCTATTTCCTAAAATCTCTACGAATACTTAACTAAAATTTATAAGCTTATAACTAATTGATAGCTCTTGAAAAGCCCTTTAATTTAATACTAATTACATAATTATAAGTTTAATATTCTAGGAGTTATATTCGGTTAAAGTTTTAAGATATAAAGATTTCCTATAAGCTGTATATGCATGTTTTAAGTGATAAAATAGTATATTATCACACAATATAACGCCTTTAACGTATTATAAGCACACCGGCCTTTTTAACTGTTTCACTATAGTTGCATTTTCTCGTAAAACTATTCTATTATTTTCCACACGAATATGCATGTTTAAGGGGTAAGTTAGGCATCAAAAAAATGCCTAAATTCTAAGGTTTTTAAAACCGTTTATATTGTAAATTTATTCTATATATTAACTGTGTTCTCCCGCTTTAAAGTTTAGAACCTTTCTTTTCTACATTAATCTTCTTACCCTTATAACTCTACGAATACTTAACTTTTATCTAAACTTTTCTTATTATTAGATAGCCTTAAATTTAAGCTATCTTATAAAAACTTTTTATTATTTAAAACCTACCTTTACAATGGATTAAAATCCTCTTAGAATTACACCTCTTATTATTACGGATAATTCAAGCTTTCCTCAGTAAACTTCAACTAAAAAAGACTATATAAATGATAAAAGCTATTAATTTCGCACAAAATCATATATTATTTAACATAACCTTTTTTCTTATGAGGTTTTAGCAGTTAATTTAGAAAAACCACGAGAAATCACCTTTTTTTGCAGCTAGCCAAGCTGTAACTTTACTTTTACCTGCCTAGCTAGCCGTTTTCAGTCCTCTAATGGTTTAGCACATTATAGGAAAAAACATCCTACTATTACAGTATTAAAAGCCGAAGAAAACGATAAAATAACTAGTAAGTTACTTCTTTTATTATTTTATGTTTTATTATATTATTAATTTATATATTTATAATATTATAAATTTATAATTTACTAATATACTTATAAATAGTCCCTGCTATTACAGAATCACCTTTAATTTCCGACTTTTCAATCGAATCTAGCTTTTCTAGCTTTTTAAGAAGTAATAAAAGACCTAGAAATAATACTATTACTAGTAGTAGTAATGGATTTTCTAAGGATACTACTCTTATATTAGCTCTTAAATTTATGCTTTAAAATAACCTATCTTTTACTATTATAACTAGTGAAAGCTTTAAAAAGCTTTTAAGTTATTATTATAAGTAAGTTTATATTATTATATTAATATATAACTTAAATATAATATATTATACTAATATTAAGTTATTTTAGTTATAGTATTAGCTTTTTTCATTATAAAGGCCTTATATCTCATATGAAAATATTACATTCTAATATAAAAAAGAATATAATAAATAAAATTCAAAATTAAGTTAATAAAATAGGTTTTATATCTATTTAACTTAATATTTAGACTTCTATTAATTCTAAATTATATTTAGGGGTTATAGCTAATTGGTTAAACCCCTAATTTGACTTAGAATATTATTTAATTGGTAAGTATTCTTATATTTATATTATTATTATTATTATTATTATAATTTAAAAGCTAATTATATATTAAGGATTTAAATATTTACCTACTAGCTATACCGGCCATTTAATTAATTTAATTTTCAATGAATTATTAACTAAATATAATATAAGCCCTAAAAAATTACAAGGTTAGTAGTTTATAATTATATATAAAATAATATTAATTTACTAACTTTTTAATTATAGCTTTACTAGAGATAACGGTTCTAATAATAACACCTTTTTATCTTCTTTTTTAAACTTATATTCTAAAAGGCATAAAAAGCCTTTAGATATTCGATGTATAGCCCATATTTTAAATATAGTGGCTAAAGATATAATATTTATATTTATTAACGAAACAATAAATACCGAAAATATCGAAGATTATATAAATAGCGAATTTTTACATTATTCTACCGAAGAATTTAACGATTTATCTGCTGAAAAAAGAATAAAATTTAATAATTTAATTCCAGGTATTTATTATAACTTATATTACTTATTTTAAGTTATTTTATATAATTTAAGCTAATTATAAAATAGGAATTATTGGAAAAGTTAAAAGAATAGCTATTCTTATTAAAAATAACTAATAACTTTATTTACAATAGTTAGAAGCTTTAAAAGAAGCTAAAGATAAAGGATTTATTACTAGAAATAGTAATCTTACAAAAATACTATTAGGTAAGTTATTAATTCTATATTATAAATATTATTTAAAGCTTTAAAAGCTTATAAATATTATTTCAAGCTTTTAAAGCTTATAAATATTATTATCAACATTAATAAGTTATAATAAGTATTAATAACTAACTTAACTTATATTAGCAAACGCAATAAGATGGAATTCAACCTATAAAATGCTTCACACAGCTATTTTATTAGCAGAACCTATTAAAATATTACAAAAAAAAACGAATTTAGTAGCTTTTAAAGATGCTAGCTTAACTACGTAAGAATGGGCTGATTTAAATACTTTAACAAGTATTTTAGAGATTTTTAATTAGCCTATAACACAATTATAAAGCTAATCTTATAATACTATAAGTTTAATATGTTTTTTTCTAATAAGAATTTATACTTTACTTTAAGATATATTAAAAGATTAAAAAAGTTAGCTTAAAAATGTAAGTTCTATAATTTTATAATTTTATTTTAAATTACTAATTATTTTATAGTTAAATACTTATAATCTATTAGTTCAGGTCTTTATTTTAGCTTTAAAAAAAGGCTTATATAAATTAAATTACTATTTTCCTAAGAATATTAATAGTAATTATAATTTTTAGAAGCCTTATTTATTTACTACTATATTAGACCCTAGACTTAATTTATAATCAATTAAAAATCAATTAAGTATTAATTCTAATACTATTAATTAACTATTAAAAGACTTAAAAGCCGAATATAAAGAGTAAGTTATAATTTATTATATATAATATAAATTTTAAATTTCTTAATAACTAATTATATAATAGAACCTATTACGAATATATAAAAGACCCTAAAAATAAAGTAATTTCTTATATAGAATTAGAAGAAATTTCTTCTAATTCTAAAAAATCAACTAAAAATACAAATAATACTCGAATTAAAGTTAATTTACAATAACCAGCTAATTCAGCTTCTTATAATAATATTAGGCTTTAAAAAAAGCCTAGCTTATTTAATAACTTATTTCTAAAGCAAAAAACTAAAGCTATTAAAAAAACTAGAAAAAATGAGATTTCTAGTTATTTAAAGCTTAATTTTAAAGAAGATATGGTATTTTTTATCTTTATAATATTATTTATACATTTATAATTATAAGCTAACTTTTAATAGTAAGATATATTTATTTGGTGGGCTAATTCCACTAAATCTTTCCCAATTCTTTCTATAATAGCTCGAAAATATTTAGCTATTCCAGCTACTTTAGGAGCTATAGAAGGGAATTTTAACCAGGGAACTAATATTATTACTAAGCGAAGAACTGCTTTATTACATGAAAATATTCGAATTATTTTATTATTAAAAAACTGGGTTAAAAATAAGAATAAAAGAGTGGAAAATAAGAGATATTATAATTTATTTTTATATTCTAGTGGAAATTTAGAAGAAAAAGAAGAAGAAGAGGAAGAAGAAGATTAGAATAAAGTTTTAAATAATTCTAATAAAAATAAGGATATTTCTAAGTCTAATTATATAGATATTAGTGAGAATATAGAAGAAGAAGAAGAGGAGGAAAATATTTATGATTCTAATACTTAATTTAATATTAAAAGGGTTTTTTTATTATTATTTTTTATTTTATATAAAAGAGTGAAATTTTAGCTTTATAAAAGTTTAAAAAGTAATATTTAAAGTTAACTATATAAAGAGTTATTTAAATTTATATTTAATATTTTTATATTTAAGTTATAGGGTAATAAGTTAAATCTCTTTTTTTAAAAAATATTTATATATAAATAATAGGATTTTTTTCCTTTATTAAATTAAGTAAATTATTATTATAATTATAATATAAAATAATATTTACTTACCTAATATAAATCCCTTAAATTTCCCTTATACTTTCTCTTATTTTTATATTTTTATTAGTTTTTTAATCCCTGTTTTTAGCTTATTTAAGCTAGCTAATCCCTGCTTACTAATACTAATATTAGTAAGTAAATTTAGCTCTATTTTAGCTTACTAATTATATTAGCTAATAATAGCTTATAAATTAATTAATACTACATATTACACTAATTTTTAAAATGTAATGTAGTGTAGTAAAACTACACTACACTACACTACACTAAAATTCACTAAAAACTACAAAACTACACTACTTCCAATGCTCTAGGTAAAGGTAATACTTTTAAACCTATAAATAAAAAATAAAAGGGATAGGTTTATTAAAATCGCGCTTAAGATTATAATAAAAGTAATTAAAATAGCTTAAAGCTAGTATAATATTACCTTACTTCTTTAGCTAAATATTAATAGTGCCTTTAATATAATTAATTACCTTAAACTTATTTAAATGCTTTTAAAGATAAGGCTTTTTTACTAGATAATTACGTTTATTTAAGCTATAATTAAGTTAAAAATAAGCCGCTTATACTTTAACGAATAAATATTTTAGGTTTATTAAATACTAATAGGTATCTTATAAGGTTTACTACTTTTATTAATACTATTTTTACTTTATATTACCTTACTTTATAAGCGACTTTAAAAAGTATTAGGTATTCTTATTATAGGTTTTACTAATAATATAAATATTCTAGCCTTTAATAAGATATTAAACTAAATGTAATAACGCCTTAAAACCACTTAAAATACATGCGTAAATTAAGTAATAAACGCTAAAGTTCACTTTAATCTAGTAAAGAGTAAGCTTATACACTTTAATTATATATAAACGCTAATAATAATACGCGTTTACCTTAGTAATATAAAGATATTACTAATAATTATAAAAGTATACTTTTTAAGCGTGTAGCTTAATTAAAAGCTTACCTAAAATAAATATTAAATAAAGATTAAGAATAAGTTAACCTAGTAAAAGCTTACTCTTATCTCCCTTATAGTATTCGCTTAAGAATACTCCTATAAAGAAGCTAAATACTTATATAATTAAGTAATTTAATCTATTATTACTTATAAAGTAAGTGTATACTATAAACTAATAAAGATATATAATAAGCTAAGAGGTATTACGTAATAACTTACTAGTAAATAATTAGAATATTTTTAAGCTATTATTAGGGCGTTTAAAGTTACCTTAATCCCTTAGTTTAAGGTAAAAGTAGCTATTTTATTGCTAGACCTTTATTTAAATTATATAAAAAGGCGCTTTAAATAGTAGCTTAAAGACTTAGAGATATTAAGCCGAATTTATATGATATATGTATTTATAGTAAGGGTGCTTAAATAAAGGCGTAAACTATAAAGAAAACCTAATAAAGAAATTATATAACAGCTATAAACTTAAAGCTAAGATAGTATTATATAAGAGGCGCTATAGGTAAACTAGTAATATAAATTCTACTATTAGTATTATAAGGCTAGAAATTATTACCTATAAAGAAACGTTAAGGTAATAAAGAACGTATCTTAACTTAAATCTATTAAGTAAGGTAAGAGAATATACTTAAACCTATTAAAATATAAAATAATAACTTTAATATAGCTATATATTAGCTATATAAGTCTTAATAAATTCCTTTATAAGTAGCGCGTTTTTAGGGTAAAGTTCCCCTTATATTAATATAAAATAAACGTAAAGAACGTATACTATATTATTATTAAATACCTATTATATAATAATAGCTAATTATAAAACTAGCTTAAGAATTATAAGGAATTTTATTAGGTCTTAAGAAATACTAACTTAATATAAACCTTAACTTAATAGCTATTAAATATAGGTAAGCTTCCCTATTATTATCTTATTATATTACTTATAAAAAGATAAGCTATATAAGCTAGTAATAATATTAAGAGTAAGTTAAAGTTAAACTTAAGTTAAGGTAATACTAGGGTTTAATATATAAAAAATAATTAAATAAAAGAAACCTAATTTATTATAATAGTAAATTATAGCTTAAAGCTAAACTTAACTTAATAGTATAATAATAAAAAAACCTAATTAATAATATTAGGCTATATTATTCTTCTTTAAAGTATTCTCCCCCTTAAATAATAGATTTAAGCTTAAAGACAAGTAAATAGTGCCTTACTTATTACTTAATACCCTTATTAAATTACTTATACTTAGATTATAATTCTTAAGTAAGTATTAACTTTAATAAAGCTATAAATAATAATATAAGAAAATAATAAGGAAAACGTATTAAAGATAAGCTAGTATTATTATTAAATGTAATAGCTTTCTTTATAATAATAAGTAACTATTATAATAAATTATTTATCTTCTCTTAAATAATACTTAAGGCTAATATTAACTTAATAACGCGCTTTATAATAGCTAATAACTTCTTTTAATTACTATTATTATAAGTAATTAAGGCTAGGCTAATAGTAGCCTTATTTTTAATACTATTATTAGATTAAAGTTAATTAATTAATTAAGACGTACCTTAAGGGTAATATTAAGTATAATTATTTTAAAAATAATAAGCTTTTATAAAATATTAATAAAAAGATATTAAGGTTAAGTTAAAGTTAAGTAAACGTATAAAGTAAAATAAACTAATATATAATTAAAAATAGTAAATAAGATAAGAGAGAGAGACGCCTAATATTAGCCTAGCGTTAAGTAAGAACTTACCTTAAATTAAAAAAAGCTTATAAGAGTTATAAGAGACGAGAAAAAGCCTAGAAAAATAACGTGCGTTAGCTAAATTCGCCTAAAAAACGCCTAGAAAATAAGCTAATATAGGCACGGCTTTAATAAGCTTATAAAGAGAGCTAAAAGCTATTATAAGCAGAGCTCTTACAAATATAGTAAATACAAGTGTATTATATATTGTATTTTGTATTGTATTGTATTTTCGTGTATTGTATTTAAATACATTACATTACATTACGAAAATACTTATAAATGTATTTTAAGTAAAAAAGACCCTTGTTTTTTTAACTTAGAATTATAAGGCTAATTATAAGGGTTATAAGGAAAAATTTTATATCATTAAAACGAGCTAAATTAGCTCTTTAAAACAATCCACTTTTTACTATTATAAGTTATCATATTAAAGAGTTATAAGCAATTGAAAATTCGCCCCACTTTACTTACTTTTTATTTTAAGACATAACTTTAAAGCTTAATATCTCGCTTTATATCCACATTTTAAAGTTAATTTTTAAAGATTTAAAATCACGTGATTTTTAGCTTTATTTTAATATATAATATGCTTATGTAAGCATTTATTTATAATATTAGATATTTTTTAGCCTTATAATACATTTATAGGTATTCTTATCTTATAATGTATTGTAATATATTACATTACAATATAATACAATATAGTATAGTAAAAACTACAAAAAATACAATACATTTAGAGGTCTAATTATAAGGCTAGCTTAATATTAAAGGCTATAAAAAGAGGCTATACGTACGAAAATTAAGGGTTTAAAGAAGAAAGAAAGAAAGGAAAATTAATAGCTTAATTTAAAGCTCTTATAAAGGCTATAATAGGCCTTAAATAGCTAGTAATAGCTAGCTAAGCTTAGTTAAGTAGCCTTAAAAGTAAGGATAAAGTAAAGTTTATTATAATACATTAATTATATTAAAAATATTTAAGATATAGTATTACGTTAGGCCTAAAATAGTATAATATAATATAATACTTAAAGAAAACTATAAGATAGCCTTAAACACTTAAATATTAGAATAGCTATTTAACTAATATATTAAAGCTAACCTAAACTTAGCTTAAATCTTTACTATATACGCTTTAATAAACCGCTATTAGAATAGCTAGCCTAGTAGGTACCTTTAACCTATATAATTTAAAATACGCTTTATATAATTATAGGTTATAGTAGAGCGGGAATAACCTAAAATAAAAGCGAGGGGGTTTTTCTTCCTATATAAAGGGTTTCCCACTTAAACTACATGTAGAAGTACTAGAATAGCTATAATAGCTTTAGAGTACCTAAATAAATAAATAAATATAAGTAATATAATAATATTTAAAAATTATATAAAATATATTTATTTCATATTATAATTTAATATTATATTTTTATTTAATTTATCATTTAAAATTTAATAAAAATTATATTTAATTAATTAAAATTTAATAAAAATTATATTTAATTAATTAAAATATATAAAATTATAATTATAATTTTTTATTATATAATATTATATAATATATTTTATAAAATTTATTTTATTATTTTATTTATTTTATTTAATATTATTTTATTTTTTAATAGTAATATTTATATGTGAGTGCTCGCCTTACTAATATACCCGCCTTACTAATAAGCACCACCATAGGTGGTGAGAGCTTCTGTAGCTGAATTACCTAATGGTGGGGCGTGGCACGAGTAGTAGGTCGAGTAATGTGGCATGTTGTTGTAGCATGGACAAGGCGAAGCGAAGATCGGGTCGGGCGGCTGCTCGCCACGGTAGATTGGCAGGTTTGTTGTTGACGGCGTGCACGTTGGCTGTGCTGGGGGCAGAGTGTTCAGTTGTGTTGGTTCTCAGATTGCATCTGGGCATGGTTTGGGCGGCTCTCCAAGACCGATTCGCTAGGCGCCCGTGGTCGACTGGCGATTGCGGGTTGCCATGAGATAACTACAGTGGGTCGTAGGTAATTCCGAGCAAAGCCCCATTTTACACTAAAACTCATATATTTTATTATTGATTATTAAGCTTAATAATATACTAAAAAAGGTTTTTAAAATTTCAATAAATTATTTATTACTTAAAATTTATATAAATAATTTTTATTTATTTTTTATTATTTTATTTACTTACTTATAAAGCTTTAAAAATATTAAAAGTGCTTTTACTAATAAATTTCTTAGTGGCTATTCTAGATAATTGGAGGAGACTCGTTGTCGGGCTGCGGGCTGCGAGTCTGATTCTTGTGTCCAGGGATCCAGGCCACGAAACTGCAGATCTCTTCCGCCTTGTCAGCCAGGGCGCAGATGCAGCGTGCAGGGAGGGTCAAATGTTTCAATGTCCTTGGACCAAGATTACATTAAAACAGTTGAAGTCTCTACCACCAAACGTACTCCGTACTTGGTTGAGCAGACCAGACCCCACCTCAAACGCCCTGGACTGGCCGGCTGGCTTCCCGTCTTTGTGCACATTGCGGTGCACATTGCGTTCACTCTTGGGCGCACGTCTCACGCGCCACGTCGGATTCAATGGATCAATATTGGATCTGACTGCCCAGTGACTGATCCGTACCGGGTGCACATCACTCTTGCGCAAGAAAGTGTACATTGTACGTACAGAGGATGGGCCACCAAGACTCGCATTTGGCTGCGCGTCTGATGGCCCCCGCGCCCATCGATGCATCAAATCCATCTCGCCATCGTCCGGCCAAGTGGGTGTCGTCAACCAGGCTGGCTCCAACCGTAGCTCGTAGTTTCTTGGCTTCTCGGTGGGCAACAAGGCCCAAGCAACCAAGGTCCCTCGCGTCTTATGTTTTCAAATGTTATGCATCCAACTGCATCTCACCTCACTTGTAACTAGTTTCCAACCATTAACTAATCCGTTTCCTCCTTGTCCCCTCTTGTAGCAACGACCTTGCCAACTCTCTTTTGCTCCCTCTGCTCCCTCATCGCGTGTTGTTTACCGCAAGGCCTCCATTCTTGTCCATCTACACGAGCTCACCGCGGTCGAGTGTAGCTGGATTTCAACTCTCCGAGAGCTCGATACTACACGCACCTTGACGTACTCCGTACCTCCACGCAACTACACACTCCCCAGACGCCAGCCGAACCGCAAGCTACCGTCGAGAACCGCAAACCCAAGACCTCCCACCATCAATTCACATCCCACATGCGGTGCAGTGGTCGGCCGCCCTAGCATCCGCCTTTATCACGATGAAGGCCACGCCGCTCATCATCAATTGGCACGACCAAAACGCCCCTGTCTACTCGGCACACTTCGAGCCAGGTGGGAGGGGTCGTCTTGCTACTGCCGGTGGTGATAACCACATTCGAATTTGGAAGGTTGAGTCCGATGGGCCGGAGCGAAAAGTCGAATACCTTTCGACCCTGTCCAAGCATAACCAAGCTGTAAATGTAGTTCGCTGGGCTCCAAAAGGTAAGCATTGGTGCATACTTGTCCACAGAACCGCAACGCGTCTTTCTTGGCAGCCTTGTCTAACGATTGCAATGCAAAGGCGAAACTCTCGCGTCCGCAGGTGACGACGGCAATGTCATTCTCTGGGTACCCAGCGAACTACCGCCCTCTAACTTTGGCGGAGACACACAGGACGACAAGGAATCATGGAGGGCGAAACACATGTGCCGTTCTAGTGGAGCAGAAATATATGACTTGGCCTGGTCTCCTGATGCCATGCACTTCATCATTGGAAGCATGGATAACATTGCTAGAATATACAATGCCAACTCCGGTAAATCGGTGGAATTCCACACCATGATGATGTACGGCGAAGCTAATGGTAGTCAACAGGAACTCTTGTGAGACAAATTGCCGAACATAGTCATTACGTCCAGGGCGTCACCTGGGATCCTTTAAACGAGTACATTGCCACACAGTCTTCCGATCGATCTGTCCATATTTACTCCCTCAAGACGAAAGACGGCCAGTATACGCTCAGTCACGATGACAAGCCTCCGCGTCTGGCTAGCCACATTAAGGCTGATTTGCCGCCTCGACGAATATCATCAAGCAGTCCTGCCCCTCCGGACTTTGGTCATCGGGCACAGCTTTCAATGGCAGAGTCGGCAACCTCTGTCGGCTCGCCTGTTCCTTCAGCGCCCGGCACTCCCACATCAATCCCGTTGCGGATGAATCCACCCAGTGTCGTGAGCCACAGCCGCAGATCGTCATTCTCTTCGCGGCGTTCCGTTTCCCCTGCCCCAACACTACCTCTTCCCGCCGTGATGCCCATGGAAGCCTCACCTAAGCCGCAGCTAGGCACCAAGAACGCGAGTCTTTACGCTAATGAGACATTGACGTCTTTCTTTCGCCGACTGACGTTTACCCCCGACGGCAGTCTGCTGCTAACGCCATCGGGCCAGTATCAAACTCAGCACCAATCAGAAAAGGATTCCAAACCGACCTACGAAGTCATTAATACCGTGTATATCTACACTCGAGGTGGTATCAACAAGCCCCCAATTGCCCATCTGCCAGGCCACAAGAAGCCTTCTGTCGTGGTCAAATGTTCTCCTGTATACTACACACTGCGTCCATCGCCTCCTGCTACGATGCATATCACCATCGACACTTCGTCAGCTGAAGAGCAGTTGCCCTCGTTACCAGAGCCCGTCTCCAAGTCATCTCCTGGTGCTGCGGTAATGGAACCACCACCGCCCCCAGCGAGTGTTTCATCTGAGAACAGCGCTTCCCACTCGAAGCCTCTGAGTGTAGACACCGACGCATCGACGCCTGGTCCAAAGCCAGCCTTTTCCCTTCCATACCGTATGGTGTACGCCGTTGCAACCCAAGATTCAGTGTTATTATACGACACTCAGCAAAAGACGCCAATTTGTGTTGTGAGCAATTTGCATTGCGCTACCTTTACTGACTTGGCCTGGTAAAAAGCTCTCAAGACCCCCGACATCTTGACTTCATTGACTAACGTAGCTCAGGTCGAGTGATGGCCTTACCCTGGTGATTTCATCGTCGGACGGATTCTGTTCAACTCTGTCGTTTGCAAGCGGGGAGTTGGGAGAAATTTACAAGGGGGAAGTTGGACCTCCAAAGCCTACAGCGGCTTCATCTACCATGGCCTCAAATCAAAACACACCAACCCCCACGCCCACAACGAGCTTCGCACCTCCGTCTCCTTTCCCAAATGGGTCTCATCACCAACACCGAAACTCATCTAGTTCATTCACAGCTCCATCACCGCCGGCCACAGCGCCTGCCGGATCACAACGACCAGCGTCGCCTACACGCTCTAACTCCACATCGTCAATTGCAACACAGTCCTCGTCAGTTCCTACGGGCGTTGTGAGCAATCCGCCTCTTATTGCAGGCAGTGTCCCAGCCTTAACGGCAACCAATTCTTCCAAGGCCCAAGGCGTCCCCATCACAACCCCACCCGAAACGCCTAGAAGTGCTGCCGGAAGCATTGTGGGCACGAAGCGCGATGCTAGCGAAAGTGAAAAGGAAGAGATCAAGGAGCCAAAGAAGAGACGAATTGCGCCAACGCCTGTGGAAAAGCTGTAAAGAGTGTACAATAGGATGGGATTCAATCTGAGTTTTTCGAGGTGATAGGAAAGTTGGGCATGACAAGCTTCTGTACACGAGAACACGAAGGCATAGCAAGAGTTTTTGTACATGCATGAATTGGCGTTTGCGATTACGGACTGGGAAGGCGGTTTGAAATCTTGCGGCTTATTGTACTGTATCTTGCTATTTGATTTGTAAAGGCCGGGTGAAAATTTGAACTCTCGTTTGGGGAATCTTTTTTTTGGTAATAATATACCGATACGAGATACTATACCACTTGAAGAAAAAAAAACAAAGTTCCATAGGGCCTGGTGCTGGGGCGCCTTCATTTCATGACTCATGGCAGTTCTCGTAAGTCATGCCATGTATACAGCTAATTCAACACTGGCAGCCAGCCCTTTCTTCGTACGAAACCTCGAACATCCTCGTCACGCATGACATCCTCGCCTATTCGGGCAGTCACAACACTACGTTCGTGTTCGACGCCTCGTACGTAAAAAGGAAAGCTTAGCCTCTGCATTGCGTCTTTTTCGCCCTTTGTGTCAGATGTGGAGGCGGAAGAAGCTGACGTAGATGGAAGCTGCCAAACAGTCTTGCCCCCTTCCAACCGTTCCTGGAACCCACATGCTTTTCTATCTAGCGAGAGATACCATTTCCTCTGGTGAATGCTACCAATGGTATTGGAAGCGCCTGGGTAGGCATTTGTTCGTCGAATCTCTGCGTCTTCCAGTTCCTGCAGCTCTGTCTCTAGAGCGGACACCGCTTGCCCGCCGGCTTCTCTACCTTTCGGAGCGAGGGTATTTCCCTCCTCATCCTCATCATCAGCAGCATCTGTAACGTCATCAGACTCGGAACTCGTCTCCGGGTCGGCTCGTTTCACTCTCCTGCGCTTGCTCCTCGGCGCCCTGCTGCTTTTTGCCCTGCCCTCCGCGTCCTCCCTCTTCGTGAGCCTTATATTCAAAACGTATGTCTCTGGCAACTTGGACCCGTGCAACTGAAGCCGTATCTTGCGGCTGTGAAACGCCGCCTCTAGTAGCTCCTGCTGCGAGCGCTCCTCGTCCTCTGGACTCGGCTGGGACGAAGGATCTGTTCTAGGCGCATGCTTACTCCTCCTTGGGAGAACGGTGTAAGTCCCCGTGTCCCAGATTAAGAGGGAGCCCGTTTGTGGGGATGCAGTTTCGATGAGGTGGTTCCAGAGTGAATGGATACGCGTTTCGGTGGCGTTGCGATTGAGACGGACGCTGTTTGGGTCTCCGGGGGGCCCGTACATTATGGCCCAGGATACACTACTGCTGGGGTTGATTTGCAGGCGTAGGTCGTAGTGTAGGCCGGCGATGGGGTGGTCGTGTTGGTGGATGACGAAGTGGGAGGATTGGCTCGTGAGGGAGCCTGCGTAGAGGGAAGCGTAGCTTCCGATGGGGAGGAGCGGAGTTGGGGAGGGGAGGATGTGGTTTTCTAGATGCGCTGCGAAGTGGGCGAGGGGGTTGGTGGTGTGGGCTTTGCCGGATTCTATTGCTGCCGTTGTGGGTGGCGATGGTTTATTGTTGTTGGTGGTGGTGTTGGATTTTGGAGATGATGGGGCGTTTTGGGGAGAGGAAGAGGACGGGATCGGGGAATGGGGCGGAGAGAGGGTCCATTGGAGATTGCGCTTCTTGATGAATGGGTTTGGGATGAGGTCTGCGGGCTGTTTGGCTGCCATTGGGAGGGTTATCAACTTGTGTGGGCGATTTCATAGTGATTGTGTCCACTGTCTACATGAAGTTGGGTTAGTACCTGGTGATATCTGATGGCGAGTTGGCTGTGGATAGTTCAGAAGGAGCGTAGAAGAATTGCGATACTATATGCAGCCAAAAGAATGGAAAATTGAGGTATAGTTCAGAGGACAGCAGCTGTAAATGGTGCGAGTGTGGTGTTGAGGTGGTTTGAATTATGTAAGCCATTGGTGTTTTAGGTATTGAGATGGCTGCTTTCGCCACCACGTGGAAACTCATCATGTCTGTCCTCCACGCTTTAGAGTATTGATAGTATTATTACACACACTATTTTTTTTTTCCCCAGGTCGCGGGCACTTTGACACCTACGTAGCCCTCTATACCTACCTAGGTAGTCCTCACATGCCTCTCAGCACGTGACATGGTTAATACAGAACAAGAACGAAATTTGTTTAGTGAGAAAAAGTGAGAAGCCGCCCTTTTGGCAGGCGCAGCTGGGTTGGGCAAGTTGCAGGCGTGGATGCCCTCACGGCATGCATCAGCGGTGCGAGCATGCTGAACGATCTTCATCCACCGGCAGCAGGCACCGACGGTCAGGCCGGAGCCACGGCCAAACTGGTGTGAGTGAAGATGCCGAGGCACAGAATCAATGGAGCAACGTGAGCGGCCAGAGGACTCGTATGCTCCACTATTCCTTTCACCGCGGCTCGGTGGCAGCAGCCAAGTCCAAGTCCAAGTCTTGTCCCCACATCTTCACAAGTCAAACCCAGCGTCAAGCCTTTTCACCCCAGATTTCCTTATACCATCATTGAAATCCACCCTTTGTCTCCCCTCACCCCCATCCTTGGCCTCGCCGAAGCATCGCGTCCATCCTTCCGTTTGCGAGTAGATTTTCCTCCTTCCGCTCACAAGTCTGGCCAGTTTTGCCTCCGTCTTGTCAATTCTGCCATCTCTTGCATATTGGGAGCGCGTTGAGTTTGTCTTCGGTTCGCTCCGAAGTCGCCTCGGAGCTCGCCAGAGGCAAAGAAAGGCCTTGACGTAGCCTGCGACACACTCGGCCCTTTGTGTTTCCCAGCTCAACTCGGGATACACCTGCCTTTTCCTTTCTACTCTCCTTAATCACATAATCTGCGACGATGGCTTCGCCCCCCAAGCCTTGGGAGAGACCTGGCGCTTCTGCGGCTACCTCCAGTACGTCTTTGTCGTCTTTGACGCCCGCTGCTTTCTGACATTCACATGCTAACCATATCTTCGCCAAAAGCTCCTATCCCCTCTACCACAGCCGCATCACCAGCCGTTGCTGCGAGCACTGCTACCGCTTCTTCTGCCGCTCCTCCCGTTCCCGATCGCCCTTCTTCCCTCACCTCCGCCGTGAATCAGAATGCCTCAGCCTACAGCCGCGCAGGCGCCATGGGCATGGGCGCCTCACCATACAGTGCCTATGGCAGTACGTATTCATCACCGTACTCAAGTCCGTACTCGCGGTTTGGCGGCATGGGTGGATATGGCGGCGGCATGTATGGCGGATATGGAGGCTACGGCGGTGGCATGTACGGGGGAATGTATGGCGGCGGCATGGGCCCCAACGACCCCAACAGCTTAACCAATCGGTTTAGCAATGGAACCGCAGCTACCTTCCAGATGTTGGAGGGTATCGTAACCGCCTTTGGCGGATTCGCCCAAATGCTTGAGAGCACATACATGGCTACTCACTCAAGCTTCTTTGGTACGCTCACCTCAACCGTCTCTCACCCTCATCTTTGATACCACGTCACTGACTCGACCACAGCCATGGTATCAGTCGCCGAGCAGTTCGGCAACCTTCGCGACACTCTAGGCTCCATTCTTGGCATCTTCACCCTCATACGCTGGATCCGCACGCTCATCGCCAAAATCACGGGTCGGCCACCCCCAGCAGACGCAACCGCTCTCACACCCGCCGCCTTTGCCCGCTTCGAAGGCCGCGCTGGCCCTGATGGCACCTCCGGTCCCGCCAAGGCTTCTCGTAAGCCTTTGTTCTTCTTTCTCGCCGCAGCATTCGGTATCCCCTATCTTATGTCCAAGATGATCCGCACCCTGGCCGCCTCTCAAGAAGAGGAGGAGCGCCGCCTACAGCAACAGGCTCTCGAAGCACAACAACCTGTTGACCCGTCCAAGCTCGAATTCTGTCGCCTCATGTACGACTACCTCCCCCAGGGCAACAACACGTCCATGGAACTCGAAGCACGAAAAGGCGATCTCGTTGCCGTCCTCGCAAAACACGATCCCGCAGGCAACCCTAGCGAATGGTGGCAATGCCGTTCTCGCGATGGCCGCCAGGGCTACCTACCCTCCACTTATCTCGAGGTGCTGAAGCGTCCCGGCCAAGAAGTCAAGGCGATCAAGGCCGCGTCTAGTGACTCTAGCAGAGCAAACTCGATTACGACTGCGTCTGAGAGCCTGCAGGAGGGCAAGAAGGAGTATGCTACTGCTGATGGGATGCAGCGAAGCCATTTTTACTCGTAAAGGGCCAGGGAGTTGAATGGAAAATACCATGCATTGTTACATCTTTTCATTTCTGTGTCCAAGGGCACGTATATATGGGCATTTGGGTATGATACGGTTTCGCAGGTTGTTTTAGGGACGTTTGTTCTCATATAGTCTACTGTTGAGCGCGGGCAAGCGTTCATGTATCAAGGTAAATACAACACGTCATAATGAATACAGCTAGCCTTGTTACCATGTACCTTGATGCAAATGTGGTTGTTCAATTTATATCATCTACTGCTGAGTACGCAAGCATGAGTCACTTTGTTATCTATGGCATTCAATACCGTGCTTTCAGGCTAGCATTCTACCCCCCCTAACATATCAAACCATGTATGCGATAAGAGCCAACAGATTCATTACATCATCAGTCGTTAGATAAGCCGCATCATGTGTATAAACCTCATCGCAACTCGCCCTCTCATCAATCCGCAACCCCCTCACGGCCACCTCGCCTCTTCAAGCCCGCAACATACCTTTTAAAGCTCGAGCTCATCTACAACAGCCTCCAAGTGGCTCGCCCGTATAGTGCTGACTTCATCCCCTTCATCCTCAGTCTCGCTCTCCGCCAATGCCAACGCCGTCTGCATCGCGTTCCGAATCTCCCACCCGTTCAACCTTAGCACCTGAACGTCCGCATGATGAAAGACCTAGTCTCTCGCCGCTGCAGAAACATGGATCTTGCCGTCTGAATCGCGCGCAAGTCTCTCGAAGCTATGTGCCCAGATGCGCTCCCGGTTCTCGTTGCTGAGGTTCTTATAGTGCAGCGCGACATGAATCCGGCTGAGGAACGCGGCGTCGAACGACTGTACCCGGTTGGTGGTGAGGAACAGCACGCCGCGGTGTATTCGAGTGCGCGGAGGAAGACGGACACCAGGCCGTTGCGGGCAACGTCGCTGGCGGTCCGGTGCTCAAGGTAGACGTCGGCCTCGTCGAGGAGGACGAGCGCACCGTAGCGCTGGCCCAGCGCGAGGAAGTAGGCCAGGCTCCCCTCCACGTCGTCGAGGGAGCTGAGGAGGTCGCCGGATGTGAGGGCCATGAGGGGCCGGTTGGCGAGCCCGGCGATGCATTCTGCCGTTGAGGTTTTGCCGACGCCTGGCTGGCCGTGGAGGAGGAAGATGCGGCCTTTGCCTTTGTTCTTGATAAAGTCGTTTCACCAAGGGGAGAGCTTGTTGTCGACAGGTGGCGAAGCGGCTGATCAGGGCTTTGACGGTGCGCTTCATCTTGTCGTCTAGGACGAGGTACTTGAATGCTTCTTTGTCCTGTTTGACGTCCAGAGATTGGAGATTTGGAAGGTGCCCCAGCGGCGGGAGGCCATTATGAGGCCGGGTACGAGTCCGCTGCACACGAGATAGAAGAGGGCGGTTGTGGGCGTTTCGTGGATGTCAGGGGTGAGCGGTTTGAACTCATGGAATATGACTTTTTCAGGGTAATTTCCTCGGTTGGACATGCAATGACGGCAGGCACAACGAGGGCGAGCCTGTGGAAGTCGATTCAAGTCCCATTGGTCCTTTGGAGGTGGTGATCTTGGACGTGTTGGTCTTGATTGGCATTGCGGTTGCTGCTTCTTGTCTGGGCAGTATTCTTCAAACCCAGACGAGTCGCAAATGACACGTCCTGATACGAGTCCCTTCTGAGTATCCTTGATTTGTATGCCTTCGCCGACAAGCTCACCGTCGTATTGCTTGGAGGTGGGCTCTTTGAGAAGCTCCCAAAGCAATTTCCCTTCTTCGATGAGCTTCTTGCGCAAGGGCACTCTTGGCTTCTTTCCATCCTGGCCTTGCAGGTCGTCCGTCCAATATTCTTCAGGGACCACTGCGAGGCTAGTGATTGGGACTTCACCCTCCCACGTCTCTTCCGAGAACTTGGTAAATACCCTGGCAAGGGTGTTGCCACGCGCTCGGACAAACCATGCATATACGTCGTATCGTCCGTCCGTCACCCTCGGGCCTTTGTTGCCGCTGACAATGTAGGCGGACCACGTCCCGTGCATTTTGGCATAGACGACCTGGCCGGGCTTGAACAAGGTCCAACACCACTCATGCGTAGTGACTGGATTGTCAAGTTTGTGCCGGGCTTCTTTCTCACGGAAGTCGGCCCCAAAAGTGGCATCTAGAAACTGCAGCAGCACATCAATGTGGTGAGATGTAGTCGCCTTGTATACCTCGTCGTGTTTCGATGGCTGGTTACTGCTGTAAGCAGCAAGCTCCCGCCAATGATGGTACAATGCATAATACGGTGCGTTAATGGTTACTGGCGAGGTTTGGAGATGAAAGCCCGGATAGTGTGCTACCACAGCCTTTAGGGCGTCTGTGAGGTACTTTGAGTGTATGATGATGTGTGAACGATTTCCGTAGAAATCATTGGCTTCGTGGCTACCGTAGTTGACCCCGTTGTGTACGCTTGGAGGCAATGGCGGTGGCGGCGGCGAGATCGACGGACGTACGTTGTGCGTACCAGGTTGAGAGATGGCCGGGGCTTCTGGTCTTTCAGTAGAGATTTTTTTGACGACCTTAACGACCGATTGTTCGCCTGACAAGCCCTGATCTTGAAAGCAATCCGACTGTCCGACTGTCCAGCCTGTTTGTCAAAGGCCTTGTCGCTTTGGAGGTCTATATTATTACATCAGTGGAGCCCTTCTGGACGGTATGAAAGGAATATATGCTCTTATGGCCTATGACTTGGTTTCGCATGTCTAGTAAATGGAGTGAGTAGACAACGTCAGGGACCTTGCCGTCTATTTTTAGTATGAAAGGCTTCTTCGATGTCTATCCTGCCAACCCCGTCCGAGTCGGCGCTGGAGACAGATTCGACATCTTGAACATCAACCCTGACTGCGGGCATTTTGGAAACGCTAGATGAGGAAATAATATCATGGAGCAAAACCACGGGACGAGTGAAACTCTCCCTTGCGTTGGGAGAAATGGTGATGGATTTAGATGATGAAAATATATGACGGCGAGGGGAAAGAAGGAAGCGCTTGAATATATACCCACGCAAGATAACGCACAGAAATAAACGAATTCAAGTTATGGATGGTAGAGCGATGCATGGCAAGACAGTGTTGCGGTTAATTCCATTGCAACTCTAATACCACAGGGTGGCAGGGCGGGCTTTACGACTTGAGGGGGTGGTGATCACTGGTGATCACTGATGAGGCGTTTTCTGGTCATGTCTGACCCAATCGACTTGAACACGTACATGTATGTGTTTCGTCCCTGCTCCCGCCCCCATTGGGAGTATTGGGATAGAGATTTGCTGATCGAGTTGGTCTTGGTCATTAAGTACGACCCCAAGTCTAACAATCCTGCCGGCAGGCGAGGCATGTCACCTCCGCCCGCATGAAGCGTGGCTGACGACCAGGACTCGACGGAATATGATACTTGGCTGGCTGTAAATATATATATGTGTTGATAAGACAACCTATCCCCATACCGTGCAAGCACTGCATTAGGTAGGGTCCAATGAATTAAACACCCGTGTGCCTCGTCATACCTAAGCAAGAGAACTGTGACATACTAAACATAATATAAACGCGTCGCGATGCGTCAAAAGCTTTGATTCATGGCAGAGGCATAGCGCGGCACCGCTGCGCTCCGGCAGTCTCGTGCTTGGTCCATCCGGTACAACCATTTAAGATGTGCCGTGCGGCGGCCAGATTTGATTAACATCTGTTCAATGGACTACAATTATGAGGCGACACTGGTCTGTTGGTTGGTCCAGCAGCTACATCGGGTTGCACGAAGGCATCCAGTCAGTAGAGTGGTCAGATCTCCAACTTGCAGCACCGTCTTCGTAATCGTCGCATGCATCGGGCTACACATGAGTATCACAGAGTGTCTCCTGGAAGCAATGCAGCCGAGCCAGCCGAGCAGCTGAGCCATTGGTATGACATATGACGCCAGCAAGTCTGGGATATTGACGAAGCAGCATCCATATTGTATTTCTTTGGGCTTCACGTACCGTTGAAGCCATGTAGAAGTGATCTTTTCTGCTCATTGCAATTTTTATGCTGAAACGAAGATCGCTAGAGATTGAAAAGAATGTGTGGCAGATAAGATCTCGTTGAATTAGTGTTACGTTAATTAATGATCAAAGTTACCTCATGGCGGTGAAAGTCTTACTCATACTGCCGTGAAGGCTGCCATCATTTTTCACCATCGTCATGTATGCTTCCGACAGGCGGACGAGTGGGATGGAATTTCGGATGATATGTAATTCACAGTGCCTTTCTCCGTGTCGATGATATAAAAGCAGTTGTTCTCTCCACTCCCCCGACACACCTCTCATCTCATTTTCTTTAAATCTAGCCGGCTCATCACCATGACAAAAATGCATGGGGTCGGACATCAAGATTTGCGTCCCTCAAGGCTGTATGTGCTGGAGGTGAATTGGGACGGATTGGAGGCAGTGAGTGCTTGGATTATGACCCTTGAGACAGTTCATCGGTTCATCTGCCTAGTAAAGAACAAAATTATACTCAATGTACCGCACCGCAGTCTCAAAATCAGGAGGTAATCTTGCACCAGGTGGAGGAATAGCAAGCCTGGAGGACCCGGAGAGACTGATGATGGGCACTGACTTCAAGGTGACTATCCATGGGCGAGGACAGCAGATGGCGCGGATGAAGGGGGTGCCCTCTTCTCCCATCCGGTTCGGGAACACGCTATTTGAATGGCAGGTAACCAATACAGTGGTTGGCTTGGCAATAGACAGACTGATTTGAGAGATATTCTCAAAGGGGGTAGCTCGCAGCGGCGGTCGCAGGCAGGTAGCTAGTGACAGCCTTTAGTCATCCAGAATCGTCGGGCTCTAATCTGAGTGGGAAATAGGGATGCTGAGCGGGGAAGCGATAAACGTCTAGGCGGGCTAAAGAGGGTTTGGCATCTTGAGATACTTGGTCTCGGAGTGCAAACCAGGTCATGTAACCTTTCTCATAATATGTTTGGTAAACATCGTCTCCTGGCCGAAGCGCGTCATCCTCCATCAGATTATTTTGGCCTGCGTATAGTGCCGTCGTTGTTTCGTTTCGTCACGGTTTGCAGGAATAGGGCTGACTCATAATAGTCAATATCTGTAACAACTGGAGTTACTCGATTGTGGAACCACGTCCACGACCTACACCAACCGAAACTCGAAACTCTGTCGTGGGCTTTCCTCGCTGGCTGTCAAAGTGTCTGACGATAATACAATGTGTTGACTCCGAATGTGAAAGATGCTGAGTGAGGAGTGGATGTAACCTGAGGCCCTTTGAATTCTATTGATGTGTAGGAACTGTTGTGTAGCCACTGGTTGCGAGAGTTGGTAGGTTGTTAGCAAAAGCGCCCATTCTCATGCTGTAGTTCCGCACCATCATCAACGCTAATTGATCTGTCCCTGAACGGACGGCTGCCTATCAACGACTCTAAATCACGGTCGCCTGATTACTTTTAGACCTGTTTCCTTCAATGACCAGCCATAGTCAAACATCGTGGAGCTCGATGCAAGGATACCTGGGCGGACGATACCGCCGTACAGGGAGCCAAGTTCCTTATTTGTTAGTCTGCGCATACGACAGGCATGTCAAGTCTTGCTCATGAGGCTGTGCTTCTGGCTGTTGACGCAACATTGCTGGCGTGTGCGAGGAGAAACTTGCAACATGTGAGAGTAAGCTTGCAAGCCTTTGTCCAACCATCGTCTTGCGCGATTCCCAGCTTGATGCTCACTTCTCCAATCTTATCACCCTCAATTTTGTACGGGAGGGACAGGGCATTTAGTGACTGCTGAGTCTGCCGTTGTACGTGTGCGCCCAACTGCCTCACCAACTCGAGAAATGCAACCATGGCATTATCAAATTTGCGGTGCATGAATGTAAGACCTAATGGCATGTCTCCGGAGCTGTATAGCTCTAAGACGTGCTTCTTTGGAGGTGCTTGCATAGGTCGAGAGCCAAGGCGACTCGAAGATGGGCTAGGAACGTCGTATCGAATGATCTTGGACGTGCTTCCCATCGGTTGCGGATCGTATCCGTGGAATTTGTAGTCAAGCTTCTCAGCTACGGTAACGAGTAGCAGCAGGGCGTGACCCCAGGCTGCGTTGATCTCCGGCCAGTCCACGGGCTTATTGGACAGCCTTCCAAGTCTTAGCCCGTTTATGGTAGCAAAACTTCCATCATGGCTGATGCAAAACGTGTCGTTATAAACATTTGACCGCTGAAGCTTTTCAAGGAGCTGGGAGTCGTGGCTGTATTTGGCGTTAATGCTGTCTCGCTCTGAATGGAAGTCAGACATCTTCGCAGCGAAGGCGTTCCGTCCCCTCCAAAAGATCTCCTCCTCTTTATCTAGCTGGCGGGATTCTTCTTCAAGGGCTAATATCTCTTCGTCGAGAGCATCCTTTTCCTTTTCCAGCCGTCGTAACTCATCCATGGCAGCGGCTCTATCCTTTTCGGCCTTTTGGAGCCGCTCCTGACGAGCCTTTATCTCATCCGCACTGGGGCGTTCAGTCTTTACTTGCCTGAGGTGCCGTACATATGCATCACGCTCCTTAGATGAAGCCTCCAGCTTGCTTTGCAATCCATCAATTAACAAATCTGTACATTCGACGCAAACGGGGTGGTCGATATCGGATCTTGCGGAAAGAATTTCAAACAGTCTATTGATTCTATCCATATCGTCACCTCGTGAGGACTGTTGGCTGGTGGAAATCGACTCTTGCGTGGAGCTTGGCCTTCTGGCCGGCGCCGGGGCAGCTGCCGGTAACTCCTTGACGGGCGGTTGTGGATGGCCAACTTGAGACTCGGTCAAGTAGATAAATGACATAGTTGAGTCCCGTGGGTGGCCGCCATGATATCTTTTGAAGGTCGGCTGGCCCGAATTTTGCGACACCCGATCGTAAAGAGACCTTCTGGTTTGTTCTTGGGATTGCAATAGAGAAGGAGGATGATCTGCTTGGCGCTTCGCAGATTGTTGCGCTGTTGCTGCTGGAGGGCAATAGACGGTCAGCACTCTGCTGAGTGAAGGACAGGCTAACCTTACATATAAGCAGATCGTAAGCGGCTGGATTGAGGCCCTCGAGGGACCCGTCCAGCTTTAGTGGCTGCCGACACTTTTGGCAGAACATGACGGTGGAAGGCGAGAGGCTACAAGACCGCGACGAGCTTGTGACGGTGAGGACTCGAAAGAGATGCTATGTAAGTACTGTGATTTAACACTGGTCTTTCAAAATAACGCGCTGAAACGATGGGACGAACGCCGAAGACCAGAAGATGCTGTATGGTAGCAAATCTTGAGATGAATATCGACGTCAGGTGCATGGTGCCTCAACAAATAATACAGTGGGCTGGGATCGGCGCCCCACAGGTGTAGCCTTGGAGGTGTTCTGGTAGGCGATGTTGGTGGCGTCACTGGGTCGACTGGGGAGGTCTATCCGTGGCTGACATGGAAGGGAAGGTACAAAGTACGGAGTACCTGCCTAGCTGTTGCTCTGGAGCTCTCGCTTGCCACTTAACGCGCGCCATCCGACTCCACGACGCGTTGAACCAAGACTGGATTCGACGCAAGATTGATTTCTTGGCTAAGAGGCCAGACCCTCTTCACTCAACGCTGACATCGCCAATCTGCACTCTCATAGCGGGAGGTTTGATCATTCTTCTGTGCTCCAATTCTGGACATTGGCACTCTGACCACACACCACATGGGTTGCACAATCACTACAGCGTGCCATGATGGAACCCCCGGTCAAGCGGCGGCGACTGGGCGAGCATCCTCAGTTATGGGATGACGACGCGGATGGAGATGATGAGGAATGGGAGGAGTATGATGAAGACGATGACAAGGATAATGGAGAGGCGGCTCCAGAGCAACGGGAAGGCTCCGTTGAGCAGGATGACGGCTACCAGCTTGCTATTGAAAAAGCTTATGCCGACAATCGATTTCGAGCTACCATGGTCCATATTTTTGGAAAATATGGTCGCGACTTCGAGGGGATTGGCGATGAGATTGACCTGTCCACCGGAGAAATCGTTGTCAATAACGGGCACATTGAAAACATGCGCAATGAGGTCGATGTGGGAGATGTTCCTAGAAGCCACAACGGAGACACTGACGACGACGACCACCACCACCACCACCACGAGGAGGAGGAGGAGGAGGAGGAGGAGGATTATGATAATGATGATGATGGAATTTTACTAGAGGATCTTCCAGACGACGAGAGCGGCCAATATTACTCCCGTAAACAAGGAGCTTGTGACTCCTTGGAGGACGACGACGCGAGCCAATGTTGGACGAGCGATGCTGACGATGCCGAACCCACACCAGGCAATATGCAGCTCCAAAGGTTGCAGCAGTCATTCAGCCCGGATTCTGTCGACGCAATACCTGGATACAACCCAAAAAATAATGGGGGCTCAGGCCTGATGTCGGGACTTTATGGCGGCGGAGGTTTGCGGTATGCCTCAGCTTTGGGCGAGTTCGGAGCATCACCCCTTGCTCTGGGGCCGTGGGACATGTTACCTCAAGCGCAGGAACGATATGAATTTCCCAAACAGGATGGTTCCAGTTCGATTTGGGCTCCTGATTACCGCTTTAACGACAACGAACCTGACCAGCGTCCCTCCGTGAGAGCACGATTAGGCCCGTCAAGGATGAGACCGAAAGCTAAAAAGCCTAAGGCTCTCTCCCTCCCATGGGTTGGAAATGGGGAAGTAGTACCTGGAGGATCACATAAACGACCGGGAGATGTGCCTGAACAACACTACCATAACTCTTCAAACAGGAAGCAAATGATGCCTTTGGGGAACCTATCTTGGGTCGAGACCATGGAGGAAAGTGATACAATTGATGACGCCGTATTCTCAGCAGAAGAAGTACCCATGTCTTCGGACACAGGAGATACGACCGACGATGTGCCACAGCCGAAGCCGAATACTGCGTCAGAACCAACACTGAGAATTATACCTGATTCCCAGGATTCGTATGCTTCTCTAGGCAATCAACCCACACAATCCAGTGCCAAATCAAAACCACCACAGCCTCATGAGCCCAAACATCGAGATTTCAACTCCGCCTGTGTGCTCTCAGATGATGAATCACCCTTGTATTCGTCACTATTGGGATCGAGTAGTACCACTGATCCCACGAAATCCGCCAGGGCACTTTCAAACGCGAGTGCTGTCCCGGCCTCTGATGTTAATGCTGACGGGACAGTAGTTAAACGGGGGCGAGGAAGACCTAGGAAATATCCTCCTGGCTATCGGCCTCCTCGAACCTATCAAAGGAAACCCAAAGCCCCCTTACCAGAACTACCTGGCTTGACAAGACCTCTTACTGTGCCAACAATGTCGAATATGTCATTTGTGCCCACAATGACAACTGCACCAACGATACAGCCAACGACACAGCCAATTATGCAGCAGACGGTACAGCCAACGATACAGCCAAATATGCAGCCAAAAACACAACAAATTCGAACGGAAACGGTTCCAGGTGTGAAAAGAAAGAGAGGTCGGCCTAGAAAATACCCTCTTCCCGGGACCATGCCTCAGCAGACTCCGAAGAGTCCCACTGAGAAGCAATCTCAACAACCGGCCAGCCAGGGGCCTTTTCCTCACACCTTTCAGCCTGGATTTCAGCAGCAAGGGTTTCAATATCCATTTAACCCCCTGTTCCAGCAACCTCTGTTTCAGTTTCCTCAGCAAACGGCTTACCAGCCATGGCATTCTTTGCAGCAGTCATATATTCAGCATCCTATCTTCCAATTTCAGCAACAAATCGCCCAGCAGCCGATGCAACAGCTCTGGCAACAACCTATGGTACCATACCGCTCAGCTCAATCACAGTCACCATCTCAACCGGTAAAGAAAAAACGAGGACGACCGAGAAAATACCCTGTCAAGTTTGACTCTGTGTACCCTGGCTATGTAATGAACCGGAAAAGAAGTGCCTCTAAGAAAATTTATGAAGGGTTGCCATCGCACCAACAACTACCCGGTCTGCAAAATAGCATGACTGCTCTTCTAAGTGGACAGTCAGGCCGTATGATGATATCCGAGGACGCATGGTATGGTGTTGCCCGGCAGCTGGCACAAGACATCGCCTGTCTTCAAGGGGGTTCACTTTTCAGCAGCCAGTTTCAAGCTGGGCCCTCGTCCTCTATCAAGAAAACTTCTCAGTCATCGTCAAAGAAGGCTGGGCAGCCTGAACCTGGCTCCTCTACATCCCCGGAAGCTGACGACGAACCGGTACGTATCACGGAATTATCAGAATTTAGTGACATTGAAGTTACGTCAACAGCACAGCACAGCTCTCACATCGAGCATGGCGTCCCTATCCAAGATGAAAGGGTAGTGACTGATCAAGAATTTGTCAACTTACCTTCAATTGACCGGAACGTGCTTGATCCAGCATTAGGGGAGCGTCCCCCGGCTGAATTCGATATGTTTGGCAATGCATCACTTGAGCCGCCCCCATTTGGCTCCGATATGATTGATCCAGCTTTAATCGACCCTGCTTTAACTGGGGAAGCATCTACGGGTCTTTCTACAGCAGAGTCAGGCACGACTGAGCCTGCTCGGACTTCGATGGAGCCAGACACATTTGATCCAGCTTGTATAGATCCGGCTTTGTTGATAGAAGATTCGGATTCACCGATGGAAGACGATGACGGAGGATTCGTTGTAATGCAGTCGCCGCCCCGGAGCGTGACAGGGGGTGCCCAGCCAACCCCTTCACCACCGAGTCCGCCACCCAGCATCAGGAAGTCATCACCGTGGAAAGGAAAAGACCGGTGCACCCCATCTCCAGCGCCAGAACATAATGTCGATAGTCACACTCCAACCTCTCTCGAGTCTGCCAAGGCTAGCACCCCTGTACGACACGAGCTAGACAACTTTGATCTCCCATCGTCGCCAGAGCCTTTCAATCCTCGAATTACAGTACGAGACGCACCAGAGAAAGAGCCCATTTCGAAACCGGAAAAGGCTATTGATCAACCCCCTTCTATTGTCATACAAGGTGGTTCCGATTTCGATGGCTCCCATGAGAACAGTGGCCAAGCCTGTGCAGCGGCAACAGAATACCCGGCAGAGATACCTCTCACAGGAACAGTCGACACGTCAATAAAACTGGTTGCCAAAGAACAAGAGTCATTAGCGAGTAATGAGGAGCCTCTTGATTCGGCAGCTACATCCGTTGAAGTTGTACCCAAAATAGTGGACTCTTGCCAGCGGCTGGACAATAAGTCCGAAAAGTCTGAACAACCTGTTCTCCAGCCACCACAACGAACGGAAAGATACGAAGATGGCCAAGTTCAGACTCTAGCACACGCAAATCCATCACCAAAGAAAATCACTACGCCTCGGACGCCAGAGCCACCTAAGGCGGTTGAAATTACAAATCAAACTCCAGCAAAATTTTCTGAGAGGCGCTCTCCTAAGGTACCCAGATCTGCAGAGAGATGCACTCCTATTTTTCTGGAGTCTCCCATATTTGTAAAGTCACCTACTCGAAGCCCTCCAAAGACTCAAAGCCCTTTGAAGAGGCAACACACGATAGAAAGGCGAACGATGGGAGAGCTCAAGAAAGCCATATTGCAACCGCGGCAAAGGGCCCCGCCTCCGAAACAAGCACAGAAGCCAATGCTAAAGCTGGTCGAGCTGGAAAGCGGTCGATCATCTATAACTACCAAGTCAAGGACGAAATTACCGGATGTTCCTTTGGGCAATCCTTCAAAAATATCCAGGATAGGCCGATCGCCTGTGTCGGAGCCAACCATGTCAAAGTCTAGTGTGTCGAATTCAGCAGAGTGCAAAATATTATTGTCTCAGGGCAAGGCCTCAACAGCTATGAAAAAGCCGAATTCAAGACGTTCACTTTTGTCGTTAGTTTCAGGTGAAGGCAACAATCAAGACATAGACGACGAGGTTGACGAGCTGGGTAATTCGGTTAAGTCCAAATCATCGTCTTCGACCAAGTCGAACTCAATTCTCCCGACGAACGTCTCGCAAGACAAAAAATTGAAATCGACCGCAGAGGCCAGACAAACACAACAGAATTCTTTGAGGGAGAAGTCTCAGAAAGACCAGCAGCCTCAGGGGGAGAAACTTCCTAAAGATAAGGATAAGGGAAAAGAAAAGGAGAACGGTAAGAAGAAGAAACGACGTAACGTAGATGGGTCGCGCTCAAAGTCTGGATCAACTTCTGGTCGTGGCAAGGAGTGTGGCGTTGATGGGTATACCTGTAACAGGGATTTTTGTTTTACTTGTCTCTAGCGTTGGGTCTTAAAGGGGCGCAAATGCATAGGAATGGTGTACTGGGAATGGGCAATATAAATTCAAGTTATTATTTTGAGGCAGTACCCAATTAGTCAGTCAATATTATCACAACTAGAATAATACCGGACTGGTGATGTCATTTCCAATGCCATATTATTATGATGTGCTACTGCTATCGAGAAACCAAACGCAAAAAATAAGCCAGGGCTGGCCAAAACGTCCAAAATAGAACGAAGGCAAAATAATAAATAGAAGGGGGAAATCAAAAAGAGAAAAACCATATTTCTTCCCCACCGCTGCGTTATTTCAATTTTTGGCATTTTTTCTTGATTTTTCCCCAGTAACGCCTTTCGACCGCCGGTGCAAGGTGAAATCGAAACCCGTGACTCCTCCGCCTGCCCTGCCGCTTTGGTGTAGATTTCTTCCTTGATGTAATGTCTCTGCTTCTTGTTCTCGCTGCATGTTGTGTATAAATAGCTGGCTATAGGTACTCATATCCGGTTCCTTAGGGAGTGAGACGTCTGGGTCATGTTGTATTTTTAGACTTTAAACACCAGAGCTGGAAAAGCCGAATGTCGTCAAGTGTGTATATATTGACGTCCTGGGTTGGATGACAGACAGAGGAAGAGGGGGAAGATAACGAGATCGAGTTAAAATGCCTCAGCTAGACAAGATGTCGCGGGAACATGAAATTTCAGAAGCTGAGACCCAAGGTAGGTCTTTTTTGTGGTGGTAGCTATGACTGCCGACTTAGGTTGAGGAGTCAAGATTTGTATGTGCCATTAGAACCCGGGTTAGCCAAATTCTGCTTGAAGATTTCGGGATCCCGGACTGGATCAAAGTAAGGGTGGGCTTGAGCCTCCTTTGCGGTGAGCCGTTCCTGCGCCAACCATGGTTAGAATGAATCGCCCATGGCGTGTTTCTTTGCAGGTTGTGCGGACAGAGAGTAACTTACTTGGTGGTCATATCGCAACAGCTTATCGAGGAAGTCGATGGCTTCGTTAGAGACAAAACGCTGGTTCTCGGACGTCACGAAGCTGTGCCAAGGTTTCTTTTGGAACCGGCCGAGGATGTCATCGTACTGTGAATCTAACTCAATCTCGTACTTGTCAAGGTAGTCGAAAAGCTCATCGGTTCCGAGAACCTTGGCAATTTTAACCAGCTGGTCAGAGTTACTATTCCCGTGGAAGAAGGGCTCTTTGCGGAAGATCATGGAGGCGAACATGGCCCCCAGACTCCACATATCAAGGCTATAGTCATACTCCTGGAAGTCGACCAAGAGTTCAGGGCCCTTGAAATAACGTGATGCGACACGCACATTATACTCGGTCCCGGGATGATAGAACTCGGCCAAACCCCAATCAATAAGACGCAACTAGAGGCAAAAACAAGAAAAAAAGGAGCGTTAGCAAATAATCCGCCTCCAATATTCCATCCGCATGGCTATGTTCCCTTCGATTCAGCCGAACGGACAATCCATCAGAACGTACTTTTCTGTTTTCATGATCGATCATAACGTTATGAGGCTTTACGTCTCTGTGCATGATTCCCTTGCTGTGACAAAAGTCCAACGCCTTCAACAATTCGTGAATGTAGAACCGCACATCGAGGTCATTGAACTTGGGATACAGGCTGCGGAAATCGATGTTGTTGACGTACTCGAAAATCAGAGACGGTGTCTTGCTCTACACATACCGAGGGGAAGCAAATCCCATCCTGTCAGCAAGTTTCCACAATTCGCTTTCTGTGACACAAAGTGCTGCATCAAAGGAGGGAAGGAATAAAGCGAAAAGATCTAACCTGCGAGTCTCTAACGACGTCCAACAGAGCCACGACGTTGGGGCCACCAGCCAAGTTCTGCAAAATCTTGATCTCGCGCTTGATCTTCTTCTTCTTGACGGGCTTGAGCACTTTGACGACGCATTTCTGATAGTTGACAACGTTAATGCCCTCGAAGACTTCGGAATATTTGCCGCGGCCTGTTCAGATGGGTGGAAACGAGATTAACAAGACAACAGTGTAACGCGAGACATCAAAAGGAAAGGAGGACGCACCAATCTTTCTCACGACCTCGTAGTTCTCTAGGACTCCCCAGCCTGTATCTCTCGCATGTCAGCGTTTGAAAGAAGGGCTTTGTAAAACAACGAAGAGCATGTCGACCCACTGATGTTAACACTGTCGTAGTCCCAGTAGCTGCGGGGCATATTCTGGTTGACATCTGCGTAGACACGCGCCATGGTGCCTGTGCGCGACGTGTCGCACGAGTTGCGACGCTGGCGATGTACGAGGATGAGGCGGCGAGGGTTGTGTGAAATAGATGCCCAGCGCAAGACCTCGATGTCGACGTGGTCCGGTGGTTTGGCCTGCGTTCCCGTTTCGACGGCCGCGAGATGGGTGGTGGTTCGTGGTTCGTGGTGGAGGGCAAAACCAACCAAGGTGGGATGGTCCCCAGCGGGTTCCAGCAGCCGTGGGCCCACTTTCCACTGCCATTCATCGCTTGATTGGCCAGTGCGCCTGCTCTTGCACCAAGCGACAGCCGCCGCAAACAATCGATTTGGTCTCGGTCGCGTGGTCTACTACAAAAACACCAACTTATTCACATGGCTCAGAACGTAGAAAGTTGTCATTATCATTTATCATCTCTTCATGATTCATACATCCCTGATTATACAGCGGAGTATGCTATGGACTTGCTGCTCCTATAAAGATGAAGCCTATAATCCTCTATCTGCAGACCCTTAATGAGGGCATCGACACGCCGTTCCAATTATAGATTTATCGACAGCGATTGTTGTTCGAACCCGCCTTCACCTAGTAGTTTCTAATAACCATTAGTCTTAAGGTAGATTCCATTAAGTTTGTGTAGTAACGCAGTTGAAGGATACTAGCCCTCAGAGAGAAGATTAAATTGCTCGTCATGTCTTGATTTGTACAGCCATCTTCATTTGAACAAGCGTCCAAGTAAATCATCTGCCTGCAATCTAGATCTGCCTAAGGATGACGATACAATGATTTTCATCATATTGTATTAGGCACAAAAAAAAAAATTAAAAAAATGGTCATTCGCGTACCTTGGCATTAGACACTCGTTTATTGTAGGTAGGGCCGTTGCCTTAATCGTAGTCCAAAGAATCCAGTCCAGAATCCACAACGTCCCATGTGCGTTTTCTCAAGTCGGGTTTAGGATCGTCTTGCTTTTCACTCCTTGCCTTCTTCTTCTTTTTCTTGCTGCTGCGTGTTGCAAGGTTAACCGCGTTGTTGCGTTCCATTGAAGTCAGTTGACTTCGTCCTGTCATGCTGCCAATTGACTTTGATGATTTGGCGTGTTCCTGTTGACGTTCAAGGTGTCTCAACTCTGAATGTCGGAATATCTCAATCTGTTCATCCGTGAGAGTGCGCTTCACTCCGTCTTCGTAGTAGCCAAGGCCATCGTCAACCTCGCCGTTCCAATCCTCCCCTGTATGAGATTCGTATGTCTCTTGCTTTTCTGTGGCATTTAAAAAAACAGAGCCAAAATTGGCTACGGCATCAGCAGAAAAGTGGCTCTCATGGAACTCGAACAATTCATTCTACAATCGTCAGCGACTCCAGCACGCCCACCAGCTCAGTGTGTACTCACATGCGAAAGTCGCAAGCTCCCGACCAGGTCTTGCCAATTGCTGGTTCCTGCTTCCGCCATTCTCATGTGCAAAATGGATGCCGCTATGAATATACAAGCCGACCGCAACGGGCGGGAGAAATGGCAACGATGCCTAGCCTTGACTCTCGGTACGGCATCTGCTATTTACATTCTCCGTAGTCCAAGGGAAGGATTTCAAAGATATGTAGCGATAGCTGCCTGGAAAATTCGATGAGTCCTGTGGTGTCGCGAGAAAACAAGGTGCAGTAGCAATGGATCAAGGTTCAAACGGGACGCTTCCAAAAAAAAAAGGGTCACCGACCGTGGCGTCCATATGACCAGACGGTCAAGTGGGGCAAGAACAAGGTGTGCCAAACTACTACTTTTGAAAGCACTCAGGTGGACTTGAGCAGGGCGAGGGCACTCTCAAATGCGCGGACTACTTCCTCATCTTGACTCCAAGGTTAGTTGGTTTAGAAGCGTATTGGCATGTGAAGACTCACAGTGCTTTTGTTTCTGGGCCATTTTTTCTTCGACCAAGTTCACAAATCGCTGTCTGGTACGTAGCCTCTTCACAGCACGGTCATCATCGTGCGCTGAAGCCGCAGATGCCCATACTCGAAAGTACTGCGACCCAGTATCAACAAACCATTGCATGGTGGAATTATCAATCATTGAGCACCTACCTTGGCAAGAGCTTCAGCTTCTTTGAGAATCTCATTTTCTTCCTCTTCGGCTTCTTGTAATGCCTTTTCATATCGTGACTCAAAATAATCCCAGTCAAAAGGGGGCACGTCCGCCGGAGGTGGACTTGGAGAAGACGTGCTGCTGTAGTGATGACTTTCCCGCGCCTCTGGTGGGCTATCCTGAGGTTGAGCCGGAGGCTGGGCCTGCGGTCCCATGTCTGATATAGTTACTGTATCGTCGCCACCAGCCTGCTCATCTCCGTCTTCAAAAGGAGATGATTCGCCTGACTCATCGGCTGGAGACCCTGGTGGTGAAGGTGGTGGTGGTGACATGGCGATGGTGAAGGGCGACACTCGGAAAATTCTAGGCACAATTCAAGAGCGACGATGATGCAAAGCGGTTGGCCTTGGATGAACCAAGCGAATCCACTGCAAAGAAAGATGGACGTGCTAAAGCCGTGAGCAGGCAAGGTCCGACACAATCAAAGCGATCTTTTGACCGCGTCGCGTGCCGTCATTTGATGGTAAGGTTCGAGGCTTGCGCAGTGCATTAGTGGTGTGCCTCAAAGACTACAGCACGGCTGTGATTGGCTGGTAGTAATCACTCTCGCTAGCAAAACATCTTGTCAATGCTCTGGAAAGAGCGACCAAACTCCCCGCTGCACCACCACAGCAGGACACTAGGTCGTGCCTGTCTTGTGGCGTCATCCGGTACTTGACCGGCACACTATGCTTTTGTCCTTCGCTTCTCATCCCGTGAACCGCTTCAAGTGAAGATTCCAGTCGTCCGTTTAGCAGCTCATGAGCATCGCGCGCGCGCAAGTTGGCAAACTCTCCACCTTTTGTTCATTCAGCACTTCGTCAGCCCTTTCCAAATGCAGCCATTATCTAGTACGTGACAGCCTCTCTCACAGCAGGTGGCGGGAGACGAAGACTACTACTTCAGTATGGAGTGCCATATCTGTCATCGGGGTCATGATGCCCAAAAGCTACCATTTCTCTGCGCAGTCGATGCTCGCAACAGCTTGTATGAGCTTCGCGTAAATGGTCTGCAAGCCCTTTTGGAGAACGAAAGTCTCCAAGGGCAGGTCAATGAATTCTATGCCAACTCGAGCAAGAACAGCCACAGCGACATCGAGCAGTCTACGGCAATGCAGCGCCTAGAGGAAGATCGGACAGATCACATCCTCGCTTCAGCCAACAAATTAAAGGAAGAGATACAGGCAGCCAGAGAAGAAATTCGAACGCGAAAGGCCGCGTTGGCTCGCAGAAGGTCCGACTTGGCATCCGTTTCAAACGGCTTGGCCGAACGTCGAGTAATGCAGCAACAAGAGTTGGATAAATCGACCCAAGTGGCCAGGTTTCGATGGGCTCAGAGAGCTGAAGCCACTGCCAACACTCGGGCGTTTCTTTGTACTCAAGCCATCAGACTATACGGACTCAAGAGAACGAAGAAGTCGGGGTCTGGTCGATACGAATACCAGCTTGGCAGAGTGCCTATTATTGATTTGACTTCTATGGATAGTATGTGCAATTTATCATGTCTTCTGATGGAGCCCTGAAGCCTTGCCCGACCAAGAGGAAGGACTTGACTGACATTTTGCAGCCTACGCTCCAGAGGTTATATCCACCTCTCTTGCTCATGTAGCTCATATTTTGATGCTTGTGTGCCACTATCTTTCTATGAGGCTGCCGGCTGAAATAACGCTTCCACATCGAGATTACCCTCGGCCGACCATTTTTAATCTTAACAACTCATATCAGCATGCTCACGTCTCATTCCCCAGTTTCTCGGGGACATCTTTACAATCTCACCCTCGAGAAACGGACTCCCAACGGGTTCCGAGACCAAGGCCACTGTTTGTCGACAAGTCGTTAACACAGCTCCTAAAGGAGGATCCATCAACTTATTCTTTTTTTCTCGAAGGCGTCACTCTCTTAGCGTACAACATAGCTTGGCTATGCTACTGCCAAGGTGTGTCTGTGGGTGATTCGAGCAACTTCGACGACATTTGCAACATGGGACGTAATCTATACAGCTTCCTTATGAGTGCCCAGGCGCATGATTTTAATCCTATTAATGTAAAGGTCCCGGGCTGGGGGCCAAATGGTGAGGAAGTAGAAGAAGAAAGCCAGGGAAATTGGCTTGGTCGATTCTCCCATGGTGGGACATTTTACTTTCTGGGTAATTATGAGGGTACCGATTTGGTTCGAAGTTTCAAGCTGCCAAGTCCGATGAAGCTGGCGGATAAACTGAAGAAGAAGCTTATTGGGGACGCGCCAGCTCCAGACTGGGAAGTTCTAGATGATGATGCCTGGAAAATCGAAGACTTGCCTGGGACTGACCCCAGTGCTGCAAATGCTCGAAATGTTGCGGATAAGTCTCCCGACGTAAAGTCGACTCCTCGCTCTGGGACGAATGGCTGGACCAAGGTTAAGCATAGGTGACGACACACAAGATGCAGAAGCCTCGTATGGATGTAATGAAAGCAGGTGCATCGTTATAGAGTGCCGATAGTGCCGTCTTTATGCATAATGCAACTCTGAGGCCTATTCAATGTCCTCGCGTGTATCAGTCGCGTTCTCACTCTGTTTGTCCGCTGCATACTTAGCTATAACTTCTTTTATTGGAATCACTTTTATCGGTCTACGATGGTCTGTCTTTCCCATACCCTCGGCTGTTTGTGTACTGGTCGAGTACTGTCGATTCAGACTTTTCATTCCGTCAGACGATTTCAACTGTTCATCTCTCTCGATGGAACCTATAGACCGAGTCCCATGCGGCGTTGAAGGGGCCCTTCCTGTCTTGTCGTGGAATAGCCTGGGCGGCCGGCGTTTAGCCTTCATATAAGTATTCTTCACTTTCTCTAGTCTCCCAGTTTCGGAAGGTCCTGAAGATTTGGCTCCTAGAATGGTTGAAGTACTCGGGTCAGCAATTAGTTGGGAAGGCGAACCAACGTGCATAAGATTGCCGGCTGGGGAATTAAGGCCATCTATTCTAAGGTGAGCAGGCGCATCTTGGTCCGGCTCCGATGTATGTGTCGATGCCTGCAATGTGGTAGAGTTAATGACGCTCCCACTGGGAAGCACAGGACGACCCATGACCTCTGGATCGACTAGCTTTCTGTACGCCTTATTCTTTGGCTCTTTTGGCGTATCACTCTCTGTGGAAGATGATTCATCCCCATACTCTTTGGGGACTTGAACGGGATTTTCTCGGCCCTTCTGTTCCGAAGTTGTTTTCCGTACAAGTGAAGAACCCGACGATGCCTGAGAAAATGGCTGCGGCACCTGGTCAGGTTCATCATGGTCCAGACGACGGCTCGTTCGTGGAGCAATAGGAGGTATTTGGCTCTGAGATTCTGCCGCAATGTCGCTAACCTTGCCTCTCTGTGGACAAGGTAATTCCTGATCATCTGTTTCTGTCTCGCCATCCTTGTGTGTCTTATAACACTTCTTTCCTCTTGCATCGTCGCCATGAAACCTAACTTGATTGTCTGGATGGTCCGAGCTATTAGTCGAGGGGCCTGCTTCGACTAACTCGTCATTGCTTACCGAACCATTGGAGAGGCTTTTACAGTTATGTGAGGATATATTTTCCTCGCTCTCGCTTTCTTCCAGTGCGCCTAAGACATTCTGTGTACCAAACTCTGCGTTGTATGCTGCCACCAGTTCTCTTTCCAGCTTTTCGTCTTCTTGGCATTGAATTTCTTCGAAATCGAAGCTGGTCTTCCCATCGACTCTTTCAAACCCCGCTTCATTCGGCCGAGTGGCTGATACCAATGAGATACTGGTGTCAAGGCTATGAAATATCTTCCTTGGCCCCTGACTTTCATGAATTTCGGTATTTTTCACAGCAGACATGATTTCTTTCTCATCACCATTCCCTGAAAAAATATTCTTTTCATCGTTTAAATCGGCAACACGGCTACCTCGACTGACTGTGTCATTCTTGCCCATAACAGCTGCCTCAGCGCTTTCTAGTTTCGCCTGGCTCTTCAGTGGATCAGAATCGGCTATTTCCATGGCCTTCATCAAGTGGCATGAGTCAATTGGGGTCTGCATCTGCTGCGACATCGTGTAGGCAGCGGGTTGTTCATCCGATATTCCAGCTAATGTGACGTGAACCCATCGATCAGCTACCCCGGGTGTTTGCATATCCAGAGTTTCTGGTCCAGAAACATGAACCATTTCGATTTCTTGCTGAGAGTTTGCATCCTCCATATCACCCGTATCCATGGCTAGGTCCTCCATATCATCTATATCCATGGCTATGGTATTTTCATGTGGACACCATTCCTCGCTCCGAAATACATCCGGATGTAGCTCATCAAACATGTCGCAATCTTCCTGAGAGTCAATATTCATTTCATCGCTCTCTTCTTGAAATTCAGGCTCCAGGAAGTCCGCCATGGCTTGGTCCCCATCTTCCTGGGTAATCTGTTCCCACAGTGGGAAGAAAGCTTCATCTTTCTCTTTGTCATTCGAATCAGACCGTGACTTGCTCTGAGATATTATCTCAGTTAGTACTGAAGCATTTATTTTGAAATTGGCATCATCTTCGATTTTTTTGGACACTTCGTTTTCGAATGAGTCGCAACCATCGTCAACAGTAAGTGGTAAATCTTCAGCGGTTGGCTCAGGTTCCGACGTAAAGGGCAGCTGCATCTGTATGGCCATCCGCATTTCCTGTGGCTTTATGATTTCAACTACATCTCTTTCATTCCCGAGCGCAAGGGGCGCAGACCTGAGTGCGAAATCGTTTTCTGCGGTAGGGGATACTGGTTTCTGTGCGGCATATGAGAACTCGTCGGAATCCGTTTGGTGATCTCCAGTGGATACAGGTCCATTTTCGGGAGATCTATAGGTCTCTTCTGAACCGTATCTGGATTTGGAGTAATTTTGCTCGAGTATGGGCTGTTGCTGTTCTGTAGGGTTGGGTGTTAGCTGAGCTTCTGCCGAGGGTAAGATCTGGACATCGTTTGGCAAGCCGTCCAACATGTCGAGATCCATCTCAGAGACACGCCAGTGTTCTTCCGCAGCTGTTCCACGAGCAGCCACAATATCTTCTGTTTGTGTATGCTCGGTTTTCAACGTGATCGGCCCACTTCGCATCTCTTCATCCGTAGTAAGTAATGCTTCAGGGCTGTCTACATGTTCTTTCTTCCCACAACAATCAGCTGTCAGCTCATTTTCCACATCATCATCCACATCAATAAGCGAAAGCTCTAATTCCTCAGAGGCACGCACATATGCTGTCTCTTGTTTCTGGTCGTCTGGAATCTCGGTAGACGACAGAAACTTTGCTCCCTTGTCAACTGAGGTCTCAACAGTCAAACTAGGCGACGATATACCTGAAGCCTTGATACATTCGTTGTTCGGGCCGCATCGCTCTCCCAAGTCGTCCGTCAAGACTCTTCCGCCCGTACTAGGGACTGGTAGGTCGTTCAACTTGGTGCCCGTCTTACGCATCTTCTGAAGCGTCCATTCAAGAAGATGCACAGGATTCGGCTCATCTGTATGGGAATACTCCACAATCAATATATTCGGTGTCTCTCTTTTTCCGTCTGTATCGGCCGCCAGTTGGCCATCGGGTCCAAGTCGCAAACGGTGAACCACAGGTCCTTTGTGACACGCAGCCCGCCTTTGTTTCCTTTTATCCAGGACTTCGGAGTACTTATCCCAGCCCAGATGCGCATTACTTTCCACTCGTGGCAACAGAGTACGACTCTTCCGATCATATTCTGGATTGTCGATATTTGCATCGACTCTGTCTAGGTGTATTTCACGCAACAAGAGGCGGAAGGCATAATCAGAAACTGACTGCGGAGGTGTAGGCTTATAGCACTCGATGACATATTCCGATAGGCCGATGTCGACCTCAATTGCATCGTTGAAATCCTGGGCAGCTTTGGCATGTATGTCTCTCAGAAGGCTTGGGAAATGATATACAGTTCGGCATAAGATTGGCGCAGCGAACCAATACCACAGTTGATACAAATCGGCTGAGGTAAACCAGACTCCAGCTGGTCTGCCCCTAGTCGTGAAACTGAGAGGATCGTGGTCCGTAAGGAGCACAAGCCAAGCAGTCAGACCAACGAAGAAGGGAATGCGAATGTTCAAAAGGCACCGAATATAGGGGTAGTAAAGCAGTATCCATATCGACATGGAGAGTCTCCAAAGCAGCCACGAAAAGCGAATAACAGCAGCAAGTAAAACTTGTAGGAGAAGTGCGCCCAGGCTGAGTTCTTCTTCGCCTGGTAGGTTTCGGCGTGGCAGGGTCTCTGTCGGTTGGTCCATGTAGAGGCTGTTGAGTAGCTGATCAATCCCCATCACCTCGTCGAACATGGAGCTTTCTTCGTTCCACATCATGTCGTATTAGGATATAATGACGAAGATGACGCAAGCGAAGTCAAAGGATAGAATTGTGCGAGATTACCAGGTTCTGGACATTCATTATAGCTTCGGTCTGTGAATGTCGCAAAGTTATCTTCAAGGGGAGAAGAGAAAAATGCGAAGCGGCAGAGGAGAAAGGGGCAGATATTCAAGCAAGAACATATTTCGGTTTGGGATGCCTGGTCAAGGCCAATTGTTGGGAAAACCAGGCATTGGGCCATGATTTCAAGTTCGAGATGAGTTCAGAGTGAATGTAGAGCGTCTGTCTGGCGTTTGCGCAAGTTCTTGGATAACGGGCCGACAAAGGATACACAAATGCAGGGGCGGCAGCAAACAACATGGACAATGAATCATGTATGGTGGTTGTTCTTGGTGTTTGGTAGTGACACTACCAGTACCGGGTAGGGTCATGTGCAGAGCCTGCATAGAGTCAGAGCTGGGTCAGAGCTTTGACTTCTTCTATGTTCCATGGTCACCATGTCCGAGACCTCAATGGCCAAAAACCTCTATCAAAGCATCAACGCCATATGTTCAGGTTATGAAATGTCATGTTCAAATAAGATTAGACGATGCCCTGAGGGGTCGCCAGGTCGGCCTCTCGACCCCAAACACGACTGGTCCCAACCTTGCATCACACCGAGGCAGCTACCCCTGATACCATAGCCATCGATAGCATCAAAAACTCTGCTCTCAAGCTGACAATATCCAGCATCGTCTGCCAAGCACCACACAAGTTTTAATTTAGTCATAGTAGCCATGCTTGCCGCCTCACTGGCATCTATCGATATTATCAGGGTCGAGGCCGGCAAGACTGGGCTCAGGTACTCTTCTGATATTACCACTCTCAACAAAGGGGACGTCGTCGAGTTCCATTTCGGTACCCACGCGCAGTGTTGCCGCCGGCGACCTCAAGAAGCCTTGCACCCCAGTTGCGAGCGAGTTGCGAGCGCAGGATTCTACGCCGACACATCACCTGCGGGAAACGATGTTAGCGGCTGTGAGACAAAGGCGATTCCAGCCCTCAAACCATTGACGGCGAAGACCAAGACGCATATACTTTTCTTAATGTAGTACTGGCCTGTACCCCATCCGGAATCCTTTCCATTACCATCGAAAACACCAACCCTGCGTTTTTCTATTGCGCCGTTGATTCCTACTGCCAGGGTGGTATGACCGGCGTCACTGCGTCAGTAACCAGGATTCTGATATCCTCTATGCGTACAAAAGCACTGCCGAAAACACGAACAATAGTGTCTCTCTACACACTCGGTTTGGCGGCTCAATGGGCTCCAACGTCATTACAAGCGCAGCGGAAAGTTCATCGACGCCTTCTTCGACGGCCTCGAGGCCTGTTTCCACTGAGTCGAAATCTACTTCAACCGAAGTGGTGACTGTTTCCACTGGATCGGAGACGGCTCTGCTGAGTCAAAAGCTAGTTCCGCCGAAGAAACTACGGCTGCTACTGAGTCAAAGTCCGCCTCCATCACTGTGCTCTCCAACACACCCGCGTCGAACCCGCCAACCTCGCCAACCGCGGGGTTGTCCCGTCAGACGCCGGCAACAGATATTTAAGCAGTACCGTCGCCGGTGGAGCTTGTCTCGTTTTGGCTATGGCTGCTATGCTCGTGTAATACGCGTATCGACCTGCTCCTATAAGGACAAAGGCAGTAAGCGCAGGGGGGCGTATGCTTTCATTAAGCAGATGCAAAGCCGAATAGTTGGAGTGAGCCAGCGAGGGAATAGAAGTGCCCCTGCTATGACTGAACTGTCGAATAAGAGCAAATACTTGCCATATCCGTACACATTTAATTCACAACATGACACGCAAAATGGATAATACGAATACGAAAATGAAGTACCTAAAGCTTGTTGTCGAAAATCCACCATGTATGGTGGGTGATATAGAGTACTGGACATTCACTTGGAGTAGAATTGATCCTAATTGACCCGTCACCAACTGGTAGCTGGCGAACGACCACGTTGTCCACCAGACTTGCTATTATACCTACATGGGCCCCAGAAGAGTAGTCAGAGTCGAAGGCCAGCCACAAGGCCTCAAAAGGGGTCAAAATCACGCTTCAGAGGAGTCATGTGTTACGTAAAAACTCACCCTCCATGTCTAGGTCATCACTCGCATATACGAATGAACGGATACAATGAATGTGATGATGAGAACAATAGTAACAGTAGTATTGGTATGTCGCTTGTATGTCAATGCCCTGTTGCGTATGCGTATCCCTAAACTCCTGAATCCCAACAACATATATTTCGCCGTTGACCAACCCATCATCAATTATTACTACGTCATGCTAGAGATTTGCTTCTTGCCTCTCACTATCAATCTTTGCTGAAGTTCAATCAACACGTCGCTCCAGTCTTCCCCCTTGTCTCCCAGCTTATCGCCAATCTTGTTTGCCAAGAACTCCCCCACCTTATTAACGTTGAAGTGTTCACCGTAGACAACCTTGACTTGCGTGGAGATATCGACATCAACTCCCTTAGTTGCGCTATGGCCATGAAGATGCAGTGTTGTCTCAACTCTGGTTCGAAGTGGCGTCAACAGCAGTGAACTGGTTACGGCAACGCTCGAATCAGACGTCTTGGTCACGCTCGTCGGGAAAGTGATGTTTACCGCGTGGAGCTGCAAGGTCACAAAGCGCGCCTTGTCCCAAGCGTTGCGAACAATATTCAGCAGATCCAATATCTTTGTCCGACTCTGCGGCAGAGCGCGAACGTGATCTCGAATGCACTGTAAGAAGAACTCCTTTTCTGCCGTCTTCGATTGCAGGTGGCCATCCTCATTATCACCAATATACCACAGATCGATTCGAGAATTTTTTTGATGCGGCTGGAAGGAGGCAATGTCGAAAACAACTTCAATTTCTCGCTTATAAGCCATGGAAAGACTTGTACCCGACAGGCCCGTCACGGCCCAGCCATGTTCTTTCTCAAGGGCATCCACACGAGCTACTTGCAAGTCAGTAAATGGAGATCAGGTCTGGTTGTCATCCATGATAACGGGACTTACATTTGAGAGATTCGACCTCGCTCCCTGTCCAGCCACGGCATGCTTCTCGAATCTTCTCGGATTGTTGAATGCCGATAATGAGACTCTGCTTCTTTGCAGCAAGGTCTTCAGCTTCTGATGTGGAGGACTCGAGTTGACCTCGAAGCTCCACAATGAGTCTCTTTTTGGCTTCAATGTCAGCCTCCAAATCCGTCAACTCGTCTCTTGCAGCCTGAAGTTCAGCCGGATCGCAGTCCGCAAGCTCCTTGGCTGCTTCATCCAGATTTTCACTCTCTTCTTCTAATTGTTCGTATCTTTCCAGGGCTCCAGGCAAAACTGCCGCTAACAAGGCCTCTCTCTCCTTCAGCATTTTTTCATCGGCGTCCATACCTTCAGATATGCTTATAAGGCCTTCTTTGAGGCCCTCTTGCAGTTTCATTCTCCACTCGTACCACATCGCTTTACTGAGCAGCCTGGCATGCGTCTTGACGTTCTTGAACTGATTATCCATAAGTGCTTTAACATCCGGCGTGGCACATATGTACTCGCGGAACAATGGAGGATTGATCTCAAAAGTCTCCTCCTCAATCTCTTTCACCATGCGTCGGCCTTCAGCTATGTAGTTCTTGAGTTCTCTGCAGGAGTGTTGGTACAGCTCCAGCATAGGGACCGTACAAGCACCCGCAATCACACAACGCTCAAGCGACATGTCATCCTCTCCGTCGCCAGATGAGCCATCCTGAAGACTTTTGGGAGCAACTGTAAGGCGTCGCTTGGTTGTTGTCAGTTCCATGAAGCGAATTGATGTCATGTTCAAGAAGTCTTGAAGGTGTATCCTCTCATCATCAGCAACCCGCTCCAGTTCTTCTGTATCTCTAGCATGGGATTGATGAAAGTTGACTTCATGAACAGTTTGATTGTCTTGAAAATTTTGAAAACGTCCCCGATGTCGCGGTGTTGTAGCTGGACCTTTCTTGAGTGGCGAGGAAAAAGAAGGCATTATGTTGCTCCCAGCAGGTTCAAGGCTCTTCCGAGTCGCTCTAGTGAGTCTTCCGGTAGTTTCAGCTACAGACGGGGGTTGCTGTAGCTTAACATTTTTGACAGGACTGGCGTTATGCCCCTTAAGCCTTTTCACTCCGTCGTCTTCTTCAGAATTTTCGTCATCTAATTCTAGGGGTCGCTTTCCCAGTAGACCCTTGGCGCTACCGACGTGAAGACTCTTCCTTCCTTTCAAGGCATTTCGTTTCGGGCTCAAGCTATTAATCATTTCCCTCAAGTTGAAGGTAGCCTCTCTCTTTTCCTGTGGCCCGTCGACTTCACGCTCAAGAATCTTTCGTCGGCTCTCCTTTTCTTCTTCGACTTTACGCTCCTTATCAATCTCTTCCTCCATCGCCTTGGGATCTTCAAAAGCAACCTCTCGTCTGCCCGCAACAAAGTCCGTAGCGCTTTCGCCGATAGAGCTGCGTCTGTCAAGTAATGCGGTTACTTGTGGTGATCCTAGTCCGCTTTTATCAGCCCCAACTCCTGACAAACGACGAGTTTGTGGTGTTAAAACTATAGTTGGCGTTCTTCCTCCAGTTGTTACATCGTCTCGAAACAAGGAGTGTCTTGGCTTCGAGGATTTGGGTGGCGACTGGCTCTTGTCCGATTGGGCAACTCCCTTACGTAGAGGCGTTGTAGATCGCGGGCTCTTGCTTTTAGTTCCATGTGTCGGAGTCCTCGCAGACGCAGGTTGGGCCTTAGGTGTTGAGAGTTTTAGGGGTGATGGCGTTGGTGTCCTGAGCGGAGATGATATAGTGTCTGGAGTCTGCGGCTCGGTGCTTCGGCGCAGTCCTTTCCCACGGAAGGCGGACAGACCAGGGCTTTCACGCTTGACACTAGGGGATGCAGTTTGAGACATTCCAGATATTCGAGAACTTCGCCGAGTTGGTGTCCTTTGCGAGACAGCCGCCATGATCGCTCGCTTTGGGCTATTCGGCTTGTTCACTTCCTCCTCCATTATTCTCTTTCCAAGATTTCGGGAGGTGGAAGCACCATTGGCAATAATTCCCCCAAGAGCAGTCGTTATGTCCATACCCATAGTCTCCTCTCCTTGGGTGGTATGATCGTGCATATTATAGGAAATAATGTTACCAAATCCAACAGTCATGTCCATAGTAGCATCTTCCATTCCGGCTTCTTCCTGTTGATTCAGAGTATGTCGTCCACCAGCATCGGCACTAGATGCGTTTGCTGGCGGGAGGACGCCCCCCATGGCCGCGGTGAATTCCATTGAGAAATCCTCGTTCGTATCAGACTCATCCTGATACACATTCTGCGGCTGATGAATTCTACCAACGGCAGTTGTAAATTCCATTGTTGCCTCCATTGTGGCGTCGTCTTGAGCGACTTGCTTGGCTTTTCCGTCCGACAAGATACCTCCCAATGCTTGGGTAATATCCATAGACAGATCCTCATGGCTATCAAATTCTCTGGTATTTTGCGACTTGATAATTCGCCCTACAGCTCCTGTCATATCCATGTCCATGTCCATGTCCACATCTGTGCCTTCGTCTTTTTGAGTAGTCAAATCACTCGCGCCTTGAGCAGAAGTCGAGGGATTGCTCTTCTTTACCCAGCCAAAGGATGGGATTATCTCTTCGCCATTGTCCAGTCTACCATCGTCATCGTCATCGTCATCGTCATCAAGTCGTTGAGTGCCGGCCCTCTGTGCAGCCATCCTGAGAGCGCGATCAAGAGTTGAAGATTCTTCATCAGAACCATATCGTTCAGACGCGACAGTAGTTCCAGTAATTTCTTCTGTCTCGATTGTCATCATGGTTCCGTCATCTGAGTCACTGCTAGAACCACTGTCTTCTTCAATCTCTTCTATAGCATCAGGCGGCTCTGAGTCAGAACTATAAATGGTTGATGTTAGGGTATCGTCGTCGTTATTGTGAAATTTCATAGGCGGAAGTCCCGAGTTCCTTCTGTTGGACCTTTGGCCATCGGGCGATTTTGCTATTCCTGACAAATCAGCTCCATTGACCGACGATGCTCTTCGCGATGAGTCGGTGGAAGTAGTCGAGTCTTGCATATATTCTATCTCGTGAAAAGTATGCAACGTAGCTTCTGCAGCGAATGACACCCTTCTGTTCGCCAAGGACTTCCGACGAGCGTCTCTTCGCTCTCGCTCATCTCGTTCTCGCGCAGCGGCTTGCTGCTCTTCTTCCGTTTTGAGCGCCACCTTAGAGCCATTTGTGCTGTCATCGTTTGAAGAAACCAGAGATTTCGTTGAGTCTCGAGATTCGCTCGACTTTCTCATGCGCTGACTTTCATTTTTCAGAGGTGGAATTTCCTGCACGGAGTATATAGTTGGCTTAAGAATCGATCTCGGCTTTGCAGGTGCGGCAATAGACTAAATTAAGAGATCTTAGCGGCACTTTCAAATAAATCTCATATACCAGTAGCATACTCACTGCGCGGCGATTTCCTGTTCCGCGTTTCAAAGCGTCGAGCCCTCCAGGGCCGATACTCTTGCTCCTTGACTTCTTGCGATTGTCGGCCAGCGTGCGAGCTACATCGACTGTCGCATTCTCTTTGTCCACAGCGCGCTTCATTTCTGTGCTAGTCCCAGCAGATTTCCTAACTCGCCGCGTCGAAGGCACTGTAGTCTCATTTGAGGGTGCCATCATGACGACGCGTTGGAGCTCGTCACGACGCCGTTGTAAGTGAAGCTATCATGAACAGCCAAATGATGGATCGCGATTCGTCGTGTTTGTTTACTTCCGGAGCAGACAACGGTACGTACTAGCTTCGACAGGTGGGGTCCCCATGTACTCCCGCCACGGTGGATCAGTCCGGAGTCCAGAAACTGGAAAAAAAAATTGATCACGTGCTCGTCTGTCTATCAAAAGATCACGTGAAATGATGCGTACCCTGTGCGAGTTATGTGGGGCTCTCGCCTACCTGGCCAATCCAAATTTTGCAAGCCCTAAGTTTGAAAGGCGGCTGCAAAAAATTGGTGTGTGAACGATTGCCCTACTCCTCCATCGCGCAAAACAACAACTTGCCTCACCACCCTCAACGACAGCCCTCTTGTTACGACACCTCCCCGGAGAACGATCATTCAAGATGTCAGTCCACGATTCTGATCCGACCTGTCGACTCGATATATATACACTTACTCACGGTCGCTAACTAATTTTTCAGGGCCACCGAGTTGACTGTCCAGTCGGAGCGTGCGTTCCAGAAGCAGCCGCACATCTTCCTCAACTCCAAGACCAAGGCCAAGAGCGCCAGACCGGGCAAGGGCGGCCGACGATGGTATAAGGATGTTGGTCTGGGTTTCCGTACCCCCAAGACTGCCATTGAGGGCAGCTACATTGGTACGTGCGAACTGAACGTCCGCGATCTCGAAATCTGAGGATAAGTGGGGGAACCTGGTGAATTGCTATCTAGCAAGGGCGTTTTGAAGCGCAGGGAAAGGAAGAATCGAGATTGGAGACGGCGACGTGTTGTAACGCAGTACGACAGCCCACTAACTATTCCCCGACAGACAAGAAGTGCCCGTTCACCGGTCTCGTCTCCATTCGTGGCCGTATCCTGACCGGTACCGTCGTTTCCACCAAGATGCACCGAACTCTGATTATCCGAAGAGAGTACCTTCACTTCATCCCCAAGTACTCTCGTTACGAGAAGCGCCACAAGAACCTCGCCGCCCACGTTTCTCCCGCTTTCCGTGTTGAGGAGGGCGATCAGGTTACCGTTGGCCAGTGCCGACCTCTTTCCAAGACTGTACGTGGGAGTCATTCCGCTAGATATTCCGATTCTGTGCGAGGCGGAAGTATACTAATTGCTCCAGGTCCGTTTCAACGTCCTGCGTGTTCTGCCCCGAACTGGCAAGGCGGTTAAGAAATTCAGCAAGTTCTAAATTGGGCTCTTCTTCTGGCATTTTTGGCGTGATATACATCAGAGGGGATAGGTCATTCCCACTGGAGGGTCGGGCTCTGGAAGTTGTTTGGCAAATTGGTTGTGCCTGTAGTTGCAGTCACGAATAAAAAAAAGGCTTTCATGAATGCAACAATATTACATGCAAATTGGTTACGGTTCCTGGATTCTCGATGTGCTGTCTTGAAATAATGAGGTATATCAGACTTCTGTCGGTATTTGACGCGACTGTTGGTGGCTGTATGGCGCGGGCAGGATGCTTGGCTCCATCCCTCGACGGACTGTCCAAGGGTACCTAGGTAGTTGTTGCATGGAGCTGAAAGATCCAGGATCTGTCTCAACATCAATACTACACTTGTTAAAACTAAATTATTAGTCTTACTTTCACCAATCGCTGCGTAAATGCCCTCCGCATGCCAACTAGCAGATTCAAGGTCGGTTTATCATGCAGTACTTTGTACAGTGTTATCCAAAATTTACACTGTGGCGTTTTTCCCGTACCATGTGCAGATCAACCAAGCATCACGACGGAAACTTTTTGGGCTAAAAACAAACCCACACAAAGCAGTCACGATGGGTTGGTTTCCTTCCATATTCGGGTCGGACAAACCGTCTGATCCTTTAAGCAAACTCGATCCCAAGCTTCGCGAATTCCTCGAGAAAGAATCTCCCGTAAAATATACCCTGAATCGGTCACCAACGTCGACTTCAGCTACACCTGAAAGACAAACAGACGAATCGCAGAAGACAGATAAAACAGAGCCTGCGCATGATAAAACAGCCGTACCATCAGAGAGTTTATACCAAGATGGCCGATACGCACACTTATGGAAGAACTACCGGCCGTTGGCGCAAATCGAAGCCGAAGCAGCAAGCGACCACGACAAGCTCATGGATGTCCTAGAAGGTTTCAAAGAGCGCAAAGCTGCTATTGGCCGCGCAGCATTGGAAAATTGCGCCATCCAACAGGAGGAGTGGGTAAATTGTATGAAGAACGGCAGCTGGGAGGACCAGCTACAAATGTGTCGGAGTCAAGTAAGGAGGTTCGAGAGATGCTACACTTTGCAATCAGTACGTTCCAGAACCAAAATGCCTCTTCCGCATTTATGACTTTTTTCTTCGCAAAGCTAACCAAAAACTTTCAGCGATTCCTCAGAGCCCTAGGATACGGGTCAGTAGCCGGCCGGCCTTCCCAGGTCGACGAAGACATACAAATGCACGCCGACACCTTGTACGACAGAATGATCACACACGAAGCCGCCGTCGAGCAAGCAAAGAAGGACGGAACACCCATTCCCATATTCGACCCTGCCCTGCCAAAGGCCAGCGCGACAAAGGTCGTGCCGACACAAGAACTGGAGAAAACGTGGAAGGAGAAGCTGGACAAGTTACCAGAGGATGAGAGAGTGGTGGAGGAGGCTGCGCTGAGGGCAGATTTGCAGGCCAAGTCTGACGTAGCCAAGAATGTCAAGCAGATATGGGCAACGCAAAAGGAAGAGAGGGAGGCGAGAAGGGCGGACGGGCAGGCTACGTTTGGGGATACCCTCTCTGCGATTTTCGGAAGAGGTGGGGGGGAGAAATAAATGAAACTCGATGGCAGATCAAGTATACTAGGGTGGAATGTATAACATGTACAATTCAAAAGCTACTGGGGCTACGACGTAAGACCGGGGTGGGAGATTTTGACAATTTGGAGACCAAATCTGAAGGCACTTCGAGAAAATGTATCCCCTGTGAATTCTCAGTTAAAAATTGTGCGTGGTAAGCTTCTTATTTCTGTTGCCAAACTACTGCTCTGCCATCGTACTCCAACACTGACCTGACCTAATCGCCGTCTTTTGAACGCCACTTTGTCCAAGGATGTTATATTATAATAGTGCCAGTTTTTCCAACAACAAGCACGATCCATGGTTCCGCCCATGGGTTGGTATGGTTTCGTGGTCTAGTTGGTCATGATTTCTCGCTAACACTGAATCGCTCTTCTAGAGAGCCCAGGTGTGGGTCCGAGAAGGTCCCCGGTTCGAGCCCGGGCGAAACCATGTATTCTTATTTTTGATATTTAGCATTGATTGTAAAGGATTATTTTTTTTTTTTTTTTTTTTTCCTTTTTTTTAAAAAAAAAATTCTTGTAATTTTTTGTCCTTGATTTTCGAGCATGAGCTGTGTGCTCGCCTTACTCCGTTGGTGTCTATGAGGTACCCTCGTAGTTTTATTTTAGGCTTTGCTTCTTTTAATCTCGTTTCTTATATGACTGGCTACCCTATGGTGCTAAGACCTCATGCCAGGCTTCGAGCATTCACTTTGAGTTGGATTGGAACTGGGACTCAATGGACAGGATATTCAAATTTCCGTGTTCATTAATATGTATTATCCGTGTTGAGTTACTTGTCGTCTTATCTGACCGCGTTCCCGTTCCTCGTCAACCGATCCGGCTGTTCAGTAGTAAAATGACGCTAATGAACCGTTGTAGCAACCTCAAGAGCCAGATCGCTCTGTGCAGCGTCCACGTCTTGCGCAAGAAAATACTGCATCCAAGGACACACACACGCACGTGGCTCGATGGGTCTAGGTATCATTTGGGTTCATATTTCCTTGTGCAGACAGCTGAATCTCCTGCGAAAGCCGAAAATGTAAAGGGTGAAACGAAGCGCCAATACCATCGATGCAAGACATGGCGTCAGAGAGCCCTTCTAAACAGATTTTATATCGGAACAGCGCTGTAATGCGAAGCAGATGGATGCTGCAGCGCACCAATTGTCAGATATGCGCATTCCAGGACGCTCAGGATCTACGATCAAAAAGTTTGATATTCTCACGCTAAAATGCAGAGAAAAACGAAGAAATGCGCCAGATGACTTCATCCTGGTGCCATACAGATAATCATCACAGAGGCTCCAATACGTGGCGAGGTAAAAGATATATTGTATATATCAGCTACGCTCCCAAAAAGTCAAGGCTACTGTTTTGAGAGACGGGCAGCCTTGAAGCGGCTCATGGGTTCTCCGCCGTCAGCCTCATCAAGCGGCTGAATGACCGACTCGTCCTCTTTCAAGAAGCCACCATCACGGTGAATGAATTTCCTGCGCATTCGCTGATACTCATCGGCGACTTCTTGGTGTGCTATGGAGTCGTCAAACTCGTCTGGCGCATTGACATTGGCCGACGTGTCTCGCTCAACCAACTCGTCGACAATGGTTGAGCCCTCTGGCCCAGTAGGGGGGACTCGAGGTTGCTGCTGTACGAATTTAGAGGGAATGTCAAAGGGTCCCTTTGGAATTGCGTTACTCGGTACGTTATTGTCTCTGGCCTTCTTGAACCTTGACGGCTTTCGAGTCGACTTCCTCTCAGTACTCATGGTAGAAATTGTTCGCTCAACAACATCACTGAGAGGTTCAACAACCGGCGTTTCCCCTGCTGTCTTTAATCTTGGTGGTGTTTCATCTTCTGGAGCAATATCAAGGTTCTGTGCAAACCTCACACCCTTCTTCCCTTCGCCGTCTCCATTCTTCCTCTCCTTGATATTGGATTTTGAAGGAGCGGATTTCGATGCTGATGGTGTTGTTTCGGGCTCTCGTTTGACCACGATGCGGCCGATCCCTTCCGTGTCGTCTCTTGACCCACCATCGTCCGCTTTCTGTTCCGCCTGCTCGGTAAAACGGGATTTAATGCCCAGTTTCTGTTCCAATTCGAGCATACGCTGACGGTATTCGTCAGTCACAATACGTCCAGTAAACCTCCCAAATCTGTCCTCGTCCTCGTCATCGTCATCGTCGTCATCGTCGTCATCATCGTCACCGTAGTCGAAGCCACTATCATCATCTGAGTCGACGTCTTCAAGCTCCAGCTCAGCTACCACGGCCCCGACTTCGCCCATGCTATATTGCAACATTTGCTGTCGTAGGGCCGCATCTTCAGGATCCTCATCTTCTGGGATAACGGGTGTTCCATGACTGATGTTCTCTTGTTCCTTTGCAGTCCTCATTATCCGGTCTACGCGCTTGGCTCTCATCGACATTTCAGCTGGCGGATTTGAAACCTCGACGTCTTCCGAGAATGACACGTTCTTCTTGACTGACGCCGCAGGAAGTGTTTCTGAGGAGGCAGGGTGACGTGAAGCTGCGGGTTTCGGTTCTAATGATGTTGGGCTGGACTTCTTTCCTTTCGATGAGACTATTGATTTTGCTTCTGCTGCTGGCGTTTTTTTTTCAAGGCTGTCAACCCCCGCCTTCTCCAGGACCTCCTTGACCCCGGGTAGAGCCTCCCCAGGTTGGTTGAGACGATATGAGACAACATTATCCTCATCGTCCAACTCCTCTATAATTTCTGTGATGGATTGGCCAGCCTCATCTACAGCGTTCGGTTGGTTCACCACAGCAATAGCAGCGTACTTGTCTTCGGCTGCTTCCAACTGCTTCTCCAGACTCGCAACATTCTTACCAACGTAGTCGATGCGCCGTTGCAACACGTTGATAATCTGACTTCTAGGCTTCAACTCCTGAATACCGAAAACCTCGTCAATCTCCCTGCCGACCAATAGCTCACCGTCAAACTCAGCATGGATGTGGCGTAAGTCGTCGGGAGTGTACGGTTCTCTGACAGCTTCAACCTCTTCCTTCAGAGCCTCGTATTCTGCATCCCAAGTTTGCCAATGCTGCAAGGTCTTTTTCAGCTGGCATATATTTTCTTCGAGTTGCAGACGGCGCTTCTCAACGCCGAGAAAGCTGTCGTTGACGCCGGACATGGCTGTCTTGAAAGGTTCAGTCGGGCCGTATGGAGCTAGAGGCAGCTTAGGGGAAAAAGTTGCAGACGTCTCAGGGCTGTTTGGAAAACTTGCAGGGGTGGGGACCAGCGTGAATGTGGGTGAATAACGGGGGGGTAAGTGCCTGGCGGTTGAACGCCGGTTAATTTGGTGCGGTTCACGCCTGCCTAAAACAGGGTTGGCCTCGACTGTCGTCAACTTGGCACTTGGCAGTGGGCACAGTCTCTCACAGGTTTGGCTACGAGATTGGCATCAGACCAAACTCGGTGTGACGCTTTTCGCCCAAGCCATGCTCAGGTATTCGCATACAGCCGAAGGCGTAATTAACAGGCTATCAAGCCACAGTATTGGTCTCCATTGATTGTGCGGCGTATTTCAAGGGTCGACGTCCGGCCGACAACTTACACTTCGACCAACACGTCCCAACATGCCGTGGTCACGTTGACGCATCAAGATGGCTTCCCCAGAAACCGAGTCGCTTGAGGCTGAATGCCTCTGCGGCTCTATTCACTTTACATTTGATATCCCGGTGGCTTCGCTTCCACTGTCAGTATATCTCTGCCACTGCAGCATCTGCCGTCACGCAACCGGCGCGCCGGCCGTTTTCCACTCCGTTCTTCCCAAGAACACAACACCCAATTTCATCCCCCCTTCAACTGAAAGGAACTTGACTTCTTTTAAGCCCGCAGAAGACTGTACTTATGACTTTTGTTCGACATGCGGCTGCCACGTAGCCGGCGTCAGTTTCGACCGCAGGGAATGGACCATCGCGACCTCTATGTTCAAGGACCACGGACCGGAGAAGTTCAAAATCATCTCGCACGTGTTTTCTAAATCTGGCCCTGGTAGCGCCATACCAGCTGTAGTATCCAATATTGATGGCCGAGAAATCAAGCACTGGAACCCGCCCGACGATGACCCAAGGGCAAAAGTGAACAAGCCAACAGCAGAGGCCGGACCAACTGGCGAGGACCGCCTCCGAGCCCAATGCTACTGCGGCGGAGTTTCATTCACATTCGGCCGTCCAAATGGTGAGGTTCGCAACGACACATTCATGTCTAAGTACGTGTCTCCCCGCGACAAGAACAAGTGGCTGGCTGTATATGACGTTTGCGATGACTGCCGTCTTGCCAACGGCACTCATGTGGCAGGATGGACTTTTGTCCCCCTGATGCTTTGCGACCCGCCCATCAAAACTGACTTGAAGATTGGAACCGCCAGGACGTATGCCTCTTCTTCGGGTGTCTTGCGATCATTCTGTGGAACATGTGGTGCGACTGTCATGTACTCCTGCGCGGCACGAATGCCTACGGAGGAGCAGACCGTTGTTGATATCGCAACCGGCATTTTGAGGTGTCCCGAGGGTGTTATGGGCGAGGACTGGTTAACGTGGAGGGCGGGACTAGCGTTTGAGGAGGCAGGTGTTCGGTATGACAAGGGATTTCATCAAGCGTTGAGAGATGGAATGAAGGCGTGGTCTGAAGAAAAGTATGGTGAGGCGTTGACGATGACTATTGAGTAATGAGGTGAGATGGTGTATTTTGTTGCATGGCGAGGGTGCATTGGGTAGCAGGACCGATGACGCGATGTGAAAAGAAGCCGAGTATTTGCGACGTTTTTCAACGTGGCACGATGAAATTGGGGTCGTGTTAGTGGCTCGCCCATGAGCCATCCTGTGAGCTTTGAGCTGCGAGGTCGGCAAGTGCCGCCTTGCCTTCGGCCCTCCGCAGGGCTTCTGCCAGCCCCGAGGGTATCCGCTACGTATTCCACTAGCCCAGTATCTCGACTAACATTCGAAGGGTTTAAGAAATTAATAGGTAGATATCGCGCATATCAAACCCCTTCACGACGATAATTGAATGAAGCATAACAGGGGAGACAAAGGAAGAAGGAAAGGAAAAAAGACCCAGACGAGATGAGCATACATACTCATTGCTTGGCGCTGGCGCTGGCGCAACAAGCCCACTGGTTCTCCATACATAATAGTTACCCCGACGCCAGCACCACACAGCATCTAGCACAATTTGTCTCACCCACAGCCCATCCAAGCTTACAGGCATCAACAGGGTCAACCAAATCGATGCAGAATGTATCGAGAAGGCCCATCGTCAATATACTACACCTCATAGCGCGAAACGTCTCCCTGCGCGCCATGACAACAGTGAACAGGACCTACAATGTGAGCGAACCTAGTGCCTCTCAATCTCAATGAGTCGACTCTAACCTCCAGGTTTCCTAGGACGCGATTGATGCACTCAACTCACTTCAGACCCCTTACGCGGTGATTGAAGAGCGTCGCAAATTAGGCATAAAGCCTGATGCGTCATCTATTCGTGAGATGAGGGCGTATCTCGCCCGGATAGGATACACGGCATGTGCACTCCCCCCCAAGTAACCTCCCAACATCGCCGCTACATAACTGACAAAAGACCTGCCAGCCTGCCGACCTAGACCGTCTCAACATAGTCCACGTGGCAGGGACAAAAGGCAAAGGAAGCACCTGCGCCTTCGTAGATTCCATCCTCTCCCAGTACCGACGCAGCAAGTCCACGCCTGGCAAGACCGGGCTCTTCATCTCGCCTCATCTCATTGCCGTCCGGGAACGCATCAGAATCAACTCGGCACCCATCTCAGAAGATCTCTTCACCAGGTACTTTTTCCAGGTATGGGATCGCCTTGGCGAGTCCAACGCATGCCCCGAGGACGCAGTTTCCGGCTCGCGGCCCCTGTACGCCCGGTACCTCACGCTCATGAGCTGGCATGCCTTCTTGCAAGAAGGTGTTGACTGTGCGGTGTACGAGACGGGCATTGGAGGGGAGTTTGACGCTACCAACATTATCGAGCGGCCCGTGGCTTCGGGAATAAGCACGCTCGGTATCGACCATGTTTTCGTGCTCGGGGATACCGTGGACAAGATTGCCTGGCACAAGGCGGGCATCATGAAGACGGGGAGTCCGGCTTTCACGGTTGAGCAGGTCCCCTCTGCGGCAGAGGTCTTGCAAACCCGAGCCAAGGACAAGGGCGTGGATTTGAAAGTGCTGAGTGTTGACAAGAGGTTGGCCGGGGTCAAGATTCGACCAGATGCCTTGTTTCAGAAGAAGAACGCTACACTGGCAATTGCTCTCGCAGAATCAGCATTGCGGAGGCTGGGCGTCCAAGTCGGAGACAATGAAACGTCATTACCCAAGGAATTCACCGACGGCTTGGAAGAGACGGTGTTCCGCGGCCGGTGCGAAGTAAAAGTCGAAGGAGGCGTAAAATGGTTCGTCGACGGCGCCCATACAGCTGACAGTTTAAAAATGTCAGCCAAATGGTTTGCCGACGAAACTTCAAACAGGCAGGTTTCATTTCCCGCAACTATGGTGTCCATACCGAGCACATATGCATCACCCAAGCTAACACAAACCTTCCCAGTTCTGGCCCACGCATCATGATATTCAACCAGCAGGGCCGCACCGAAGCAGTCGACTTCCTCACACCCCTTCAAAAAGCAACATCCCGTGGCTCTCTCCCGTCCTTTGACCACGCTGTCTTCTGCACAAACGTGACATACGCCAAGACGGGATACAAGCGGGACTTTGTTAACCGCGGCATCGACCCCAAGGAGATTGAGACGCTGTCCGTGCAGAAACGCTTCGCGGACAAGTGGAGCGAGCTTGACCCGGGTTCGAAGGTTGTTGTGATACCTACCATTGAGGAGGCGTTGGATTATGCGAGGCGTGTTGGCGAAGAGGAAGGCACCCAGGCGGTGGCATATGTTACGGGGAGTTTGCATCTGGTTGGCGGTGCACTGGGGATATTGGAGAAGGCGGATGCCTTGTGATTTGCCGTTCTTTTTGAGTTCATTACTTCAGTTGGTGATATACCTTGTGTTTGTGAAAGTGTTGCAGCTGGGATCATGGAACGAGCCGTCTATAATAGACCATCGGGCTCTAGAACCCGTAACACACCACCCACGAGGTGCATGCTCCCCGTGACCAGAACCTTGCCATTCTCCTTGTTCCGTACGAGGTTCCTGGCATGCAGAACCGTATCCTCAATGTTATCAAACACCGCCGCATCGCAAGCGGGCACAGCGTCCCTCATCGTCTTCGCAGCGCCTTCCTGGACAGTCACATCTCCATCTCCGACCCCCTTCAGCTCATTTCTGGTAAACACGGCAGACTTGAACACCTCCCACCCAGTCACCTTGTTTACCTCGCGCACAAAACCCGCCAGCAACTCGCCCGCGTTCCTCTCCTGCTGGTTAAACACCAGTACCACCTCTTCGCCCTCTTGGACATTCTCACGCAACCACCTGGCCACCTCGGCCAGGCTCTCCCTCGTATGCGCCCCATCAAGCAGCCACGTTTGTTCGCCGTCGTGAACGACCTCGCAGCGACCCCTCAATGTAGCCTCTCTCAGCCCGCTCACCATCTCACCGGACAAGTCTTCCAATCCTCCACCGCCCATGTTCAAATGTTCCCTCACAGCCAACACAGCCAACGCCTGGTTCATCTTCTGAAACCCGCCTTTCAAATTCCCCTCGACCCCACCCCACGCCGCAATCTCCCCAGGATCAACCTCAACAAGCGTGGCATTCTTCTCAGCCGCCCTCTGCCTCAGCACGCTCATCACACTCGGCTCGGCCCTCACCGTAAACCCCTTCACCCCGTCCTTCAGTACCCCGGCCTTGTGCCACGCAATCTTCTCAACTGTATCCCCCAACATGGCGACATGATCCACGCCCAACTGCGAAATCACCGCCGCGGAAACGGCGCTCGCGGGCAGGACATTCGTGGCATCGTACTCCCCGCCGATGCCACACTCCATTACGACGTTCCTCACCCCCTCCCGCAGAAAGACGTGCCACGCCATAATGGTGAGAAACCTGAAAAAGAAGGGTTTCGAGCCCGGCCCTTCTGCAGCGGCAGCACCCTTGCCCTCCTTCCTCGCCGCCCCTGTAAACCGGTCCCAGAGCTCGAAAAACGCCGCGGCAAATAGTTCCTGGGAGACGGGCTCGCCGTTGATTGCGATTCTCTCCCTGGGACTGACGAGGTGCGGGCTCGTGTACGTCCCCACGGTGCCGTACCGCCGCAGCAGAGAGGTCGCGTAGGCGCAGACCGAGCCCTTGCCCTTTGTGCCCGCGACGTGGATGTGACGCATGCGGGAGAGGTCGTCGGTCGAGTATCCCGCGCGGCCTAGCCATTGGATGACCTCTGGGATAGCGATGGCATTCAAGTCTTGGGCCTTGGCGTTGCTTTGTTCGGGGGTGTTGCCAAAGAGTTGAGTGGTGGTGCGGTTGGACTGGAGCTCGGTGAGCTTTTGGAGGGCGTCTTGGTAGCTGCGGGACATGACGCTCATGAGTCTGTGGGTTCGAATTGGTGAATTGGCCAAGTGAGGAGCCGTGGACTGTGTTGTTGGACGAGATGGGTATAAATATGAAGATCGGAGGCGGCATTGATTGAAGGCGCGGCTCGTGGCCATGGTGATGATGGCGGGAAGACAGCTAAGCGGGGTGAGTTGCCACTACGGAATTATGAAGAGAAGAACATGATGCGGGCACGTAAGTTTGCATGTTTTGGCAACATGGCAAAGCCGTTGTTGATGAGAACTCTGAGCAAGCTCCTCCAGGTGCAAAGGGACTCATTCACATTGTGGGTCCTGGCACAACACATGCCGACGCCTCCATACATCCCTCGTCGTGCATGACTGGAGCTAATATTGAATTTGCAAATGACCTATGAAATCGCCTCGATGTCTATTCATATCTAGTACACGAGTCTATGACCCTTTTTTTTAACGGCCTGCCCCCACCACCAATATACAGGATAAAGAAGACTTGTAATTAATCTACTCTCAAGCTCTGGAGTCTCGCTTCCGTAGCAATAACCTTGACATTGTGTTAGCATTGTTGACAGTCATTTTGAATTCAGCGTGGCATATCGTGTACTCACATCAAGTGCTTGCTGGACTTCCAACACCTTGCGTACCTCGCCCAACCAATCTTTGCTGAGCGTCTTAGCCCATCCTTGCAGACTGTTCATCTCTCGCGCGGCCGAGTCCAAATCGCCCTCCTCTAGATAAGTTTGTGTGCGTGTCAGAATACTTTCGACATCGTTGCCCTCGGCAAGACCTTCCTTCTTGAACATGACATGGCTGAGGACCCAGCTGGAGGCGTGACTGGCAACACCTGCGTCATCGGGCAGAAGAGAAGCTTTCCTGACCTCAGTTGCGACGCGGCGGAATCTGTCAATCAGTAGGGATGGACTGGAAACACCACGCTGGTAAGCAAGAGGGTTGAGAGAAGCAATGGCAGCATCGACAACAGGGTCGTCCCTGGCAATCTCCTTCAGGGCTACCAACTCTCGGATAAATGGCTTGGGGTGAGTAGCGTTTTCTAGGCTGGCACGGACAGCTTCGACAGCAACGTGGAGCTGCTGAGTCTTGAGATTAGTGTCCACGACGCCGTTCCAACCAACTGTGAGCTTCTCCAATTCAGAGACTGCCGAGCTCAGGTCTGCGAGCTTGCCGAGACGACCTTCTCTCTCCTTCTCGACACGGTCCTTGACCTCCTGCACGAATTCCTTCTTCAGAGCCAAAGCCTGCTCCAAAAGCTGGTTCTGGAGTTTTTCCTCGTTGAGCTTCTTCTCTCGTTCCATCAACAGCTGGACACGTTCATCGTAGCTGTTGCGGACCGATTTCATTTCTTCCTCAAATTCTCGACGCCACTCAATCTCTTGAGACAGCATGGTGTTCTCAACACGCTTGATGAGTTCAGTGGCGGCAGCGTCAAACTCCTCGATTGAAGACTTGACCTCGTTAGCCGCCTTCTTCTCGATGCCCTTCTTCAAATCCTGAAGACGGCTGCCGATACGGAGAATCTCATTTTTGGCCTTGGCAATGGTGGTGGAGTAGCGACCATGGGCCCCATCAGCATTTACAACCAAGATAAGGTCGTTGAGCATGTGCACAAGATCTCGGACGATAGGGTCCTTGGCTTCGGAAAGCTGCATCAAGTCAATAGGCTCCAGGGGTGGGAATCGAGACGGCTCGTTGACCTCAGGTGCCTTAAATTCCTTCTTCGAAGATGGCTTGGATGAGTCGGCAGTAAGGTGCTCACCAACAGCCTTGGGAGTTGCCGTTTCGGCTGGCTTGGATTGCGCGGTGACGGGATCGGATGGCGTCTTGTCAGCAATATCCTTCTTCTCGGCCTGCTTGTTCACAGCTTTCACAGTAGCAGGAGAGGCACTGGAATGGCGAGAAGAGGCGTCGGAGCTTTCGGCCACTCTCCAAGAAGCGCCGCTTTGTGCGGGAATCTTGACTTGCTTGCCGGTTTCGCGGGATCGGGAGTCGTGGCTCACGGCATCGGGGAACTTCTTCTTGAACTCAAGCTCCTCGAGGTAGAGCACAGCCTGCTCTCCATATGGAATGTACTCGGTGAAGAAGTCATGGAAGTTGTCATTTATTCGCGAATACCAGACACCACCTGCGAAGCCAACAGCTCCGAGAACCATTAGTGTGAAAACGAAGTTTCGAAGTCTCTGGGAAAAGCTCTTCTTCTTCGCGGGAGGCTTGGTAGCCTCAGCTGGAGGAGGAGGCGGAGGCGGCGTCAAAGGAACGTTGTTGGTTTTCGGGGTATTCGCATCAACAACTTCGGCAGCTGGTGGAGGTGGGCTTCTTTCGGAGCTCAGGGTCTCAGACGTCGGCATCACGGGGGGCTTGGGAACGTCGGCATCTGGCTTTTTAGCATCGGCGTAAGATCTCTGTAAGGCCAATTGGTAGTTATTAGCCGCCATTGATTGTCTGGATCAAGCGTTCGCATTCTTGCGCATGTTTGCATCAAGGTTAATGAGGTCGGTCTTGGGGTTCAATTCGTACCGCTCCAAGCAAACCGGCTCGTCGCGAAGCCGCACTGGGCCATTGGCGGCCGGCAGCAGCCACAATGGGCTTGCTGCCAAGAGCCCTCGCTGACCGAAGCGATGATCGCAACATGAGGTGGGATATAAGCCAGCAGGGCACGGGTTGTGATGGTGGAATGAGTGACGGTCCGGAGTTGCGAGTAGGACAAAAACGCTCAGGGTAAAAGTTCGGCTAAAGACTCGAGCACAAACAAGCTTGCCGCACTCTAATCTGGGTCCTGACGTGATGCCGAGCGGCAGGAACCGGGACCTGTGACGCAACCACCATAGCATGCATATTTGACAGCCTCGATGCTTCAGACGCCACGCAGCTCGGGACCGGAAAATGTTTGCACAAAAAGATACAGGTCGACCTAGATGCAACATTTAAAAAGGAAAGAAAAGGGAAATTGGATAATTAGTCGCCTTGTAGGTTGGGGGTCAGCGTGTTAGCGTCGAACCATTGCTCCCGTCTTACCTGGCTGGATGGCTGTCGTCACTAGCGAGTGTTGGCCGCGCAACTGCTGCACTTGAGCACGTTCACTTCAGACGACAGAATCATTCCTGCTACCCCTCACATCTACTTGGGTTTCCTCGGACCGGAAGGATTCTATTTAACATTGATACATGTTGAAACTATTACATGTCCCCAGTGGAAATTGTCCACTGCTGACCCACGAACACTCTCTGACAGTAGCGAGGCAAAGTAATGGAGGACTCTGGTACGGGGCAAGAACAGCACAGATACAACATTGTGCGTGCGTGTTTATGATATTAGAAGGCAAAAGTAAGAACCAAGCGCGAAAAATGTCTCCGAAAAACAACCCTTCCAAAAGAACCCAAGACTCCAAGAGAGGAAACATACAACTTTCTGAGGCTTCCCAGCCGCAAGACAAAGGCTCAGCTCAACCGCCACTGCCAGCCTATTCTCTCCATGCCAATAGAGATCTGACTTGACCTATAAATATGCGTTTGGTGGCGTCTTCTTCCAACCCGTATAAAACCCACGTCTAGCCGCCTCAAGGCGGCAAACGAAAAAAAAAAAATTACCAAAACAATTTAACAGCTGCATGGCCCGCTCACGTTGGTGTTGGCAGTTTCGGGAGCCAGACTGACGCCGGATCGCTGACCGGGACGAGTATGTCGAGGCCCAGCTTGGTCTAGAGGAAGCTCCTTAGCAATGGCAGTGAATAGCTCGCGAACGTTCTCGGCCGTTTTCGCTGAGGTTTCAAAGAATAAGAGATTCGCCTCTCGGGCGTAGGCCGCGGCATCGGCGGTGGGGATGGCACGCTTATCGGGCTGTTCGGTAACCAAATCAAGCTTGTTTCCAGCCAAGGCGATGATGATATCCTCCTTGGCCTGACGCTGAAGTTCCTTCACCCACGCCTTGGCTTTGTCTAGTGATGTCTACAAAGTGCCAGCGTCGTTAGCACACTTGCGTCTAAAGGGCAGGATGATAGAGTACGGGGATGAATGCAGTGAGAGGTGAGGAGACCTGCTAAGAAGACGTACGGATTGCGTAATATCGTAGACAATGACGGCGCAGTTTGCGTTGCGGTAGTACATAGGGGCGAGGGATTTGTAACGCTCCTGTCCGGCAGTATCCCAAATTTCGAACTTGACTGTGGTGTTCTCATCGAGGGAGATGGTTTGTGTCAGGAATGCGGCGCCGATGGTGGACTCCCTGAAAGAGTCAAATTGATCCTGGAGACTGGGTCAGCTGAGTGAAATAATTTGTGCATGGCAGCTCCTGGCTACCATGATGGAACCAGGCCAGGAGAATGGGTTCCCATGTACCTTGACAAACCGCAGGACTATTGAGCTCTGCAAGTCTAATGTTAGCCGCCCCTGCAAGGCCTATTTAGCATGTATTGCATTGGTATTCACCTTTCCGACGGCGGATTCGCCTAGAGACACACTGTTAGTAGGGGGAGACTGGTGAGCTGGGAACATGGGCCTCGTACCAAGAAGAACGAGCTTGAACTGAGCAAAGCGGTTGTTCATACCGCGGGCGCCGGCGGTAGGGCCTCGGGATGACATGACTGCGGTGACTGCCTGACTGGCGAGTTGGCGTCGTCGGTTGGTAGAGTTGAGGTGGCGGTCGTCGAGATGTTGCGATCTGACCACGGCTCAACAACGGAGGGTCTTGATGGGTGATATGTCCCCAGGTTCGTACGGAGAAAAAACAAGCGCGGGCTCGGAAGACACAGGTTCAAACAAGTAGAGGACCGACGCGGATAGTTGTAGGACAGGAGAGAAAAGCTGCCGCCAAAGGTTTGGAAATGAGGTGTCTGGTGACGGCGGGTGATGGTGGTGCTAGAATGCTGGGCCTGCTTCGCGAGTGAGTCGGATCTCCGTTCCAAAGTTCGCCGTGTGTCCAGATTTGCGTACTCCGTAGTTATGAGGCACACATCAGGCGGGAAGCGGGAGGCGGTGGTAGGATTGTAGGTGCTCAGGTCTAGGTACCTAGGTACTTGGATGTGGTGAAGTGGCTTGGCGCCGGTTGCGTCGACATGGTAATACGCCGTAGTTACCGCATGACCCCAACGGGAGCCTGCCTACCCGGTACCCCATGATAGTCTTGACTCTTGACGCCAGACATCAAAAGTTACGTCGGCATGGTGCACTCCGCCTCATAACGCAGTATCTGGCAGCCCATCTTGCCACCATGTGAATAAACAATCTGTACGAGTACGTATAATGTAGGACGGATCTGCACAGCGACTGCATGGGTGGCTGAGTATGTACAAACCCATGCTGCTGCGTCCGTCTGTCCTCCAAAGACGGGCCCTCTCAGGGCCATGTGGTAGATTGCGGCAGGCACTCAGCGCGTGGTACTGGTTTGGTCATTGCGCCACCGGACAGTACAGACAGTACCAGACCGCACTCATAATAGTCTGGTAAGTCCTGCGCTACCTACCTACCTAGGTACTTAAGGTACTTAAGTATGTCCAGGGCAAGCGTGGAATCCCCAGGTACCAACCAAAGTACCTTCTCCGGACATCTGGATCCCCTAGACTAGGTCCAGCTGCCTGGCGCATCGATTAGATACCATCGATACCGAGGGTTCCTGTCCCTGCGCCCCTCGCTAAAAGTCACGGATACCCGAATCTCAGCTTCGCGGCGTGTCAACATAGAGTTGGCCACGTTTGCTCAACTGCTCACCCAACTTCAGCACCAGAGTCCTAAACGGCGAGTTTCTCTTTCCGAGACGCTGATTCTGGCTGATTGGGCACACTTTTTTTTTTGCCTTGCAGCTACTACTTCCCTTGGTCTTTTGTTGCACTCTCCTGTTGAGACGGCTTCCTGCGCTCGCGATGCCGGCCCTCGCAACGCCCAAGTTCCCCTTCCGGGACATCAACCTTAGGATTACCAACGATGCCTATACATTCACCTCGCCGTCGTCTCCCGATGCCCCTGCGCTGGTAATTGACCGTCCTACAGGTGATATCCGCCTGAGCGACTTCAATCCGCAAACTACCAAGCGGGCAACTCGGGTGTCGAGCATCGCTGGCATACTGGGCATTGTCCAGCTGAGACTCGGTATGTTCTTCTACCATGCTCTTCCCCCCTTCTCCCGGTGGTTGCAAGCCAGAGCTTCACCTCGCTAACTAGAAAACGAATACAGACAAATATGTCATAGTTATCAACAAGGCCCAACCCGTGGGCCGCCTCAAGGGCCACATGGTGTACAAGATCATTGCCGCCGAGATCCTCCCCATGCGTGAACGCCAGATCCACGATCCCGACGAGGATACCTTCATCAGCCTCCTCAACGGCTTCATCCAACGAGGGCCAATGTACTTTTCGTACTCAATCGACTTGACAAACTCTTTCCAACGCCAGTCGCAAGCTGATACCTCCAGCCCCCTGTGGATGCGAACTGACGATCGCTTCTTCTTCAACAAGCACCTGCAGTCAGACATGATAGAATTCCGTACCCGAGGCTCCAGAAGCCAACCAGGAAAGCAGGCAGCTGTTGACCCATACATCCTCCCCTGCATCTTCGGCATGCTAGAGATCAAGCCCACCAAATTTAAGAACACTCCCCTTACAATCATCATTATCTCTCGCCGGTCAAGGTATCGTGGCGGAACCAGATACTTCACCAGAGGCCTAGACGAAGATGGCCATGCTGCCAATTACAACGAGACAGAGCAAGTCGTTATTCTCAACGACAGTAGTTCGGGCCTGGGAGGCTACGCCGGCAGCAGCGATATGCAGAGCGGCAAGCTTGGTAGCGGTCCTGGCCAGGAGATGCAAATCATGTCTTATGTTCAGACTCGTGGCAGTGTTCCTACCTACTGGTCCGAGATCAACAGTCTAAAGTACACACCAAAGATCCAAGTTCGCAGCACAGAAGCTGCCTTGGCCGCTGCGCAGAAGCACTTTGACGAGCAGATTCGCATCTACGGCGACAATTACCTCATCAATCTGGTCAACTCCAAGGGCAGGGAATGCAAAGTTAAGGAGTCATATGAGCAAATGTACCGCTCGCTTGCCTCGGCGCCCAAGGAGCGTCGTGAAGCCGACACGCTCACCGATGAGAAGTTCCACACCATCCAACCCGGATCAAGAAACCAGGAGTTTGACCGCCTGCACTATGTCTATTTCGACTATCACACCGAGACAAAGGGTATGAAGATGCACAAGGCATACGCCATTACAGAAAGGCTGCGCGAGGAGCTGATAGCCCAGGGCTACTTCCGGGGCGTTGACGTGCCCGCCAACGTAGACGGCAAGATTGACGCCCGCAGCCTCCAGACCAGTGTCATGCGCACCAACTGCATGGATTGCTTGGACCGGACCAACGTCGTGCAGAGCATCTTTGGCCGCTACACCCTGAACCGCATCTTCGAGGATCTCGGTCTAATGCCACGTGGCGCCCAGTTCCGTGACGAAGACCCAGCTTTTGAGTTCCTCTTCCGCAACATCTGGGCTGACAATGCCGACGTTGTTTCCGCAACGTATTCCGGCACCGGCGCCATGAAGACAGACGTCACTCGCACAGGAAAGCGAACCAAACTCGGCGCCCTCCAGGACGGCCGCATCGGCCTTACCAGATACTTCCTCAACAACTTCCGCGACGGACCTCGTCAAGACTCGTTCGATCTTTTCCTCGGCGCTTACGATCCCAGCGCCACCAATGTCGGCACCAGCCTCATCTTTGTCGACAGGCGGCCTACCCTCATCCAGTCGATCCCCTACATCCTAGCCTTTAGCATCTTCATCGTCCTAGTCGGCATATTCACAAAACGAGCCCCGGACGCCAAAGTTCTCCCCATGCGTCTCTTTATTCTATTCTGGAGTGCTGTCGCAGCGTGGTGCTTCCACTTTGTCTGGACCCATGGCATGCTCTACGTGCGCAATTAACCCCCCCTTCCCCTCCTAAACATCTAGTTTACGTACATATGTTCCTTGCTAACATAGCGCAGGTCAACTGGCCGCGTTTGAATCCCCGTCCCTTCGCCGTGGACGGCTACACCGAGCACTACGGTAAAGCACGCAAGGACGCTATCATCGGCACATTTGTCGCCCGCCACGAGAGGGGTCTTAGCACGGCGAGATATCTTAATGCGGAGGAGGGCAAGAAGAGGATTGAATAGACATAGACACGTCTTGTGTGTTATCAAAAGGAGCAATCGCGGCCCGTATTTATTAGTTTTAGATGCTCATTTGTTGGCACCTATGTTGGCCATAATTCAATGCAATAGACGATGAATCCCCTATGTACAGTGCAAACCACGCAATGTGGCACGTTGACGTACAACTGATTTGGGAATTACAATCGTCATCTGGGTGTCTATTCTCTGTTCCGAAAGTGTCTGGTTCGCTAATGCTCAAACTACCGGCTATGCACCACCAAATATACAAAAAAAAGCAAAAAGAAGCGGGGTATCAAGTTACAACCTCGATGGGAAAAAAAAAAAGAAAGAATACGCTTGGACGCATGCTTCAAGCCGTAAGAGTATACACGTGATATCCAACATCTTCAATGAGAAGTAATCACAGCCACAAGAGCCATCGGACACCGTTCCATGTTCCCTTGCCCATGCCCAGGAATACTCGCAGGATCATCACCATAAACCACACGTACCACATGAACCCGACGAGAAGCCACTCCACTGTCAACCAGAGCGCTCGTCTGATCCATCGTAGACGCCGTCTTCGTCTACGGAGCATCTTCTCCATAATGTCTACCACGACTTTGACTTTAAGGGGCTGACCGAGCGCCAGGTCGCGGTTCGTCTCGTCTGCCAAATCAGCTGCTTTACGACTTTGTTCGGAGAGATCATCGGCAATGCTGGACCGAACGTCTCCGATGCGGTTTTGGAGCTGAGGACTTGTTCGGTAAGTGAGCCGATCAGCAGAGGCCTGCCACCGCCGACCCGAGTTTTGGATGGCGGTGCTGAGGGCACGGCCAGCTAGTGAGTAGAGTTCGTAGTATGCCGTTTCACGATCTCCTTGCTGGGCTACTTCGGGACATATCTTGGCTATGTCTGCCCAGCCTATATTTGCGCAGTTGCTGCCTGAGGATCGACCCGTCGCCGCTAAACTATCTGGACAGAAAGGCTTGTGTGCCTCCTGCGCTCGCCGGTTAATCTCCATTGCCTTGACGCCGGTACTGAGAACCAAGGCTCGCATGCGGGCAATCTCACGGCGAGTGAGTCGAGTCTGTTCTGTAGGCGTGGCTTTGTCTGCGATCGACCAGTGTCTGCTCTTGAACGATCGACCATCGTCTTCTGGTCTAGACAAGCTAAGCGTAGAGTTCAAACGATTGCTTGTGTCTCCGACATCTTCTGGCGCACTGCCTTGCCGTGACTCTGATTCTGAGATATCAGAATCACCCGGCTTGGTGGATCGACGTCCAAGTAAAGCAGAAGACGACGCTCTTCGAGGATCGAAATGAGGCGGACGAAGCATATCAATTCGAGATTGCTGCCGGCTACGATTTGCAGAAGCTGGTGAGCCCATATCCCCTTTGCTATTATTCGCGTTGTGTGTGGGATTAAGGTCTTGGATGTGATTGAACTGAGGCATGGAATCCAGAAAGTGCTTCGGCTGACTCTGATGGCCCGCACCATCGCGTTTGGAGGGCATCTGTGACATGTTTGTGGATGATCTAGAGCGGCCACGAGCCTTCTCACTCTCCGACTCGTCTGTAGTCTCATTGTCGGGTGTAGATTCACTCGACCCGTCTCTCCTCCAAAGCATGTCGCCTAGTTTTGAAACACCACCCCGAATAACAGTGTCGATTCGCGGTCCGTTGAATATGCCACGAAGCCCAGCCCCTTGATCCTCACTGCGAAGGCGAGTGCTTCCCGACCTACGGTGCGTTTTAGTCGGACCAAAGGGTGTTGGCTCCGATGCCCCCGTCCGGGGGGGACTGGATTGGAGCTTCTCGAGCAAATCTGGGTTCTCCGAAGGCGGACTGGCTTCTTTGGCAGACACATGATGGGTCTCATCCGGCCCGGGTGCTGGTTCACTAGCCTTGTTGTCACGAATGATCTGCTTGATCTTGATGATGGGATTCCTCGTCGGTGATCCAGACCGACTCGATTGGTGAAATGTGTTGGTACCTAGGGCGGGATCCGTGCCTCCTCGGGTAGGCTTAAGTTTAGGAGAGGTTGGTAGCGATGAGCCCTTGTAGATTGGAGACTTCTGAGGCCCTTCTGTGGCATCAAGACTTCGCCTCCCTGGCTCATACCGGGGTGGGGAGCCAAGGTAGAATCGGTCCAGGACAGGCTTTCGATCGGAATCGCCTGTGTCGATCAATGAACCCTTGCTACTACTGCTGTGGAAGCGAGTAGGCGGCTGCGACAATGGGTTCTTTTCTGGTGTCTTGACACTACTCGGGGAAACAACCGGCTCCTGATCAGATATTGCATCAAACAAATCTCGGTCGCGTACGTCCCTCGCAGCCGTCTCAAGCATCTGCTCCTGAAGAAGACCGTTGCTTGTCTTGGGTATGGTCTCATTAACACCTTTTTCCTCGCGAGACGTTCTTTTTGAGACACCGGTATCATTTTCGCTACTGGAAACATCAGAAATAGAATCTTTGACATGCCACCCAAGGTCATGGTGGATATTGTGAAGCTGGCCGCCATGGCGATGTGGAAATGCCCTGATATTATGCAGCGTTTGCTTCGCTGTATCTACCTTGGAGGTGTTTGAAACTGACGGGTTGAGATCATGGTCGTCTTGCATTGAGAAAGGAGGGATGACCTCGAGGGTGTCGACAGCCGTTTCGCGAGACATGGTCCGTGCCATGTTTGTAGTTGAAGGGAATATCTTGCGCCAGGCACGGTCCTCAATAAGTTCCTTGTGATTCTCTTGTTCCAGCCAGTACGCATCGGCTACTATATCACAGGGTTCAATGAACCAGTCCACCCGGGGCCTCCTCACTCGAGCCGCTGCCCTTGAGCTGTTATCCGGGGAGATTTGGCTACTTGGGTCATCCGCTCCTGGGAACCTAGGCAGAAGGGACCCGCTATCATCTGGATATGCTGCAAATGATGTCGCCCGTTCAACCACTTTGTCGACCCATGATTTAACGCACTCCAAGTCGCCAAAACCCTGTCTTTCTCCATCAATGACTTTCCGCTCGCGTGCTCGAACTTTGCGATTTCGAATGTATTGCAGCGGATTATATTGCCGCCCTAGAGGCACCTTATCCCCAAGGCCAAACTGGAAGGGTTTATTCGCCGTTGGGGAGACCGGGGGGCTCGAATACACCCGCTCAAGTCCTGGCTTTAGAGGTGGTAGAACATCAAGAAGCCTTCTGTATTGAGCCATCAGCTCTAGGTGATCCTTGGCTTTCTGCGCTCTGGCTAAAGTCGAGGACGAGAAGTGATATCGATAATGTGAATCATGCCCACCACCCTCGAAGCTCGACTCGAATTTCCCAGAGGAGCGTCTCGGAGACTGGGCTTGTTGATATCTGGGACTATTATTGTATGAAGACTTCCGCTGTTGCTGAAGGTGCTGTCGGAGATTGCTCCCTGAACTGCCATCAGGCAACGGCCCGAGTCGCGGGGGGGTATTTCGTGAGAAGTTTCGTCGCGAAGCGATACGTCGAGATTCGCTCAGGTTCAAAGCCATTTGCACAATTTGGGCTGATTCAGCATCATTGGCGGATTCTCCAGAAGTATGCGGTGGCTGGAACGGTCGCTCTGACTTTACTCTGGCGACATCTTTCTCAGCAGACCCGGCGCTTCGACTCTCTACGCTCTGAGGAGAGATACTAATCTTATCGCGCAAGCTTCCACCAGAACGCTCGTTCGGTTGTAGAAACTGCCTGTTATTCGATCGTGAAGGCTGCGGCGTACGTGGGGACTGCGGTGCCTTGCCGTTTGGTTGTAGACTGTCCCTTGCAGACCCTCGACTTGCATGTCGTCTGTCACCGGAAATCGAGTCGTGGAGTAAGAAGCCGCCGCCAGATTTGTATCTCGGTCTACGCCGTGTACTCCCTCCCCTATGTAGACCATCTCGAGTGTTGTGGTCTGCCTGTGCAGGACCAGAGCCACGGTGTTGTTGGCTACCGCCAGTGTAGCTCGGTGAGAGACTAGTGCCTGAGATGAGCTCGCGCCGACCACCGCTGCGACTCGACTCCCCCGTCTCGTAGCTATTCCTGGACCGACCCTGACTCTCTGCGGTCAAGAGACCGGTTCGGGAGTCGACGTGGCCCGGCGGTCTTGGTGCATCATGGTCCGCCATGGCGCCGGTGTTTGCCACATACTCCAGGCGCACAGTGGATGAAGCAGGCGGCTAGAGCTCAGGTGCTCCGGTTCACCATCTTCAGTCTCGAAGGGGAAGATACAGTGTACTGGTCTTCGGGGGAGAAGAAAAGCGTCACGAGGAGAAGGAGGCGGATCTGTTGATGGGTGTTTGAATCTGAATGACGAAGCTGGAGACGCCCCTTGAAGCTTGAACCACCGGAGGTGCTTGGAAGTGGATGCACACGACTCCATACAAGAGCGAGCGCGGGTGACATGTGCCGGGGCAAGAGCCACCGACGTCTACGCATGTAGGGAGTACCTAGTAACTACTGGTTGACGCCTCGCCTTCAGTTTGCATCACCTGTCACAGCAGTCGCAAAAGCCCGCAATCATTGACCAGTTGACATGTATGTACAAGACGTAGCCCTTCAAATGTTGCTTTCTCGACAGCCGGAACCGAGGGCTCTACGCAAAATCAACCAGTTGACCTCTCCCGCGTCATTCGCACCGGCTCGGGTAGCACAACGGCCCAACGGTGTGGCTGCAAACGTACCAACACCAGAGTCTTGAACGGCTTCCTGCAGCCACACACACTCCAGATGTCCCGGCATCAGCTGCCTAGCATGCAAGTGCGTGCATATCAACGCAGTACTGTATTACTGCGTCGCCCAACAGCTCAAGAATCAGGACGGCTTGCAGGAGTCGGCGTAAGACCAATCAGCAGACCCAATGCTGCTGCCAATCGTCATGCTGGCATGTGAGACTCGGACAAAGCTCCCTTCTCCAAAGAGCCTACGTTTGCTGATGTGCGCTGCCCTCACACATATGGTCAAGTTCATGGCGTATTCTCGTATAGGATTTCTATTGTACATGATTGTGTGGTGATGTACACTCTATGTCTATCCATACAAAATCATTCCAGGGACGTACACCGCCTACGCAGCAGCCGCGACATCACCAACTGCATCCTCGCACCTAACACAAAGCCCATCTTCCTGCGCAGCAAGGTATCTCCAACACCTAGAGCACTTCTCCCGTCGCGGAGGTAACACATGCACTGTACCCCCCGGCGCCGCAGGGAGCTCGAATTCCCGCGTGTAGCACCAGGCTGGTTCATCGTCCACTGCCCTGTTCACGTCCACATGTGACACTACAAACATCGCGTCAAGCTCGTCGAGATATTCGTCAAGCAGGGTTGCCAACTCGTTGTTCTCAGTGTTGATAAGAATGGAACATTGAAGCGAACTGCCTAGGGCTTTCGCCTCACGTGCTTGTTCCAAACCAGCCTTGACAGCACCATGGACAATCCCCAGGGACACTGCATCGCGACGGAGTTTGTCCGGATCGACTGTTAGTCGAGATGGATCGATCAGCGGTGACTTGTATAATTGTCGAGCTGGATGTTTCAAGTTGCTACGTGGTTGTTAGACTTTTACGACTCCCCAACATGCACCGATAATAAAACTTACACATCATGAACCATCCATGACGGGCGATGGGACCATGCTTCCTCAACTAATACCGGTGTGATAGGTGCTAGCATGCGCAGGAACCCAATGAAGATGGGTTCAAGGGCGCCCCCGCCGTCACCGCAATACAGACGATCCTTGAGCGCCTCGAGATAGAAAGCAGACAGATCAGTTGCTACCCAGCGATTGATAAGGCCTGTTGCCTTGTGGAACTCGTAGTTATTGACAGCCTCCCAAACCTGAGCCATGGTGTCGGATAACTGCGCAATGGCCATTTGATCGAGCTTGGTAAGCGGAGCGCTGCGGCTGGACTCGTGCAGCGACCCGAGCACCATCTTCACAATGGTACGATACTTGATGAGCGCGTTGTGAATTGGTTGCAGGATAGAAGGTCCAATCAATATATCAGACGTAAAATCACAACTAGCAGCCCACAGTCGTAGAGCATCCGCACCAAGGGCGTCGAAACGAGGCGCGTCTTTGCTACCACCTTTGCTTTTTCCCTTCAGCGGCGGCAGCAGTCGCCCATCTATGACCTCTTCAGGAACAATGGTATTGCCAAGTGACTTGGACATCTTCTTTCCCTGGGCGTCAAGAGTGAATCCGTGAGTAATGAGCGTCCTGAAAGGCGGTTGGATGTCTGCGTCCGACACACCGTCCGCCTTTTGCGATGCAACGTACGTTAGCAAACTCGATTGAAACCAGCCGCGATGTTGGTCCGAGCCTTCAAGATAGACGTCGACAGGCTGCCCGACTTCCGTCCAGCTGGTGCCGCTGTCGAACCATACATCCATGGTGTCTGTGCCTCTCCAATGTCTGCCCTGGAGATTTGCCGGCACCCAGGCAGGATCGTCAATCGGATCAGAGAACCACGCCTGTGACGTCCGCTGCTGCATCACAGAAATAATGTGCTCGATGGTTTCTTCGTCCATGACGGCATTGCCAGCCTCATCGTAGAGGGCGGGAATTGGAACCCCCCACGAGCGCTGCCGCGAGATGCACCACTCGCTTCTGCCCTTGACAAAGCTCTCTAGACGAGATCTCCCCGATTCCGGAACGAACCGCACGTTGCTCAGTGCCTTCAACGAGCCCTCTTTTATCCGTCCCACATCCGCGAACCATTGCGCTGTTGCTCTTAAAACAACGGGCTGTTTCGTCCGCCAGTCGTACGGATACTTGTGCTGGATATCGTGCGTAGCGAGAACGTCGTCCTTTATTAATTCCAAGACGGCCTTGCCACCGCCTTCCAAGATTGAACGGGCGCCGGTGAGCAGCTGAGGCCGATCGGGGTACGCCTCCTGCGTAAAGAATCCTTCGTCTGTAACAGGAGCAAACGCCTCGATTCCAAGCCTAGCACACGCTTCATAATCATCCTGACCGTGTCCGGGCGCCATATGCACCAGCCCTGTACCCGAATCAGCAGATACAAAGTCGGCATGAACAATGGGTTGCTCTGCCGCTAGCTTGCCGCGCAGCGCATTTCGATATCTCAATCCAGCTATTTCCGAACCGCAAATCGAGTCGTCCACGACCTCAAACGGGGGCAACAGTTCGCGCATAGCATCAACACGGCTGGAGCCAACCAAAAGACCATAGTCGCCAACTCGTAACAACGAGTACAGCAACTTGTCATGAACGGCGATGGCCTTATTAGCAGGGAGGGTCCACGGGGTAGTCGTCCATATAGCAGCGTATATAGGACCGTCAAAGCCAGCAAGGGCCGGTATCGAACTCAAGTCCGAAACAATAGGAAGTCTGACATATGCCGCATGAGAGACATGGTCTTCGCGATACTCCAACTCGGCTTCCGCCAGCGCCGTCCTCGACGAGACGGACCAGTATACAGGCTTGTGCTTGCGGTAAATCAGTCCATGGCGCACCATTTTCTGAAAGACCCTCAATTGGCGTATTTCGTATTCGCGGTCCATTGTAGTCCATCTGTTCTCCCAATCGGCCATGACCCCAAATGATTGAAATCCCTTCGCTTGTTCGGTAATGGTCTTGCTAGCCAGCTTTCTCGCCGATTCGCGCACTTTGACGGGACTTAGTCCCCCTGCGGTGTTGGACCCCAAGGCTTTCATCTCAATTGGGAGACCATGGCAATCCCAGCCTGGCCTGTACACTACTCGCTTTCCGTTTTGCACCTGGCTGCGAACAATCATGTCCTTGAGGATCTTGTTGAGGGCATGGCCGATGTGTAGCGGGCCGTTGGCGTATGGGGGGCCATCGTGCAGGACGAATGGGTCGTTCTGGGGCCGATTGCTCGTCTGCCATTGGTATAGGTCGTCGCTGCAGTCTCGAAGATATCGTTGCTGCAGCTTCGGATTCGGACGTGCCCTGTACCAAAAAGTGAGCGAGGTGCCTCGACTCGTGCGACATCCAGCGGGCTTGCATACTTACGGAAAACTCGACTTGGGGAGCTTCAAGGTCGCTTTCCATGACTTGGACATCTTCGTCCCTGTGTCATGGCCCAGGACGTGCTGGTCGAGCTCGGCCGTGGCTTGTCAAGGCACGTCGTCGCAGTCCGAGAAGTTGAGAAATTTGTCACTTTGCGGCGAGCCGACCAGCTTGAGCGCGTCTGGCGTTGGGCTGCCAGACCCCAGAAGAACTCGGGGGTCCAGTTTAGCGCACTTGACAGCATGACGTGGGGCAGGCAGTACCAGACATTATACTGATGCTGGTCTGGGGTCTGGTGCAACTACCACAGCCCCCGGGACCATGAACTTCGCATCACAAGCATCCGGTAAAGCCAGCACAGCATGGCGCCCATACGTCGCTATTTACGAATCACAAAATATTCTGTCCTAGAATGCCGCATATACCTAGACAACCCTTCACTCGCGCAGTCATGGCTTCTCAACCCGCGCTATGCCGTTCTGCCTCGCATCATTGATAACATCCGGCCGCTCGTGCTTCCCAAGCTCCGTGAAGAAAAGGAACGAAGCAAGAAGAAGGGTTCCAAAAAGAAAAATATCAAGGACGTGATTGTACAAGGTATGCGGGCACCGGGCCAATGAGACTGGGGGTTTCCTACTGAAAAGCCTACAGACGATTTTGAAGTGTCCATGTTCTTGACCGAAACGTCGACCCGTCACTCTCTCCTGACAAAGAAGAAGCATTTTCGGGAGAAGGGTCCCCATATGATGCAGTCTAATTCCACAAAACTTATAGGCGAGACTAACATCGTTCCTGTTGATGTTGATGGCGGGAATGAGGTGCCTGGTTTGCGGGAAGAAGACAGCGACGACGGCGACGACGTGAGACTATCAGACATTCCCGTTGCCAGCGCTCAGACGCGGTCTAAGAGACACAGGGACAATGTCAATTCAAACGCAAGAATCCAAAACAGTCATGTAGAGGCAGAAGGGCAAGATGCTATTGAAATCGATTCCGATGCAGACGAGCCGGCGTTGAAGCGGACACGGTTTCCCGACGCCACGGACGAGGATGAAGACGACGACGACGACGACAAGAAGAAGCTAACCATGGATGTGTCTTACGAAGGATTCGCTATCTACGGGCGTGTGCTCTGTCTCGTCGTGAGGAAAAGGGAAAACAAGACCCCACGACCTCGGCACGACGGCACCAACAAACCTGAAGGCCAAGCCAGTATGGAGAACTGGATCACCTCAACGCAGATCCCAGTCGGTGAAGATGTTGCCTGAAATATGGCATTCAATGACTCAAACGCACACTCTCTACTCCGTATAAAGTCGAAGTATTGTACTCATACCCAAGTCAAAACAGCGTCAGAAACCGAAATCGCTGTTCTACCAACATGGCGTAATTCGTCTGATGACGATTGTCTCCGTTGTTTCCCAAACAACTTGCCCAAAACACTAGGGCGTGCAGCGTTTGCGTGCAGCAACCACGTCCACGTCAGCCATTGCTCCGTACGGGCTCCTTTTCAAACAACCTTGTGAAGCTCCTCCACGCCAAGACAAAAGCTGAACATGCTGTCGAAACAGCTGAATTGCCCCGCACGGAGAAAGTGTGTGATCCTGACGCATGACACCTTCCTCTCACACAAAGCAAAAGAGAAACACCTTGCCAGTCGGCACGATCCGTCATTTCAGTCCCCAGAAGGACAACCAGCATGAAACTCCCCCGGCCAGAATGCTGTACATCCGACCCCTTACCAAGAGGAAGCATCGGCTTTTGCACAAATCTCCATCCTTAGCAAACACCGGAATTGAGGGAAAATGTCTCCAAACCGAAAAGTAAGTTTGTGATGGAAATTACTCCGTACTGGGAGGGGAGGAGGGGTGACGAGCCAGGGGTTCAAAAGCAGAAGACGTCTGATTGGCGCGATTGCAACCAACATGCTGGTCGACTGAGGTGCGGAGGTGCGGAGGTGCGGAGGTGCGAGGATATTGTTTCTGAGACCTCCTTGCCTTGACTAGTTTCGACGTCACAACCCAGGTAGGCAATCAATCGCGAAAGCTGGTCATGTGGAAGGCATCCTGGACAGGGATTCAACGGGATGATGCGTTTTACCGCTCGTTTCTTGGTGTGGAGGCCATGGTCATCATCGCCGTCCTCGCCGGCCAATGTCGCCGTCGCTCTTCATTTAGTCTAGGTCTTTTTTCTTTCTTTCAACTTTCCAGACTGCTCGAAATATCGTCTTTGCCCATGATTTTGTCCGCTGGAGTGTGCCGGTCTCGTCCCATCGTTAGTTTCGTCACATGGGTGTGTAGCACAAGTCACGTAGCATCAACCTTTAATCACGACAGTGTCAATCTCATTTCCCAGGGGTGATTATCACATTGTCCCTACCACTACCCCCAAAAAACATGACAAGTGGAGCTGGGAGTTGTCATCACAAAAACATGCGTCTCGTGTCTCGTCTGACCAAGAGCTGACTAGTTCTGACTCGATAACTTCTCGGTAATCAGAGTACCTAGTTCCCGTCCCTGAGCCAAAGGGAGGGGGCAACGTCATTGGGGATGCTGGGGATAGTCGACTCTCAAACCTGGCCCAGTCTGAAGAGCCGAAGCTACCCAGGCTAGGTAGTCCTCATGTAGTTACATATGGCCAAAATACAGTGGTGTTAAAAGCATGTTGTGACACATTGCCAAGGGTTGACGCCTCGAAACTTTGCAGTATGCCATGTGTACTTGTTGCCCAAGTATCTGTTGCTTGTAGAGCTGTACATCGGCGTCCGAAGGTGAGGCGCTGGATATTGGAAACGCTGCCCGCGGACGCGCCAATGTGGCCTGGACGGCTCGCGAGGTGGACCGATATCTTCATGATTATGGCGTCAAGTAGTTATTATTGGCATCAATTCCGACGTGTCCGTCTCAAGACCACACCCACATGCATCCACGGCAGCTGGCCGGCTCGGATGGTGGATGCGTAAGACGCCGCGGCCGGTGCGGCTTATCTTTCGATTTTGTTGTCGTGATTGATTCCGAGGACATGCCAAACCCTTGCAAGATGTGGTGAGCCGTGCATGTTTGCATGTTTGCATATGGGTGTGCCTGGTGGCGTGGGAAACGGGCCATGTCCAGGCAAGGCGCACGTTTGTTCAGCGCGGCGGACTGGGCGGACGATTACACACGCGAGCGGAATAAAGGCGTCCTGGATATTGCAAAGGAGCTGCGAAGCAACAAGCTTCCTTTTTATGCCGCTTGACCAAACAGAGAGCATGGCAACCATATCCTGATTTTGCCGATGGGATACCGCCGAGTACTTGCCGCACTGGACTGGAGCTTGTAAGTTGAGTGGTAACGAAGCAAGCAGAAACGGCTCGAGGCTCCATATGTCCAGATGAGAATCAACGCTGCATCGCTAGTCGTTGACTCGTCTCAGAAGGCGAGGCCCTTCTTCTTTTTCTGGTTCCCAAAGGTCATGTCGTAAAACAGCCCAATATGCAACGAGCACAAGGACTCGGAATGTATGCCGTCCTTCAGCCAGCCAGGACAAGCCGTGAAGAATATCGAACGATTCCACATGTTTGAGACCTCGTTGCGTAAGGTGTCCAATTGCCATCTCGAAAGCCGACTCGGCCGCATCTCTGCACCACCAAAAAGTGAGAAACGCTCGGCCAGGGGCCAACAGGCGCAGTGATTGGCTACAGTCCTTGTTTCCACGTGGCGGCTTTGAGCTCCAAATGTTGTGGCTTGCCTTGGAATACGGAGTACGGGTGCAAGGCGCCCTCCGTACGTATAATGGCATGATTACAATCACCACGGGTTATCGTCGATGCTCGTGGGCTACGCATCGCAAAGTGGTCAGCAAGTGAAACCACTCCAGGCACGCCATGACCTGGAATATCCCGTGAGATACATACGGTTTCGCCGGAATTTCACTCCGCTTTTGCCGTAAATAATATGGAGGCGACAGCCGTTACGAAGCCCGAGTGCATATGAACCGAGTGTGCTTGGATGGCTTATTGGCCGACGAGACTATTGACCCGCTACCGATTATCTTTGTAAATAGCTTCCGACGGGTGAGGGCGTTTGGCATTGAGATGGCTTTGATTGTGCTCCCAGTGCATATACGCTGCGGAATGCCAAGCCTGATGACATTGGGGCGAAAATGCACGGCCTCTTCACTTTTTCCAAGAGAAGGCGTCGAAAAGGGACGTCGGAACGGCTGATGGTCAGTGCGCCGCCGATTGAGGGGGAGTCTGGAAGATTGAGCTTGGAAGCGCAAGTACGTTCCCGGTCTTCGGCACTCCAAACTGGAGTTCTGCATGAAGTCTAAATCCTTCAGTATCATCGAGATCAGTTGAACGCCCGTGTCTCTGCATCTCCTGGTAGTGATACAAGGCTGCGGGGCCATGCCAATCCTCCAAGTTCGAGGCTGAGGAGTTCGAAAGCCGTCTCAACCTCGTATCCCTTTGAATGTGCGAAGGTGCAGCTTTTGTAACGGACCCACTTGTTCTGCGATACCTAGCCGGTACCTTTCTTGCAACAAGGTCAGCCACTAAACCTTCCACACCAAAATTATCATACTAATAATTCCGGCCTTTATATAATGGAGCCAAAAAGTGACATCGCGAGTATCTCAACAGCCGATAATGCGTTATTTGTTTGCCTCGAGCCGGCAGAGATTTCGGGCGGGCGACATTTTTACGCCCTTATCACAGCATAATCTTGTCCAACGAGGGAAAAGGGCTCAATGCCACGCTTGTCAAGGCTTTCAATGTGGTCAAAATTAGGTCACAAAGCCAAAAAACAGCGCTTACAGAGGTCTCCGGAATAGGGCCAAAAAGGCCCCGTACGCCCAATTCGGCTGCGATAAGTGCGAGGTAGCTTTGTGTAAATCTAAAGATTACTGGTACTTATATCATCATATAATTTCTTAGTGTGGTTAGGTACCTTTTAATAATTGGCTTCTTATTGGCCCATACCCCGGTCCGCTACAAAAGCTGCACCTTCGCACATTCAAAGGGATATTTGGCAGGTCCATGCCGCGTCATGACCAAAATGTGACACACGCCAGTGAATTAGCATGCATGGCCCTGCTTGACTTTTATTCCAATATACACAAAAGTATTGTCAAAGTCTAAGCGTCATCGATTAAGGTTCTCTTGGCGGAACCGGCATCTGCCTGGCCATGACAATAACATTTTTCACCAGCTTTCGGTTCATCTCCATTGCCGAGCGGGTGAGCGTACACCAACTGCCTCGAAGCCGAGACTTGGGATGAAATTGGTACCCTGGACGCCGGACACGCCTTGTATCCAGAAAAGCAAAAAGGCCTCAGCCTGAAACCCACGACATGGTCATGATCGTATGCAAGCCTGAAAAGGGATCCAGTGATGAGCTGACTGACGCTCGTCCAGGGCCTGGCGAACCAGCCTCACCAAGTCTCTCCGCAGTGGTACTCCCAACGATGACGACGGTGAGCCTTCAAACTGTCGTTTACTCCCCTTTGATCCATCCGCTGCAGGGTTCATCGATACATGCCGTCGCTTACGAAAGGAGCAAACGTGATAATTCAGATATTGAATCCCTTCTCGGGATGCAGCTTGCGCGACCGAGAGGTGAGACACACGTGTAATAAGGACCAGCTATTAGTGACACGCATCGTTTTCTCAGTCCGCGGCCGCAGCGCTGGACAATAGTGCAGCCTGACGCAACCCCGAACCAGGATATGCAGTGCATCCTGCGGGAACACCAGTGGTTCTGGAAGTCAGGCCGCGTCTTATGTACATATCACACCTGCGTGCGCAGAACCCAGAACCAGCGCTGCTGCATAACACTTCAACCCCTGTTTGATTAACCACCCGTGACCTAACATGGTTGATAGAGCAAGGGGACCTTGCTGTATCAGCGATGTAGGTATTTTAGGTGTGATATTGTTAAGTAATTAGCAGGGATATTAGCGAGCCCTGGTAGAGAACATGATCACCTGTAATTTTTTTTTCTCTTATAAAAATCAGGTACTTACTTCCCCCACCTCCTCTCTATAACTTATATTTCTTATTGGTCATATACCCCCCTATAAAGTCACGGCTGGTTACTCAAACAGGGGTTAGAGTGCACACGACTCGGCTCGACACAGGAGGCATCGATACGCCCGTCCCAGCTGGCTGGTTCAGAGACAAGCATCGGGGTCCAGCATCCCAGTTTCTGGGTCGTGCTTTTGCGGAGTAGCAGGGCCAGAACCCCCAGGCATTCGTCTTGGATAACTGGGATATTGGCATGTTGCACGAGGGCCAGCAATCTCTGCTGTCATAGCCGTCAGATGACTTACGATGCCGTCAGCCGTGAGCTGACACTGCAAAAAAAAAAAAAAAAAAAAAAAAAAAAAAAAAAAAAAAAAAAAAAAAATCTCTGCAAGATTTTGGGCCTGTCTCGGTCCCTCAGGAGTATCGGAATCATCATATTGCTGAAACTGGGAGGCTTCCATCCGGAAGGGTTTGAGGGCAGGCCGAAATTCCTCTCGTCGGTGCTGGGGAGATCCAATATTGCAATATTGATTGACTGCGCCCGAATAGAATGAAATGCCTACCGTTATGCATGCATAATCGCCCTGTGCTGAGAACGCCGCTGACAGTCTCTGTCACTGTTGGAAGCTTTGACTCGGCGACAGGGAAGAAAGAAGGAGAAGGAGAAAAAGGATACAAGACCAGAAAGCAATTACTCGTGATGCCCTCCCAAATCAGTGAGGATATTAAACTGCATTGAAGAAAAGCGGCCGTGCTCTTTTAATTGGCAATGTACGGGCGCATGCACGCATGGGCAAGCCTCAAGCCACGGAATAATTCATTTCGTCCTCATCTTGGCATCGACCACCCCTAACTTCCCATTTTGCTGGTAAATAATAGGGTGGCCCCTTAGGCCATGACCGAAGAACGCACAGCCCTAAGTAAAAACGTCAACTGCCCTGAAACAGGCAATGTTAAGTCAAAATCTGGTACTCCGTACAATCAATTGTGTGGCACTAGTAGAGGCGCGAAACAGAGGGCATTGTACAGATTACACTGTTTTAATCAGGCCATCAGCATGCGTCGTCGAAATTGATCTCAGCCACGAAATTATAGGCCCAGAGGACAAGGAAATGTCCCGTCAGGGATGGACGGTTCCGAGGCTGAAGAGATCATTCTCACTTTGAGAGGCAATTTTCTAACAACTTGGTTGTAGATCTGCATCACGATGAAACGGCGGTGAGGTTTAACCTTGGACATCGACCCAACCCACTACCCAATGGCTTTCTTGAAGCGTTGCTAATTGACGAAGCGATGACAACTAGCCCATTTTAGCAAGTCTATCCCAGATGTCGGCATAGGCTGATTGGGTATTCCGCAGGTGCGGTACTTTGAGGTAATGTGTTGAGGAACAGTGCGCGTGTACGGAGGCAGATGGATTAAGTTGCCGCCCGTCTCTATGATTTGCGGCATATGCTCAAATCTGGGTACGTAGGCAAGCTCTGAGACTAGGACACCATGGCCTCGTAGCATTTGTTGTAAAACATCAAACGCCTTTTGGACAGTGACTTCTGGCCACTGAGAGTAAATTGGTGCATGCTCATCGTTCGGCAACCTACCGAGCAACCGGTAGCATCATTCGTTCAATATTCATCCATGGCAATTTGTGGGTCGAAGGGGGCCTCTGGAATTAGAAAAAGAAGAAGAAAAAGTACCCATGCTCGTGAATCTTTGTTCAGCTATTATTACCCCGGTTCGGCTAGGACCCTTATGATTTCATTGTGGCTCTTTGTTGACCCGCTTATCAACTCCGTTGCTCATCTCCGGATTCCTGATGATGGGGCTAGAATCACAAGGCAATCCGACCAGTTGAGAGAGAACAGGCCCGTCACCATCGTCAAAACCCCACTGCTACCGAGCTGCATGTAGAATGTAGATGGAGCAAGGAGAACAGAGCAAGCACTTCTCCAATTGGAGTTGCGGTGGTTCGGATCTGCCTGCCAACTCAGCAAACAGAATGTCCACAAGGTGAGTCATTGCTGCAGCTGGCCTAGTCCTTGTCCTGCTTTTGAGTCCTATTATGATAGATTCAAGGATGGTGATTGGATTTTCGAGTTCGAGGTGCGAACCTAGCAGCCTGACGCAACGGGACCCAAATCCATGGGAAGGTGGTTGGGTGGTAAGGCTGCAGGACGAATGACCGCGTGATAGACTGGCAATACTAACCCCGGCCCGGGCCTCGGGTTCTCTCTGGTGACTGGCAAGGGTTGCCAAGGGCTCACCGTGATTTGATTGACGGCAATGCTCCGTACAGTTCTTCTGGATAGGGTTTCGCTGGGGGCTTCTCGAAAGGCTCTTAGTAGTACTGGTGCGACGAATGTCAATGGGCATCGACTGCCACTGAGTTGTCGATTTGGGTTGACCGACAAATTGTCGATGAATATTATTCGGCATGCCGCGGTAAGCTGGCGGTCAGCAGGATGGTCAAATGACACAAGCTATTCTCAATTATTCGCACTTGGAACCATGACTGCCATGTCATAACCGCAACGGGAACAAGGCTTGTCAATGGTAATGGCCAAGGCGCTGCTAGTAAGAAGGCTTAATTCTGAAGCACTCCCTAGCCGAACAAACAGTCTGAGAAACAGCATCTCAGCGCAATAGAAGAAATTTTCTTGGCGCAAACGTCGGGGAAGAGGCTGAAAATTGACGCCAGTCTGCCGTTCGAGGTCCAGCATGTAATGGCCTTTGCAGCATCGTAGGGTCTGTTTTGCAACAACTCAGCCTCCCAGCGATCGAGATCTGCTTGTTTTGGCACACTTGGTATCGCATAACATCCATCAGGCCAGTGCCCCACCATTACAGCGGCAAACCGGTTGGAACTCACATTCGAGAACTGGACAATTCTGTCCGCTGCCACAGTCGACTGGGCATCTTGTCCTGATGCAGACGATGCCGGGGCGAGCAACTGGACCAGGACTCCATAGCCGGTGACGGTGCTATCAACATAATAGTATTGGCTGGCTCTAGGGAACGTGCCCCAAACCCGGCTAATGAGGGACGTTGATTGCTTCCCTAGCCGGGACACTGACCTAAGCCATGTAGGCAGACCGGGGACAAGCCGTAACAAGTGGCCAGATGACTTGCTTTGTGATCGCGTTTCCTGTTGAGGCACGCCTGCACGCCTTCCCCCTGTCCAGTTCCTGCACTGGAGTTTGTGCTACGTGTCACAGTTGCTGGGAGTGAAGCTAGGCTGCTTGCAAACGAGTGGCAGGCGGCGATGGGGTGCATCGTGAGGCTGTATGGTTATCATGTCTGGTCCCTTCCGGCCCGCTGCTGAAGGAAATAACGTTTAGAAAAAAGACAAGTCTCATAATTTTTGCTTTTCTTTTTTGGAGTGAGCCCTTAGTGTGAGGGGTTAGTGGATGAGGGAGTTGTTGTCAATCCGAGACAAGCAATTGTTGGGGAAGGAGCAGATGATTCGGGAACGGGGTACGCAGTACGTAGTACGGATGACAGAGAATGGAGTATGAGTACCGAAGCTACTCCGAACTGCGTCCTCTGTATGTATTACATGACAACAATAATAGCAGTTGGCCAATTTGGCTTTGACGTCAGGCGCACTCACGCCATCCATTCCTCTTGCGTGACACATCGACGTCTCGACGTGGGATGATTAACCCCCACCCATGTTTCCTGAGTCTTTCTTATTTTTGCATCCAGCATTGATCGGCCAGGGTGTCGGGTCGAATGTCCTCGTGATAGTGGCAGGTCTCGCCATCAAGCCGAAATTGGGACTCATTCGACTATGTGGCATGAACGGAGATGGCACTGCATACAATAGTGCCTGGCTGCATAGTCGGGGCTGGCCCACCTCGCGCTTGTCCCCAAGTACCTGCCCGGGTACTTAAGTACCTAGGTAGGTAGACGGAGTACAGACATGTACATAAAAAAGGACAGAAATTACACAGAGCGGCTCAGATGCTTCGATGAAGCTTCCATACGGTGGGGAGGCAGAGGCGGTGGAAAATAATCTGGCGCGGTGTAATTAAGGCTAACTGTGATTGTGGTGGATACAAAACAACACTGACGCCTCCAGATTCATTTACGCCATTCAGCTACACCCACTGCAGCTGTTGTTGAGACATGTCAGATTTGCAAAACCTCCAACTACATGAACAGCGAGCAGTCTCAGACTGACTCGGCTGATAGAATCCAATGCAACACGGCTGCGCCCATTCTTCCGGCGGATAGCATGATCGGACGGGCTTCAAGGCTGCCACACCACGCCGGTTCTTGCTTGACTGCATGTTGCATGGCACCAGAAAGAAAAATGAGGCGGGCATTTGGCGGTATGACGGTATAGCCATCTGGCGGTATGGTAGAATTTACCTTCAGTGTTGGAGAGGCGGGCCTGCATTCGCGCCGTCGTTTAGGGGCTGGGTTAACTGGTCTGTCTGCTATGACAGACGTCGGAGTAGGGGTCGCTGTCGCCCTTGCCCTTGCCCCTCGACTCGTTTGTTTTTTTCTTTTTCTTCTTTTTCCCATGCACAGAGTAAATCAAGCCCTACTTCTCGTGATGAACGAGCTGGATCAGACAGGGGTAACACATGTCGACGTCCAAACTGGACGTTGCAGGGGCCAATGGCCGGCACCCCCAGCACCTGTTTCAATTTCACTAGCGGGCCCACTCCTGGCTGCGCAACAAAATCAGCGTCAGCGCTCGTTGAGAGCCCTCAACTTGAGACCACGGCCCAGCGTTGACCAGTGGGGCCGGTTGCGGTCTCGTAATTGAGGTCGCCTGGGCTGGTGCACCCGGGCCGGGGTACTCGAGATGTCCTCTTCGGGGCACGGGTGCGCATCAAGTACCTCCAGGGTACTTGTCTGGCTGGGCGGGAATGGCTTGGCCACGCCCTGTGGGCTCTGCCGCGACCGACCACACACCACGGCTACAAGCCAGGCCTTGACCACGTCGTCAACCTTAGCAACTTTAGCTTGCTGCCGACCGCCCTGAATCAGGTACCTGGGTGCCGAACGCCAGTACTTGCTCGGCGGGTACCGGGGGTGCTTGGCTGGTGCCTGGTTGTCTGGTACTCTTGTACCTCTGCCTCGGCGACGCTTCACCCCTGTCGTCCTGCCACTGGCGCCTGGCCGATGCTCAGATTGCTGTCTCCATCCCGAGCCTGCCTGGGAGTTTGAGCGAGCCTCGCCTTTTTGGATACATAAAGGAAAGGGCCCTCCCTCTTCGTCCAGGAATTGTCACGGCCTCTCCAGTATCACCTGAGTTTCAGAGAAATTCACTTCATCTCTCTTCAAAGGAATTCATTGTCATTGCCTCCAACATCGCATCTCCGTTTCGGATCAAGACCTACAAGTTCCTATCACTACAACCTACGGCCATCCCGAGCCTTTCATCACATCACCACCAGTTACTGTCAAGCAGTTTACAGCGCAAAAAATCCTGAACGATTTATCTCGATACTCACAATGCCTGCCCAACGACCATCTCATCTTCCTCCATGCCCTGGCCCTCCTCCCAGCCGGCCTCTTCCGCCCCTGCCCAACCGCGGCTAAAGCTTCCACTCTTCTGGACGCTCGACAGACTTTCACACTCATGTTCACTCTCGGTACTGCTCGCAATTTAACAGAAGAGCCACTCAGCTATGGAGGCTTAGATCTGTTGATGGACTGGAATAACAGAGCCGCTGCACGTTTGGACGCAAGGCTTTTCTTTGGACGGCATCTCATGGCGTGAATATGCATGTCAGCCGTCTCATTTACCCTGACCTCCCTGGACGTGGGGTCGGATATGCATCTACCCTTGGATTCCTTGAACTGGCTTCTGCATGTTATGGTCACCTGCTTCAACAGCCCCACGACGTACACCTCCACTACCTCGTTGCAATATCAATAAATCAATTGGCTCGTCTTTACCGGCATCTCTGCAGGCAGCTGCCAGACCAGGGATAGGGGAGATTATGACGAAGCGTAGGAAGCGGAGTCAGCAGCAAATATCGGGAGGGCATCGTCAAACACGCTGTATGCCCTCGGTGCACCAACTCCACTTCCATGGCCGCACAATGGGCCTTCGGCCACGTCAAACAAATCGTTTACTGTCTTGGGCTGGCTCAAGCGGAAATACTTGGTCTTATCTTCATCATTTCGCAGGCCGGTCTCGGCTCACAATCACCCCATGTATACTATATTATTATTTAATCGGTTATGTTCCTTGGCCTTGGGCAAAGATTGCGTTCTGCTACACCTGCATACAGCTCATTTCGGGGAGACTTTGTAGGGGGTTACCCATCAGCATTTGTCGTTTCTACTATAGAGGGCATTGCTTGGATACAGGGGGCTCGGTTTTTTTTTTTTTTTTTTTTTTTTTTTTCATAGCTATTTTTCTTTGTTTGCCAGGAACAAGTCATCGCTGATACCCTCACATATGCGATGACAGTGGTTTTTTTGGATTGTATGCCTTGAGATGTGAGGAAGAGTAATGACCGGAACGTTGGGAGAACGGGGACATGTAGATTACTACTACCAAGACTTCATAATAGAAGTTGCTTTACACAAACTGTCCACTGATCGCTCGGTGTTGACGTTTGACATGCCAATTTTAGCGTACCAGTTCTTGGCCTTTCGACAAGACAGCCTTGGCTATTGTATTGTTGTGTCCCCCCGCATGAACGAGCTCTAGGTCTCGTCACATCACCAGCGGACGCAAACGGGAAGTCTTCTGCCAAGAGGCTCGGGCCATGGTCTGTTCTGGTCACCCCAAAAGTCTCCAGCTACGCGATCTTGGTTGTTTGGCTGCTCCAAAACGCCCTTCATGACCAGCAAGGCAAGTGGGGAAAAGGACGATGGAATACTACAAACTCTGCAGGAAGAGATGGCGACACATGGACGGATGTACTTCATACTGGCCAACATACGGAGTAACTTAAGGAGTCTGGTACATAATACGGAGTGCTAACTGCTACTAGCAGTACCACCACCACCAAGCCTCGCCGTTGCGCAAGGGGCGTGCGGGCTGGTTGGAGACAAGGGCGACAAACATGGGCGCTTAGCCAGGGCGCTGCTGGCGTCCGAATTGGAACATTCACAATGACACGATGATGACGGTGCGCAGCGGTTTTCCAAGCCAGCAAGCCGGGTCCTGTCAGACGCAGGCCTTGGCACTGGCACTGACGGGCACTGCAGTAGCTGCTTCATCTATTTATTTTTTTCAAGGTTTCGCGATGTGTTTGACGTTTTGGAAACCAACGTGCGCGGGATTGAAAGGCGACACTAGCATTACTTGCTTGCTCCCTTACAGGCAAAATTGACTGATAGAGTTTTGCGCCGGCGCAACGTCACGATCCGGAATTTCCCCACGTTCCAATGGCGGCGGGTTCGCCAAACCCCCTTTTCTCCCCTGTGTGAGAGTTTTGTGACCGTGGCGTTAAAACTATTAGGAGTAGGTTTTCTTCCGGGCAGAAAGCAGCAGTAAGGGTGTGTTCTGTCTTACGAGTGACCTTTTGTGTGTGAGAGAAGGCTTATTTACTTGACTCCCTTTTTTTTTTTTAAAAAAAAAAAAAGAAAGAAAAAACCCCTTATAATTTAGCCGACATGTGGGTGAAGAGAAAAGAGAAAAATAGGGATAAAAGGTGCCGGGCTTTGCCGTTCCCCTCTTTTTTTTTTTTTTGGGGGTGAAAATGTAGGACTTCGGACTCTTGAAAGACGGGGATATGAGTTCTATTGCCAAAGTGGGCGGCTAAGATGGGTCGGGAATCTTGGGAATCATTTAGACCCTCGATTTCTAAATTACCGATGCTACTAATGCAGGGACACAGCCCTTGGCGCCAACAAGGTTATAGTCGCTGTGTCGTGTTATATCGCAATTTGCCACATTCTGATTCAGACACGCCCAGCATAATTTTGTAACGTGAAGGCCTAGGAACGTCGCGCATTGTCCCTAATCAAAAAAACATGCAGGTACGGGAGGCTGCCAACATTTCTTTTTGTTTTACAAATAGCACAACGAGGCACTGTCCAAAGGTCTGTGCGACTCCCGGTGGTCTGATGTCTATACTTGGTAAGGCTTATGTCACAGGTTTCAAGGCCGTTTCTGGAATTCGTGTATTGCTGCAGTGTAACACTCGCTTAGCATGTTTGGGGGGGGGGGGGGGGGAAATACATTTATTTGCTCTCTGAGGTGCATGTTGTGGTTTGTTTTGGTTTGTTTTGGAGAATTAATAATAGCTCGGTAACTCGGGTTGTGAAAGTGTCCGTGGGCCAGACTATTTGTTTATGATCGTCAGGGGGTTGTGAATCATGGCAAGGGAAAGAACAGGAAGGGTAAAAAAATAAAAAATAAAATGAACTTGCCACCGTGGGCTTTGACGCCCTATTTCCCATGTTGTATTTTTTTGACGAGGCTGCAGATGGTGCGTCGGATATGAGACGACCGTCCAAGTGGGTACTTTGATATTGCTTGTGCCTGCCCCAGGTTCCAGGTACCTACGACGTCCTTTCGTCGTGGCTGGAATGCAACTGTCTATTTCTGCTCTCGGAATATGGTGCCCATGCTGGTATTGAAACATGGCTGCAGTTTGCTGCAGACGTACGATCTGACGCGGATCAAGGCAGTTTCATGGTTGGCTACGGAGTATTCCCAACTCGGTGGGAAAAGGGCAAGGCTACCGAAACTGTCGCAGAGTGATGCTCTCCGCGAGTGCCTCATATTTTGTCCCAGGCAAATGTCTCGTACTCCGTGTCGGCTTGCCTTCCTCAAACGGTTCCGAAGCGATGCATGTCCAACAAAGTTTGAGTTGAACCGGTTGATCATTCCATTTGTCACATGGAGCACGTGGGAGGATAGGCGCCGTGGCTTGCTGCGGCGGTGAGTTCTAAATCGGGCTCATCGTCCCCACGGCTGCAGGCCAGCCTTGTCAAGCTTGCATCTCCAATGCCGTGTCCACTTCCACGTATTGCAATCTTGAGTTCCCGGCCAACACAATCATAGCCTGCCACCCCCAAGATTTTCCTAGCCGAGCCGCGTCAACGGAGGTGACTGATCTTCTTGCGGCGCGCTAGCGGACTCCGAAGGTGTGATGACGGCGAAGCCAGCACTTTGAAACAACGCATTGAGCTTGGCCAAACCACACCATGTTGGAGCTTCATGTCTGGGGACCAGCCTTTGGCCTGGCCTCCATCGACGCAGAGTGCCTCGCAATCATCACGTATCTACACAATGCGCTCCCTGCCAGCGGCTGGCGCCTCGTCCCGAGCAACGATCCTTCCGCATCCCCATCAAGTATGCCCAACCATTGAGCATCATTCACGGTGCTGTTCACTTTTGACCCCAAACCATCTGACCGCCTCCGAGCAGATCTTCTCCCCGCTCTCGACCATGACGGCACATGGGTGAGCGGTTATCGCGCGATAGTAAACTACCTCACCTCAAAGTCACTCTGTACAAACCTCGATGCGAATTTGAACCCTATCCAGCAAGCAGACACCGTTGCATACGGTGCTTACTTGCTGGCCAGCGCTGCACCCCTCGTCGATCTGTCTCTCTACGTCTCGGCCGCCAACTGGTCTGCAACAACAAGACCAGCCTATAGCGTCTTGTTACCATTTCCCTTGACATGGACGCTGCCGCCGTTGATACGAGCCGAGGCTGCTCGGCGCGCGGAGCATCTTGGTCTCGCCGAGCTGGATACAGACTTTGATCCTAATGGCGGACTGCATTTGACTGCTGGTCGGGACGCCTTGCCCGAAACATTTCGTAGGCATTTGCCCGCGCGGACGAAGAAGACTGTGCGAGAGGAGATGACGCCTGAGCAGGCTGCCGCTATACGGTTGTATGGGCTGGCAGAGGACTGCCTATCCGTTGTGAATTCGTTGCTGGGAGAGACCAGTTCAGAGGAGAAGTCGCCTCGTTTCTTCGGCGGAAGCCGTCCATCCTCTCTGGATTGCTTGGCATATGGGTTCCTGGCACTTATGGTTGTACCAGATGTACCCAGAAGCTTCCTCAAGGACTGGATTGGAGCGGAGACTCCACGACTGGTCACGTTCGTTCAGTCAATGGCTCCCGCTCATTTATCGTGGTCTCCCACGGTGGCCCCTTCAATTTTGGGCTCAAATAGACGTGTAGCTGACTCCATCTTGCGAAATATTCCCCGTGTTGGAGAACACTATGCCAATGAAATGCGGCATAGAACGGAAGTTGGCGTGAAGGGCCTGGATCAGAGGGCTTTGATGGTGATGATGAGCGTCATGCTTACCGGCGCTGCCTTCGGCTACGGTTTACACATGTACAAGAGCCTACAGCCATTTGGAGCCAGAACACAAGTTTGGAGACAGCTCCGTGGTACGTCTAGGTTGAGCCAGTTTGGGGACCTGGGTAATATGCTTAGCAGTGCCATGGGAGCATATCAACCGGATTCAATGCCCACCGGAATTACGACTCGAAGTGGTCGCCTTGTAGAGGTTGACTCGGAGGTGGATTAATACATCAAGAAGGCACATAGAGTCCAGATACCCGTTCCCACTGTGGGACACCAATTTTACAATATGTAATGAATAGTTTTCTGCATCTTTGAAGGACGTGGTTTGACCTCTCTTCATGATGCCATTTCTATGCATACTCCTACAGAGCACTTTACCCACTGCCTGTTTCTCTTTTTAAATTTGTCTTCTTCATCATGTTGAGCGCTTAATACTCTAAATTTGCTTCACCTCCTTGCCAATCATGTCGGGCCGCTCAACTTCCCACTCGTCTCTTAAGACGGCAAATGTCAAATCCGTGACCAACAAGCTCTGCCCCAAACTCCACACCAGCGTAATGGCGTAGAAGAAGTTTGCATTTCCGCTGCCAGCGTATATCCACAGGTGATAAAACGCGGGGCCCAGGAACGTGGCGTACAGGAGCGTGGCAGACGCAACGTAGGTGTACCTCATGAGCGGGAAGACGTGCCAGAACAGCGGGAGCATGGCGAGAAACAGGCTCGCGTCGGCGATGGAAGGATACGGCTTGAAGATGGAAAAGATTCCCAGGAGAATGGTCAGCACGGCGAGGGGCTGCGTGCGCAGGCGGATCGTCAGGCCACCCACGTACGCCGCGAGGTGGAGCCAGAAGACGGCGAGGAAGAAGGCCCGGAAGGAGTCGAACATCTCGATGAAGAAGTACCACCACAGGCCGACGTTGGGGGTGAGGTCGGACAGCGTAAGCTGGATGCCGTACGTGCGGGAGAGGAACTCCCACGAGTTGCCGGTGAGTACAAAGGACATGCCCAGCAGGAGGCCGAGGCAGACGGCGGTCATGGCGACGCATTTGGCGCCGAATGTGACGGCGCTGGCGGTGCGGCGGGCTTCGGGCTGGCGGTCGAAGGAGAGGAGCACGAGCGGCGGCAGGAGGAGGATCGGGTACATGGATAGGTAGGAGGCAAAGGAGAGGGCGACCATGGCGTTGAACGCGGAGCCCTGGATGGCTTTGGATATGGCGTGGAGGATGGCGCATGTCGTGAATATGCTGGTGGAGCGGCCGATGCAGCTGGCTATCGTGAAGGGGTTGAAGAGGAATCTGGACATTTCATGTTGGTCTTTTTTTCAAAGCGTTTCGATGCACAGGTTGGATATGACCACTTACGCAGCGGCCACTGCTAATCCACATGCTCGCTTTGCTCTCCGCGGCGACGTAAATAGCCTCGACTGCCCGGCTTCGCCTGAACTCGCAATTGTAGAAAGCGCATCGGCGCTTAGCAGGTCGACTAGTATGTAGAGAAGCGACGTGAAGATGGGCCAGGTTTTGACGCTTGGGAGCAGCGAAAACAGCGGCAGTAGCAGCGGTGCCTGGTGGTAGACACCACCATCGTAGGGCCACACATTGTGGTTGTAAAGGAACAATCCTTCTTGCACTGCAAAAGGAGGAGGGAAAAAAAACAGTCAGCTTTTTGCGTCCGGAAGCTAGTTGAAGGGGCTGCCGCGAGGTCATATCGAGACTGAGGCAAAATGCGGGCGCACTAACATCGCTTGAAGCTCGTGACGGGGGTGGAAATCTCTACACGGCCGGTCAAGAAGTCTGGCAGCCCGGGAAAGGCCACGGTAAGAAGGAGTCGGAGGACGGCAGCGCCAGCGTAGACGCCAGCTTTGCCTCGCAATGTCATGGTTGAGGCCATGGCACTTGGTCAGGCCATTGCTTGGGTGCGAGGAGGGGAGACGCGCTGGCCGGAGGGTGTGATGCCGGTCGCGGTATGGAGGCCACTTGGCACCTCGGGTTCACGGGCCGACGGTGGAGTACTTACTTGGTTTGACTTGGACCAGCACTGCTGACGTGCACGATTCGAGTAATACAGGCCACAGGTGCCATTCGTTGATTGGAAGATGAAAGTGAATTATTTGAGTAGATGTATTTTTCACTTGGCACTGGGTGTATTTTACTCGGAGCCAACTGTCTGGCTACATATGTATGGATGGCAGTTCCGCCAGATGGTGTCCCCACGATCCCGGGACGGAAACATTTGGCCTCTGGAACAAAAGTTGCATTATTCTGAACTACTTGTAGACATGATGGCGGCAATGGAACAATTTCCATGCTTTTACGAACCTACCATAAGTACGGCACACATTGATAGGCCCGGTTTGTGCGACAATCCGGGCGGTGAGATGTATGGCTGCCAGCAGCAGGGGTTCGCATCACGCTAAACGCAGAATGGTTGGAGACCTGGGCGGTGCCGTCTGGCAATAAAATTCCCAGCCAACTTTGGAACTCCAAAAAAAAAACAAGTTCAGAGATGGCAGAAGGCCGCCCCGCTGCCTTTTCCAGTCCAAAAAGTTCACCAGACGATCCCTCAGGTCAATCCAAACGACAATGGGTCGGATAAAGAAGAAGGGCCAGGCCGGTGCGGCCAAAAACTACCTCACGCGAAACCAGGCCATTCGAAAACTTCAAATCAGCTTGCCTGACTTCCGTCAGCTCTGTATTTGGAAGGGCATCTACCCTCGCGAACCGCGGAGCAAAAAGAAGGTTTCCAAATCCTCGACTGCCTCGACCACCTTTTACTACGCCAAGGATATTCAGTATCTCCTCCACGAACCACTTCTTCAAAAGTTCCGGGACCAAAAGGTTTTAGAAAAGAAAATTTCCAAGGCATTGGGTCGTGGTGACGTCGGCGATGCCAAGCGACTTGAAGGAAACGCTTCGCGACCAGAGAAGACCGGCAAGCCTCGATACACTCTTGACCATGTCGTTCGCGAGCGCTACCCGACCTTTGTTGATGCACTGAGGGATTTGGACGATTGTCTTTCCATGCTGTTTCTCTTTGCCAACCTACCGTCCACCTCTAGCGTTCCAGCCAAGATGATTGCTCGCTGCGAGAGACTTTGCCTCGAGTTCCAGCACTACCTTATTGTTTCCCGAAGCTTGACCAAGTCCTTCCTTTCTATCAAGGGTATCTACTACCAGGCCAACATCCAAGGTGAGGATATCCTCTGGCTGGTGCCTTACAAGTTCAACCAGAGAATTGTTGGCGACGTTGACTTCAGAATCATGGGCACTTTTGTCGAGTTTTACATGACCCTCTTGGGTTTCGTCAATTTCCGTTTATACACCTCCATCGGTATCAAGTACCCGCCCAAGTTTGACGCTGTCAAGGATGAGAATGCCGCCGAACTTGGCGCTTTCACTCTCGAAGGCAAAGCACTGGTCGGCGCTGAGGAACCAAAGAAGTTGGAAGATGCTTCACATAAGCCTGACCCCAAGACTCAGGCTGCGGTCAACAAGGTTCTGAAGACTCTCCAGAATGGTGACGCAACAGATGCCACGGAAGAGACCGAGAATGGGACCACTGAGACTGAGGAAGCAAACGCGAGCGCCATTGACAAGTTTGAACCCGCGGCTCCTGGTGGCGATGTGCTGATGCAGCCGTCTACTAATGGAAACAATCACGGGACCTTGTTCTCCAATTTCACTTTCTACCTATCTCGTGAGACTCCTCGACAGCCTCTTGAGTTTATCTTGAAAGCATTCGGCTGCAAACGTGTTGGATGGGACCCTGTCCTGGGTGGTGGAGCCTTCACAACAGATGAGTTGGATCCCAATATCACGCATCAGATCGTCGACAGGCCGCCTATCCAAGCAGCAATGGAAGAAGATGGCGACGCTGAAGATAACCAAACGTCACAAAAGCTGGCTGTCAATCGTCGGGTCCCAGGGCGGACATACGTTCAGCCCCAGTGGGTGTGGGATTGCATCAACGACGTGGAACTCAAGGAGCCTCACCTGTACGGTCCCGGAGCATCCCTGCCGCCTCATCTTAGTCCCTTCGTAAAGAGCGTCCAAGGTTCATACGATCCTACAGTACCTTTAGAGGAGCAGGAGCCTGAAGAAGAGGCTCTGGAGGCTGATGAGGACGGCGACGAAACTGTAGAGGGCATGGACGTTGCCGAAGACGAGGATGAGGATGAGGGCGAAGAAGGCGAAGATGAGGACGAGGAAGATGCTGAGAAAATGGAAGAAGATGTCCAGGAAGAGGACGGAGAAGAGGGCGAAGAAGAGGACGAGGCTGCTCTCCGACAGCAAGAACTCGAGGCGGAGCTGACGGGCACCTCTGTCAAGGCCAAGACTACCAACAGTAAGGCCAAGGCCAAGGAACAAGCGCGAAAGGCTTTACGCAAGAAGGCCAAGGAAGAAGCCGAGGACCTTGAGCGTGCCAAGGGTATGCTGAGCAAGAAGAAGAGGAAGCTCTACGAGCAGATGATCTACACAAATAACAAGAAGAGCGCAGAAGACCAAAAGCTAAGAGCGAAGAGAAGAAAGCTGGAAAAGGGAAAGGCCAAGGGCAAGGCGTAATCGGGATTGTTTTGATAATTGTGAATAAAATGCGTTTTTAAATGAAGGTTATATAGGCCTTTGTGATCGATGACTCTACGCAAGTCTGTGTGGATTTTAAAGGAAGTCGTTCCAAAGTTTAACCAAAATGCTATCAAGTGTGTGGCGCCAGCTCTTCGTGACGTGTGGAGCCCCCGACCTCCAACCTCCAACCAACAACCACCTTGGTTACAATTTTGCCAACTACAACTTGACATCCACGCGCTAGCAGCGTCAGCTTACAACTTTTTCATAACCGCAAAGAGCACCGTCTCCAAAACAAGTCGACCTTTCGTTCAGCATAGCAACACATGAAGAGGCGCCCATGTTCATCTAAGGGCATGTTTTGAGCATGGAGGAGAACCAACCCACCAACTGGGACCTGGACACAGATGAAATCGCATCCGTCGCATCAGAAGATTTGTATGAGAATCGACCAAACCGCTGGAAGGGGCCTAAATCGACATGGAGAGAATTTACTAGGGAGGAGCGGCTGCTCTGGCGGTCCATGCAACAGCTTGTTGACAAAGATTTGGCGGTGCATTTGTACGATGCATTTGCTTTGAAGAGACAAGGGAGGGACCAGGCCACAGCACGGAACCTCACTATCAAGACGGTATGTCGCATACACGATGTCGTTTTCAGGTGTACAATTTTCTTGAGGGGTTACAGCAAGCGGTGTTCATGAAGATGGGCTGATTATTATCAGGGAGATGCACAAGACATTGTCTGGGCGCCGCCAAAAGTATGGACAGCATGGCCACTGAAAGAGAAGCATATCTCTGCAGAAGGGCTCTTTCAGAAACAAAACGACGAAGAGGAAAAGTTTACACTGCGCAAAGTGGAGAATAGGATGCCCAGTACCGAGCTGCAAGATGAGCTTGCCGCGACAGTGTTGCGTCTGGCGAAGGAACGATATCAACGACGATCATGGAATCGCCCACTCCATCCATCCATTGAGAGCCCTTCCAGCCCGTTGCCATCTATATCAAAGGACCAGTCCGAGGATGAATTATCACTGCCATCTTCTCCTCCTCTATCAAGTATGTCAGCGGGTAGCGAAGAGATGTCTCTTTACCATGGCGAGGATGGATCCAGTAATCATGATGAAGAAGAAGACTTGGAAAATTTCCACGTTGGGAATGAAAAGACGTACGAACCAACTATATCTTCAAACGATGACCTGTCGAACCTTCTTCTCCGCCCCTCTGTCCGCCACATCCTCACACAGCTGGACCGCACCCTCACCATCCTGCACAACGCCCGCGTCGCCGGCTTAAACTACCTCTCCGAATCAGACTCCTCTACAGAAGGAGATTCTGAGGCGGGAACGCCTCGCAAGAGAGGAAAAAGGGGCCGTCCAAAGCGTACACCCCGACCTGGGGAAGAGCTCTCATCTTCCGAGCAACTGAATCTACAGGGCCCCAGACGTCGCGGCAGGCCGCGCAAGGTTCACACACCGCGAGAAGGTGAGACGGAAGAGGAGATGCGGTATCGTGTAGCTAGGGAAGGGCATAGACGACTTCCCATCACAGCTGCAGATCGAGATGCTGCGTTCGAAGCCTGGTTACAGGAGGGTTATCGCCGCGAGCGTGAGCAATCTCGTACAAAGGCAGAATCTGAAGAGCCTGTCGCTCAAGAAATCACTGGTGAAACGAACGTTGAGAGAAAGCTACACAGATGGGGCTTGAGAGACTGGAGTGACGTGGTTGGAGCTGCTGCGCTGGCTGGATTCTCTGATGCCGTCATAGCACGCACTACCAAGCGATGTGCCGACCTCTTTGGTCAAGGCATGGTTATTAGACGTCTAGATGAGGTTCCTTCTACACGAGTCCCAGCATTCACCAGTAAAGAGTACCGCCCCTCAAAAATTCAACTTCCGTCGTCTTCCGCTGAATCCGAGTCCGAACCCTCAGCAACACTCCCACAACGCCGTATCACGTCCCGGCAGGCATCTGTCGCTCGATCTCCCACAGCCTCCTCGCCTGCAACTCCTCGTGGTCGGTCTCTTTCACAATCCGGTTCCCGCTCATGTTCTCGCTCCTCCGCAGGATTTTTATTCTGCCCGATTCCAACATGTGATCGTGCAACTATGGGGTTTTCAAGACGAGCCAATCTGCGTCGCCACATGACCCTTGTTCATCAGGGCCACACATCAGAAGAAAACGACTCGGACGACGAGGTTGTAGGTGGCGTACATGTTGATGGATTTTTGAAGACATTTTATCCTCACAGAGGGTGGAGAGGCGAGGATGTGCTTGCGAGAAAGAGGAAGAGATATTACAGGAGGAGGAGTGTGAGTGTGGATGAAGACGACGACGAGGGGGCCAGCGATGAGTCGTGGAGAGGTTGATCCAACTGTGAGAGGCAAAGTGATGAGAAATTATTTGAGAGCTGGCCACTCGGCGCTTTTATTCTAATTGATCTAGTGCCGGTGTCCACTCAATGGACATGATGGACAGGCTTAACGAAGACCTCAAGATACCGCCTTGTATTGCGATTTCGGAATTTGACAGACAAAGCGTTGCAAAGAATACTTTCGACTCGATTCTCTATCTCGTCATAGTGTAACAACTACAGTTTAGCAGGCGGCTTGACATCAACCGGTGTCCACCATGGATAATACGGCAACCCATCCTCCATGGTGCCCTTGAAGTCAGGCTGCCTCTTCTGCATGAAGCTATCAACACCCTCTTTGGCATCCTTGCCCCTAAATAACCCGTGAAACAACCTGCTCTCCAGCAGATGCGCTTCCTCTGGGGAGCTTGTCGTTCTGTAAATCATATCCTTCATCACCCTCGACGAGACATTGCTCACATTCACGCTGATATCCTCGGCAATCTTCAACGCCGTGGGCAAAACCTCCTCGGGAGGAACAACCTCGCTGAACAGTCCATCGAACAGCTTATGGTTAGCTGGGTAGACGGCGCCTGTAGTTGTCAAATGCAACGCCTTGGAAGTCCCAATCAGCCTCGGCAGGAAGAAGCTGCTGCAGGCTTCTAGACAGAAGCCCCTTCTGCCAAAGACGAAACCGATCTTGGCTTCGGAACTGGCGATGCGGATGTTAGCGGGTAGGGTCATAGTGATGCCGACGCCGACGGCGTGGCCGTTGATGGCCGCGATGACGGGCTTGTTGCATCTGTACATGGCGACGGAGATGCGGCCGCCTTCGTCACGGTGGAGCTCAGCGGTGGTCGAGACGCCCTGGGGCGAGGAGAAATCCATTCCGGCACAAAACATCTTGTTTTGGGTGTCGGCGGAGGTGAGAATGATGGCTTTGACGCGGGGGTCGCGAGAAAGGGTGTTGAAGACGGTGACGAGGTTATCGGCCATGATGTCTGTGAAGCCATTGCGGTGCGAAGGACGGTGGAGTTTGACAATGATGATTGGGGTTGGAGAGGGTGAGGATGGCGGGTGATGGGAGATGAGGAGGGTTGGGAAGCTGAGCTTTTCGTAGGATTCTGGTAGTGATGCCATTTTCGGGCGTGGTTTGGAGACGAGAGTTTTGGAGTGACAGCGTGGGATTTGTGGGAAAGAGTATGGGGCTCGGAAGCAATCTATCAGGAAAATTGACGACGGAAAAAATGGTGTAAGTATGTGTTCAGTGTACGTGTGGTAAGGGCAGTCAAGGCCTTGGTCGAGATAAGTAGATCTTGGATGGTGATTTATATCTGGGGTTCAACAGCCGGGTGCCGAGGTTCATTTTGTGGAGGCCATGCATGTACGGAATTATCACACGGCATGGGGTGGTAAAAACACATATAAAATACGTGGCGTGGCCACGCCAATTTTTTATGAGACACCATGGTTCTTCATACAGTGACGCGACGAGATTCGTTTTTGTTCAAAGTCTTTTTCAATATATTGCATATGTCAGAAAACAAATAGATGATGAGGCTGCAAACTCTGAATGGACATCCGCGGTAACTATGTTTGCGGAGGAAGTTGCGGAGCAGAACCCCGTGTTAGATGTGGGCCCTCCACTAGATCCCTTTAAATGTGCGCAGGTGCGTTTTTCGTACCGGCCCCATTTTCCACAGTACCTTGAGGATACCCTTTTAGCAACAGGTTAGCCTCATAATATAGCTTTAATTATAATAAGTATAAAGTAATATCTTATGTATAAAGACTGTTAATGCTTTTATTATTATCTTATTTTTTAGTATATTTAGGTGTGGGTTTCCTTATTGGGTCACATCCCGGTTCGATACAACAAACGCATCTGCGCACTCAAAGGGATGGCTCCTTCCCTGGCAGAACGCTTTGCCCTCTTTGCCCTTGACAGGTTGCCGCTGACTAAGCAAGCCTCCATTCTTCTCCACGATTGGAACGACGAACCCGCCAACACATTCACATCCCTGCCCATCACCACGCAACAGGTCCAGCTCAGCTCCACTAGAGCATGTTACTCGCTCACTTGCTCACTTGTTCGCCCAGCTGCCAGTGTTCGTCTCTGCAATGCCCAGACGTGAAGTCATGTCACGGCTGCACTCGTCCATAATATGGTATATGACTGGGACGCGCATCAGCAGACATGTTATCGGCTGTATATCGACGAGGACAGGTCCCTTGAGGACATTATGGACCATATGAAGACTGTTCACAAGTTCACACCGAGGTGAGTCACTCACACATGGCACCATGACACCATCACACTACAGCACCACAGCACCACGGTCCGCTGGCACCCATTGGGATTCTATTCTACTGGCTGCCAAGTGCGTCTGCACACACATACAACGCTATTACCAATTTGCCCGCACTATCCGGCCATGGTGTGAATGGGGTAGACGCACCCTGATCCCGCTGAGCTGGCTCTACGTTCACAACATGCTTGGTGGGCTTAGTTTACTTGTTGCTGTTGAACTGCTCCTCATCCCGCTTTCTCTGTTCTGTTGTACAGTGAACTGCAACTTACACAGCTGTCTAGCAAGCGAGCATTCCAGACGCAATTCCGCCGTTGGAACTTTCCGCCAAAGCAACGGCCCGCGTATAAGAATGACCGTTTGGTAAGCCGCATCAAGGAGCTCTGGGAAAGAAACTTGGCCCAGAGAGAAATGCTGCGGATTTTGAACGAGGAAGATGGCTTTGACATCAAGGCTAGGGAACTTGTCAGAGTACGAGCTCGGAACCGGTGGCTATTGAGAGTACCCAACGGCGACAAAGGCAGAGCCCCTCTTGGGGATGACGGCGACCAGACAGAGGGAGAAGAGTTGCGCAGCTCGTCTATACCCATGACAGATCGAAGCTCGCCCGCAGCTTCTAGGAATGTTTTGTCTGTCACTGGTTCTGATACCCAGCAGGATTCGGACCGTGACAGGCATGCGTCCGCGAGGAGCTCAAGAAGGAAACGGCGGAGAGCAAGACAATCTGCCACTGGGGGTGATCCCAGTTCACTAAATCGTTTTCCATCGGAGATGACGCTTGACGAGGCTCGAGCTATTCTCGACCTTGATGTGTCCATATATCGTACTCTGAGAACACAATTTCAACAAATATGCCAGGAGGAGAAGATTTCCAAGAAAACGACGGCTGGTGCTGAGAGGTGGGAAGCAGTCAAAGGCCGACTTGTTCGTCAAATGCCCCAGGTCTATAGCTTACTTTGGTCGAATAAAGAGAACCCTGAGGACGGACAACTTGCTCTAGATGTCATATGTACGGATGTTACCAAGCGGATGCGAACTATGGAAACGAGAATGACTCTCGCAGAGGCAAAAAACGTTCTCGGTGTTAACCCAGAAGAGTCGCGCGATATGCGGACGGCTTTTTACCAAGTGCTTGCTGATTCTGGCTTTACATGCAAATCAGATGCTACACCGGAACAATGGGAAGACTTGAAGAGGAAGTGGGGGGATAAGTCGGCATTGGTAGAGCGGATAATGATAAGTATAAGGACAAATGGTGACGAAAAGCAGGAGCAGGCTCGTGCTTTAGAAGTCCTAGCTAAAGATATCATGAAGAGGTTACGAGATGAAAGAGGTCGCAAAGACATGAGGAAGCATCACCACCAACACTTGCCAATCAGTCCAGCCGGGTCATCGCAGGCTGAACAAGCGTCAAACACCTCCAAGATGGGACATTCGCGTAGTTCTCCGTCAAACGACCAGGTGGATCTGGCGGAGGGCATGGCAAATGCTAATTTTGATACCATGTCGGAAGTATCCCGCACTTCGCACATGGCATTCAGTCCTGCAAGCAGCAGTATCGGCGGGCATTTGCCGATATCACTACAATCACAGACATCTAATCTGTCAGATTCGCAAGATGGATTACCTCAACCGTCCCGGGTGCTTGGGTCATCGCCGATGCCGCCAGGAATAGGACTTGAACCACAGATGAGCTCATCGTTGCTGCTTGAGCCGAACACTCAAGCCGCTTTCATGAACCAATCCTACGTACAGCCGCAATTTGCACCACCAACTACATCTGCACCGGTGTTTCCACAGGTGCAGCCGCCGTCTACAGCATGTGCCATTTTTCTACGCCTTCACCCGTCATCATCAAGCTACATTTCCAATTCAAATCTCTGGATAGCCACACTCACTTCGCACTCGGTACAGGAACTCCGACAAGTGGCTGTGGCTAAATTCCCGGGAACGGCATGCCTCCGCGTGGAAGGCGTGCTAAAAGATGGCAAGGGCTGTGAATTACCACTTCAGATCGAACAAGATCAAGAATTAAGCGCGTACTTGACGCACTTACAAGGCACTGCGCCAACGTTCAACGTGCAGCTGGTGTGGGAGACATCTTGAAAATGGGTACTCGAGAAGACAACCAACCTCGGCTGATGATTGTGCTATCTAATCTTGGCGATTTTCTTTGGCGTATACCGGTTGACGATTCAAGTTTGTCTACTTTAGAATGGTGTTTTCGGAGTCCTGTCTGCAACTGCTACGGACATGGCTATTAATTTGATTGGACGTATTTATATGTGTAACGAATTGAAACGACAGAATTGAGCATCTACCTCCCTGGCTTCGACATGGCTTTGATTTTGTATGAAATTCAGTAGATGACGGAGCCTTTCACAATCTCGAGAAGGCTCAAGGTCAAAGAACGAGTATCGAGTGAAAAGAGAGGAGCTAAGGATTTTCGGTCAATCGCGTGCAGACATTGGACAGGGCGGTCCTCGGCTTGCCCGCTTACTACTCCCATGTGCTCATATACATGTACGTACATTGATGCATGTGTACGCAGTTTAGACCGCCAGGCCAGAGCTTGCGAGAGATGGTCCCAAAGCTCCTTGGGCTTGCCTACCACTGCATCTCGTCGCGGATATAACAGGAGTGAGTGCAGTGATGGCCAAGGGGATTATGCCGTCTAAAGCGGCGACAACTGCTAGCCAATTGTAGCGGTAAATCTCCCGACGGCCTACCAGACACTTGTGGTGTAAATTTTGATGCTCTGGCTGTACACCCCATTCGGCAATGTCGACCCCATGACAGAGTGTGACTGCAGGCATTCCATGTTTCGGCGGTGCGGATGGAACGTCAAAATTGTGTGTGGAAAATTGGACATCTGAAGTGTGGGGAGCGCCGCTAGCGGCCGGACAAATTTCCGGTGAGCTCCAAAGCTTCAGAGGTCGACGTCCGTTGAAATATAACTCTCAGCCACAAAGCGCTCAAAAACACCCGTGTTCCTTAGACGACAACTGTGGTTGTAGACGGAGGTCGCAGCTAGTTTCGTGGGTGTCTTGCGCATTGCGACGACAGCGGTGCTGGAGACATTCCTCAATGGCGCAACTACGACTTAGGGCGATGCCCGCCGCGACGACCCTGCGAAGCTACACCTTTGATCGGCTGTTAGCGGTTCACATCCCACGAGGGCTCGCGCCGCATGCTGTCAGACGATGCTATTCAACAGACATTGAACCGGAAAAGCCTAGGCCTCCGAGACAGGGGAATGAGATGAAGCTGGGAAGGTCGTTCCAGGGCCAGGTGATGGGAAGCATTGGAGCGCGATTGAGACGAGAGCGAGAGCAGAGAGAGCAGTATGAACGATGGAGAAACATGACAGATCCCTCAAGGAATTGGATGATCACCTTCTGTGAGTGGTGGCGGGATAAGTTGGATCGCGACGACGAGCCTCTGGTCGTTGGCATGCGGGCAGATAGAACTAACCATGTCCAGTGTTCCTTTCTAGTATAAGCATCGCATACTACATGGGCACATTCTGGCCTCGCGAAGCCGAACCCACCTCGACACTCCCGCTTTCCAAGGTTCAAGACCCCAAGCATAATACGAAGCTCGAAAACATGCAGGCTGCCTGGGCAGATTTTGTCAAGATTGTTGGCAAGGAGCATGTCAGTACTCTCGAGACGGATATCGAGCACCACGCCTCCTCCGCATGGTCTACCCACCACCCAAAGCCGGACGAGAAACCCTTTTGTGTGGTGTATCCTGGCAGCACCGAGGAAGTTTCAGAGATAATGAAGGTCTGCCACCAGCGACGCATTCCGGTTGTTGGCTACAGTGGCGGCACGAGCTTGGAGGGCCACTACACACAGACAAGAAGAGGCATCTCCATCAACTTTGGCAGAATGAACAAGGTGCTTGCACTCCATAGGGATGACTTGGATGTGGTTGTTCAACCAGCCGTGGGGTGGGAGTCACTGAATGACGATCTCGCTAAGGATAACCTTTTCTTTCCGCCTGATCCGGGCCCAGGTGCCATGATTGGCGGCATGGTTGGAACTGGGTGCAGCGGTACAAATGCTTACAGATATGGCACGATGCGCGAGTGGGTGCTCAGTCTGACTGTCGTCATGGCTGATGGCACCATCATCAAGACTAGACAACGGCCGCGAAAGAGCTCCGCTGGCTACGACCTTACCAAGTTGTTCATCGGATCTGAGGGCACTCTCGGTCTTGTCACCGAAGCTACGCTCAAGGTCGCCGTGAAGCCGGCGTCTACCAACGTGGCTGTCTGCACTTTCCCATCCATCCACGACGCTGCTACCTGTGTCAGCAAGGTTGTTGGCGCGGGTGTTCCGATCGCTGCTGTTGAGATCCTGGACGACAACCAGATGCAGTTTATCAACTCGGCGGGTATGACGTCGCGCTCGTGGACTGAGGCTCCCACGCTGTTCTTCAAATTTTCAGGCACTCCGGCTGGCGTGAAGGAGCAAATTTATCAGGTTCAGGGCTTGGCTAGACAGGCTGGCAGCAAGACATTCGAGTTTGCCAGAAGCCAAGAGGAGCAGGATGAGCTGTGGAGTGCCCGAAAGGAAGCCCTCTGGAGCACCATGTCTGCGATGAAGGAAGGTGACAGAGTCTGGACTGGGGATGTTGCCGTGCCCATGAGCCGGCTGCCTCAGCTGATTGAGGAGACAAAGGAGAATATGCGTAAGAGTGGTCTAACGGCCTCGATTGTCGGACACGTCGGCGATGGAAATTTCCACAGTGAGTGCGCGCCTGGCTGGAATATTTTGCGAGTTGCAGTGCTGACTGAGACCCCAAGCAATCCTGACGTACAGCGGGCCTCAGCGAAGCAAGGCCGAGGCAGTTGTGCACAAGATGGTCAAGCGTGCCATTGAGATGGAAGGGACGGTTACTGTGAGTCCAAAAGCATGTGGTATTGCCATTGACAGTGACGCTAATGGAATCTTTTTTGTTTTTCGTTAGGGTGAACATGGCGTCGGGTTGGTTAAGAGAGATTACCTCCCACATGAGCTTGGCGAATCGACAGTCGATGCTATGAGACAGGCACGTACACATAGTGCGGTTTGCATGCGGTATATTTGCTAACTTTGCGTATATAGATCAAGAAGGCGTTTGACCCCCTGTGCTTGCTGAACTGCGACAAGATTGTTCGCATGCAGAGGCCCAAGAAGGGAGAGGTTGAGGAGTGGTGAAAGAGGCACATGGTTGCCCTTTGTAAAATAAGTCTAAGCCGTGTTTCCTTGAAAATTTGGGCGAGGGGTGCTAGTGCTCTTGTAGCATTCATCGACTCGACCTGAAGTGTTTGTAGCGTTGTTGAGTTGTTGAGTGGGCATTCTTGCAATAATATCCACGTTTATGAGGGACATAGGCCTGCTGCTTAGTCATCTCTGGGGAGGTGCCGACGTTGGGTGTGCAGGGTGGGTAGTTAACTATCCAACTGCCAGCACTCGCGAACCTGGGTGCCCCGCGTCATGCTTAGCTGCCCCTCCACTCCATCACATGGCACCTTCAGACCATTCAGGTTCCTGCAACACCAGTGCTCCAGCTCCGGCTCGTGACTTGGACCCGCGACTTGCTGATGCCCTGACCTTCGTACCTCGTCTCTCCGTAAACTCATCGACTTCAGTCTGTTTCCACCATCGCCTTTGCCTCATCTCAAAATCAACGCTGGGACTGGAGTTGCTCTGCGACGTTCCCTTTGCTGTCTGTCCTCCTTCCACCTTCAACCCGATACCAATCCAATCTTGCTCCTGCTGCTCGCGTAAGCTTCCTCCACGCCCCAAGGAGGCTTACTTCCTTCTCAAACACACGGGATGTCGCTTTTTACGGCGCAGCTTTATCCAGGCCGGGCGCTAGGCTTTCTGAGTATGTATCCGTAAACAGCAAGCAATTGCAGTTTGCCCGGTCACTAATACGACGTGTCCGTGCAATGTAGTCCTCGGCGCATCGCTACATGATGTCCTGACACGCCTCAAAGCTGAGCCACAGCGTTTTCCGAAACTAGAAGTCCTTCACTCACCAGATAGGCCCGTCACTGAACCTGTGTGCATTGTCCTTCCGCAGAATGGAATCCGGCTACGCTTCGATGGCCCCGAACAGCGCCTGCGACTGATTGAGGTGGTGGACTTTACAAGAATTCACATCACATTCAAGGACAGGGATTTGTTGAAGCATACGACGAATGGAACTTCGGCTCCCGGCTCGCCCATCCCAGGGGAGTCACCGCTAGGGCCGACCTTTAGGCACATTTACCATCGGCTGCTGGGCCCGACCTATGCCGGCGAGTTTATCCCCCCATCTAGCGGGCAGGAAGACGGCACTTATGTCCTGTCGTATCCAGGAGTGGCTTTTAATTTTTCGCTGGCGAAATCGGCCTACTCACCGGATAAGGATGTAGTCACGCTGTTGTCCGCTTCGTCGAGCCAGGTTGCTACTTCGATGGCGGTATTCAGTGGGACATCGTGGGCTGAAGCGCGACAGACACTGTGGACAGAGATACTGCCTAGTGTTAAACAAACTTCTGTACTGCCAAAGACAAAAGACGTGTATCCGGACGAGGTGTCGCTGATTCGGATACATGGTGGTGGAAAATTGGATTTGTTTCGGAAGTGGACCAACAATGCCTTTCGGATTCAGCTAGGGGAAACGACACCTCAGGAGCTGGTGATGGAACTGGGTCCGCCGAATGCGATTTATCGGAAGAATGATCAAAAGATGGTGATTCACAAGATGCGAGCGGCGAGCAGCTCCCGTGGTCGGCCAAGTTCATCTGATATCAGCCGCCCTGATGATCTCACCGATACAGACCAATCATCCATGAATACCGGTTCGGACGACTCAGATAACGACGAAGCCATCGACGAACACACAGCAGGCAATCCTTTGGAAGAGTGTTTCTACAACTACTTCTATCTTGGCTTTGACATCCTCCTCTCCCTACCAACCCAACCATCAGCTGTACCCCCCGGAGACGACACCAACGAAGACCCAGCAGAAAACCCAACCAAACATCATCACCCTGACCGTCTTGTCGCGACCAAAGTTGTCCTCCACGGCAACGTGCCTGGATCCTACGAATTCAACCGCCATCGTCGCTGCCGCTGGGAAATAGCGTACCTTGACGATGTTACGTCCGAAACAGAGTTCAAATACGTCGAAGAGGGCATGAACTCTAAATGGAAGGGTGCATACTCGCCAGGGAAAGTGCCACAAAGACAGAGGGGAATGGTGCTGAATCGTGGATGGGGCGATAGCCCGGGGAGCAGCTGCGAGTTTTTGGGAGGTTGGGAAGAGAGTGGTGCGAAGAGGGCTGAAGCAAACGGGGATTCGACGACGACGTTATATGGGTTTCCGGGAATGGTATTCGAGGTGTTGAGGAACGATTATGTTAATACCGTGACGATATTTTAATGTAGTATATAGATCATTTGGGACGCTTAGGTCGTGTGGAGACGTGGACTGCTGCTTTCCCATGTCAACTGAGGCATTCAACTATACTCACCACTTGGGTCACACTGGTCGGAGGAACAGTCTTCCTGACGTTTAGCCTATCCAGAGCCTCAGCCAGGCGGACGGACGCTGGCACACTTGCAGCTATCAACAAGCTGGAGCGTGCTGGAACCAGAATCAAGAATACAAGATCTGAATGTGGCCATCATCAGCCGTTCACGATGAGGGGTGCATTCATTCGAGTAACAAGGGGGCGGCAAGCATCCTGACCGCAGTGTCCGACCTTGGCGATTCGTAGAGGGTTCGTTACAAAGACCGTTGGCCAATACATGTCCTAGTATACACATGATCCAGTTTATTTCATGTTCGTCTCTGATGTCCTCGTATACTTGGTTAAGCCTCTTTTTCAGACGGTCGCTCACTCTCCAGGGACTTTTCCCCGGCAAGCATACCCGGGATCTGCGATTCCTGTCGGGCTTGTAGACGCATATCTACGTGCCCTACTAGTACGTGCGACGTGTTGTTGTTTCGTAATAGGAGAGGTGTTTCTGAAGCCAGTCCGGTTGCCTCGTCATATAGTGTCAAAGCGAGGTTGTACAACAGCTTGCAACCCTGCGTCACGGTATCTTACGTTTTATCTTGTTTGAGCCCCGACTTTAAAAGAGCGCTCTGGACGTTCGAGTCCGACTCTCCATAATGCGAGGCATTCATTACGTTGGCGTAAAAGGGAAAGGAATATGAGCAACTGCTATATCTTTCGTGCCAAGGTGTTGGATAGCGCCAAGATGGTTGGTTATATTGTGTGTCGTCTTCGCTACCGCTTTTCACGGCCGTTGCAGCCGCCGGCACACTCCTCTTGATGACCCAACAACAGGAATGGGCTAGAAACTCGGCTATCGGGGCATTTGTCGCCGTTTTTTGGTATTCAGGTGGCCATCTACTCCGTCTAGAGCATGTTCATATAACCCTTTTTCTTGTCGCCGCATGTCACTTGCCCAAGCCCCCTGGTGGCGATTATCTCTTTGGGCACACGAGGCAGATGGTAAAAGAAGGCCTGGGAACAACCACCAGAAAATGGTGAATACGCCATTTCCCCATCCCATCGAATTTTCTTGATGAGCCCGCGGCCATGTCATCTAACCTGTGCAGGATCGCGTGGATCGCCAGCGACGGCCTCATCCACATTTCGCTGAGCATTCAACCGCGAAGTGCTCCTCATCACGTCGCCGCAGGCGCTGTCCGAAATACTCGTCGCCAAAAGCTACGAATTTGCCAAATCCCACTTCCTCCGCGACACTCTGGGCCCCGTCATCGGGCACGCCCTGGTTCTCGCGGAGGGGGGACGCGCACAAGCTCCAGCGCGGCAACTTGATGCCCGCGTTTGCGTTGCGCCACCTCAAGGACCTATACCCGCTCTTCTGGCAAATGTCGCGAGAGGTCGTACGGGTCATGACGGCAGAGTGCGATGGCCTGAGCGTCGAGGTGTACGCTGGACGTCATTGGAACCGCCGGGCTGGGGAGGGACTTTGACGCCATTCACGACGACCACAACGAGTTGGTGGAGACATATATGACGCTCTCGCATCCTTCCAAGACGGATAGGATCCTCGTGATCTTAGCGGACTTTGCGGGCTTGTTTGTATCTGTGAAGCCGTTTTTGAACGTGCCGTTTCCGAAGCGGCGGCAGGTCCAGCGGTCATCCAACATGATCCGAAATGTTCCCCGGAATGTCATCCAGGTCAAGAAGCAGAAGCTCGAAAGGGAACAGCTCGACGACGTGGATATCGTTTCCGTAGCTTTGAGGAGCGGTGTGTTTTCGGAGGACGAGGTCATCGACCAGATGATGACGTTCCCGGGCGCTGGGCATGAAAATGACCGGGTCGGTGCTGACGTGGGCGATTTACGCCATGTGTCGGTTTCCCGACATCCAGAGCCGTCTCCGTGACGAGGTCCGCGACAACTTGCCGTCTGTCGATGAAGAGACGGACAATGCCAGCGCGGACATTGACAAACTGCCCTATCTCAACGCCGTGCAACGAAGTGCTGCGAATGTACAGCTCCGTTCCGCAAACCTTGCGCGACGCCGTCTGCGATACCAGCGTGCTGAATCGCCGCATCTACAAGGGCACGCGGCTCATCCTCGCGGCGTGGGGTACCAATGTCGATAGTACCACGCTCTGGGGCGCCGACGCTGGTGAATTCAACCCGGAACGGTGGTTGCCTGTAAACGACGGGGGCGAGCAGTAATTATTCCCTGTTGACATTCTTGCACGGGCCGAGGAGCTGATGGTGAATTTGCTTTCCCGCGGTATGTATCTGAGCTTGACTCGATGCTGTCTGTAGCTCATTAGGGTAGGTTCCAACTACCTACCTAGGTAGTACTGATTAATGAACACGCACATATTATCCCCCGAGAGAGAGGACAAGAAAAAGGGGAGCAGGAGCTTCCGTGGCCACGCCGCCAAGGAGATGAATGCATGAACTCGTGGTTCGATGAAAGTCTGGTTGGCGGTCGGCATTGCGTGTTGCCCAGTGGCTTTTATTAAAGGCTTCGCCTTTTCCCTTTTGTCAGCCCACTTCCCGTCGGCCCAAGATGCCAAGACGCATCGACTCCAGCTTGGGAGCGCCGGGACGCAAAGACTCGGTGTCAATCGCCCAATCAGTCTCACACGCCTCCCCTTGGCCCTTTTGAGGCTCTGGTGACGTATGTATTGTACGTAGGTATCACATACGCCTCTCCACAGAGTCCAACATGGGCTCAACACCCACCGTTCTCCCCCAAGGAGATCAGATCGAATCTTGCATACAGCCTCAATACAGCCAAGGGGATCCAAGGCAGTTGGGCAGGAAGACCAACACCTGTTGCCATGTAAGAGTCTGTGTCATTTTTTTTGCCAGATTCGGTCCAGTGCATAATAGCTTTGTGGCGTCGGAACATCCCACATGGCAAATGGGCCCAAGTCGCCCGTTGATCGGATCAAGAAATTCTTCAAGGCGACGATCCCTTGGTGGCGGGGACTCGAGAAGAGTCCGAATGCCGAAGCTCGCGTTACTCCGAGCAATAACCGATAGCAAAAGAAAACAAGATTCTAAATGTGCGCGACAGCTGCTGCAAAGCTCGTAAGCGCTTGTGTAGAGCAGCACGTTTTGGATAGACAGAAATGAATCCATTTCCATCGATGGGTTCGCGACGCGGAGAGTCGTACTGAGTATTTCCTTCCGACTTGGGGGTTGGTTGGTAAGGACTGTGGATTGGAGCTTCGGAGAGGGGGTTGTATGTAGAAATGAGCACGGAGAATTATACTAGATGTAGAACGGTGGTATGCTTATTCATCTGGTAGGGCTGGAGAGGATGGTTTGCTGGGTGTATGATTTGTGACGCTGTCAACAACACCCTGCACAACTATTATGTTGAGGAATCTATCTGCCTCTGTACATAGATGGATATACAATATTGTAACATCAGACACGTTAGTGCCCTGACTGTGACGCAGGCTGCTTAGTTGCATACTGCTACCAAATTGTATGTAAGCTGCCGAGTTGCACACCGCCCCGTGTAATGACATACCAAGCAAGTAGCTTTTGTAGATGAAACTGTTGAACAGGCAGGTTGGCGACATCAAGTTCAAGACAGGCGGGCAGGAATTCCACTTCTGAGGGTGCTTGTCATCTCTCCCTTAATCTTAATTACTCAAGTACCTAGTAGCACGTAATTTATGTGCTGTGCAACTAACTTAGGTACCTAAGTAGGTAGGTAGTAAGTACTCTGCCGGCTGATGACGGGTCTTGCGCGCCACCACAGCGCCAGGGCTGAGCTTGACTACTTTACGGAGTATAGCCCCGCCTTAACCCCGTGCCATTGTATTTCTGGTCTCACTGCCGTTGCGCGGTGCAGCCAACGCTTACTAATGGCACACTGACCTGTTCCACTGACTGGCCGCGACAAATTGGGTGGATCCGGTCTGGTGGAAAACGAGCCCCCCGCCCGCCCCCATGACGCCTCCATGCCAGAAGCACCCGAGCACGCGGGTTGCAACCCGCGTGCCGAGCAGCCAAGTTGGCAAGCGACTCGACCGGATCGAAGGCCTGTGCGCCCGCCCGTTCAACGGGCATGAGCTGGAGTGCTCGCCGCTAGTCATGGTTTGGGCAAGCATTTACGTGTACCGATTGATGCAATGCTCGTACATCCGAGACGGCACGGCTATTTCTGCCATCCCGGAGCACCTACAAGTATAAAACCAAACGCCTCAGACATCCTCATTATTTATTCCATGACGTCGTGGTCGTGTTGGTCCCGTGTCTATTCCGGTTTTCATCCCGTCACTGATCCCACGCAGACGCTACCTGGGTACGTACATAATCGGCTTGGCGCCTTCACCGGTCTGTTCCCGCTAGTCTACCGCCTAGTCATCCCAGTTGCCATTTGCCCTTTTCCAAGATTTCATGCCTTTTGCCCATACGCCTCAGCTCCCGGACTTGTATTTTACGATTGCTGACTCGCGGTCGGTGAATAGAGGTGCTGATCTGGTATCTTGCTGCCACCTTGTTTTAGTTTCAGTTTGCAACCCCGTCGACCTTCACCCCACGACGCAACGTAAAAGGTGAGGGTGAGACTCAAAAAAGGTTCCAAGCCGCCACTCAGCGCAGCCAATTCAGCCCCTTCAAGACACCACGAGCTGAAAAGGGGAAGTTGAAAATCACATCGCCCGGCATGGCGTCTCATCCATCGACGCCAACCACGACAGACACGTGGACCGGTTCTGGGAAGACGGGCGATGTCGAGCGGGACGGCGACATCCGTGACTCCAAAACTAATCGCTTCAGTGAGAAGCACTCACAGTCCGCTCACACGCCATCCGAACCCCCGAGTCCAACTTCAGACACCGGTCCGGTGGGAAATGAACCACAGGCGGAACCAGAAGCTCAGCGTACCAATGTCGAGACCTTCCTCGTTGTCCTGGCCCTTTGTCTGGCGCTCTTCCTGGCCGCCCTCGACATGACCATCATCACCACCGCCATCCCGACCATATCGAGCACCTTCAACTCCAGCCTGGGCTACATCTGGATCGGATCCGCCTACCTCCTCGGCAATGCCACCTTTGTGCCGACATGGGGCAAGATTTCAGACATTTTCGGCCGGAAACCCGTCCTCATTGGTGCCGTCGTCATCTTCTGGATCGGCTCGCTCCTGTGCGCCGTGAGCAACAGCATGGGCATGCTGATTGCCGCGCGAGCTATTCAGGGCATCGGTGGCGGCGGCACCATTGTGCTGCCCAACATTTGCATCTCGGACTTGTTCTCCATGCGCAAGCGTGGCATGTACTTTGGCATTCTCGGTGGTGTATGGGCCATTGCATCTGCTGTTGGCCCTGTGCTCGGCGGCGTCTTCACGAGCAAAGTGTCGTGGAGGTGGTGCTTCTACATCAACCTGCCCCTGTCGGGCGTCGGCATCCTCATCTTGATCTTCGTGCTGAAGCTGCATAACCCGAGGACACCCATGAAGCAGGGCTTGCTGGCGATTGACTGGGCCGGAAGCTTGCTGATCATCGGCGGCACTCTCATGTTCCTCTTTGGTCTGGAGTTTGGCGGTGTCCAGCACCCCTGGGACTCGCCCACCGTCATCTGCCTGATTGTCTTTGGTGTCATCACCATTGGTCTTTTCGTCGTCTACGAATCCATGATTGCCAAATACCCCATCATGCCGGTCTCGCTGTTCCGCCACCGAACCAGCATCGCCTCCTTCTCGCTCTCCTTCATGCACGCATTCACCTTCATGGGCGGGAGTTACTGGCTGCCTCTGTACTTCCAGGCCGTCATGGGCGCGACGTCTCTCCTGTCGGGCATCTATCTGCTTCCCTTTGTGCTGTCGCTCTCCATCACCTCTGCGAGCTTTGGCATCATCATCAAGCGTACGGGCAACTACAAGATCCCAATCATGTTTGGCCTCGCCGTCATGACGCTCGGTTTCGGCCTCCTCATTAGCCTGGGCGACGACCGAAACTGGGCCAAGATCGTCATCTTCCAAATCATTGCCGGCATCGGTGTCGGCCCCAACTTTCAGTCCCCCCTCATCGCCCTACAGACCAACGTTGAGCCGCGCGACATTGGGTCAGCGACCGCTAGTTTCGGCTTCCTCCGCCAGCTGGGCACCTCCATCTCGGTCGTCGCCGGTGGCGTCATCTTCAATAACCAGATGAAAGCTCAGGCTGGTACCTTGCAGCGCGAGCTTGGGCCGCAGCTGGCCAGCATGTTCAGTGGTTCTCGTGCCGCCGCCAGTGTGCACCTTGTCAGAACCTTGGAGGGCCATGATGCTGCGGTTGTGAAGAACGCTTACTGGAATTCGCTACAGAAGATGTACATTCTGTTTACTTGCACTGCGTTTGTGGGCTTTTTGATGAGTTTTGCTGTCAAGCAGAAGAGTTTGAGCAAGGACCACACCGAGCACAAGACTGGGTTGCAGTCCTTGAAGCAGAGGAATGAGGGCAGTGCTGCTGAGCCCGCAGGTAGAGAAGCCTCTTGAGAAACCAGGACAAAGAAATGGCATTTTGAGCGTTTCAACGTACGATGCGTGATTTGCTGTCATGGGCGGCGTTCGGTGTTGGGAAATGCATTGGATGCGTGAGCATTTACTTTACATTTACATATAGATATCGAAATGTGTGCGCAATATCGTTACGCAGCTTGCTCTGTCGAAAAGGGCCTATGTCCCTTGTTGATCTGAAAGTCGTGAATGCTGCATGTTCGTAAGAAAAAGTTGATGTGCGACCAAAGAGAGCCCTGCATGACACAGGACCCTGACATAATGTTTCGTCTCTATTGCACATTTGCATCTGGCGGTTACAGAGTACCGACACTGTGAAGTTTAGATGTCATAACCTACCAAAAGTGGAAGGACTTGTTGGGTAGTAAAGGTTGCCATCTCTCTTGCACCCATTGCAGTAGAAGCTACCTAGCATTGAAGCTTCTTTTCACTCAAATTAACATGTCATGTTGCAGGGGAAGTTGGCATATGTCACTTCCAACTTCAATAATTGGAAATGCAATGGCACTAAACTGCCGTCAGCAGCTTTTTCTTTTTCTTATTTTATTTAACAAAAAAGAAAAAAAGAACAAAAAAAAACGTCTAGTCGGCTGTATTGGTCGAACCGTTGCGCCATTTCAGTCAGACTAGACGAGTTAGACGACGTAGGCGAGCTAGACGAGACAAGGCCACCGTAATGGTGGTGGTTGTCAGGGCAACAGCTGGTGTTGATGCAGAGCTCCTTCCTTGGTGCGGAGCTACGTTATTTACTTCGTGCTCTGCCTGGGAACGTCGGCATGGGCACCCCTCCCGCGCAAGGATTGTGCACGACTCCATTCCACACCGATTTTTGCCATCTTTGGGTTTGTGAGTAACTCTACGCCTAGTGGTGATGGTTTTGTCCGTCATTGCATTTAATATCGAGTATATATTTTTATTTCCGCACCTGCCACACGCCCTCCCGGTCTTCACTGCAACAACCGCGTCGTCATCGCGGGTATCGTGGCCAAGCTGGCTTCTCGACGAACGACGCGCTCCGACCGGGAGCTAAACCGGTCAACAATGGGCACCAGCCTTCGCAGTGCCGCTGCAAGCCGGAATGGTGTCCCAAGACAGCTTGCTGGGAGGTCATCGTCATTGAGGCAGCCGTCGTCCTTGAGCGCGGCCAGGGGAATCCCCGACCGCGCTGGCGCAGCATCCCCAGCAGATTCTGTGTCGACCACCGCAACAGGCATGAAGCGCAAGGAGCGCGACTTCGAGTCTGATGCTGGCGGTGGCGGTGGCGAAGAGACAAATATCAATGTTGTTGTGAGGTGTAGAGGACGGAGTGAACGCGAAGTCAAAGAGAACAGTACCGTGGTGGTGCAGGCGGACGGCGTCAAAGGAAACGCAGTCGGGTTACTGCTGGGCCCGAATTCTCTGAGCAACAAGTCATATGCTTTCGATCGTGTCTATTCGGCCGCGGCAGATCAGGTCATGGTATTTGACGATACGGTCAGACCGATATTGGACGAGGTGTGTGGCTGAACCTGAACACGAATTGACTGCTTCTTGTTAACCAAAATTTGCAGATGCTTGCTGGATACAACTGCACAATATTTGCGTACGGCCAGACCGGCACGGGGAAAACATACACCATGTCAGGGGACATGACCGAGACGCTAGGCATACTCTCGGATCAGGCGGGCATCATTCCTCGTGTGTTGCATGAGTTATTTAATAAGCTCAAGATTGACGATAGGGAGCACTGCGTGAAATGTTCCTTTATCGAACTCTATAACGAAGAACTCCGCGATCTTTTATCTATTGACGAAAGCGCAAAGCTAAAAATTTACGACGACGCGTCAAGAAAAGGGCATGCCTCTACGATCGTTCAAGGCATGGAGGAGAAGCACATCAAGAATGCTTCTGAAGGTATTAAGGTGCTTCAAGATGGCAGCTTGAAACGACAGGTAGCAGCCACCAAATGCAACGATCTCAGCTCTCGAAGTCACACTGTCTTTACTATCACCGCCTATGTTAAGAAGACAAATAACCAAGGTGTAGATGACTTCGTTAGTGCAGGGAAACTCAATCTAGTCGACTTGGCTGGAAGCGAAAATATTCAGCGATCTGGAGCGGAGAATAAGCGAGCTGCTGAGGCTGGTCTTATCAATAAATCGCTGCTAACTCTTGGCCGTGTTATTAACGCGCTGGTGGACCGAAATTCGCATATTCCCTACAGAGAATCTAAATTAACGCGCTTGCTGCAAGACTCACTGGGCGGGCGAACCAAAACTTGCATCATTGCCACCATATCTCCAGCTAAGGCGAACCTTGAGGAGACGATTTCCACTCTTGATTATGCATTTCGCGCCAAGAACATCAAGAATAAGCCTCAAGTGAACCCGATGCTTAACAAAAAGATGCTCTTAAACGACTTTGCTAATGAAATCGAGAAACTAAAGAGTGAGCTGATCTCAACGAGACAGCGTAATGGGGTGTATTTATCGAACGATGCGTACGAAGATTTGACTGCTCAAAATGAATCTCGCCGCATTGTGCTGGAGGAGCAGAGTGCAAAGATTGAGACCCTGGAGACCAACTTGAGGAACAAGGTCCACGAGCTGTTTTCTATAGCCACGTCTCTTATGGGATTACGAAAGGATCACGATGGAATTAAAGCCCAGCTGGACAACACAAAGGGGGTGCTTGATCAGACGGAAATAGTGCTGTCCGCGACTCGTAGAACACTTGCAGAGGAGACACAGTTACGAAAGGCACACGAGAAGACGGAGGAGAAGCTTACAGAAATCGGGGGACAACTCATTAACAAGCTTCACAAAACGGTGAATGACGTTACTGGTCTCAGAGCAAAAAACAAACGGAAGTCAGACCTACAATCACTAAATCGAGCAGCTTGGAGCACATCACAAGCGCAAGTCGCGGACGTCACATCCATGGTTGAACGCCGAGTTCTTGAATTCCAAGAGGAACAACAAGAGCATATTTCTAGTGTCTCAAAACGAATGACCGTATTCGTGGATGAAGAGCTGCGAAAGCTTTCAACCACGCAGACATTGCTGGATGAGCATCTGAACCTGTTTACTGATTCGAAGAAGCTGCTACTGGAGAAGAAGCAAAGGTCAAAGGAGGACATGGACGAAGTTTTGGATGAGATCAAGGTGGTTCGAGATACAGTTAAAGAGAAGGTTGGGGAAAGGCTTCAGGTCATGTCACAGGCTGCGGAGAAACTATCAGGAGACGTTTTGCAAGAAATGACAAACTTTCACACTCAAGTAAGTCGCTTTTTGAAGGAGTTTTATCGGAGTTCACTTTACTCACCAGCATTTGCAGCTTCATAACTCTTACAGTTCGCTTGGAAAGGACTTCAAATCCATCTTTGAAGATCTCGTCAAACATATTACAGCACAGCGTAGTGAGGCCGACAGCTTACGGCGGCAACTGCAAAGTGCCATGAATACAATTGCTTTGCAAAATACCGGCCTCTCTAGGCGAGTCCAGGAAGCGCTAGAAGAAGAGCGACGACAAACTGCCGAGGACCGCCAGAAGTTGATGACCCAGATTACCAGCTTGATCAATTCTCAAGCCGACGCACAAGAGGCTCGCCTCGCAGATAGGGCAACTCTTATTCAGAAAAGTGTTAGCGAATCTAATGCTTCTATGGAAGCTGCGATGGTGCAATACAGCCAAGGAATGGAGAGCTGGGATGGCAAGGAAAATGAGTTGATGGAAGAGGTCAAGAAGTCTCGCGAGCAGTTAAAGACCAAGTTGAAGGACGACTGGACTTTAGCGAGCGACCAAAGCACATCAATCCAAAACATGACCAAGTCTATTCATGCTGAGACAGCGCGAGTTGCGGAAGACCAAACGGACGACTTGGATTCACAAATGGAGGCACTGGACGACTTTGTCAGCCGGGCCAAGACGGAAAGTGCTAGCCATCACGAATCTCATGGCCAGTCTTTACGGGCGCTGTCTAATACGGTGGAACAGTCGTTTGGTAACATCTCGGCGCACTTCAAGGCAACGTTTGAAAGAGTCAAGAATCTTGGTGAAGGCATGGAGCTGGACACGAATGATTTGCGTGACGGCCTCGAACCGCTAGAGTCGCAAGTTTGCCAGCCGCTAGTCAACCTGCGCGAGGGCATCACATCTACCACCCTGCAGGAGTACCAACCCACGGGTGACACGCCTCAGAAATCGACGTACCTCTTCCCGACGAAGCTTCCTCGCACGGAACCTCATGATGTCATCATTTCCAAGATTGACGAGGAGCAATCTTCACTCACGGGCGACGAGGTCAACGATAAAGACGACACTTCCATCATGTTTCCAGACATTGGGCACAAAAGCTCCCCCATCACGGCAACGAGACAGTCCAACGCCGGCTTGTCGGACAAGAACATGAGTTTGCGCGAGGTCAATCCTAATGTGACGGCCAATCTAACCGCCGGTACACTCGCGTTTGATCCGAGAGCAAGCACAATGAGCATGCCTCCTGAACACACGATGCCCAGCTTTAAGAAACCACTGAAGGGAGTAAGAAGTGTTAGAAACCAGCCCGTGCTGGCGGAAGGCAGGGAGAATATCTTGGTTGGGTTTGAGCAGAGTCTGTCTAGGAGGAAGAGTCCGAGGCTAAATTAGGAATGACGCGCACTGATGACGCAAATTTCTGGCAAGGTGGTTTGTTTTGGGAGTTTGGGTAGACTGTGCTGGTTTGGCGGTTCATTCATTTATTTACTTCATTTCTGGCGTGGCTTGGACAACTGGGTTATTGAGCACTTAGATACCCGTTTCTTTACATGGTGGGCATGAAATTGATTCCGATTTCTTGAGTACGACATTGGTGCTGAAGGCGGTGCATGTCTGGTCAACTTGTGAAGTTGTTTCCACCTAAAAAAGTCACGATAATGCCATTATTCTTAACGCTAGTAGCCACTGTGATTACCTTTGCTTTTAGCCATTGGAGGCTAGCTGAGCACAATACGTGTGTGTCATCGACCGCTTGCGACGACTCCGTTGCTGCGCCGCAGTTCTCTGGGACTATACTATCCGGAGACGTCTCGAGACGCATCTACATCATGGGAATGTACACCACATGAACATGCCAGGGACACAACACTCAGTAGCTTGTAGTATTTTATATCGACGCGAGACCTAACCCAGCCTGTCATCATCCAATCGCTCACAAGCCCTCCCAATCCCCATGAACCGATACGCCTCGAAGGAAAAGAATAAATATATAGAAAGCCAGAGTAAAACAGAACGCTCATGTTAACCATGTTTGTAAGTTTGACAAAGAGCAGGCCGTTTAGGGGTTCTCGTTTCGACATGTAAAGATTGCCTCTTTCCACCGTTCCCCAACTCGACGAGGGGAAAAAAAAAAAGCCCAAAAAAGTGCTCCCAAGTCTCTCCATCCCTAGCTCTCTGTGGATGCAAAATCGTGAGGATGCGCCTAATCGAAAACAATACGAGGAACCATGTTAAGAATTTCGCCTGCCCTCCCAAGGGAATTTCCGTTCCTTAACGCCATGCAAAAACTGAATAGAAAGATTTTTCCTTTTTTGGGAATTTGGATCGTTTATTTTCCAAGATTGAGAGGTGGTTAGTTATGAGTTCTGTGCTCCTGATTGCTGTTTGAGTGAGAATATAGTTTGAGGGTTATAAAAAGGGATGCCCGTGTCCCGAGCGGTTTCTCGTCTCTCTTGGTTGAGAGCTTCGAGGCAGAACAAATGAGGATCAAGGGCGTGATGTTAAGAATCTCGTATAGCTTATGAATGTGTAGACATGTCCGGTAGCCTGTACCAATACGGGTGGGTAACGATGATTGATATTCACGGCGAAAACGTATGATTTGTGAGAGAAAACTGAAAGTCGGCCTTTGCGACAATCATGCCCAGGTCCCAATCTGGAGTCATTGGCTCGGCCGTTCTGCTCACGGCTCTCTCCTATCGTCTGCCGATCTTGAGCAGACGAGTCCGAAGCCACAGCATGAAGGCGGTCCAGACGCCCATGGTCTTGTGCTTGGCGGTCTTGGTTCTCTTTGGCGACTTGAAATGAACCTCGTCGGCCCTAGAGGGAGCCGTCTGCCCACCGTGCGTGCTGTTGTAGCCAAAGGAGGAAAACTCTACCTTCTCGCGGCTGTCTTCCAGCATTGCGCCGCGCTTTCCTGAGGAGGAGATTCGGAGGTCGGTGCCGCTAGACATGGTGCTGCTCGAGACGCTGCCGTGGCCCGCGCTGCCTTTGCGAAGCCGAGGATGCGACTTTTCAAGCTTGTGTGCCTCCTTGGTTTCGGCACGTTCTCGTTTACGAAGCTGCTCCTTGGCATACTTTTCGTCCTTGGCGCGCTCCTTGGCCTCGAACTTGCGGCGGGCTTCGCGGACATGCTCCTGGTGAGTGAAGGTGTCCACCTCGCTCCTGGAGCGCAGGCGGAACACGCCCATGTCCAGCGAGCTGCGCAGCGGCGACAGGGGCGCAGCCGAGGTTGAAGTTGCACTGGCCTGGGTCTGTACGGAAGAGAGCATCGTGCCAGCAGTCCCTAAAGGAGCGGTTGATGAGAGAGGGGAGTCGACATCCAGGGAAGACAAAGCGCTGGAATCCAGTTCCGACTTGCTCTGATTCAGAGACGGGGGCGCCAGCGGGCGAGTCGTGCCCGAGTTGGATCGAGTAGCAGGTATCCGCGTTGTCTGGGTCCCATCCGAGAGCGAGCTGGTACGCTGACTGGCCATGGAAGGGCGGCGATGGTTAGGGTGCTGGTAAAAGGCAGACTGGTACAGTGCCGGGCGAGGAGCGGTGGAAGCAGAGTGGAAGGACGAGTACGGATCGACGTCGGCGTCGTCCTCGGTGATGGTGGGAGAGTAGCCGGTTGGCACGCCGTTCTCGAAGGAGGTCCTCGAGTTGGCGTACGACAGTGGAGGAGTCGAGGCATGCGGCTGTTGCTGGAAGGGGTGGACAAAGGTCCCGCCATTACGGCCGCTGGTGGTAGTTGCAATGGACGAGGTGTGCGAGTTGCCGCTTGTTGATCGAACATGGGAATATTTGGAGCGCGGCGCCACGCCCAGACCGGAGCCCGTCATGTCGGATGCGGACAAGGAGAAGCTCACATCGCGTGCGGATCTGGCCCCGGGACCATTTGGAGTCGAGTAGGATCCGTCGCTGTCGTAGGTGCCGAAATCAGGGCCGGCGGCAAGGCCCGGCGACGGCTGATCGTCCCAGCCACGGTCGAGGTCGAGCGACTCACGATCCGAGTGATGGGAGTGCAGCTTCTTGAGAATGGGCTTGACCACAGTGCGGCTCCGCGACTTGGAGATCTTGCCGCCGGGGTGGGTAAAGCTGCCCGGATGAACCTGCGTGGAGGCCATTGTGCCGGCGGGCAATCGAATGATGGGACGAGGTGTGGCGAGCGGCCCTAGAGGAGGGGGAGGGCCGGCTTATAATGATTCCTGGCGTGGATTGTTGTTGTGTTCGCGGCCGTGGCCGTGAACGCTGGCTTGTTGTTTTGGTACGTGTCTGGCCAGGCCTCGCATACGGAGTACCAAGTACCGGGTATCGAGTACCGGGTACAGAACACACAGCGTGCGGACTACACTTCATCCAACTCGGACGGCGCAGCCACTCACGCCATGCCTCCTTCGCTCCGTGCTCCTCACTGATCAGTCTGCAGTCCCCTACTTGTTGTTTAGAGTGGTACAACGGCGTCGATAAACAAGACACAAAGCATTGGCCCCTTGGGTCGCAAACAATGCACGATGCGATTGATGGGACGGCCGACGTCACACACTCTCTCTCTCTGAACGAGGAGAAGTCGACGACGTCAGGACAAGGACCGAGGCACTGAGGATGAAAACCAGGACGACTGAGAGGTCTAAAAGCAACAACAGCACACGACGGCTGGCCCGGATGGGGAGGCAGACGAAGCACTAATAAGGACTTGGAGTGCACGCGGGCACAAACAAACCGAGGAGACTGGGACGCCACCGAGTCCCCCAGGTTCCCACGGCCCAGCTGCGCCGTGGTTGACCATGGGGCCTCCGGACAAGGACAGGGGGATGGAAATTGAAGGGAACTAGTACTGGAACTGGGCGCACGCTCAGCGCCATCGCCGCCACTACTCCGGACATGCGCCGCACAGAGGGTAGCTGGCCACACATCAAGCACAGAGGAGGAACGGGAGCAAGGCGAACTCACCCGCAGCAACGCACCCTGGCCGCTTACGACGGCTTGTGCGGCGAAGCGGGTGTCTGTGGTGAACAACTTGGACAGCGCCTTGGACCGCCAAGACGAGGATAGCATTCATGACCGGGTTCAGCCTCAAAGGACGCGACCATGGCACGTGGACGACGACGCTGACGGCGCTCAGTCAAATCTGTACGGAGCGAGTCGAATGGGCGTCTTTGGTGGGCAATGTCTTATCCCATTCCTGTTTTCAGAACATGCAGCGATGAGTACGGAGTTGTCCCACGGTCTAATTAGACATGCAGATACTTCCTTATTTTTGGATGGAATCTTCAATAACACATCAAGTGGAGAGAAAACGAAACCAGGCTTCAGGTCGAAAAAAAAAAGCCTGTGCCCTGGACAAGCATGAAGGTCGCGTTTTCCTACGGGTTACTATTACTTTTACATGGCAAATATATCTCAAAATGAAGCACAAATCTCAGGATTGATGTCACTATGGAGCAGTGAGCCATTCATTCGTCGCCCGGGCTCGCCGTTGCAGGTTCTAGAGTCTTGGCCCTCATCTGCCCAAGTACGCCTCGAGCCACACATGATGCCTTCTGTGGAGCAGCAAAAGCTTGCCATGAACCTGCAATGGCCTGGCAGATGGGTCCGTCTCATTTGACTTTTGGCTTGAAGCGTAATTGCTCCTCCGTACCGAGCCATGGGTTTTGACCTCATCTCGCCAACGCGCATTGGATTCCGTGGCTTCTGCTGCTTAATACTCGTCGGAATTGGACAGTGCAAGACGGAGAGGACGTAATAGGGGCTAGGGCCAACTCCGTACGGAGCAATACCCCTTGTTTTCCTTGGAGTCGTCTTCCGCCGCCTGCATTACGGAGGGGATTTGCGCTATTCCTGGACGGAGACATTGAGTGAGTGAGATTGCGGCCAACAGAGGAATGTCGCAAGACAAACCCGCATACATAGGGTACCGTGTCAGTTAAGGAAAGGGACGCAGGCACACACGTTGCGTCGGACGTCTCGTCCCGTGCGGCCAGACTGCCCATAAGTTGACCACGCCCGAAGCGACGTATGTACATACATATGGAGTACAGGTATTGTAACAAGGCAGGGATGCGATTCTGCTCACCGTTTCGTTTTCTTCTTGTTGCGTTTCGTCCCCCTCCCCGTCGCCCCGGCCACCAGTGCCACCACCAGGCCAGCAGCTCCGATCCGTTTAGAACTGGGCATCAGAATTGGAGCTAGTGCTTGGTCTGGATCTTTGGCATCTGGAATTGTGGAATACTTGGCCAAATCGGCACGGCGGTGGTGTGTACGACATAGTTCTCTTCGACCATCCATCCATTCGTCATGGCGAGCTTGTTGTCCCGCAGACGGAAAACATAAACAGTGGCAGCCTGGCTTAAAACGCTTCCGGCTGCCGCGTTCCTCAGCAACTGCAGATTGTGGCGTTTGGGGAACCAGGAAATGGGATGGTGACACCAGGCTCGGCAGCGGCAGTTTCTGATCCAGCGGTCTGGCGTCCCCGTCCTGTGCAGCAACATATCAGTCTCAACAATCTGTTTTGACGAGGGTATGGAGGCTTCAGATGGCGTCCCAACGAAGTTCGACTTGTTACGAAGAATGGAGGGATTTCCCGGCACCAAGAGTCGTTTGTTCCACTGCTCTTGTTTGACTTTCCCCCGCCCCTACCGTGCTTCTCTCCACATTGCTGCATCTTGAACATCTTCAACACAACACTTGGGCACGCAAGACGTCTACTCCGTACAAAGCACCTATCCCAAACATCATTTGGTCCTTGTCCACCAGCGTGTGGCATCGCCACAATGGCCGTCTTCATTGTCTCTGAAACTACGCAGCATCCATACATGGAACCAGCGCGGCCGGCCATTGAACCGCGGTTTGTATTTCTTGCTGCCTGCCTGGGCAGTTTGCCATGTAAGTGTCACGTCCTACAAATGCGCATCTCATTTGTTGGATATATTTATTCTCTTCACAGATATGCTCCACAGATAAGGCATGGCAGAGGGCTTCCATTTCTACGCAAGGGCCGATATTGAGCGGCGAGGCGAGCAATAGCATGATGCATCTGAAGCACAACCCACGCTACTGCGCATTTGATCTCCAGCTGAAAGGCATGCGCTGGGGCTACGGCCATGACGAGAAAGCCTATCCATCCACGGATCAACAAAAGGGCGCAGGATTTTGGCATTCTTCATTTGATTGCCCATGCAACAAACACTGATAACAAGCTGTCAGGCTCTGACTTTCAATACCCATTTGGATCCGTAAAAGTTATGCAGACCTGGTGTAACCTCGGACATCATCAGGCTTACTGAAAGAATGAACCACGAGAAGATTTTGGGCTGATGTCCTTCCCAATATGGGGGGATACCAAGAAGTACTCCTCCGCATGTACGTACGCATGACTAGTTTATTTATCCACTCGCATTTGAATATAATGAGGGGCGGTCAAGAGGCTCGGCGTAAATAGGTCCTGCTGGGCCAACATCTCCTCCATCCCTCGGTGGATGATTTGCTATTCATGGCTGACCACGAGCGACCACGTAACTAGCCTCGTCACAGCAGTATCTATACAGAACATTAGACAACATGTTTCCTAGCCAGCCGTTGCGTCGCGGGACGGGCCACCAAAAAAAAGAAAGCTGAGACACCGCCCCCCGTCAACGCATCCCCATACAACACCTCTCTTTCATGGCAATATCAACATTGCTCTGGCGATAGCATGAGCAAGATGGTCTGCGAAACCCTTTGTTTGCGGGCTGCCCATTCGTCGTTGCGTGGCTCGCCTTGCACAGCATTGCAAATGCCTCGTTCGAGTCCAACGTGGTGGCGAACAATCAACACCATTCAGCCCGCAGCGCCTCATTCGGGTCCCCTCTTCGCTTCGGTGTCTTCCTGAGTCGCCGACTTGCAGACCCCCAACATGGTTCTTACCACAACAAGGCACGGCTTGTGGTTTTTCGTCGCGGCGTCGGTGCGACTGGCGTGGCAGACGCCGGGAACAAAGAGGGCCGACGGAAGAGAAGGGCCCGGTTGGAAACCAAATGCCGGCCCATCTGAAAAGTGTGCAGCGGTTTGTATTTTACATGTAAGTCGGAATTGGTGCGTTTCAGAGCATGTACTACTCCCCTGCCTTTTGGGGAGGTGTCAAGGTGATATTGGGCCGAGCTGGAGGGAGCTGAAGGGTGTGATTCCGGGCACTTGGTACGGCCAATCCAGTGGAAGAGATGTGCGGTTGATATCTGGTATTGCTTGATTGCTTGCCTCCAGTGACTAATGGTAAGTAGATTTATTATCGTGCCCAAGTAAGCGTTTTGCAGTAAGAATGTGTCGAGGACGTCCCGCCGGCGTGCAAATCGCAAAAGCACACGTCGACACTTGCAACACCGTCTGTGTATCGCGTACTAAACACCATTGTCTCCCGGCACACAAAATTCCCCGTAAATCCGGATATCAAGTCCCCGGAGACGAGGCCAAGCCTTGGACGTGGCGCAGTTTGGTGATGATCTGGATGCAACCCTGTTCCGATACGTGGTTCCCGGCCACGACGTTGCCGTTTGACCTCCTCGGTCACCTACATTGGTCCACATCTAAGAATTGACGCTTTTTGCCCTTTATTTCTGCCCGTTGTACGGGTTTGTGGTGGGAAGTTGCAATTCTATGGTAAAGCTGATTGCTGGAGGTGTACATGTCTGTATTCCTCAGCCTACACGGCGGGCGAGCAAGGCCCTTGATCTTGGACAGGTGTCTTGATGAGAATACACAACTCTTCCCGAATCGCCATCGACCGAATCTGCACGTCGTGAGCGGTGCGCTGTCGCGATGCGCGGCACTGGGCTACGTGGCTGGGATTTGGTGTTGCGGCTCCTCTTGAAGATGCTCTGGTAGGGGTACATGAAGGTGAAAACCCGCATATATGGCATTCATTGCGATGCGGATGTGTAGTTGAGATGCTTGAACTTGCTTCAGCTGGGCTGGAGACTCTGATGGATTTGTTGCTCGAGGGTATTTGGCTTTTCGTGGGCTGCATACCGCTGAAAGATTGGCAAACACCACTCGTGGGCAAGGAATCGTTTCCCCTGAATAGTAGGATCTTTATACCAATCTTTGGGTCGAAAAAGACGAATGGGGAAATGAGAAAGCTGACGAGCTCAAGATACGGTATAGGGTAAGTATCAAAGTATCGTCGACGTCAGTCTCCAGTCGTTGTGGCCGAGATTGCACGCTATACCAAGCTGCCCTTATTGTGACGTCGCTGCAATCTTTCGAATAGACGGCTCTTCGTTTCTCAAGGACTTGACTTGGCTCATTCAAGGAGGGCAAGCGGCTGCGGGCAAGGGCAGATCATTGCTTCAAATAATCGTGGTCAAGTCCAAAGTCTGTGTTAGCCACGCATTCTGGCTGTGTGGTCCCGTCTCGCAGTCCAGCCATCTTCCTGTTTGAAGTGTCGATTTGTTGGTTTTTTGATAGCCAGTTGCCGTGACTACTGGGCAAACCATCATTCACCTACGCCGTGGTTTATATAGCATACTGCCTGGAACATGTGAGCTGTAAACACTGCTGTGAACCAAAACCATGACCTTGTGACATGTATAACCTTCATAAACGACTTATATGTGCGGTATATGAATCGCCTTCCCTCTTTCCTGATGGTTCCCTTCTAACTGTCAGTTTTTGTGTCAACTTGTCATAATACCAGAGTTTTGAAACGTGCATATCGACTACCCTATAGAAGACCAAGATCGTACCATTGTCAGACTAAGATGGAGGCTGGCATTGGACTCTGCAAATCTCAGACGCATCAGTCTTTTGTTTGAAGGAATATTTATGCTTACCTATAGTAATAAAGTGAGTGTTTTGAAATTGAACCATTGTAGCAGACATTAATTATTTTACAGTGTCTCGATTGCCTCGTGATCTGGTAGCAAATAGAGGCAACCACATATCAAGTATGTAATCTCTATCTATGCACGACACATGCACCGGGTCGACTCCATCACTACCAGCTTACTAGCTTCGAACTAAATTCTGCGGAGCTCGGTTTACAAGCTCGCCACGGTTTCCCCGATGCGTAGGATTCTTCCCCCATCACACTCTGTACTTGTTACACTGCATGTCGGTATACATCTCGGCATATGGGGTTGCCCGGCCTGAACTTGCGAATACGGGAATGCACATTGAAGATTCTGAGAGCCGGAGCAAGGAATATATAATAGGAAATGACAAGAGAATCCGGTACAATAGAACGAACCTCGAACCCACTTGCAGCACCGCTTCTGCCTTGTTATAAATGGTCATATAGAAATCTCAACTTGCACGAGATGGTGAGTTCCCAGATCGGAGATTCAGGGAGACATGTCTCATAGATTTACTGCTTGTTTAATTACTCACTTAGAGAGCTGAGGTATGAACAAAGTCGGCTGGATGTCCATTACGCATTTGCGGTTCTTTTGTGTCCGTTACAACTTTATCCTGCGCCAGAGTCTCAAGATCATGCCAAACTCACGTCTGGTTCGGCACTGATATTTTCACCAGGACATCAATATAAACGCAGCGTGAGTGCCGATCACAGACTCCACTTGACGTGAGCCGTTTCAACTACCATCGATGCAGGTTTCTGCATCCCTTCTTCCCGTTGTCTCTTTCCCCAGCCACTGGTACATCTGCCGGGGTTTGTCCACTACATGCAGAAGTGAGCCCAGTGAGATTCTCCCAAATGGCCAGGATGAGCCGGCTGAACCGCCCTGGGCCACTTTCTTTCACATGCTGCAGGTACCGAATACGGACGTTGACTCAAATCTCTGACCCGATTAGCACACCGAATCTTAGTCTCTGTGGATGCTGGAAAGGGAGTCGAGAGCACAAGATTTCTCGGCGAAAGAAGCCGAAGCTCGACAAAACCGATTGCCGGTTTCGTGGCAACCAACTCCCAGCTTAACCACGGATCATATCCACAGGAGGAGAAGTAGAAAACATCGCCTCACCAGACAACGCGAGTCACTGAACCGCAGGCCTTCATCTCACCCGTAGTGCGTATGGATTGGACGCAACCAGAAAGAGGCTTCCACAGCCATTGCCTTAGCATCCAGGATTGTTCCGTGACCAGAGCTGTGCATTGAACCAAAGGTCTTAACCCTCAGTTTGAGGTGGCCAGGTTGCAAAAGGATGCACAGCTCCAGCTGTCTGTGTCCTGACGAGGCAAAAACTAAATGAACCAGTTCCTGAGACCGGCCCCAAAGCTGCTATCAAGAGACTGTGCTGATGATCCAGCAAACTCTCATCATCATGGAAACTGCGCGTCAGGCAGCCACGCTGAAACGGAATTGGGTCAGTGTAGAGTCAATTTGAGCGTTCTCATGGGTCTGGTCCTACCAAAGCTCTTTGCTGGCTTCACCATGGACTTTATTAGTAAAGACCAATGGGATTGGCTGAAGTACGTACATGAAGTTGACATCGTTTATAAGTCATTTGAATGCAGTCAATATATGCCAACTATTGCCCATTATTGTATGGGAAGGACTGTATCCCAAGAGGACAGGCCAGTGAAATTTCTCATGTATACTCATGAAAGCGCGCCAATGAAGCTCGGCTGCGTATCGAGAAGGCCAGAGATAATATCATTATATTTTAAAAGGTTCAGTTTTTCTGGGCTATGGAGACCATGTGGCGGTCTCAGCTGTTCTCCTTATGACCAAATGACTAATTCGGTAGCGACTTCTTCCTTAACATTTAGAGTAGAACCGTTTCCACTGGTTTGTCCAGAAGAACCGAATAGCCGCGGTATCCAGCCATTGCCGTGGCATTAGCACCCCGGCATTTCTTTGGTGCAGCTGTGTAGTGGATTATGGACTGATGAGAGTGGATTTGCTCGCCCGACGTGATCCCTTCGATGGAGCAAACAAACGAACTTGCAGTGGAGGAGGAATCGCGAAATCCCTGTTCCTACAAGCGGATTCCACGGGTATAATGCTCCGTAGCTGCTATCAAGACTGTTTCTCGCGGATCTCGGCCACTTGGTTGGAGAAGGCACGCGATACGACCAAGATAACCGTTTGTTCATGCATCATAGACCGTGATTCTGTGTATGTGACAGCCCCCCCACCAACGACATGAAGCCAACAATAGGTCCCACGGAGAAAAAGGTTGGCTCTGGTTCAGTTTAACGCAGAAGCTGTCGGGGCCATTGGGGGTTAACCCCACACAGTGGTTGCGAGCTTGGTTCATGTTCGTAACAAGTCAAGTTACTCGTGAGGTAGGGAGGCGTCACCAGACTCTGCTGGAAGAATTGCCAGCCGCCGGCCATTGTGAGCAGTAATATGAAAAATCCATAATAAACTGTTACGACGGCGCAATCGGAGTCAAGATCAACCAAGATGGGCCCTACTCGCCAGGCTTTCGCTGTCTTCCTGATCCACTAGCGTACGATGCAGGTAGATGCACTCCCCAAGGTCCATGGTTCCAACAGGTCAGCTTACAAGGTTCTGGGATCTTTCAACCCCAAAGACACAGCCGAAAGAGTCGACTTGCGTCGCGTCTGTTTTGCTGGGATAATAAATACTATGCAAAGCTTCATGTAGTTTCAAAGTACAAGCGAGATGTCCACATGTACGTAGAACAAAGGAAGAAAGGCTTCCTCGCCAATCGTGTTGCTCTGGGAGGCCCGCCAGGCTGCTTCTTGGGGGGGGGGGGTAAATATATGACACAAATGGCGTGTTAACGTATGACTAGAGATCTGTCAGTGCTATTCTGATATGTGATTCAATTCGCGTCTCAAGGTCTGCAGAATGGTGTTGGATCTTTTCCCACAACGGCTTGCCCGAGCATACGATAAGGAGCACATTAGTGGCTTTGCTGGCGCAAAAGGCTAATTCAGCCGTTATAATGCGCTTTGTTGATGAGCGACAAATGGGTCGAAACGGGTAGAGAAAAGCGGACCTGCCATCGTGGAAGAATCGGTATTGAACTCTCGGGCAATGCTTCCTAGATTTCACACTCTTTTTGTGTCGATATTTTGCTGATGCTCTGTTTGTGGTTCGTAGGGAACATAGTCACAGGTAGGGGCTTGGCGAAGGGAATAGCGCGAACTGCAGGATGCATGGTCCTGAATTGAAGTTGGCGGTTGGCTGGTAGTGGTGAGTGGAGGTGTGGGATGATATCCATGTCAGCTCCACGCAGTTCCGAGGCGGCCCGCGTGGCCTGTCCTTGGCCCCATCGCTGATGTGTTGTGGAAGTCAAAGTCGCAGAAAGCGAACGAACGGTCGTACTGTCTTCAAACCCGATGAATTGCGGCTCGACTACTGCCAGAAAGAGTCCCTTACGCTTTGATGCTATTTAGCAGGATGAGGTTTTCAGCGGAATTGGATAAACAGGGTGAACATACACCTCCAGGGGGTGCAGACCATGGCTACTGGACGGGGTTATGGCCTAGGGCTGGCCTGGAGACTTGAACTGGATGGGTAAAATCAAATCAAACCAGTTGGCGGTTGCATCTTGGTGTTTTCCAAGGCTGGGAATAATGGTGGTTGACTGCTCAAGCCGTGGCGCAGGGCCTGGCTACTCTGACCAAGCCGCACTTTCCCCAAGTATCCAATTGCGTGTTGCGTGGTCTTGGTAGTGATGGAGGCAAGTACCATGGAGTCGCTTCCTTGGTAAACAGGCACACTGCAACTGGCAATGGATTTGACCATCGCCATCTTCCCAATACATCAATTGACAAGTCAATCTTGGAAGCTAGCAGTGCCAGACGGAAGATAGCCGATATTGGACCAAAAGTCGGGGGATCTGGAAATTCCAAGCACCTCGCACGTACGCCCAATACAAGATGCGCAAGGCTCAAGCTCGAGCCAACATGCAGACCCAGTGCGTCAAAGACAGATCCGGAGAACATCAGAACAGCAATTTTGGGCTTGATGAAAGACCGAATGACTTACCTATGTCATGGAGGAGAGACTGATCCTCGGCTTGCCATGGCCACGTCCCGTTTTTGAGACCCCGCATCCCTTGGACAGATTTAAAGTATCGAATCGGGCTACGGAGTACCAATGAGTTCATTTGTAAATGCAAGACCAGACTGTCATGGAGCATTGTCAGCGGCATCTTGACCGAGATGGGGCATGATACAATTGTGGTATCCTTGACGTGCTCCCCTAGCCCATGATGCTCATGCCTTGATGCTCATGTTTCGGCCTCTAATGTCTGTCCCGCCTTCGTGCAGAAACAGGGTACGCATCGCATGTTTCCCTCATGCGTGAGCCGCAACGGTTGAAGCCCGAATTGCGACGTGTCTGGAGTTCGAAAGATCAATTGATGCTGGGGATCCAGTACCGGGGGAGGGGAGCTGTGGATTTTAGTTTGTTACTCCGTCTGGAGCGCATGCAGCCAATATTGGACAGTGCGGGACGTGCTGTTTCTTTGTCTGATACGGAGTACTTGAGTGGGGACAGACATCGACGTCGAGCGGTCTTGGTCTGCCTCTCCCGGACATTCTGGAGCCACGAGAGCCAAATATTGACACCTTGGCCACTCTCAGGCCTTCGAAAACAGCAGTTGACAGACACCGCTGGGTTACGGCACAGTATTTCTTACAAAAACTTGACCGGTTGGGCCTCCCATGGTGGTCAACATGTAATATGCGGGCGCATGCGAGGAGCTAGCTATCCTGCAAATATCAATGACCAAAGTGGAGGTGGAATTCAGTGAGAATGGCACAGCCTGCAGTACCTGCATGCGAGAGCTGTTGCTTTATGCTCTCTTCCAGAGGCTCTGGTTGGGCAATTCAAACCCTGATGGTCTCTTTGCTCCCAATGAGAAGTCGTGACATGCACCGGGGCCCTTGAAAGGCTCATCAGTCAAGGTCCAAGGACGACATATTATTATTTTTTTTGTCCTTGGTGCTGCACGACTGCAATATTTCCTGACACAACAACACTGCAATGAAAGTTGGGAGAGACGATATGGACAACTGCAGCTGGTCGCAATGAGTGATCAAATGTTGTCAAGCTTCTTTTCAGCCCCACACCAGATCAAAGCCTCTCAGCATCTGATGCCACGCGGGCAGGTGTCGCGCCGGTTCCAGCCGCAGGCTGTTCAGATGGAGGCTTTCTTCACCGGAATGAGGTCGGCGCCAGTTGGAGTAGTTGGAGAAAATTATGGGGAAAGGCTCCGGCACCAAGGCTTGACCCTGGCTTAGTCTTTTCTTTGCGGAGTTGATGGCGCATTATATGTTAGGCACATAAAATATATGTACAGTCCCCCCCCTAAATGTTTCTTTATACGTGACCTAATAGGGGGGGTAATAACTAATAAAAAATAATTTTATAGGAGAAAGGTAGGTATTAAAAGTACCTAAGATTTCCTAAGATTTTTTTAGTAAGTTAAGGTTTTTATTATAAACCTTATAAGCCTTTTTAATATATTATTACTTAAAATATATAGATTATAAATAGTGTATTACCCCCTACTTATAGCTACTCTATTAGGTTACTCGTATAGAAATATATAAAGGGGGTATTATATATACTCTATACGAACCTATAATACCCCCCCTATATATTTCTACACGAGTAACCTAATAGGGTAGCTATAAGTAGGGGGTAATACACTATTTATAATTTATATATTTTAAGTAGTAATATATTAAAAAGGCTTATAGGGTTTATAATAAAGACCTTAACTTACTAAAAAAATCTTAGGAAATCTTAGGTACTTTTAATACTTATCTTTCTCCTATAAAATTATTTTTTATTGGTTATTACCCCCCCTATTAGGTCACGCATGAAGAAACATTCAGGGGGGGGACTATACATATATCATACAGAGAATTAATAAGAGCGGGCCGGTGGCTGTAATCTCGTAGGCAGAAGTAAGACATGAAAGTTGGTGATGGACCAGTTGAGAAGACAAAGAGGAGCGTCGGGCGAGGACTTGGTGCACAGAGGGCTCATACCAGACACCACCAGACATTTGATGTTTTCCCAAATATATTTGGTCGGTTGGGTGATGGAGACGCACAGAGACATGAAATTCTGGAAGCATCAAGACCGCCAGAGTGTTCCGATCTCGCGTCATATCATTTGTCTCGTTGCTGATGCCTCCGACGTGTTGGGTTGATTGAGATTGACTGCTTCATTTGGACAGGAAAATTGGCAAAGGGCAGCCCTCGACCAGGGCGCAGGGTGAGCATGTCTGTTGCTCGAGGACAAGATTGAAAGGCCAAAAACATCAAAAACCCAATGAGCGCACACGCCCCTCCTCTTGCCGCCGCCAGAAAGACGCCTCCCAAGTGCCCTTAAACGCCCCCCCCTTTCCATGTCCATGGATCCACTGAACGTGCGCATCCCGGTCGTCTGGTCGCTCAACCTCCAGTCCCGTGTCCCATTGTCTGGACTTCGAGATCAAGTCCGGATGGTTCAATCTCGAGAGACCAGTCGACTTCGCGCCGCGCCACGACGGGCTTAGGTCGACCACTAGTTAGATGCAGCTCGAGTAGTAGTTTTGTGCTACTCTAGATACCGTAAACTACCCAGCACTATATGTACATCTCGCGCAGTTATGGAGTAGCCGAGACTGCCTCTCTGCCTCTTGTTGGTTCGTGATGCGCAACTGCACATGCATTCGATTTCTGGACCCTCTCTTCTTCTCCATGCCCATGCATGACATGGTGGAATCGAAGCACCCTCGACGGCAACATCCCGGTAGTCATGGCTGTTTTTGCTCCATCTCGTCTTTATATCTGTCACCTTGTTCCCGGCGCGACATGCAAAGTCGCCCATTGCACCAGTGCCTTCGATGAACCGTATAAGACATACATCAAAACGGATTCACCGAGCCCGTTCTTTTTTTTTCTCTCCCTCTCGTTTCTTGTTGCTTTCATTGTCCGTTCATTTACTGTATCTCTGATATAGGAACCCTTTCCTTCAGCTCGTTTTCCGACTCCGTACATTGTACATTGGTTGCAAAAGAAAAAAAAAAGATTGCTTCCATATACCTTGCCCGTATTAGAGGTCTGTTCATGTCATGGGAAATACACTCCTGTTATTATTCACATCGGTTCCTCCTTTGCAAACAAACCCTGTCGTTTTATTTTGCTCCATATAAAATAATCAAGTGGGCAAGACAAGCAGATCGGTGAAGCTCGGTTGAAGCATTGGCTTGATCAACATCTCTGGCCGTTCGCCTGCTTCGCCGTTCACTTGCTCCTTCCAAGCTGTGAAGACTCGCCTCAGCTCGCCTGTGTGCAGTGATTTCGAGCTCCAAAATCCTATATATTTGGCCGCTCGCGCAAGGCAATTGTTTGTATTTTTTGGTCTTTCTCCTCCAGATTGGATGCTCAGGGATACGAAAACCACTTCGGCAGCGGCAACGGCAACAGCTAAACCTCGGCCTTTGATCACTTCTTTCCACTTCGAGCCCAAGCATCCTGTCAACACTCCCCTGTCTCGGGGTAACTAGTTCGGCATTTACCATGAAATCCTGTTTTTGCGACCTGCCAATGCGCCTTTGTGGTGCACTTGTGCCGTTCCTGCCCTCGTTTGGCTTCTTGAACTCGACCACGTTTTGGGCCTATCTTTTTTGGATCTTGTGGTAGGTCCCTTCCATATGCTGTTTTTCCTGCTCTGAGTCTTCGGTTTATTTTATTTTATTGTACTTTATTCTATTTTTTTTCTGGTTGCAAACATTGAACTGACAACCCGTCATTTCATAGGCTCCATCGCTACGTGAGACTTCTCGTTCACTGCGTGAGTCACTGGACCTACAAGTCGAAGCCCCTTCCCGCCAACCCAAAGTATACGAGCCAGGATGTGACGGTGGTGGTTCCTACAATTCATGACAATCCCGAGGAATTGAAGTCTTCTCTCAACAGCCTTCTCGCCTGCAACCCAGCCTGTCTTTATCTAGTGACGCCCTGCTACAAGTTGGAACCATTGCAAAAGGCGGCAAAGCAACTCAAGTCCAGCAATATTCATGTTCAGGTCCTCTCAAGTACCATCGCAAATAAACGGCAGCAGGTGTGCGAAGCAATTCCTCTTATTAAGACGCCAATCACGGTACTGGCCGATGACGATGTGACATGGCCTAGCAAGATGCTCACCTATCTCCTTGCCCCGTTCGAGGACGACAAGATGGGTGGTGTTGGATCTTGCCAGCGAGTGAAGCGCGTGTGGGATGCACCTTGGTCAACGCGCATTTGGAATTGGCTTGGTGCCGCTTACATTGAACGCCGCAATTTCGAGATTACTGCCACGCATAACATTGACGGAGGAACTTCGTGCATGTCTGGCAGGACTGTGGCGTATCGAACGGAAATATTGCGGAGCCATGATTTTATCCATGAATTCCAGAATGAAAAATGGGGGGAAGGCAATCTCAACACTGACGATGATAACTTTATTACGCGCTGGCTGGTTAAAAATAGGTGGAAGACCTGGATCCAATATGCTCCGGAATGCGAGCTGGAGACTACTCTTGAGAATTGCATGGTGTTGTTTGTCTTACAATGTATTCGCTGGGCTCGCAGCAACTGGAGAAGCAACTGGACCAGTCTGTTCATAGAGGGATATGTTTGGAAGTAAGTCTTTGCTGGATGCCCCTGGTTTTTTAGGGCCTATGCTAACTGCATGTCAATCAATCCAGACAGCAAATGTGGTGTACATATGCGCTTCACATTGCCACCTTCACTTCTCTCGCCTTCCTCGTCGACCCGCTTCTCCTCTTATCGTGTTGGCGGGCCACAGCTGACTGGGACATGGCACAGCGGGAACGCGCATTCTGGGCTCAGTTCATTTTTATGTTCGGCTTTACCAAAGTAGTCAAATTGGTTGGCTTGTTCAAGCGGAATCCCAGTGACATCGTCTTTCTGCCCGTGTCAATTATTTTTGGATACTTCCATGGACTCATTAAGATCTACGCCTTACTTACTCTTCGCACGGTATGTGGGGAAACATTGCTCATCACACTTTCGTTGATCTGGAAGCATAGCTAACCATTATTTGAAGACTACATGGGGCAGTAGACCCGATGGTGACACCAATAACGACTCTCGCTTCCAAAAACGCCCGAAACTTGCCGAGTATGTGGAGTCGCCCAAGTCCAAGGAACACCCAGATCTCACGGCCTCCAGTGCCTCTGGTATCTCCGATGCCTCCAATGTCCACCAGAAGGGATGGTGGCCATACGATGGCAAGTGAGACCAGAGGTTCTGAGAAAAACGCAACTAGGCCGTTAACGATGCGCAAACGCCTTCGTTCTAGAATATTTTGGCATGGTCTAAGAGTCCACAAAGGTGACACAGCTCTGACTTGACAAAACTTTGAGGCTAATCTAATGAAGGACGGATAATATACGCCTGATGATTTTCTTCTCCTATTCCCTGGAAACCCCATATAGCAAATGGTCATGTACTTTCGTGTTTATAAACAGTCTGCAACTCGTTGCCACACTGGGGACATAAGGATTACAGAATTCTGCCTCTGGCAACTTAACTGGCATTTTTAGTTCACCTTTATTTCTTCTTCTATTTCTGTACTCGATAGAAGAGTTCAATCTGGATTTGGCACCACGTTCATCTGCATTTAGCTATGAACTTTTTCTATTTTGTTTTCCTTACGACGGGAGCATGGATCGATGGTCTTTTAGAAGGTTCGGCACAAAAAAGTTCTTGACTTCTTTTTCTTCGATAACGCAATGGTTACGGCACATTAAAAAAAAAGCTTGGGGTATGGGGAAACGACTGTCTTTTTTTGTTATTTCTTTGGTCTGCGTTTGATGGCTATTCTCGACTAGCTATGACGAGAGCAAATTTCACAGTTCTCGTTGAGCATTTTGGTCGTGGAAAGCGTTAGGCTCAGATAAGGGTTTGGGGACATGAGACTCATCAATGGTACCACCTTTTTTCATTCTTCGACGCAAACCATTCGCGTCTGCAACAGGAATATAATCTAATTCTTCAATGAAATCAGCACTTCTTCTGGATACTTTACTCAGCTTGATTGTACTCCACACGTAGATACGATTGTAGCCACAGACCAGCAAAATGATATAGGAGATCATTGGGCAGGCAGTGCGCATGGATGTTCAGATCTCGATGCTGCGTGTGTGTAACACGACCTTAAGTGAAGGCCGGTACTCAGCAGCGCCTGCACCTGTTGCCTTTGTTGCATCCGCTCCAGCTGCAAATGCCAGCATCCGAGTATTCGTGCATGTATGATGGCTTCAGCTTGTGGGCCGAGATGAACGAGGCGCGGGCAAGCAAGCGGAGAGCTTTTCAGCGTTTCGCACAACATTTTGCGTATGTAACGCTGATTCTTGAGGTCGGTTTCAGTCTCCGTCATCAACCAGGCTCCTCCTGTATTATGTGTCGCATAGATACCAACCTGGGAAGGTATGCCGGGGCCTCTCGAATGATGACGTTTGTTACTCCGTACCTAGCATGCTAATACCCGCAACCACAACCACAACCACAACTCAGCTCGACAATAAAGGCAGGCATGAGTATGGGTGATGGGTATTTCCATGGCGCCTAGAAACTCTCGGTGTTCATGCCATTATTTGGAGGGTCAATTTTCATTACGGCCATTGCTTAAGCCCCCGCCGCTGAACTGGCAGCTTCGACACAGCGCGCTCCATACAATGTATAATACATACAATGCAATGCAATCCACACGACTTTGCAAACCAAATAAGACGAGTTGGATCCGAAAAAGGTTGGCGGCAGCCTCCGGGGTCTGTGGGGCCGTGGCCATGGTGCTAGCTAATGCAGGTATGTCGAGACACTCGCTTGTCACGGCCCCAAGAGCTGCACCACATGTTTGTGTGACACTTTCTGCAGGTCGAACCTTGAATTGATGCATGCAGGTGGCTTGCGACACGGGTCTGGCAAAGGTTGCCGGTACATGTGCCGCCATGTGAAGGAAGAATCGAATCGGTTGCTGTGCAAGACTATCATGTTTGAGCCTTGATGCATTGTGCCAAGTGTATATACGGGATGTGGATGGCTGAAACAGACCTTGAAAAACAAAAGACACAATCGAATGAGCATCTCTACTGAAGCAGGTGTTTCGAGCCAAATCAGCTCGTCTTGATCGTGCAGAAGAGTAGATGCAGGTCCACCGCGGGATGGGGAAGAAGAAGGAGAAGAACCACGAGAAGACGGTAATACTATGTACAGGGAACAGCCTACAAGATGCGGCAAGGCAGGCTCCGATCCATGAACAAAACGCCGTGCAAATGGCCCCTGGTGGAATCGAAACCAGTTCGATGGTCGGCGAGCTCTCGCGACGTTGGGGAGAGCGGAGGTGGGTACTTGCACCCTGAGCTCGGAGACAGATGGGGGTGAGGACAAGGGGACTCGTTGACGGGGAATAATAGAGAGACAGTTTGCTGCCCAGATGTCGAGATGTCGAGATGTCGAGACGACGAGATGTGTCTTTCTATTGTGGATGCACACGCCCCCTCCTTCATTGCCCCATGCCCCTTGACCCTTGTCTCTCCCCCTCACCACCAACCTTGCCTCTCCACACCACTTCCGATAAGCCCCCATGTTCCTCTACATGGACTCTATCGAACTCTTTGACTTCCCAGCGCATTTCATTGGCTGGTACTTCCTCCGTACGGAGTACTTCTGGGCCAGTTCCAAGCAAACACGACTCCTCAAGTGCTCATTGGGCTATGCGCCCGCCGGCGGGCATCGGGCTTGGAGAGATGACCCATGCTCCATAATGAATTCTTGCTACTGCCCTATTCCCCCGGCCGTGAGCAAGACAATCAGTTGACATCTTCCGTTGCGGGCTGCGGCTAGCCACAGGTTAGACTGGTCACTGGACTTTTTCGTAAAGGTCACTTGGCCTAACGTTACGACGCTTGATCGCAAATGGCGCCATTACACGATGGTACGTAAGCAGCAAGATTGTTTGGCCACTCCGACCTTTGCCCGCCGTGATGGGCACATCATCCTCATCCACCAAACAGCTACCCCATAATATCTTCACAGTAGTATGTACATTGCTCACAGTATGGAGCACCCTCGTCACCCTCGTCAGCCATCTCAGAACGGGTCATCCCTAGCTCGTTGCCGCTGGGGGAACCTCCACTCTCTGTGCGTTTGCAGCCAGAAGTGGACAATGTCCGTGTGTGCAGAGCAAGACACCATTCGTCGCTGACTTTTTGTCACGACCGGGAAAACACATGATATGGATTCGAATGGTTAGTCGAACAGGGGACAGGGAGCTCTGGCCCGCACTTCCTACAGGCAACAAGCTGTCCAAGCCAAAAAAAAAAAAAATAATATTTAGATCGCCGTCCAATCTATCTCGATTTAATGTCACTTCCGGCGATCTTTCAAATGCGGCATGGTTTGATGCTAGTTGATGCCTGCAACTCAACAGGGCGCTTTGACTGAATCGTTGGCCAGCAGAAGCGCTGGGTAGGCAACAATCTAACGATAAAAAACGGAACCACTCCCCCGCACACAGACTCTGGAGTCTGTTAGGCCGTGTCTCGAGATCATTGTACGTACTCCGTACATGCATTTAATATACAATACGGACTATTAGGTCCGCCTTTGACATTAATAGGGCTTGCTTCTGAGCGAATCTACAGGAAAGCCGATGGCTCGCGTGGCACAATCTCCGCAAGATGCTGAGCCATTTCGTTCCGGGCGAGAAGACGACGTATCATTTTTCATGACCACCTGGTGATTCTGTGGGCCATTTACGCCTCCGAACCAGTACAAGAATGTCAAATCAGCCGCTGGAGGCTGTACTCTCCAGGCTCGGGACGAAGCGAACAAAGCAAACGTTTGATCCCAATTTACTTCCCAAGTAGGAAAGTGGCAACAGAGGCTGCAACCGGATCTGGGGCTATAATCGGCAAAGAAAAAAAGCAAAAACCGAGGAGAATAGCTTTGCTACGGGGTATCCTCGTGAGAGTCTTGATGGAAACGTCCCGAGACATGACAACAACGCAAAGATACCGGAGTCGTTTCTCCTAATCTGCAGGACAATCTGCACCAACTCGGACTATTTATCCAACTCTAGGCCTTTCAGGCTAAATCCTGCTGACGCCAGGGTCCAGATGTCTCTTTGCGCGATTCTTGGCCAGATCGCGATGTGGGGAAGCAGGCCGGTCATGTTAGTACTCCCATACACGCCCTTGAAGACTCGGCCCTATCGTCGCTGACAGAAAGGTGAGCTTGCAGGGATCTACTTGACGTTTTACCGGGCCGTGATTGGAAGAATTGATGGTGGTGCTTTGAAGGCCATAGTGCTTACAATCTCGATTTCACTGTGCCTGGGCGTATCGACGGCAAAGAGCAAACGCTACACACCTATTCTAGGAGCAGCACATCACGACGAGATCGGCTAGGAAATATTGTTGGCTACGTGGTGCGGCCGATTCATGAATTGTTTTTTTAAAAGGCATTCGACAAATCCTCTTTGAGCAAAATGTTGATGCGGTGACGAAACTAGCCCCAATGCTATGACAGAAGCGGTTGGCTGAAACGCCTCGAAACACAGCAGTGGCCAGCCGCGGCAACCGTAGCAGCCGCATTAGCCGCATTGTCAATCTGCCAATTCATTTATCACCTTCTGAGATGAATGACGCCCATCGCAACGCGTTCGGAAGGTGTGAGTACCAGCCGTGAACTTTTGCGGCTCAGCAATGCTTGCGTGAGATAAAAAATGTCTACCCAATATTGTGGAGTACATTGAAGTCACCCACCGTCTCTGGCGGGTTCAGATTCATCGGCTCAGCGGCTTTATAAGGTTGTGAGAGATGATGGGTCGTACACGGTACACCACGATGCAGATGCCCAACAATTTGGCCGATGGAATTCTACAAGAGGAGGGTATTCCTACGGTAGAATCCTACCCATGTCAAGGAGCACAGAGGGATTGTTTGGCCATGCAGAAAAGCATTCCTTTCCCTTCTGGGAATACCTGAGACATATCTATTCTAGCCCGAGGTATGTATGTGCCCTCGGCCCGCGAAGACTCAAAAGCTCTAGAGCTCAAGAGATGTCTCCGCAATAGGGCAACTCAAACACACCCGTAACTAAGTGTTGACTGTGTCACGTCCAGCTCAAGGGCTAGGGCCAGTGCTTGCGAATCTGAAAATCTGTCAGAAACGACAACATGGTCGAGGTGGCGCCGTTCTTGCCATCATTCGATTGGGGTACACCTAGCTCGAAAACATGTCTGATTTGTTTCCTCTTACCCAAACGCAACAGCCGGTTGTCTTGGCACCATAGGTGGGGAAAGGCATCACATGCGAGGGAATCTGGTCCTCCAACCCATCACAGCAAGACATGTTGGCTGCATGCAAACGATATTGGATGCTACCGAATATGAACATGATAAATCACAGTGCTAGACGACGAACCAAAGGCCACAGATGCCGTGCTGGCAACAAAACCGAAGCTCTGCGCGGAGCACATCTGGTACTTGAATACCTACCTAGGTAGGTAGGTATACCAAGTCTGCTTGTCTCGGACCGTATTGGGGGGAACAGCAAACAAAAGGAGGAACCAACGCCTCCATAGGGATATCTGCCAGCGATCAAGTCTGTCTGCCAGCAAGAACACACGAAATTTTGAGCATTTCCAAGCCACGCCAGCATAGCAGTGGGCTTACGTGCTTCCCCCCTCCATGCCAAGGGCCTCATCCCAAGTATTAAGAAATGGAATACTTTACATGCGGTATCATGGGGTACATCGGGCTTGAGTGGCCAGTTCCACCACCGCCCGTGCGTCGTGTATTCTCCATCAACACCCCCTTTCCGAATCGCTTGATCGTGTCGATGGGCTTGTTGGTGTGGCAGGCCCGCACAAGCCCTGCAGAAGTGCATCGTCTTGGAAAAAGCTTGGCCTGACTCTACCCGAAAGAACTCCGATGCATGTAGGCTCAACTTGGTCTCGGGGTTGAGGGGAGAACCCACAAGGACCATGGAGAGAGACCCTACTGCCTGCCACCGATGTGCCGAGATGGATTGGCAAGATGCTGCATGCCGTATAATGCGAGCTGACTAGTGCCCATCCATGCAATTTGGCTGTCCGGAATAGGAGGGTTTGCAATTAGCACCGTGTTCTCGTTCACGGGAAACAGCAATGCTTGAAACACATCCGTGTGCCGGATACGTGTTTGAGTGGCCAGCTAAAGCAATGAGACAAGGCCTCGTGATGAAAATTGTAGATGACACAGATAGGGCTATGGGAAAGGTTCCGTCGTGTATGCCGATATTCTACTCCTCAACACACTCAACACGTCACTTTCGTGTTGGGTGGTATTGCAGAACAGAGATCCGCCGTCCGCTATTGTTCCAGCTCTCCATGAAAAACCAAACTTGTTGAAAAATTTCATAGTGGTGCGACTACCCGTGTCATCTCAATTGGACTAGACGATGAAAGGCATCACAGATGGACAATTTGTGTGACGGAATATTATGTAGGTTTCCCCACACGACGAAGCGGTCAATAGTAACTGAGTAGGTACCTAGGTACGTAGGGTAGTTTTTGAGTGTCCTAACCCTATCCCTTTGATTGTGTTAAGGCTCCAGCGAGGTCACGAGCCCCATAATGCCCATGCTGATAGCGGGTGACCGTAAGGCGACCCGTTAATCGCGTTAGGGCTGTATTAAGTTAAATGTAGTGGCTTGTAAAGCATTGTCTTATGAGTACTCTAATTATCACTTAACTTATTAGTAACTAAATGTACCTTCTTAAATTTAGCATCTCATTGGATATATATCCCTGCAGATACCCGACTGGAGCCTTAACACAACCAAAGGGATATATACGGGTTGGAGACCCTGCGCCTTGCAAGTTTATGTACATACCTTTAGCCAGAATAAGAACCCCGAATTGGATCCACGGCTCCACTACTTGCTTCTCTAAAGGCAGGAAGATAATCTCCATATAGTAGTAATTAGACCCCAAATACCAATTTTGGCCCTCGATATAACAACCCAGGAGCGCCGTCAAGCATCAACCCTAATGCGTGCCGTTCAGCAGGGTGATGCAATCCTGCCCAGCCACACGGCCCCTCCCGCGCCACAGAAACCCCCCAACCACAGCTAGTCATTGGCCAGCTTACGCCCGGTGCAAGACGACAAGTTAACTACCTAGGTAGTTACTACCGAGTTACTCCATCAACTCCGACGAGGCTGAAGGGGGGGCCAGGCAGCAATCCGCAAAGAAAGAAACAGTTCTGTCCTCAATTGCCGTTGCGCGCCACGGCCACCACCACCTTGTCTCCTTTCTCTGAAATGATGTATCTTTAACGCACCGGCGTAATGTCCAGGCAGAGCTACAAACAACACAAGGAGGACTTTGTGTCCAACCTCTCGGGCGGTTCTGTGTCCGAGATAGCTGCCGTCACGGCCGTTGTACCAGTTCGTTTCCTCCGTGCTGCTTTCCGAGCGTGTCCCAGGTTTATTAGCTAAACAAAATCGAAAAAAAATCAGGTTGCTATTCTGCTGTGGTCCGCCCTCCAAGCTCGCCAATCCTTCTTCAGGCCGTACACGCCGCTGTCGTATGCCGTCGACTTTTTCCTCTGCGTGGGCGCATTCCTCCTCGCGACGACGCTCTACGCCAGCACGCCCGCCCTCCTGATTCTCTTCCTACTCGCTCCCGTGGCATCCGTGTACATGCTCCCTGCGCAGACGGCCCGCAAGAAGAAGCCGGTCGTTCCGAAGGATGTCATGAAAGCGGCGCGGCCGCTGGACGTGCTGCCTGTCAAGCCGTTCCTCACGTCGTACCGCGGCGCAATGATGGTGATGACGTGCGTGAGCATACTGGCTGTTGACTTTCGTCTGTTTCCGCGGCGTTTCGCAAAGGTAGAGACGTGGGGGACGAGCCTGATGGACATGGGCGTGGGATCGTTTGTCTTCACGGCCGGCGTGGTCGCCGCGAGGCCCGTCTTGAAGGAACGAGCGTCGGGGAAGAGCATGTCGCTGGTCAAGCGCCTCGTCTACTCGGCCAGGCACTCGGCCCCGCTGCTGGTGCTGGGCGTCATTCGCCTCCTCAGCGTCAAGGGCCTCGACTACGCGGAGCACGTCACCGAGTACGGCGTCCACTGGAACTTCTTCTTCACGCTGGGCTTCCTGCCGCCCTTTGTGGCCGCCTTCCAGGCCGTCCTGCGCTATGTGCCCTCGTACGCGGCGCTCGCTCTCCTCGTCGGCGGCGTGTACGAGGTGCTCCTCGAAAACACGGCGCTGAAGGCGTACATCCTCACCGCGCCGCGGACGGACCTGCTCTCCATGAACCGCGAAGGCATGTTCAGCTTCTTCGGCTACCTGGCCATATTCCTGGCCGGCCAAGACCTGGGCATGTTTATCATCCCGCGCGCCATCAACCCGCGCAGCAACGCCACGCCCGGAACCCAGCGCAACACGCTGCTCATGACCATTGCCGTCTGGGCTGCCATCTGGTCCGCGCTGTACTATCTCTGCACCACCAGCTACTCGTTCGGCCTGGGCCTCGGCGTCTCCCGCCGGCTCGCGAACCTCCCGTACGTGTTGTGGGTGGCGTCCTTCAACACGATCCAGATCTTTGCGTGCTGCCTCATCGACACCGTTTTCTTCCCGGCAACATATAATGCCACCGATGGCAGGACAGAAAGGGAGGCAAATGACTTTGCCACAAGCAGGGTGCTCAAGGCGTTTAACAGGAACGGCCTGGCAGTGTTTTTGGTGGCGAATCTGCTCACGGGGTTGGTGAATATGACGGTCAGGACGTTGGATGTCGGTCCGTCGGTCACGATGGCTGTGCTGTTGGGGTACATGGGTGTTGTGACGGGGTTTGCCGTCCTCTTGGATGTGTACGATGTTTCTATAAAGCTGTGATGGATCGGCGGTGGGTAATTAATCAGTTGGACTGGCGCGTGGATTTCGAGCCGTGGTGGTCGTACGTCTGTCGTGAAGCTACGTTTGACCAACTCGAGAGGGTTGACGCCGTGTTGGAACATGTAGCTCCACCGGATGGTCAGGTGCGGCATTGTTGAAGAACATGGCCCATTTGCTGGTGGCTATGGTTGTACATACTATGGTTTGCGGCATTTCAAATTAACAGTATTGGCACCAGGACACACTCTCCCACAGCTCACTGTCTCCTGAAGGTGAGCTCTCATTCATTCTTCAGGGCCGGGGAGTAGAAAGCAAAGTCTCGTTTCGGCGCTATCTTCTTTGTCTGCAGAGGGGAATAAAATGTCGTTGCTGTCGGCTGCGCAGTGTCAAGTAACACGAGAGGAGAGCAATTCCCAAGACATTGATCCTACGAGAGAGAATTGACTTAAATTCTGTCCTAAGGCTTTAAAATAAGGCCGAAGTATATAAAAACAAGGAGGCCAAATAGACTGTCGTTCTGATGGCGGAAATTAGGCACCAACTTGCCCCTGCGACAACGCAGCAATCTGTAACTACATATGGACGCCTTACACAGCTCCAAATAATCCTGTCTATGCTTGGAACTCCATGACCCGGCGATCCTATAAGGAACAAGGTTGGTAGCACGAGCACTAATCCACGACATGCAATACTCCTGGTCGCCAACGGGCGATGCTCACTAAACTATCCATCTCGAGACATTGCGGTCCCGACTTTACGGCTTCTTATACGAAGCTGTCCTTGAGTACGCTTTTGTTCCAACTCATGTTTCAAAATGGTAGCTATGGTACACACGTGCGCTATCTGTATATCGAGGAATTGCAGCATCGAACCCCGGAGATGAGTTGGATAGTCCTGAGCTTTCCACTCCGCCAACCACTGCACCTCGTAGTCATCTGGGCTGCGAGACAGTACAGTAATGTCCCATCAGTTTACTCAACTAACTGAAGACAAGATACGACTCCAGATATGTGTCAGTTGGTGTTCAACATGGATGCATTGATGACGGATCCCATCGCGAAATGGGGCTACCAACAACAACTGAGGCTCTCATTACACAGATGGCTACACGGGACAAAACAACCCCAAGGCCTTGACCGTGCATCTTCATTTGGTCCAGAAATGGAGGCAATGGTGTCCGATCTTGGAGACAGGGAGCCCAGAGTTGGTGTGGGAGGATCACAGTCAACCGCCGTTTTCACATGGCAGTCATTGACGGAGGACGCCGGAACCACCATGGGAAGCATGATCAAAAGATGTGGACAATGGGAATATGTGTTCTCCATCACGAACTTGCCCCCTCAGACTACCTGGGCCAGCCTGCTTCTTCCACCGGCAAGACTGTCGCCGGCCCAAAGCAACCGCACACATCGGAGGGAGGCAGCCAACTCTGACGATCTAGAATTGGCAAAATATTTCGGAAATTCGCAGCCCCGAGACTGTAGACTGCCGGCGGGCATTCTACCCCTGCTGCGCCATCACAACAATGATTGAGTGTTCTATTCGAGGCCATGGCCGTGCCACCCACACACATTTGGCGTCAAGCATAATCTCATAGTAGATAAAAGGGGTCCGGCTGCATATGCCATATAAATGAGGACTGGAGCCCTTCAAGCCATCAAGCCACTCATAATTGATACATCTTATACTTATTCGCCAAAGCTTACGACCTGTTCGATAGTTCCCTCATCGGCTTAGCCACACGGCTTCGCCCTCGGAGCGCCTCCACCAAATTTGTCTGCCACCAGCTCCCAAGATAGCTTTGCTGTTGTACTCTTTGAGCCATTCAGCCTAACCACGGCCTTCGGGAGTCTGCCATGGCTCCATGCCTGTCAGACAGTCTATTAGTTACAGTTGAGAAACATATTCTCTGGCAGGACGCCAAATTGGGTAGCTGGAACGGTTTGAAACGAACCAACCAGGCACTGGACACGCCCATTTGAAGAAGTAGAAGTGCCGTGGCGAAAAGGCGATGCTAATTTCATCTCTATCCGTGAAGAGGGTGGTTCTGGAATAAGCCCAGAGCATGAATACAATACAAGCTCTTGAAGATACAAACACATATACAAGGGATCACTGGGTGAGTTGTCATGAATATACTACAAGCAGTGCTCTGCAAGGCCCTTGATAAAAGGGCGTGCGGCCCTATATTAAGCTGCTTGTTCGTGACCTGGCTCGAAACGGCCGTGACGTCTTCGAACCGAAGCTTACTTACTAACAACTGAATAACTCGACAAGTAGGACGAAGCGGAATGAATGAATGGTTAAGGCAAGTCTCGGCCTTGAAAAGGCCGAGCCAATTCTGTATTTCGGACTGACGAAAACCTCACTTGTACCTGTCCACCTAACCCTGACGACTCTAGCACCTCACACCTGGTGCTGAGGGTAGCCTAGTGGGAGCCATACTAACAATGCAGAACGATCCCGTCCTCGATCCCTCCCTCTCAAGCTACAGGGCAAAATTGAGCCAAGTCATATAGGCGCCTCAAGTATACAACAAGCTGCTTCTAGAGTCGCCACTGACACAACCTTGGCAGACGAGGAACCTCGGGAACTCCATTCGCCGCGTCCGATTACCGCGTCAGGCGGTTAAAGAGATAGCACCCGGACTTGACTATTCACGACGTAATAATTCGATAGAGCTAGCATAGTTGCATAGTGGGTGGAATAACATAGTGAGTGCAACACCCTCGGCCAGCTGGGCGAAAGTGAATCTATTGCATTACTGATACATGGCGAATGCCCCATATTATACATCTTTTTTTCCCCCCGTTTACTATTTTTTTGTGGCAAAGATGCTTGCGTAAAAAACCCAATAGTCAGTTCATAATAAAATACATGGGAATCATAAATCACCCATAAACTCCATTTTCCTAACTTTTCGCCTCCAGCTCTCGCTCTCGCTCTCTGAACGACCGGTGATTGTTGTGATGGTGATGATGATGAGGGTCGTCTCGTGCCCTATTGTCGTAGTCGTCCGCCTGATCTCTCCGATGGTGTCGTTGCCTTTCACCTTCACGTTCAGATTCTCGATCCCGCTCTCGCTGACGGTCTCTTTCACGATTCTTGTGGCGTTCCTTCTCATCACTCTCTTCTTCACTTTCACGGCGTCGGCGGTGGCGATGATGGCGCTCTTCGTCTTCCTCGTCAGCTTCGTCACGCATAATATCACGCTCCCTTCCGTAATCATTGTCCTCTTCCTTTTGTCCCTCAATCTTGTTACGGCGTCGCTCTGCAGTTTTCAGTTAGCACCAAGCTTGACACCACAGCTGCAAAGGTTGCTGCTTACCTCTCAATACTTGTGTTGCTGCGGCATAAGCCTGAATCTCCTCTTTGCTTAAAACTCTCAGCACGATCACAAAGTCATCGCGAACTTCAAATCTTTCCTTTCCAATGGTCAGTGCCTCGGGATTGACAATCTTGCGATTGATCTTGGTCCACCTCGCCCCAGGAGGGGCCTCCTTAAGTTTCTTGTCCTCTTTGTGGGGGGCTACACCCTCACGAACTGGGTTAGCTTCTTCTGGGAAGCTAGCTTTCGGCTGCTTCAGGATGCCTTTCAAGGGCTTGCCTTCGGATTTGTCCTTCGGAGGTGACACAAGACGCACTTGCTTCCCTTCAGCTGCAGGAACAACGAGTTCTCGACCGCGAGATTCTTCGCCAGACTTTTCTTGAGAGGATTCCCGGGGTGAGCCTGCAGCGACTTGCTCTTTTGATGGAGAGGGAGAGCGGGCTCGTGGTTTCTCTGCCAAAGCCGGTCGTTCAACTTCTTTCTCTTGCCGTTTATCAGACATAGACATCTCCATCGAGGCTAGTTGCTCCTTAAGCTGCTTCAAGTCAGAGGTGTCATTAGGGTTGAATGCCTGGGAAACACGACCTCGCCGAGGGGGTCTTTTCGTATCATCGGAATCCGATCCCGAGACTTTTGCGGGTTCTCTGATTGTTCGGGAATCTGCGCCAGGTCGCCGTCGCTCAAAGCTGCCACCATCTCTAGGTTCTTCCCTCACAGACTCCTTATCTCGTAAATTATCCCTTAGAGATTCCCTCACTGTCTCTCTCTCACGAATTGGCTCAGGCTCCCGAACTGATTCCTTTGGCACGAAAACATCCCTTTCAGACGCTGGCGGCCTCTCTCTCGTTGGATCTCGTTCCTGGAGAGGCTCTTTTCCCCGTAATTGTTCCCGTTCTCGAGTCCCCTCTTTCCCTCCCATTGGCTTACTGACTCTTTCAAAGGATTGGCGAGCATCTTGCTCTACGATAACTTCTTTGTGAATTTCGCGATCCTCTGGAGGACTGCGGCGTCTCTTTGCACCAGGAGACCCTTGATCTTTCTTCTCTCCTGGTTTGGTTGAAGCTACAAGGCTAGCAGCAGTTGCCGCGGCACCGAGTCCACCAACGAGCGTCTCACGAGTCCGTGACTGCTCCTGATCCTGGTTGTCTTCATCTCTTTTAGTCTGTCTCCGATCTCTTCGTTCCTCCATGGGATCCTGGCGACTCCAACGGCGACCTTCTCTGTCTTTATCTGAGCCATATGACACTTCTTCGTCAGACCTCCTTCTTGGGTCGTCTAGTCGTGTTTCACGGCGGCGCTCCTTGATTTCCTCTGGAGGGCTTAGAACCTCTGTGCGAATTCCAAAACCTCGGGATGCGACGCTGTCATCATAGAATCGAGGAGGCTCAGGGCGGCGATCAAAATCTCGGTCACGCATGGCACGCATGACACGCTCATCTTCTCGACTTCGATATAACTCGTCATGATGCGACGACCGGAGTCCAGCATCTTGGTGGAGCGACAGGGGTCGCGGTCTCCGGCCGCTGCCAGAACTTCCCTGTATTTCGAGTAGCGATGCTGCACTGGTGGGTAAGGGGGGGACTGGGGCAGCTGGAAGCACATCTCTAGAATCGTACGCCCGATTGATCTTATCAAAACCACGAGTTGACGGCGGTGGTCCAGGTCGTCCGTCGTGTTGCCTGCTACTGGGACCATTGGGGCCGCGATTGAGATCATGGCTGGTGTTGATATTAAGATTCCTCCGATCTAAATCGTAATTGACATTTGGACGGTAGTATCCCGTATCAAAACTGTCATGTCGATCATGCCGTCTAGAGCGACTTGGCTTAGATTGGTCCAGGTCGTATTTGACGAGCTCGCCGGCGTTGGTGTACTGATAACCGTCGTCCCCGTAATCAATGGCCGCGGTACTATGTCTTGGGTCACTCGGATAAACAACAGAAGGTCGAGAATTACGATAAGCTTCGAGGTCACGCGAGCTTAAGTGACTGTCAGCCCTATCTCTATATCTGCCAAAATCCTCATTCGGGGAAGATGCATGATATGAACGAGAAGCTGTGTTGCGAGAACGCAAAGACGAGGCGGGCTGTGAGTAAACCTGCCCGTCAGAGGCACGATATTCGTCTCGAATAGGACTTCCAGATCGTGCGTTGCCAGAATGAGACGAAGAACCATGAGGGCGATCCAACTGTGTTGTAGTTATAATCACTGGGGGCCTTGAAGTCGATTCCAGCGTTGACCGACGCGTCCTGCTGCCGTCTCTAGTCCTAAGATTGCCTCTTGGGCCCTGGGTGATAGCATATGTTGTTGTGGTTGTGGGAACGCCCGAGGCGGTCGTGGAAGTTGAGTAGCCTCTCGGGGTAATATAATGTCTTTGGCTGGCAGACGGTACGACATGCATGTCTCCGGCGTACATAGAGCTGTATCCTACACTAGTCGGCATAGAAGCTCTGGCAGGGTTGAAGGTAGGAGACCGACCCGATGGCGTGGGAACATAACCCATGTATCGATCCGACATATTTGACGAGCCTCGTAAGAGCCTCGGGAGAGGTGACAATCAATAGGTGACGGTGCCTCTCAACACTGCACTTGCTTTCCTGGAGGGTAATTTCCAGTCTGCAAATTCCCCAAGACACCAGCCTTGACCAAAATTCGAGAGCGTTGGTGAAGATAAGGGCGGCGGTGAGGGGTTGTCAAATTGCCCCGAGCGCCTCAATCTCCCCCGCCCTACGACAGCTTGTCAATCTTCAAGAAAAAGACCGAGTGCTGACAGATCAGCGGACAACCTCGGAAAAATGCCGATGAACGTAACGGCTGTGCAAAGAAGGGTTCGCCGGTGGGCCTTGGCGTATGAGCCGAGGCTACTGAAAATATGTGTCTGAAGATTTCCTGACGGATCAATTGCCAATGAACTGCTCTGAAAGATCGAGTCTGGTAAATTGTAGGTTTGGCAACTTGTTGGGACAGTTTTTCTAGCATATGCTTGTTGCAATTTAAAAATAGTCGACTGGATGGCGGGTATCTTTTTGCTTCGCCTGATATGGAGGCCAGGGGCAAAGGCGAAGATTAAAAGAGAATGTTTCCCAACGCCCAATAATGCGGGTCTCTGTGCTTATGGATGTGTCAAGGCAAAACGAGTGCTGTCTGTCGAAGACTGCGGAATGACGATTTGTCCGCCAGGGTCACCGCCACTCTAGTCGGCGTTTGGTGTTGGTGGGAACGGGCAGAGGACTTGAACAATGGCAACCGATCGACGTCACTCGCCCCAGTGACCAATTGGGCTCCGCCCGAATGAGCTGAGATTCCTCAAAGGACTGGAACTTTGCGACGACTCGCTAGTTTCCCACTTGAGACTGTCACTTGGGCTTTCAAGCCCTCAGATCCCGTCGGGCCGTGCTCAGTGGCGCCCTGCTGGATTGTTGATCGCTGTTCTGGAGCCGTTCAACGCTGTCCGCTCCCTCAACTGAAGTGCCAGTGGGGGGATGAGGTTCGGGCTGTAAGGTCAACTGGTCAGGGTCAGAACTTTGGCAGCTGGAAGGAAGTTGATGGGCTGCGTCTTACATACCGCTCGCAGAGGCAAGTTGACAATTTCACAATAACTAGCGGCCTAGGTGCCTAGGTACGTTATTACCCGTTGGCAACTAAGTGGGCTAGCCACTTCTCGTCCACTTAGTCGCTGACGGGTAGTGCCACGCAGCAATGTCTCGCCTTCTGCCGCAACGTCCCAAATTCTAGTTAGTGCGCTTAATCAAAGCTGCATTTTTGACCGCAGCCAAAAAGCAACAACAAGACGACCCCGGTCAACCGTCTGACCAGACTGTCGGCGCAACAACCCAGGAACCCTGCTGGGGGGACTGGAGGGGTGGGTGGCTTCCTCTGCGACTCGCCCGTCGATGAGCTGGTGCCCTGTTCTGGAGCATCAAACAGAAGTTAGTCATTGCCATCAGCATTATGCTGTGACGTCGTTGCCACTCGTACCAGAACCAGAATTGAAGATTACGCCCTTGCTTAGGCCGAAGTTATTCGCCACCCAGGTATCAGTCATTCACTAGCTTGGAGAAACGATCAATAATGCCCCTCCTGTCTTCAATGTGCAATCAGTACAGAGACTGAATTAGCACCAGTTCGCAAGACCCAATGCCGTTGACCCCGTGTCGACTGCAAGGCAGTGGAGCTCCAGTTTCTGTTGCAGCGTTGTGTTGCCGGTCCTGCCGGAATGCAGCTAGTGGACTGCCGTGGCTCGCCGTGAATTGAGGCTTAGCTAATTCTCAGAACCATGCGAGAACAGATTGCCGCCCGAAAAGGTAAGAAATGACTGGAAAGCAAGCCAGCGGCAGAAGGTATCTGGAGAGAATGCTATCAAGGAGATTCTCCGCATCCATGCGACAAGAAGAAGAAAGAAAAAAACCAGATTGGTTCAATGCGGCGGACGTGGACCGTCGACCTTTATCATGGGCAGGAGCGACGCAACAAGCTTGATCCCTTCAAACTTCTCCACGTCCGCGTCTCCCACTCGTGGTCCATGACATGTACAGCCAAAAAAAAAAACAAAGGCATGTTGCGGCCCAACCAGCCAATGTCCGGGGCATTGAATCAGGTCCTTGTCCATCCGTCAACATCTGAATAGTAGTCTCAGTCATCCAGCGGCGACTATTTGCAGGCCTTAATTACACCATTATTATACAACTCTGCAGGGACCGTCGACGCGTCTGGAAATCTCCTACTTCAAACCGACGCTCATGAGTCATGGCATCCCATCACCCACTGCCTCTAGGACTCCGCTCAAACTTCCATGCGAAGATGCATTCATAGGTAAGCGATGGGTTGGGCAGTCACGCCTTCGCCTCGCCCGACACAACCTACGACCTGTTTTACTGGCATGCCTGCCTTGGAAGAGAGTAAGTAATCAGCAATCCTGGTAGTCAAAGCCAGGAGGCATGGGCTGATTTGTGTCTCGATGTGCAAGTCTAGTTTTCCAAAATGGGGCAAGATCGTCATCCACGCGAACCACATGTCAATCGAAAGAGGCGTTCGTTTCTAGATCGGGCATCAAAAAGTACAAGATCGAGACTAGCCGTAGTTCACACGTACCTGCATACGCTAGATTCCGAGGTCTTAGGTGAACATCTACCTCGAACTACTTGAGCTATTGTCGGGCTGAGTGGGCGTGGCAACAGGCACAGATACATGGTCCTGATATCTTCATTGCACAACCTCAAAACCATGGACGCTGACCCATTCGTTCTGAGCTTGCAGCTTATATTGGCGTATTGTAAGAATGGTGGGCCTTGGGCATAGGGCATCCATTGCAACCCAGACGCCTCAACCCATGATCCTAGGGAGGATGCCTAAAGTGACTAATTAATCAGGCTAATGGGATACAGCATCAATTACAAGTTTGAATGAACAAGAGAGAAATATGACTTGATTGCCCGAAATGCTGGCGTCAACAACCCTCGGCACCGAAATGCCAAGTTGAAGCGAGCAAAGCGATACTGCAACCGAGGCGCGTAGTACCATGGCTCACTTGATGAGACGCTCTTGAAGAATATTTTCATAAAATCGAACAGGGCGGTGCAATAGCAATTGCCTGCTAGCGGAGTCTCGCCGCCCGATAAAACAACCGTGACAAATGCACTGGGAAGCCAAATGTTTCTGATCTCACAAGGCATCCTCATATCGCGCAAGAAGTAATCCGCATTGATTAGTGCAAAAATTTGAGTGCACATACACATACACATGCATATATACATATATATATCGTGAATGGGTGTGTTGGCCAGGATCCATTGCGGCGTCAGTGTTCAGCGATCTACGAGCATAGTCTTGACGAATGCTCAGTGTTCGATTTCCGGGAACACATTAACGAACCCTTGGGGCATTCGCGCCCCTCAGGAAATCTTTACAGAATAGAGGGAGACACAACATCAAAAATGACAATCTTAAAGCGCGCTGTAGCCGCTGCAGCCGCATTGTATCCTGCATGAGCGTAGCCCCATGTGAAATAGCAGCTACTAAACCGCACAGACAGCAAGGTAACAATGTAAATCCTCCTCTCAATACGTTCAAGAAGACTTTTTGCAGGACTACCAGCTAAATTCAGGTCTGTAGTACCTTTCATGTGTCTCAGATTGCTACATTCGGCTCACTTGGGTTCGTGTATCCGAATTGCTCTGAGTATCACAACAGGGCCCGACTCCATCCCACTGCCACGCAAATGGCCCTCGAGAATGAGTTTTCCCCGCTCGGAGGATATAAACAATGATTTGCCCATGTGAACCCGCCTAGCAAAGTCCGATGCGTTGAATGAAGCGGTGTGCCGCCAGTCAGCCGCAACATCTCGCTGCAGCTGTCCACTTAGAACGGTCTCGTCACATATTAAATGCCCCGGTTACATGTCCCTCTTTCCCTCTTTTTGTTTCTTTGTCCAAAAAGTCTACTGGATGCCTTGTATTGTATGTCTGCTTCCTCCGCTCATACTTATAGCGAAGCAACTGCAAAGCTTAACATAATCTAGATAAAGGCTGATTGGGGGTACTCATAAGAGGCAAGCAGAACGTATGAATGGAGACATCTTACTAGGAGAATGACGGGTTAAGTACCTTTTCACAAATTTATCATACGCGGTTGACCACGGAGGCAAGGAGACCATTTAGAAGCAACAGTTTCTTGTGCTTCACGTGCAGCAGTTCTCGCTTGCGTTCCCCAGCTAATTCATTCATCGAGCCTACTTCGCAACTTGAAAGATATACCAGACCAAATCACTAATTAAATTAAATTGATTGAAAAAAAAATCCAAAAATGGGCTAGATGAAGGGCATCTAGTAACACTGTATTTTGGCTGTACCTAGGCCAGGGAACAGTAACTAACCGCGCAATACACCATGAGTACACGCATTGCAACCAAACCAAATCATACATCGTAAATAAGGCAAAGCCTACAATCTGCCCGTCCCGTTCATAACCCCCCAGCATGATCGCTGGATCAAGCCAAAGAACCCATAGGATCCCACAATGGCAAGACCGTCGGCTCCTGCCCAGCTACGTCTCTGGCTTCCTTGCTCAAAAACTTAGGATCAACGACGGCCTGATAGACAAACTCGTCCATCCACTCATCCGTCATGACGAACCACCCTTTATCACCTGCATTCTCCGTACCCCAACTATTCTGCACTCTCCACCGCACAGGTTGCGCCGTCTTGTCGTCCAAATGCACGGCCGTCAAAACCATGGCATGCGTCATCAGACTCTCACCCGCCCGCAATCTCTGCTCCTTGATCATGCCCAGTAGATCCGTGCCAATGCCAACTTCGTAGTCAAAGACATGAAGGTCCATGATCCCGGAGGTCTTGTCGCTAAATTTACCCACGTCGCAGCCAAAGAAGACCGGTATCCCGGCCTTGATCATCTTCACGCAGGCTTCCTTGAGGGTCTTCATGTCGACGTTGATGTAGGTGACGTCGCGGCCACCGACGACGTTGCCCAGCCTGTCGACGGTGAGGAGGGTCATGAGGTCGTTGCGAGGGTCGTTGACGAGCGAGACCATGTCCGAGATGGTGGTAGAGCTGATCTGGAAGTTTGAGCTGCTGATGTTCTTGGCAAAGTCCTTGGGAGTGATGGTTAGGGAGTGGACCTTGTTGTCCTTGTCGGCGTATGTCCATGTGAACTCCTGCGTGGGATTGGGCGTAGGCCCAAGGAGGAGGGTGATGATTTTCTGGACGTCCTGCATGTAGATGACTTTCATGGCAGAAATGACGCCCGGTGCCTGGCCGGCAGCAATGGCGTTGCGCAAGTTCAGGGCATATTCGCGGAGTTTGGTCTTGAGGACGGTGTTGAGAATGCTGGAGTTTTGGGCGTTCCAACTGTCCGGGTACAATGTTTGAGGAACAAGACCGTACTTCTCAACCAAGTTGTACACCATGTCCCACTGGCCACCGTCGGAAATGAGATCACTCAGAAGCCTCTGGACGACACGACCCTCCAAGTCCTCTCCGGAGGTGTCAATGATTTGCTCGAGGAACCAGTTGGACTTCTCGAGCTTATCATAGTAGTAAAGGTAGTTCTGGGACAACTCAAACGACTCGAGGTTGTACCTCTTCATGATAGCCACGCGGAACACATTAGTAGAAGCAAACAGCCAGCATCGACCACTCGAGCGCTGGTTCGTAATAGGCCCGCCCTCAAAGGGAATCTTGGTATTGAAAACGTGCTGATTAGCAATCTTGGAAGCCTGCGAGGTCAGAACCGTCCGCGGGTTTGCCGAGCTCAGAGCCGAGAGAGCAAGCCTGCCCGAACAGACGGCAGTTTAGTAAAACGAAACGCCTATAAATGAGATGTAGATTGCTTCCTGACATGTACGAACCTGTTTCGGGGGTCGTCCAAAATCGTCGAAGGCAACAAAGACACCGCATCCAACGGCAGAGGCTCTGCATCACGGGTCAACTTGCCGCTCTTCTCATTCACCTCGTCAGAGTTCCTGTTCTCTTGGAGATTCATCTTGCGCAGACGATCGACCATGGCCTTGTCATGCGCTCGAAACGCAGACGCCTTTGATTGTTGGCCGCCCATGGTTGCTATGGCCGCTAGATTGCCTATGAGCCTACTCAGCGACTCGGCTTTGTAACAATCAAGTAACTATATCCCAGCATGCGTCATAAAAGAAGAGGATCAACTAGTGTTTAAAGCAAAAGAGAAATAGAGTGGGAGAGTCGAACGTCGGAACAGGTGCCAATAAGGTACGTAACCTCTCAACCACTTAAGCCGAGCCCCATCCAAGATCCAAGCTTTCGGCTGTCACGCGCAACCTCCTCCTCGAGCAAGGCGCCAAGATAAGACACTCCGTGTCCCCCATGTCAGCTGTGCCACCCGTGCCACCCTCTTTCGCGACAGTGTCTTGAAACTTGACGATTAGGATGGCGGTTTGATGGTGAATATCTCGCCACATAATAGTGGGATTGAAGAACCACCGTCTCAAGACAAAGCCACCAGACGACTTCGAGACCACGTTGTATGAATGCCCAGATATTCAGCGGACGATCTAAACATTTGTTTCACCGGCTGCGGTTGACAAACAAGCCGCAAGGTCTCTCACTCCGCGAGAACATTGATAGCAAGGAACCAGTACCCGGCAAGGGAAGACGGCTCCCCGTTCAGGTAAAGACAGCTGAAGAGTCTCTCCACAACCCACCACGCAGCACCGCGTGCTTCAACGCCACATCCGACCTCCAGAGGTCACTGCTCGCACCTTGATGGCTCAAAACTAGCTCGCGGCATAATGCATCCGTACCACGGGCAGTCACGACATATCTTGACATTTGCACGTTAGCTCGCCGGTTCGGCATGCCCTGAGGGACAAGCGTTGACGTCACCTCGCTCCATACCATCTGTCAGCGGCATTCTGGCATCTTCATCATCACAGCCGCCTCTTCACAAGAACAATGCCTCGCCAAGCTGCTCTAAATACTCACATGTAGGAAAATCCGGGAACCCTCAGCATGACGAATGGGGCGATGCTGCCGGCCTTGCGATAGACTACCAGCAGGATGCGCCCTCACCAATGCCGCTGTGCTCCACATGCTTCTCCTGATAGTGTAACGAGGTACTCCGCAGACACATGCCCAAGGACGCAATCAATATATCGGTTGGGGGGGGGGGGGCGCGTCGTACGACCCGTCCTGCGCCTGATAAGCGTGATCAGTGTCTCCCTCTCTCTCTCTAAGGAAAAGTAAGCATCCCATACCAATCAATGATCTATATCAAGGGACCGGTCATAGATTCGTCCCTCTCTTGGGGCAAGAAACTCGAGTCAGCGTGCAGAGTAAAACACACACACATGTAGGTGTGCTGACGGAACGTTGGCCGAGTAAGATGGAAGGCAATTCAGGTGGCCGAGATCATACGTGATTGAAAACGACTACTCATCTACAGATACACACTTCCACCTCCCAAAGCTTCGTCCGTTACGGCATTGGCCTTTCTACAATGTCAACACATTGGATGATGATACGTTGAAAAATTTCCCTGTTTCTACAAGAAACCAGTCACATCCGGATATACCGATTAGATAGTTATTAATTGACTTCATTGGTCCATATACAGCAACGTCCTATCTATCCAAGTTCTTTCAACGACTCCAATGCCTGACAATTTGTTCCGTCCAAAAGTGTTCAAAAAATATCAGGTATGCTGCAATTTCTACAATCCAATGACCTCAAATTTCACAAGCGCCAGTACAATGTTGGCTTGACTGCATTGCCATGGCTCGTCATAGGAGCGCGCACGGTTCTTTAAAAATGACACCCACGAAAAATGATTTACAGGCGAGAGCCGTGAATGACCTTCATGTCGACGGCGAGCTCACGGCCGTTGTCGTTGAGGACAAGGACACGGACGCTGCCACGGCCTGACTCGAAAGCAGTCGACAGGCGAGACCACAAGTTGGACTGGTCAATGACAGGCAGGTTCTGCTTGACATCGCCAGTCTCGGTCATGGCAACAATGTGGCCACCCTGCATGTCCAGGACACGGTACTGCTTGAAGACGGGACCGAGCATGGTCTGAACAATGACGCTGGGAGCGGGGTTGGAGACAAAGGAGGACTCCTCGTGCAGCTGCTTGGTGAACAGGTCAACACCCAGGTATCGGTACTGGCCAGTGGCATTCGAGGTCGAAATGCGGATAACCTGGCAAGGGCGGCCCTGGAGCATCAAGAAATCGCCGAGGCGGATGTGATGGCAGGGAATGGTGACAGTGTTGGGCACATAGGAGCCACCAGAAGGGACCACGCGAGGACGGGTCTCGGTCACCCGGATGTCCTCTTTGATGTCCACGTCGACGTGGTCATGATGGTGGTGAGGGTGCACAATCTTGTCGGCAAGCTTGTGGATGCCCTGGCGGAAGGAGTGGTAGTGACCTGAAGCATTATCATTAGCGACCACTTTGGAAATCCCACAATTGTGGACAGGGTGGCAGACGGGCCAACATACCGTCCTCGTCGTAGTAACCCATCTTGGACTTTTGTTGTGCTTGACTAAAGCGAGCAGGCTCAACGGTCTCTTCGGAGAACTTGACTTGCTGATGAACAGAAGTCTGAACAGGTCGTTCTTCAACGGTGTACTGATTGACACGGACGTCCTCGGTCTGATACTGAGGGCGAGTAGGAGCGTCTACGGTAGTGTGATAGACGGGGCGGAAACGTTCACGATATTCACGCTCAGCGACGTCAATTGGGGAAGAGTAAGGGCGTTGGTGAGTGTCGATCTCAATACGAGTGTCGGTATACTCAGTACGTCCTGGTCTGGAAGGATCAGAGTTAGCTGAAAAGATTTGTGTTTTGGTTGGATGTGGCCAGTTTCTGTGTCAACAAAGCTTTTGTTGTAACCGAATGCCCCTGACCTGGGGGGGTATGGGGCGTATATGAAGACCCCCTGCAGAAGCCATGCGTGTCCAATTTGAGGCCTAGAACGGGGCCTCTTTCGTCACACCGCATTATTCTGTCACTTCTGGGTGGAAAGGGTGGGAATTTGTGACCACGGGAGTTGCGCTCGCGGCACGCAGGATCAGAGAAGGGTGGTTCTGCGAGCCGCAGACTGGAGAGAGGGAGGTGGATGGGGAACAGATGTCGAGAATATTGTAACATGTGAAGCAGGTCGAAAACCAGACGCAAAACTTTGTGAAAAAGGGAGGGAAATGCTCACCGGAAGTCTTCCTTCACGAATTGCTCCTGCTGGAAACCGGGACGGCGGTGACGCTCTTCACTGAAACGGACCTCTTCTTCGCTGAAGCGGTGCTCGCGGTGCTCGCGGTGCTCTCCACGCGGGGGGATATCGACGTGGGCAGAGTAAGAAGAGTATTGATCTTGCCGTCCGGCTGGCTCCTGCTTTTGATGGAGCTTGATATCAACCTCTTCGTGAGTCTGGACGGCGGTTTGCGACTCGCTGTCCCGATAAGTCGAGGGGAAGATGCTGAAAGGGACGGGGACGCGGGCTTCAAAGTCCAGATTGGCGACTTTTGCTGGCGCGAGAGAATCTGCTTCTCATACAACCCTCCGTAGCTGATAGCACGAAAGGAAGACAAGAAGGATTCCCTGGCTTCTGTTCCTTGAACAAAAGTCGAAGAGAGGAGAAGGGGAGGAAAAAGGGCGTAAGGCCTTTTTGATGTCTTCTTCTTTCTTGCGAGGGAATTGAAGTCTTGTCTGTTGTGTGATGTGGTTGGAGATAATTGGAGGGGAAGGATCAGGTCGGAACTGCGGGCAGACGCACCATGGCTTTTGAGGACGAAGAGCAGGATTGGATCAGGTAGGGCCATTGGCCCATTGCGCAGCGTTGTGTTGCCAAGCAGGGTGTGTCTATTAATCGTCGTGTTTATTCCGACTGGGGTTTGTTTACTCTGGTCCAAAGAGGAATAGCTCTGCATCTCATCTCCACCTGAGCATCAGGAGAGAGCCAGCTCGAGGGCGTCGAGTGCGTCTCAGCAACCCAACGTCTGTCCGTCTCCGACAGAGAAGGCCTGTTCGTCAGCTGCATTGCACCAAATGGTTGCAGGAGGCGAAATTGGTCCCTTCAAGCCCAGTTTTCATACACGTTTTATCGCTCCGTGCCAATGGAATGCGGGAGGCGGTAGGCCACGAGGGGTGGGAAGATGGGCGCCTTGTTCCGACCAGAGCCAAGGAGCTTCAGGCACACACAGCCATTGGTTCTCCCATGGCACCACTCTCTCCGCGGCACGGTGTCTCAGACACGGTCCTCGAATTGGGCCGTGTTGGGTTCATTGTGCGTTGCGGAGCTGGTGCTGATGCAGAAAGACGTCGACGGATGACGAACAATGCCATTGCTAGATGGACGACCAGAAGCTGGGAAGCCAGCATGTACCAGTACGTCTTCATTCCTTTATTCTTCATTCTCCTCCCTACTGTCTCCAGCCTTGAGTTCGATTCTGATGCTTCAGGGGACCACCCCCTGACACGGGGCGCGGATGCCGTCGTGTGAATCTGCCATTGGATTGATTCGCTTGATTCACCACCTGGCTGCAGAACAACTTATGCAACAACACGAGTGGACACGGTGGACACTGCGGACACTGCAGCACCCTCGGGCAGGGCGACAAGAGGAGGCTGGCTGTTTGGACGACAGCTGTTATTAGGTTTGCCTGGCGCGTCGCCCTGCAGACATACGGCACATACATGGGCGTCCGAATCCACTTGGGCTGGCTGTTCAGATATACGTGCTTTTCACCTAACAACACGTTGGCAAGTTTGCCCAAAAGGCAGCTGGCTGCATTCGAGGGTTGTATTACCAGATGAAGCTCATGCTAGAGCATCTGTTGCACGATGCGTCGCTGCATCCAACGCGATGAACGCGGCAATCTGACAAAGCCATGGAGCTTGTCGAGTGTGTCAAATGTCGGAATTTAAGCTCTCCAGGGATCTGATGCGCTGTTGCTGTGGCAACGAGAACTCGGACCCTTGCTCCTTGGCTGGTGGTCTGTCTATTTGCGTGTGGCGTTAAGCAATCTGCAGCTCCCGGCCATGACCGTACTGGACCGCGTTTCCGCCTCGCGTCTTGAGATGAGTGCGGGTCGTGCGGACGGGGTTTGCCTCGGCAAGCCAAGCCGTCCAACCGTTGTTTTTGGTAAACAGGCAAAATTGCATCGTGGATCCAAGGAGGCCTTTGTACTCCGTACTAGAAGCGTGATGGTGATCAATAGCCCTTACGATACTCAACTCGTGTCTCTAAGCAATCAATTGAGCTGGATCAAAGTACATATATTTGTAGCCACGCCCAGTACGATGTAGATGTAAGTGCTCTGTACAAATCTTCATTTCTCATACAGTAAGTATACTGAGCTACCCAACTTGTACATGTAGCCGCGCTGATAGAATCAAGGCCTCAGAGGCCGGATGAGCACCCCGGATCTATTCCTGCATTTACCGCCTTCGGCGTCCCACGCAAAGCCGCAAGCCAAACAGGCAGCTTGGCCCGGCACCAGCTTTGCTGCGGCCGGCGCCTCAATCTCCATTGCCCTCTTGCGGAGGTGGGCACAAGTATGCTTCACCTTGGCGCCCAGCTGCTGCTCGACGCGCTCGCAGGTGCCGAGGACGTCGTTGACACTGTCCAGCCGCCTCTTGTTCTTCTCCCCGTACGACAGGAGCCCCAGGTCCGCGGGCCGCTCCTGCCCCGGCGTCACGCTCTGCAGCGCCCAAAAGACGCGCTTGAAGAAGTTGATGAGCGCCGTTGATGCCGTCGTCAAACAACTTCACCGTCTGTCCGGTGGGATGGTCCCAGCTTCGCAGCCGCCTGAGCACGTCTTGCAGGTACGGCGCCAGAAGCCCACCAGCGTCCCCGCTCTTCCGTACACCCGGAAGCCGCTCTTGACTGCTTTTGGCTTTGGCTTCGCCGGCTTCCCATCGGGTCGGTCTATCGGCGCCGTTGGAGGTCCAAGGCGTCTTGGCACTTTTCTGCTTGGAAGAATGGCCAAGCTGCGTCATGCAGCTGTGCTTGCCGGCACATACAGAAGCAATCAGGTCGTCGAGATTCTTTTGCACGTCCTGCGCCTTGAAATGCCTCCACGGGTCCTCTTGCCACGCCGTCGAGAGTCGAGGGAATCCTGCCGGCTGTGGTGCCACGCCGGCGCCTCTTTGATTTTGGAATGTATTTTTGTTAAATTTTACATTCTTCTGGAAGGCCTTAAATTTTCGTTTCATAGCCTCCTCTCTTGGGTTATTTTGCCGATCTTGCGGTCAGAAAAGTCACCTAGATATGTGACTTGCCACCAGCCTTTAATCTGCTCAAATGGGATAAAACCCACAGCTGCGTGTTCTTTCTGCGCGGGATAAGGTGAGTATTTACCAAGGGACTTATTGACGTTGACTAATTTTTATCTGCGTGCATCTTGTAAACGAAACCCTTTTCCTCTGGCTTCTCATCATCGACGGCGAATGTGAGTGACACGCCAGGATCAGTACTTGTCGAGACAAGCGCGTATAATCGGCTGTATCCCCTGCCGCATGGCGGAACAGGCTGCTGCCTTCCTGCATCTTCACGTCAGAGAGACTACTGCTTCCATGTGATTGTGACTCTTTTGCAGGCCTCGTGAGTAAAAGCCGCCGTCCTTTTCGACGTCCTCTGGGGTCCTCCCGATCTCGCCGCGGTACACATGTGTCGGAGATTCGGTATCAAAGTCGCCCAACTGGCGACGGTCGAGTGTCGTCTCGATGCTGCGCCCTGGTTCTGGTGGGTGGCTCTGGAAAAGCCCAAGCAGCAGTAGCAGCGTGGTTGTCAAAACCCAGAGACTCGTCTTCATCGCGGAAGAACGTTGGAGGGAATAATACTATCGTATATGCGGCGCAGTGGCGCTTGATGGTGAAGGTCCAAGTGCGGGAGTCAGTGCTTACTTTTTGCCAAAGCATGTAGAATACCACGACAGCATTGCCTGCGCGAGGTTTATATATAATCACATCCGGTTGAACTCTCCTTGATATCTTCTTGTTTTCCCGCGACATGTCTTATTCGGCCCTTTTTCCTTGTCAATTCATATAGGAACTTGAACGTCACGCGTGACTCAACGTACAAGGGTTCGATTACACCCCAGAAAGGGTTTATATCATAGCAGCGGACAAGCCATGGTAGCTCATATCGAACCAGCCCGAGTCACTCCCCATGCCTCGCCCTACCTTATCAGAGCTCGTAGAATGGGGCGCTTGCGAGTTCCGAATAAGGCAGAGCGTAGCACCGTCGACTTCATTCCCAGCCTTACCACAACAATCATATGCCTTTAAGCTTAGATAATTGCCTTTTTTAATATAATAGCCGATGGCTCGTTTTATTAATGGGATGCGGGCCCCATCTCTATGCCGTCCCAGTCTCCCGGTGAGCTCATCTCCTTAGTTGTTAATCTTGCCTTGCTGACACCGACCGACCTGAGGGGACGGGAGATCATCTACCTCCCATCTGAGAGACTATTTATGGATTTTTATAAACTCGATACCGCAAGACTAAGAACCGCTGCCGTTATTGCATTTTGGTTCGCTGTTGTCAGTAGCGAGCGTATGATAAGTGGTATATGCCGCTCTTCATTATGTTTTCCACCAATTTGCTTGCCTGCGCCTGTTACGGAGTCTAAACGGCGCACAAACACATGCTGGATATCGGGGGTTACTCGGCCAAGAACCGAAATTCTTAGATCTTTTTGCTCCCGACTCGACGGTCGAACCTCATAAAACCGTCGTGATAGCACCCAATTTCACCTACAACTCATGCAAACAATTGGTGTCAGGCCATTCCTCCCTGGCCCCTCAACCAACTGCTAGCGTCTGACATTGACCTGTTCAGTAGTCGTGCACGCATAGTATATTAATTCAATATTAATGGCGTGGATCACGGGTCAATTACAAACGCAACCCGGCGTGGGTGGGATAGCCGATCCGGAAACGAACTGCGATGATGCTTCCCCATTCTCCTTCGGAGTCCAGTGTTCATCATTCTAGATCCCCAAACTACTATTGTCATTTCTGTACATGATGGTACCCAATTATTTTGTTGGCCTTAAAGCAGTACACTAACCACACAAGTGATGCCATTCTGGCGTGGTCGTGTACGTCGCAATACAACAACGCATCTCTATCCTCCGTGATAATAGAGACCCTAACCAGAATTAAATTAATTGTAATTCACTAATTAAATGCTTTTATATGCAAATAGTGCCTTTTTCACAGAAAGGCGCACCAAACGGCATTCGAGGTAAACATGGTCTAAGCAATTCGCTCAAACAACACAGGCTTGCACAAGGCCTATCAACAAATGAGAAATACATATTAATAATGTGCTAAAATAAAGGAAGACCAATCTTATTCAATAAAATAAAAAGGCACAATGTCAAAGGAAGGTTCTGCATGAAGTCTGATGCTTGCAGTCAGCTGCCCCAGCACGTGACACCATGTCGTCACTCTTTTGAGCTCTTGACTCAGCTCGGCGTGAGCTGCCCCGCGATGACAGATCCTGCCCCACGTTGGACGAATGTTCCCTCAAGAAGACACGAGTTGGGACCATCAAGAGGACTCCTAGCTCGGTTCAACCCGATTGTCTAGGTACTACGCAAACCCAGCCAGTACACTCCGAAACCCAACATGAAGCAAAGATTCTCGTCGTTGGATGTCAAGGTGCGTTGCTGCAGACCCGCTTCTTGAAGCCACTTCTTCTAACATCGCGGCGTGCTCCGTTAGGTAATCGCACACGAGCTCAATCAGAGCTTGGTGACGCTACGTCTAGCCAACGTGTACGACCTTTCGTCCAAAATCCTGCTCTTCAAGTTCGCCAAACCCGATAATAAGAAACAATTGGTTGTTGATACCGGATTTCGCTGCCATTTGACGAAATTTTCACGAACTACAGCTGCTGCTCCGTCGGCTTTCGTGGCTCGACTGAGGAAGCTCCTGAAAACGAGGCGATTAACTTCAGTATCGCAAGTTGGCACTGACAGAATTCTGCAATTGCAATTCAGTGACGGACAGTATAGACTCTTCCTAGAATTTTTTGCGGTACGCACCACCCTACAGACTCAACCTTGTCAGTGGGTGGCAAAAAAATTAACGAAATGCACAGAGCGGTAATATCATTCTGACCGATGCCGACTTGAAAATTTTGAGCCTTGCCCGAAATGTCTCGGAAGGAGATGGTCAGGAACCCCAACGTGTCGGTCTGCAATATTCACTCGAGAATCGACAAAATTTCCACGGCATTCCCCTCCTCACCAGGGAGAGGGTACAAGTGGCCTTGCAGTCGGCAGTCGACAAAGCTGCCGCCACTCCAGCGTCCAAAAAGCCGAAAGGAAAGCCGGGCGGCGATTTGCGAAAATGTTTGGCCGTATCAATTACCGAACTCCCCCCGGTTCTCGTAGATCACATCCTGCAGTCCAATAACTTTGATACGGCTGTCAACCCGGCCGAGATCCTGGAAAACGAAGTATTGTTGGATGAGCTTGTCAAGCTCCTATCAGAGGCCAAATCTTCAGTTGAGGGCATAACCAGCTCTGAAATATGCACTGGGTATATTTTTGCAAAAAGACGGGATGGAAACCCCATCAAAGAGGCCCGAGGCAGCGAGGCAGCGACAACCCGCGACGAGCTACTATACGAGGACTTCCACCCATTCATCCCTCACAAGCTTCAGAGAGACCCAAGCATAAAAGCGCTAGAATTCAAAGGCTATAATCAAACAGTGGATGAGTTCTTCTCGTCTTTAGAGGGTCAGAAGTTAGAAACTAGGCTAAACGAGAGAGAAGCAGCGGCAAAAAGAAAGCTGGATGCAGCCAAGGCAGATCAAGCCAAGAGAATCGAGGGCCTGCAAGATGCTCAGACATTGAACATGCGCAAAGCGGCTGCAATTGAGGCAAATGTGGAATGGGTACAAGAAGCTATGGACGCAGTCAATGGCCTTCTCGCGCAGGGTATGGACTGGGTAGACATTGGAAAACTTGTCGAGCGAGAAAAGAAGCGGAAAAACCCCGTGGCAGACATTATTGTCCTTCCCCTTAATCTTGCTGAAAATTTAATTACACTCAGCCTAGCTGAAGAAGAGGAGGAGGAGGCGGAGGAAGCGGATCCCTTTGAGACAGATGACAGCGATTCCGAAGACGAAAACGAGGCCAGTACCATCTCAAAGAAAAGTGAGAAGCCAGCCAAGGGTTTAAACGTTGAGATTAATCTCAAGCTGAGCCCCTGGAGTAACGCTCGAGAGTATTATGAACAACGGCGGACCGCAGTTGTAAAAGAAGAGAAGACGCAACAGCAGGCATCCCGGGCTCTCAAAAATGCAGAGCAAAAGATCGTGGAAGACTTGAAGAAGGGACTGAAACAAGAAAAGGCTCTCCTGCAGCCTATCAGGAAACAATTGTGGTTCGAAAAGTTCCTCTGGTTCATCTCCTCCGACGGTTACCTTGTGCTTGGTGGCAAAGATGCTCAGCAAAATGAAATATTGTACAAGAGATATCTGCGAAAGGGTGACGTATATTGTCATGCCGACTTGAGAGGAGCACCAAGTGTTATTATCAAGAACAACCCAAGCACGCCGGATGCACCTATACCTCCGGCAACTTTAGCCCAGGCAGGCAATCTGTCGGTTTGCGCTTCCGAAGCATGGGACCAGAAAGCAGGTATGGGGGCATGGTGGGTTAAGGCGGACCAAGTTTCGAAGTCGGGACCTGCAGGAGATTTTTTGCCAACTGGTAATTTCATGGTGCGAGGACAGAAGAACTTTTTAGCCCCGGCACAACTTCTACTCGGTCTTGGGATCATGTTCAAGATTAGTGAAGAAAGCAAAGCGCGACATATCAAACACAGAATACATGATGTTGACTCGGCTCTGGGCTCAGACATAGCGACAAGTCGCAACGATATGCAGAGCCTTGCGTCGGTGGCAGACTCTCAGGAAAAGGAACCAGAAGACGATGTAACTCAGTCCGACAATGAAAGTGATGACGGCCGAGAACAGGAGGATGCCCGCGCAAACCCCTTGCAGGCTCCTGATGCTGCAGAGGACGACGAAGTAGACGAAGCCACAGGTGCAGTGTCATCCTTGAACCTCACAGAGCAGCCAACTGGTGAAGGCGATGGCGAGGATGAGGCAGCAGAAACAGGCACGAGTCGAGACGAATCGGAACTGGCGACAGAAGCGTCCGAGGCACCTACCAAGACATCGGACTCCACGACTCAAACCGCCGCTACACCATCCTCCCATTCCAAGAAAGGACCTCCTAAGCGCGGCCAAAGGGGCAAAGCAAAGAAGATTGCTCTCAAATACAAGGACCAAGACGAGGAGGACCGCGCCGCCGCCGAGGCACTAATCGGCGCAACTGTCGGCCAGAAACGACAAGAGGCAGAGGCCAAGGCCAAGGCGGACAGGCAAGCCGAGCTAGATGCTGCCAGAGAACGACGCCGTGCCCAACACCAGCGACAGCAGAAAGAAATTGCGGAGCACGAAGAGGTTAGGCGGGTGATGATGGACGAAGGCATCGACGTGCTCGACGCAGATGAAGCCGAGAAGGCTACTCCTCTCGATGCCCTAGTCGGCACTCCCCTACCGGGCGATGAGATTCTCGAGGCCATCCCCGTATGTGCTCCTTGGAACGCCCTCGGCAAGTTTAAATACAAGGCGAAGCTGCAGCCCGGTGCCGTGAAAAAGGGCAAAGCTACAAAGGAAGTCGTGGAGCGCTGGAAAGCGTATTCTAGCAAAAAGGGCGCCGTGGACGAATCGTCCCTTGATTCGGAAAGGATGTGGCCTCGGGAGGTAGAGCTGATCAAGGGCATGAAGGTGGAGGAGATTGTGAACTGCGTCCCCGCTGGGAAGGTGAGAGTCATGATGTCTGGTGGAAGTGGTGGTGGCGGCGGAGGAGGAAAAGGCGGACAAAAGGGCGGCGGCAAAGGCGGCAAAGGAAAGGCCAAGAAATAGACTTTGCATAGAGGTCTCAAATAAAAGCAGCCCCCCCCCCCCCCCCCCCAAAAAAAAAAAATAAGATAAATAATAATCCAGATAGTATAGTCGCCTGGGCATCTTTGCCAACATGTTCAGTCGTTCCGCGTATACCTGTAGATCTTATACCGCAAATCGGTTTCGCTCCATCGAACCAACTTCCACTATTTACCCAGGTATTTACACCCTCCTCACGTCGTCTGGCATCCTCGCGATGCACAACTCCCTACAAAACTCGCCCCATTGGCCGCTCGTGCCCTCCCGCACCGCCTCCTGCAGATCCACGCCGTACCGCTCCCGATACGACCTCTTTACAGCCTGCATGTGCGCCGGGTCCCAGTGGAAACGGACCAGTCTCGAAATGAGCAGTTCCCTGCGGAGACCGTCCTTGCGAGACGCCGTGAGTGCGTGGTTGAGCAGGAGGGCGTCCCGGACGGGCTTGTTGATGACGCCGTTGAGAATATGGGCCAGTAGCTCGCCCTGGGGAACAATTAGTACCTCTTGTCCCCTAATATATACATTGGGGAAAGGGAGGGGGATACGTACGACTAGATTACCGCTCTTCTTGAGCGCGTCCCTTGCAAAATTTGCCCGGTAATGATGCTCGTATTCCTTCAGGACATGCCTTAGGTGGGCGTCGCTCCTCTTGACGACAATGGCAATCATGGCGCTTTCGCCGCCCTTTTCGGCCTTGACCGCTCTCCGGAGGTCGTCAACGTCCTGGTCGACGAGGTGGTAGTCGATGGGTATTCTGCGCCCGTAGGGATCAAAGTCGTCCATGCGGCGCTCGTCAAGGACCATGAGCACGGCCTTCTTGAACTTGTCCTCCTTGAGTTCCACCTTCATACATTTTGTGAGGCTGTTATCGTACTTTTTGTCGGTGAATGCATCCTTGATGTGGCGGATTTCGTCGTTGGTTCTGCCCATGAGGGACTCGATGAGTAGCTCGCGGCGAGTCTTATCGCCCTGGTACCAGAAATTGGCCCAGTATGCTTCCGACTCCCATTTGCCCAGGGCGACGGCGTAGCAGGCCTTCATGAGGTTGGGGTCCTCGTCCTTGAGGCGGGCGCGGATGTGCTTGGCAATGTTGACACCCTTGCGGTCGGAGCCGGTCTTCACGATGTGTTTGTACTGGCTGCGCAGCTCCATAACTTGATCGTGCGTGAGACTGGGGAGGATCTCGATAAGAGGCTGGATGTCGGGGGTTCTGTGGCCTTTGAGGGCTCTGGCGAGCGTTGTGGCAATGTCTTCTGGGTCGTGGAAGCGCGCGCGGCGGGAGCGCTTCTTGCTGTCGGGACTGTCGACGTCAGAGTTAAGCGGAGAGAGGGCCTCGATGACCCTGGGGTCGCTGCTGGGGTCTTTGGAGGCGATGAGGAGAGGGGACGGCATAGGCGAGCAGTCTTGATATGTACCCCTGTACGATTCCAGGAGCGGCGAGGCGGGAGCAGCGGCGAGTGATAGGTTGCTTGAGCGACCAGTGTCAACTGTTAGGCTAGACATGCGGTTTGTTGGCGGTTGAGGGGACTTGTCGCGCGCGCCACCACGACGGTCTCTTGAGCGGTCTCTCTCCTTGCGATCTGATTCTGGGGAGAGTGTTGCCGGCCCGGGAGATATGTCCCTTCGGCGATCCCGAGATCGGTCTCTGTCGCCCCTGCCAGGCTCAACTGTCAAGACATTGGCGGAATGGCGAGACTCGTCTCGGTATGAAGTCTCAAGACGAGACTCTCTCGTGTCGTGGGGATTTTCGGGTCGGGTGGCTGGCCTTCGTCGGCGATCATCATCGTCCTCTCGGCCATACCTTGAGGGCCGCTTGTCGCTCACTTGAGAAGCAGAAATGTAGCTGCCATAAGTAGGGGGCGACTCTTGTCTCTGAGAGGGAGACGGCCCCGGAGGTTTGCCGTAAGCCAAATCGTCCTCGTCCCGCTCCTTCTTGGACCTGCTGTCGCGGTCACTCCTCCTGTCCTTGTCGCGCTTCGAGTACTTGTCGTCGCGAATGCCATTGGTGTCGTCATCATCATAGCGACGACTGTACTTTTGCGGGAGAAAATTGAGCTTGTCGTCGGAAACGTCGTCCCGCGAGCCCCGCGAGTACTTATCTCTAGGCGGAGAGGCGTCACGGATCCGAGGGCCCTCATCTTCTCGTGCATACTTGTGAGCCCGACGAGCCCGCGGGTCATCATAGTCGTCGTCTGATCTATTCCTCCTCTCGTACTTGGAATCCCTGGCATCAGCATAGTGCACACCTCGCTCCTTGTCATCATCCCTCCTGGAGCGATGGTCGTCTGGAAACGATCCAGGCAGCTGACTGGAACTTTGGCGCTCTATCTTATCGCGAGAGCTTCGATACGATGATTCCCTCGGCGGGGAGGCTGTCTTGTAGATAGGTCGCGCATCATCATAGCTGTAGAGCGATTGGCTTCCGGGGAGCATTGCATCCACATCCATGCCGCCTTCGGGAGGGTAGGGCAGTCCCCCGGCATGGGCTGAGTCACGGTAGCCTCGAGACCTGTAGCGATCATCTAGGTCGTCCTCGGGATAGATGTAGCTTGGTTCTCGCACATCGGCAAACCTGGTGGCGCTCGAGCGCTCGGCGTCGTCTCTCGGACGCCGGTCACGAGACCTCGACCTCGACCGGTCTCGTCGGCGGTCGTCCTCCACGGCAAGAGACATATGATGATGGTGTTTTGGGGGCCTTCAAACAAAGCTAAGTGGGTGTTTGAGTGGTGGGCCTGGCAGGTCGTGGTTCGAGGCAAATTGGCCACGGGCGACTAGCTGCGCATCAAGATGAGGACAGACGCGAAGTTATAGCCAAGGGAGGAAGGAAGAAATAGCCCAGCGCTGGTAAGAAGCAGCAGCTCTGAAGCTGACAGACAGACACCCAGTCACGAGGCGCACATGGAACGGCACCCGCTGGGCCAACCATGACGTCCACGGCTCAGTTCAATGGTCTCGTCTGGTGCACTTGGCGATTCCCCCAGGCGCTGACGGACACTGAAACAACTAGCATTAGCCAGATATGCAGTGGCCAGAACCGACGGCCAATGGCTTCAATGTTCCGGTTCAGACGGCCGGGATCAACTGGCGATCGTTGACATGGAGTCAATCCCTGGTGCCACGCCCGGCTGCACCCTCGCTGTTCCAGGGGTTACCATTCGCCATTTAGGCCAGGGCCTAGAGGACGCGGTGCTGCTGGGCGCCAATCGAGAGCAGTAGCACTAAACCGCGGGCGCTGGTCAACCGCTCCCTCCCCTAAAGGGCTTAGCTTCATGTTCCACTCCTTCCTCGACAACCACGGGCATACATAAGTCAATTTTCTGTGCGTTCAATGTTGCCCCAAATCGTCTCATCATCAACCGATGGTGCTCAACCTACGTGCTGCATTGCCGGCTATGCCGCAATCTTACTGGGCTATACCAGTGGCTGAGCTGATTCATGTTTAGCTCTCTTTTTTTTTTTTGCTCCTCTTCCTTGTGCTGTTGATCGCCGCCAGAGTTGGAGACGTACGGGCCGGGTGGCTGACGACTTTGGTCTCGAAGCTTGGAAACCACCCATACACACAGATTACTAATAACATCATCGTTGACGGCACCGACGCGGGATGGGCCGCTCTTGGTCTTGAAACATCCACCAAGACCCGATTCGCCCTCTCGTCTTGGCCTCTGGCAAGCCAAGCCTTACGGACTTGCCCGCTGCATCAGAAACTTGACAGAATCACCATGTGCCTAATCACGTCCTGCTTTCCACGCGTTGCCAAGCCATGCGACGCACTCACTGCGTACAAGCAGGCTGTGCAGAGACATCGAATCGACTCGCGTGACCTTGTGTACCATTGCGGCTATACGTGTAACCACAAAAACCTCCCCTGAGCTACAACACAGATTGCCACCCAAGCGACAATCTCAAGGGTCTACTAATTTGACTCACCGTCCTCTTCTCCTCTTCGTCCCGTTCTTCCACAAAAAGACTTATTGGTCTTCCTTGGGAGCCCGTTCGCCCCGTTGAAACACAAACAGAGCTTCATCCTTGCCGGCAAAACTTGGCAACGGCATCTGCACCACCTTGACCCAATCCTTCCTCTCCCTCGCCATGTACTCATCCATCGTCATGCTCTTGAATCCCGTATATCCATTGCGATTCTGTGTGCCCACCACGGCGATGGTATCACCCTCATAAGCACCGACCAAACCACGCGTGAAGCTGCCCTCCGTGCCGCCCCCTACGCCTCCCCCTACGACAGGATACACCAGCAGCAGCACCATGTCCCTGCCCTTATTGTTCCTCTGCAGCCACTTCACCCCATCCGCGATGCTGGTGTCTTCTATCCAGTTCACTCTCCACTCGCTCTGCATGTTGTCTACTGCGTGGACGGTGAGCCCATAGCCTCGGAGCATGAAGCTCCAGTAGCCGTTGCCGGAGCCGACGTCTGCAATGGGCCGGCCGTCTGCGAGGATCCGCAAGGCCTCCAGGCCTTCGTGGGACGGCGTCACGCAGCCAAAGTGGTGCATGAAGATGGGCAGGACGTGGTGGCCCATGGACGTTCGCTCGGAGCACGCGTTTGGGCCGCACCACTCGAGGTTCCGGCACGACCAGGCCCAGAAGTCAAAGTAGGGATTTTGTATAGGCGGCGATTTGCATTTTGGGATGGTAAGTTGGGTGAGCAGGCTTGGGTGGATGAACTTGTTTCTGGAGATGTGGGCGGCGGTTTCGGACCGGAGCGAGCCCTTTTTGGCGTTTGTGGTAAAGTTTTTCAGCGCAGCTGCGGTAGCTGTGGTTGGGCTGAATATGGAAATGTACGCTTCTATGTCGGGTTGTGATGGGGGGTCTCTCTGGTTTTTAGTCAGTCGGTGACGGTTTTTTGTTTCTGCTGTGTCTTCCTGTACAGCCAGTGTTTGAGGAAAGGGGAGGCGAGTTTTGTGCAGAACCTCACAGTTGAGCCATCCTCTGCCTTATACCATCCGTGCAAACCATTGTCACCCCCTCGATCGACAACATACTGGACTTCGGCGAGCTTCACGGACGCAATTGCATGATAGGTATAGACATCGCGCTCGGGCAGCCCTAGGAGCATGCGGCTTGCCTGGTACAGGTCGTTCTTGGAGAGCAGGTCTCGCGCTTGCTTCAGCTTGTCCTGGTTTTTGGCAATGTCTTCTGGTCGAAAGGACGGATTCCCCACGCATCGGCCTTGGACTTTTGACGGACGCGACATGGGGTTGGTATTGCTCTGGGCACGGCTTTTTATGTGGCTTTTGCGGACGGATTGTACGTTGTTGCTACCTAGGATGACGTCCATGAGGTACGATTGCTAGTGCCAATTCACACGGAACGGCGGGGATGTCGTCGAAAGTGGGCTCCTTCATCTATACGTGAGTTAGTAGCTCATCGACTTCGACTCGCCACTCTTTCGAAACAACAAACTATACATAATATGATAACTCGAAGGAGCCCTCGCTGAACAACCACGAATTTCCAAAAACTTCTCTTTGGCAGACTTGACGTGAGCACGACCCACCTTTTCACCTACATGCTTGCGAGAAATGAAGGGTGTAAACCCGCCCATCAGAGTAAGCATAGGGTAGTGTGTTCAATGTTAGTTGCCATCGATGCAACACCAATAAACAACCAGGTATGCGAGTGCACATGCACGGCCTCCATCGGCAGAAATTCCATTGTCAGGCTGTTCTGAAAGCTCAAAGCCTCTGGCTTCAGGAGGACCAGGCCTAGAGCTTGGTGTGACAGTAAAAAGCCCTGACGCCGTCACGACAGACCTACCTATTACTGCATTGTAATCATCCAGGGAACATTCCGGTTACCGAATGTCGTGCGGTTGGCAAATTTCATGGGCCTCACTCCCGGTGCTGCATTCCGCAGACCGACTCGGACTCGAGCCATGTCTCCCGACGATGCTCGGGGTAAAAAAGGAAATGGCAGTTGGATGCGTTGCTTGACGAGGCGACGTCGCCACCTGAAACGAACTGCTTAACCCACGCCGTTATACTACCAATTGCTGGCAATTTCCTCAGCAAACAGTTTGACTGGGTGAAAAGCGGCAACGAATCAGGTCATAATGGTATTATGCCACACGTAGCCAAGACTTGTTTATTGCCTTGCGTAAAGTCATATTGCCGAATCTGCAAGTGTTCCAACGAAAGGTGGCAGATTGAAAATAACCACCCAAACTGGCCATGTCTCACATACACAAACCAAAAGATTGCGACGAATGCTACGGTAAGAATTTTTCCAAGTGCGCAGGTTGGGATGTTGCGTCTGCTACGCCATCTTCCCCTCCGAATTCCGTCGGGATGTTGTTGGATGATGGCCAACTTGATTTTTCACCGGTATGGGTTGACTTGTCATTCATAGCGTTGCTAGGCAGGGTGGGAAGCCTCGCTCTACAAATGCTGAATTTTGTCCGCGGGACATAATTATATGCCACCTCAATCAATGCCGGAGAGATGGGACTTATTGTACATAAAGGGCACCGTAGATCCAACAGTGAAGCACCTGGAACGGTCCATGTACCGTTGTGGCAATTGCGCCGACATTAAAGCCGCTTGATACCCCTTGAATTGCTGACGGTGACAACGCCGACTGTGGACGTGTTGGGCCGTAGATGGACGTGACCACGTCACAAGCACACCGGAGAGTTTTGACCCTTATGGGATATCGCCCGAGATATCGCCCGAGGTACAGAGCAGACGCACTCTCGTGTAACAGTCTGGCTGGTTGGATATGAATCGCCACGCTGGCTGTCCTGAGATTTGTCAATGCCGATCGCTGCAGGACGCCTGGTGCGTAATGAACCTGGAATACCAGCAGTACGCCTTGACCAGCTGGCGACTCAAAATTGCATCTCAAGTCTGCGCAAAGACCACACATAACCCTCTTTTTGCAACCAAGACAAAGGGTTGGCTGCAGCTGGACCGGCCGACAGCAACATGCCGCCGGTACGTGCACTGCGGGTTGTTGCGGTGGTCTTGTTATAGACCGGACCACTTGAAGCCACCCGAGAGAGAGATGCTGATGCTTACGGAGTACATGTTTGCAACTTTAAGAACCTTTGCGGCGGCAAGGCCCAGCGTCGTCCGAGGCATTGTCGCACGGAAGAAGGCATACCGCTCAATTGAAAATGCGATTGTCCACGCAGCTGCATTTCTGGAGCCACCAATGCCCGTGACATGCGACACAGGCACGTCAACGGGTGGTATCTTGTGCTCGCAACTTATTCCCAGCTCCAATTCTACCGAGTCCCCTTTTGGCTGTCCGCTGTCACCGCTGCAGACATTGGCTTCATGTTGGGGGGTCCGGATGCGACGGCTTGTAATACGGAGCTCAATTCAACCAACGGCTTCGGCAAGGATGCTGTGGGTTGGTGAATGAATATCATTATGACAAGAGCGCTCCGTCGCCGTGTATGGGCTGAGATGTCTACCCAATGTTGGGCATTTTTCTTGACATTTGGAGTTGCGCGGCGTGTGAAGATGAAGAGGCCTCTGCGGGCAATTTGCCCTGACATATGTGTTTTCGGTGCTGAGCAAACGTTGAAGTGTTATTGTAGGAGAGGGAGGAAGATGGTTCAGGTAGGTTTGAGTGCGCCCAGAAAGAAGACGGAAATTGAATGGTGGTGAGTAGGGTTCCACAGGCTTTTTCAGTAGCGGTGTCAAATTGTCAAATCAATATCGGCCAATGGATCAGGATCATAGTCAGGCAGGTCGGCGAACAACCGTAGAGACAGGGATAAAGGCATGATCCAAAACTCCGAAGCACATTCAACAAGTGTAGAAGCGAGAGAAGCTTGCTCCGCAGCTGGCCAGGCCCATTAGAAGGTGCCAGTCGCAACATTTGACACGACATGGAAGGAGCCAGCCAGGCAGGAGAGGAAGCACTACAGCGGAGCAGGCTCCCGCTGTTCCCGTGCTGGGCCCAGGGAGGTTAGGGGGGGCTGAAACCTTGAACCCCAGAATCACTGATGGTTGGACGATGGCCGGGTCGAGAGGCTTATAACATGGTCAACTGGTTCAAATGCTGCTGCAATTTGCCTCCATGCGCCAAACAGATTGAGGATATACGGCTAACCCGGTGCCGACATTTGGAGGGCCGAACGCACTGAACTCCAGACGGGTCTCCACCACAGCCATGTGACAACAGCAACGGCAGCAGCAAGAACATCAGCATCAGCATCAGCAACAGCAACAACTACTCCGTACAACCACAACACAACCGCCACAAATTGGCGAGGAAAAAAAAAGCACCACCAAAACAAAAAAAAAAAAAACGGCCCACACGGGCCATGCGGTGGCTACCATCCATCAATCGATTGACGTCTTCTTGAACAAAGCCACCAACGGGCAACTTTGACCAGACACCTCCAGTCGGCTTCAAGGCGCAGACCTCGCCTCCAGTCCGGGGGAGCCACAGCGGGGACGAACATTGAACACAATCATGACCCACGAATAACTCGAGCCCTCGGTTACATCATCTGAGGCGACCAAGAACAATACAGAGAGCGTATTGTAATACCACCGCTTCTCGTCTCGAGTAGGGGCCACATGGAACGATTACTATTCAGTCCTCTGTGCACGGCGTACAGCGTACTCGGATGTCCTATCAGCAAGTATTGACTCACTTCCACACGCAGCCTGCTGGCTGCCAGGGCGTTTGAACTCAAGCCTGGTGGCACCACCAAATGCACCACGACCATTAGCGTGATGACCTTTAACCCGATTTGGATGGCCCCCATTCATTTATACTACCTCGTAGTTAGCAGGTCTGGTCAAGTAAGTAGCTTAATGCTAGACACCCAGTAGTTGAGTGATTCATCCCAAGTGTCTGGTGCCTGCCAGGACACATCTATTATGTATGTACTCCCCATCACCCGTTTTCTGTTCAACCACCACCAGCCTTGGCCAGCTAGCTCTCTCTGCCGGTTCTTTTTCCCGAGTCACTCGGCCACTCGTCCTTCCTGTTGTCCTCCTGGTCTGTCGTGTTTTCACCAGGGCCCTGGGAATTAAGCATCTTGTTTCAGCCGCATTCTTCATTCTCTGTCGTCCTTGCCCGTCCTTCACCTGGTTGTCATTCTCTCTCGCTCTGGCCGCTGCACGGCCCATCGTACCTTCCCTTGCTACTGCAAGATCGCTACAGATACCCTCTTGCTTGCCGTGCGTCGCCGAGACCACCAGACCACACCACCCAAAGTCCACCATCCAATAGCCCCCCAAAGACCAAAAAAGCCTTCTAAAGTGGCCGCTCCTCTCCAAATTGCATCATAAGCGCGTCTCTTGAGCCCGTCCTCCCACCCCCCGGTCCAGTGCTCATTGCTCGTACATACGGTGTTCCTTGCACCTTCTTTTGACTCTCCCTGTTCGTCGCACAAACCTGACTGTTGGATCTTGAATCCGACTCCTCGGGGGAGCAAAACTGACTTGTGCGGCCACACTATCGGCCTCATTGCTCCTGTTCATTCTTGGCTTGCTCAATTTCTTCACTTGCCGGTCATTGTCGGCAAGGCAAGGGCGAACTTCGACGCCCGCAAGCTCAGTGCTGTGTCCAGACTCTCTACTCTTACTCTTTACGCCTTACGCATCGGTATATATATGTCTGCACTGCTCGTGGACCCTTACTCTATCATTTCTGTCTCTACACGCGCGTTTGTAACATCATATATCGACATATTGACGCCTACAGCCCTTACGACAAGTCGAACATACGATTGAGAGTGACTTGTCTCTACCCAATCCGCGCGCTTACTGCGCGACTATTGCACCTTGAAATCGCATTGTATACATGAGGGGTGGCCCTGCTGGCATTCTCCGTCGACGTGGCCGGCCATCTTACACACCTATTTTGTGATAGTACAGAGGCGCTGCATCGCCCTCACCTTTATATTAATGCCCGATCATGGACCAACAACAGTCTTGCCAGCATGAACGTGACACCCCTCTTCCAGAAGAGCAGGTTAAAAGGCGTCGCCGCAATCCTGAATACACACGTTCTTTCCTCGGCCTCCCTTCAATACTGGAGCGAGGACATACAAACAATTCAACTTCATGCACCAAGGCCCAACTTCGACAATTACTGGCGGCAAGTCTTTCCGACAATATTGGGATTTCAAGAGCAAATGGGTTGGACCTCGACGAAAATCTCGATGTTCCCGGCCCATTCGATGTACGAGTCAATACAGTGATCATTCCCAGTGATGGCGCCCAGCAAAAACAGGAAGAAACGCGGTATGCCACATTTGCAGAAGAGTCCCAGATCATCCCAACACCTCCCTTGAACAGTATCAAACAACAGAAAGAGGCCCAAGCTACACCCCTTCCCTTGTCAAATTCGCAAGCAGAACCCGACAAACCGGAAAAATGCTCCAGTCAGAGACCGCCTCCGCAGGACTTGGCTACGGCCGAGTCGCAGACACAGCAGTATGACAGCGCGTGCTGTGTAGGCGAAGAAGAAAACCCAAAATCATCCCACACCCACAGAGAAGAAGTTGGGCATGGGGCCTCTCCATCACAAGGTCATGGCAGATTGCACTCAATACTCTCGTTACCGCTGACACACCCAAATGGAATATCGATGTTTCCTCACCTGTCGACCCCAGAGCAGGAAATCATGTCTCAGGAGGCTCTGACACAGGCCGAAGAACTGATTATTGCAGATAATTTCACCGGCAGCGACGTTGCTGATGGCGAGTCAGATGGAGGTTATGATAGCGACGGCTTCAGCTCAGGCAGCACATCGGCAGAGTCCTCGGTACGAGACTACATGTTCGAAAATGGGCGGCGGTATCACCGATTCAGAGAAGGTACCTATAACTTCCCAAACGATGACGTCGAGCAAGAACGTGAAGATATGAAGCACGCAATGGTCAAGTTGCTATGCAACCAGAAGCTACACTTTGCCCCTATTGGCAACAACCCGCAAGAGGTATTGGACCTTGGAACTGGCACGGGGATCTGGGCAATAGAAAGTAAGTTGCCGTGTCGTCAATCACTGCTATGGTATCATGAGGATCAGATGCTAATCCACCGTCTCTGGGGTAACTGCAGTGGGTGACCAGTTTCCGAGTGCGCATATTCTTGGCATTGACTTGTCACCAATTCAACCAGATTGGTTGCCACCAAACGTTCGATTTATGGTTGACGACATGGAGTCGCCTTGGTTACATCCGAGGAATCATTTCGATTACATCCACTCTCGTCACACGGTCATGGCAATTAAGCAGTGGGACCGCTTGTACAGAAGAGCTTTTGAGTAAGTAGCGTCCGTCCCTGAACTGATGACAAAATGTATTAAAAGGTTCTAGGCATGTGAAACCAGGCGGCTGGATGGAAATGCAAGAAATACACCACAGACCTCGTAGCGCTGGCGTGGACGGGACCGTACCGCCCGATCACCCCGTTGCCAAGTTCTGGACGTTAGTCACGGAGGGTCTAGCTGCCCTCGGTGTTGATCTGGATATATCTTCTGGTGGGGTACTTGCTGGGAAGATGCAGGAGGCTGGCTTCACGAACGTGACTGAGCGAGTTTTCCACGTTCCTATTGGCACCTGGCCGAAGAACAAAGTTCTCAAAACGGTGGGATTGTATTGGCGTACGATTCTGCTGGATGGTTTACAGGCCATTGCTTTGGGGCCCCTTACCCGCGGTTTGCATTGGACCCGGGATGAGGTGGAATTATTCCTCATGGACGTGAGACGAGCATATCATGATAACTCCGCTCTCATGTACATGCCTCTGCATATCATTTACGCACAAAAACCGACGACGGCTTATTAATGCCTCTGTTTGTCAGCTCGGCGTTTCAAAATCCCGCTGAATAGAATAACCCCATGGGTGTTTTAGTTGTTACTTATTCATATTGATCACTAACTCACGACCGAACAACGACAGTTTTATATTTTTATGGCATTTAGGCGCACGGGGATCTGGGAACGGAGGAATACAAAGAATTCGGTCTGATACCATGTTGGCGGCCATGTTGTGTTTTGTTGAAATGACCAAAGGTTGGCATATTTCGTTTTATTGCATCTAAGTGCCATTCTGTATGAAGACTGTCAAGATATGAAGGGGGAACAAAAGGGGAAACGGCTACCCCTCTAGAATTGACTTCCATCATTTATACATTGTACTGGATTGAGCGTAGCGTCATGTCTAGGCTGCACTGCTGACGAGAGGGGCAAAACTAAACGTAATAGCATGTCACGGAATGATAAAATTGGAATCTACTGAAAGGGAGGACATTATGTTGGATTCTCTGCTCTGAACGCGTGTTGAGATGATATACAAAAACCATGAGAATGCTGGGAACAAGTTGACACAGTTGTTATGCATTGATTGGGTGGATGGCTGGCGTGAGGTTGTTTGCATCGTCGGGCTGCATCCGCTTCAGTCGTTTTGACCTCTCTTTCACGTATTTTCTTTTGTAGTAGGCACATGAGAGAACTTGCTCAGTCTCTAAGCGAGGCGCCAGGCTTTGTTGCAGATTTCATGAGTTCTGGGCTAGTGCCCTCGTATGGAAGCAAGGCGGCTACCGCGCCTTTGAAGTGCGTGGTACGTGGTACTTTCCACCTTTCTAACTTCGCTAGTTGTCAGCTGCTTTAAAGGCCACGCTGAATGTGGTTGGCGTTTAGGCTGTCCTAATAGTGAGACGCCCAGGGTAGTGTAATCAGCACAGCGGTTGACTCATTTCAAATGTCGGCCAGACCCCTTTGGTCGCGCTGTTGCATGACAAATATGTCGGGTCAGAGGGCCTCACCTCGGCGCGCAATGATAGTTGGAGCCCTTCCACTGGTTGTAACTTGCTTGCTACATCGTCAATGTTGTGGGTCGTGATTGGTTTTCGCCTTGGCATATCTGTTGCGTCAGTTAAGCGACGACGAACACATACATGGACGGGGCCGCGGTCCCAAACACGAAATCACGGCATGGAGCAGATAGCCTACCACCCCTGCTAAACCGCATACATACACTTTCAAGTAGAGGGGGCTTGATCTGTCAAGTGGTGGTGCCAATTTTATCCTCCCGGACGACGGGCTAACCCCATAATTGTCGCCGTGCGCGCCACGGGAACGTGACAATTTGACGAGATTATTCGTTTCAGCATATCTCATTACTTGATATCCAGCAAGGGAAAGCCTACAAAAGACGACCTTGCAAGGGGCTCAAGGCATTGTGACGACAGTCTTCTTCTATCCAGTCTTGTTGCGTGCGACGAGTCGAAAAACACTCACTGTCCGATGGCAATGGGCTCACACGCTGCAGTGGACATGTCGCCTTGCATGGGAAATGCCACACTGTCAGGGATTCCAAGCCACCAGCGAAAAGATGGACATGTATTTCCGGAATATTGGCAGTCGACAGTCGACAAAGCGGGCGACTGATGAAAGCCACCGTATATGCTACCATATTCCCTCCGTACGTATGTGCCAAGGCATGTACATTTCGGAGCCCCCGCCGCCGACATCTGCCCAGGCGACTCCAATGAAGCACACCGTGCTCCGTAGTACCATTAACAAGCGTATGCCAAGTTCCTCAGTCCTTGTTGCCTGAGCTAAGGAATCCTAATGGAGTGATTCTTCACCCCAAGAATCCGGAGCCGAGCTAACGGTTCCCCCAACTCCACTAGACAGGTACATGCTTTGTACGGAGTATGCTGATACGATATGCGCGCCAACATGGATGGGGGTTGCAGTGTTGTCTGGTTCGTTGGAAGCCGAAGCACGAAGGACTATTGGGTTCGTAGCAGGGGGGGACTGTTCTTGGTGGTTCTGTTCTGGAGTAATAAAGCTATTAATCCTGACGCATCCCTTTTCGTTGTGTCTGTCCTACCTTGCCCTGGCAGAAGTTGTACTCCTGATTCTGTCAGTCGACAGAAGTTCTCATCCCCAGGTGCAATTGAACGCGATGTTGATGGCAATCCGACTTTGAAACGGATTGCGACAACAGTAAAAAAGGCCTCCCCTACAAGACAGCGAGTTAACGAGACCAGTCGACAGCCGAAAGCTCTACGATTGCTGCACGATTTTGAACTGCCCTATTTGCATCGCAACGGACAGTGACCAGACTTCAAGGAAGGAAGAAAGGAAGGAAGGAGCAAGCCTGCATCGTGGGACCAGCGGGCGGAAAGCACGACGCAGCTGATTGCCTGAGAACCCAACAAAACCCGCACACACACAGAGTACGACATCGGAACATTAGATGGTGAGTACTTTTGGATCAATCGCACATCGTGAATCCAGGGACTGAATTGTCCAACCCTGTCACCACATTCCCTTCGCAACCCAATTTGCTTTGCTCTTCATCTCGCCGCCAATCTGTCATCATGACCCGTCCAAACTGGCTTCTCCTTTTGGAGGCAGCAGATCCACGTGGGAGAACCACCCTGTTGGGTCGCACCACCTCCATCCCTTGGCCGGATTTCGGTGCAACAGCTGCGACCAACAAGGGGTGACATCTCGACCCGGCAGACTGGTTCGACCCCAAATGATTCTCGTTCGGTCAGACCCAACGCATCCGAGCTCCCACAAGTGCGTTGGGCTGAAGCGATGTTGGTGGCAGATGGGCGATTGACTCAACTTGGCGCACGCGCCCAGAGATGAGCCTTGCAACAACGGCTCGCCGGGAATGACACGCTTGTGCCGTTGTTCTGTCGCACCAAACAATGAAGCGATTTGCTCACTTGCTCACCTACCAAGTGCTGTGTGAGTGGCCCGCAGGTCCACGGACCGTTGTGCATATGTGGCTGTTACCAATTGCCACGCAACTACTCCGTACTATGGATGCGCTTTTCATTTCACCTGCGGCTTGCCCATTTCGCCTTGATGCTCCTTCGGATCAAGTGATCAGAGGAGGATGGTTGTCCCACTTGCAACAAGAGAGGACAGGCCCAAAAACCAGACCGTGTCATGTCGCATCTGTAATTTCACCGCATTTTTCGGATTCTTGTTGTGCAGCGAAATTGGTCTCTTGGTGCATATGTATTGTCGCGACTTTTTTAAACGAACAGTTGGAGTAACTATTAGTTTTGTCCGTCTCTAGTCTTCAAATCAATGGTCAAATTTCGTATACTAGCACCACCAGAACTCGGTCGACATAACCTTGAACCTTGAGCCTTGAATGACCATGGCTAAGTTCAAGGTACCTTCCTGGTTGCAAACAAGCGCAGCGGCAGAAGCCGAGAAGGAGAAGAAGAAGCAGAAGAAGCAAAACAGACGGTCGTTTGGTGGCTTTCCACAGCATACTCGAACAAAGCAACATGTGCCGGCCGCAACCAGGCCCCAGGCTGTTCACGAAGACTCAAAACCCGTAGCAAAGACACAAACAACAGAAACAACCCGGCTGGTAGCCCTGGCGAAAAGGATTACCGCCGAAGCAGAGAAGCTTGAGCAATATCTGAATGAAAATGATTTACCTCAGCCCGGATTTGGAAGCGATGCTCCGGGGGACTTTCCAGACTTGCCGCCTGAGATTCAGAAAAGTCGTCAAGACATTGTATACGCGACACGTGAACTAGGAACACTTGTTAGAGGACCACGAGAAAGCGTGCGATGGGGCGTCTGGAGCGTATGTGCAATTGAACCCTGCCAAGGGACAATGCTAACTGTTCTGCACATAGTATCTGGATACACTAAGCCTTCAAATTATCAACAGTTATGGCATTGGTAAGCTTATAGACGAGGGAATAACGTCGGCGTATTTTGTTCCACTGACCTTGTTTAGCCAAGCTTGTCCCCCTCAACAAGCCCATTCCTCTTTCAGATCTGCAAGCGAGAACCACGCTGGATCGCATTAATCTGGCGCGAATTCTTCGGCATGCCATGACTAATTACATCTTCTGCGAGCCCGAGCCCGGTTTAATAGCCCACACGGCTGCATCTCGCAAGCTGGCGGAGGACGGGGCTCTACAAGACTGGGTTGGATTCAACTCCGAAGATATCTTCCCGTCTGCCGCAAAGGTGCTCGAGTCTCTCCAGGAACACCCCGAAGCCACATCACTGACGACGACTGGCTTCAACTATGCGTTTGACACCGTAGATAAGGAGCCCATGTTTGTGACGTTCGGTAAGGATCCTGCTCGAGCGAAACGAATGGGAGGCGCCATGGCTAGCTTGACGGGCGGCGAGGGATATGAGGTAAGCCACTTTGTGGATAATTATGACTTTTCGCAGGAAAATAAGCGAGGGGGTACTTTTGTCGATATTGGTGGAAGCCACGGATTTGTGTCTGTGGACTTGGCAAAGAAGTGGAAGAACATGAAGTTTATCGTCCAGGATCTGCCAAAGACCGTCAGCAGCGCACCTAAGCCCATCTGCGATGATGAATCAATCGCGGAGCGGGTTCAGTTCGAAGCCCACGACTTCTTTAAGGAACAGCCTGTCAAGGGTGCCGACGGTATGCACGCATGCTTTCTGCATTCTAGATGGCCCCAAAACTGACAACACCTCAGTGTATTTCTTCCGGTGGATTATCCACAATTACTCAACTCCATACGCTGTCAAGCTGCTCAAGAACCTCGTACCGGCCCTAAAGCCCGGCGCACGCATCGTCATCAACGACCACTGCTTGCGAGAGCCCGGTTCCGAGAACCCTTGGGATGAGAAGCTGATGCGCGGCATGGACATGATCATGCTGACCTTGCTCAATGCCCAAGAACGCGCGGAGCAAGAGTTCAGGGACTTATTCAAGGCAGCAGACGAGCGTTTTGTCTTCAAGGTGAGTGTTCCCCACAGACCGCTATTCCCTTTGCGACACTCGCGGGTGCTAAGACATTCCAGGGTGTTACAAGAACGCCAGGTTGCAGAATGAGCGTTATTGAAGCCGTTTGGGAACCGACGAAACCTACAGCCAATGGGACAGCTAAACATGCCGACCCGGAGAGTACCGCGTAGTTAAAAATTGTTGCACGAAGTAATCGTGGCGTTAAGCAAAGACATGTGTATATTTTATCAAACGGGGTGTAATTGTTGTGACTAGTCTACTAAATGCCCACGCTTGATGGCATATAGCAATAGCGAGTTATATATTATCGAGGAACGGAAATTTTAAATATACTTAGGGTGGTAGTCCGAGGTTATATCAATAATTTAGATAGCCGTCGTGGCTTGCTACCTAATGTTGGCTAGGCCTAACAAAGAAATGAACAACCAAAAGACGACCCCTCTAGCATTTGCAGGCAGCGAGGAAGCCGCAAGACTATAGTAGCAAATAAACACGTGTCTTCAACAACCAGAAACAGCGTAATTGGTTTAGTGGTAAAATTCTCCGTTGCCATCCGAGCAACGTCGGGGAGCCCTGGGTTCGATTCCCAGATTACGCATTGCTTTTTCATACTTTTTGTATTAAAAAAGTTTGCCTTTCTTGCGAAGCCCACTCATCAGGATTCAGGACAGACTAATAAGTGGCTGACTGCTGTAGTCAAAATCTGCCTAGGAGTAGAGATTTTTTCTTTTGTCTTAAGTGGGTTATTTCCTTTTATGCACCTACATGCCCACTCAACCGAGGTGTACTTCACGATGCTCAATCCTCATGCTTTTAAGAAAGTCGAAGGGCAGGGACGGGCAAGTATGGCGCACCTGTGCAACTTCATGGGCGCTAGAATGCAAAGACCTATTTATTTGCGCACAATTCATACGTCAGGTAAGCTATTCATGTATCTAATGCATTCTGCCAGTCCGACGACCATACAACACCACATCAAAGGCGACTTCCCCGACGGCAAAATATAACAAACAGGGCCAATCAAGTTTTGCAGCTATGCCTTTTCGTATCCGCCTCTCTTCGCAATCATTTTTGCCATTTCCATAATCGTGTCGTTACTCAACACCTCAAACACCGATACTTCAACATTACAGTTGCTCAATACCCAATTCCTGACTCCAACGGCGACCAGGGAATCAACGCCGTACGCACTTGGGGGCTTGTTCGCGTCAACTTCTTCAGGGAGCAGATTCGTAGCCTTGGCGAGCATGTTGGATAACCCGAGGCGGATGAGCTCAACTGCACCTTCTGTGCTGCCGCATCTCGCCAGGAGCAACTTCATGTTCATTCCTTGTAGTTCATTCGAGTCATCGAGGTCTGGTGGTGGCATGTCTATCAAGTTCAGGTAGGAGTAGAGCGCGGTGCGTGACCAATATGGGTCTGCTGGCTTGTTCTGACGCAGCAAACCGCCTGTTCCTACCCCGAGAATGATCTGAGCCGGCGTGGTGGCGCCCGAGGGGCCTATTTCCCTTGTGATGGCGTGCTTGATAACAGTAAGGAAGTCATCATGGCGGATGCCGTAGAAGCCTGCGGCGCGGAGCTTGTCCAACATGTCGTCGTCCTCGGCGAGCATGCCTGCTCCAAGAACGGGGCCTAGATCGATTGATACTGCTGGGACGCCTTGAAGGAGACAATGATGTGCTAAAGCATCCTTGAAGCTGTTTCCAGCTGCGTAATTGGCTTGTCCTCGATTGCCAATGATCCCGGCTGAACTGGCCAAGAAGACAAAAAATGGCTTGCTAGTCAAGTCCGCCATTGTCTTGACTAGGTTCCAAGAACCTTGTGTCTTTGGCTTGAATGCGGCATTCCACATTTGATAGGTCATGTTGTCAAACACTGAGTCTTGGATAACAGCAGCGCATTGAAATACTCCTCGAATAGGAGGCATCTGAACAAACAACTGATTCTTCATGACTGCTGATAGAGACGCCTCGTCACAAAGATCAGCTTGATAGACTTTTGCATTAACACCCTTATTTTGCAAGTCCTCGATGAAGTCACGGGATTGACTATTGGATGTGCCTGATCGAGAGACAAATGCCAGATGCTTTGCGCCATTGGCGATGAGAAGCTCGGCGATGCTTCTTCCCAGACCACCGAGTCCACCCGCCAGCAGATATGTTCCCTCAGGATCGATGGCGTCGCTTAGAGACTTGGAATTGTTGTCATAGAGAACTTTAACTTTCTGATTTTCTCCCGAGTTAGCTGAAACTGTGCAGAGGCCTTGATATGGATGTTTCTGAACATGTTTCAGCGCCTTATCAAGCGAGTCTATAGAAAAATCCTTTGCCGATGAGGTCAAAACTGTATCATCAAACTGCTTCTTATCCAGGAACTCAGATGCGGATTCGAGTAGCTCTGCTATAAAATCCGCGTCTTCTCGCAGCAGACGCCGCAGATCGAAGTTAACAGCAGTAGCAAGGCTCGTTGAGTCGAAATTGCGTCCAATAGAGTACTGGCTGCCACCGACAAGCCGCACAATTAAGCCGCCTAGAAAGTTAGAACCAAAAATGCTATACAGTGATGGTCTTGGGGATGTTGGCTTACAATCTTTGACACATTTCTCAACACCATTCAGACCATCTTGCGACGTGCTGTAAAGAATATCCACGCCTGTACCATCTGTCATTGTTAGGAGGTATGGAATAAACTCGTCCTCGGCACTGAAGATTGTGTCTGAAGTCAATCCACAGCCCTCAAGAATCTTCTGCTGACTATCGAGGTCCTGCCCGACAACTGTCGCAAATAACTTGAGCCCCAGAATTCTGGCAAGCGCGATAGCCGCAAGGCCATACGCACTCGCTCCCGCATGAATGAGGACCGACTTGCCTGGTTTTCCCCTGCCCATATGGACAAGTGAGTAGTATGCGCTAATAAGCTGACTTGGGAACAAACTTGTACTGTGACGCTGAATGAAGGGAAATTTGAGCCTAAGCGTGCTTTGAATACTTCCATCAGATACCAGCCCGGTCACTTTGTCTCCAGGGAGTAACTCTGTCACATTTCGTCCGACTCTGGTGACGGTTCCTCGCACATCGAGGCCAATGCTAGATTCAAAGTTGCGTCCAAGGGCTGTTTCGACATCCTGAGGTATGAGAAGGGTCTGACTAAACTTGATGTCCACTTCGTCGGGAAGTATGACTGTTTGAGGTATCTCAGTGTAATGCCACGAGTCATCACACAAACCCGCCTTGGCAATAGAGAGCTTCACCTCTGACATATCCTCTGGGCAAGCTTCGTCGCTGTGGAAAGGCCGATTTTTGAGGATACCTGGAGCCATCCCTTCAATGATTTGATTCAGGCCCTGAATTGTTCTTAGCCGGGGAATGAAGACTTTGCCATCCTTTTCCGCATACTCCATCTCAGGACAACCCGGTCTCGCTTCTTCGCAGAAAGTCTGAGAAAACACAGCCATGATATTCTTTATGACTGTATTGTCGCATATGTTCGTGGCAACATCTAGGTCAAAAGTGACAATGACCTTGCGGGGGTCCTCAGACATAAGAGTTCTGGCTAGACCAATAATCGACGAGCCTTGCAGGTTGTGAGGGTTCATATGCGAGCCTCGGGTCAGCCAAATCATTCCCTTTGCTGCTTTCTGAATTTCCTTGAGCAAGTTGAAGTGGAATTCATCCCATTGCAGAATGGAGTAGTGTTGATCATGCGAAGGGCAAACGTCAAGTAGTGAAAGAATGACTGATTTCTCAACGAGAGAGGCATACTTAAGAATTTCTTGAGTATTCAATGCCGATACCTCGTATTCTTGGGCAGACTTGGTCTGGTAGGACTTCACAAGGTCAACTAAGGCCGAGACCTCGTCATTCGCCTCCTCTGGCACAAGTAAAATGAGTGGCGGAGCCGATGAGCCCAGCAACGCAGCAGGACGCCTGTACACAACTGGGTTGATAGAATGTTGTTCGTCAACATTGCCATTGACGGGGGTGTAGTGGTTGAGTGACCAAGACTTGAGTTGCATGAGTACGCCTCCAACCTTGAGTCTGTCCTTCAGTTGCTTCAGCTCTAGACCGAGATCATCGAACGAGATGATGAGATGATAGTTGGAGTTGATATCCGCCATGTTATTTTTGCACTCCACGAAGCATTCTGCAGGACTTTCTTTCACTTTATTCATCAACTCGTGGAAAGTATCCGAGTCCTCGTGTCCCATCAAAGTGAATTTCGACAGAGATGGCGCGTCATCTTGAGCCGGAGCAAGGAGTTTCAGCAGCTCTGCTGCGTCCTCTGTAGAGCCCCCAACCTGCAAGACCACTAATCCTGGATATTTGTGAGCTAGAATACGGATTTTTTGTATGACATCAGTGGACGAGTCGAAGGTGGCGTCTTCTCGCCAAACAATCTCGGTGCACAGGTTTCGAAAGTTTGGAAGAAACTTCTCTTCCGAACCTGTAGACTGAAGAGCAGTCAAATACAGTCCATTCACGATGACTCGAGTCTTGGAGGTGCCGCAGCCATTCATGACAATCTTTGCAGAGGCACCTTGTAGTCCGACACGGTTAGCGGTCGCGAAACCGGAAAACAATTTTGGACCATCCTGATCAATGCCGCTCGATACGAAAAGACTCTTGATAAAAGTGGGAACCATAGGAACCGTTTCAATGACAAACAGAGGATGAAACATCGAGTCCAAGGTTGCCGGGTGAATTATGTGTGGATATTCAAACTTGGCAGGCATCTTGGACTTGGTGTCTGGAACGCCGACTTTGCATACGCAAGCTCCCTCACCTCTGTAGATGCTTGAGATATTCTGGAAAGTTGGACCGTAGTTCATGCCGATAGTGTCCAAGTCTTCATAAAGCTGACGGGAGTTGATGCCTTTCTTGCAGCTATCAGAGAGCTTGTCCAGCTGCTTGTCATGGGCTGTGCTTGGGGCCAAAGAACATGCAGTTGTGTGCTTAAACCGTATGAATCCAGTTGCATGCTGTTCCCAGTCTCGTCCTAGGTGCTTGGAATATATGGAAAACTGGTGGCTGGCCTTGGGTTGCATTTCTCCACTGTGGTCGGTAGTTATCTTGATATTCAGTGCCACTTCCAACCCATGCTCGGTGTTGGGGACGATCATAGCTTTTGAAAAATGCATTTCACTAATTTCGTACCCCAAGAAGCCATCTATTGCAGGTTTTATCTGTTTAGCCCCTTCAAGAACCATAGACAGCATACCTGCAGCCGGATAGACAATAGTTTTCTGTACTTGGTGGTCCTGGATCCAGGGGTTCTCTGAGACCCGAAGGAAGCCGCGCCAGCGCGGCTCAAAAGGAGTCGAGTCCGCAGTCAATGCCCCAATAAGATCCTGACGAGGATATGCTCGATTTCTGTTGGCAATACTGAGATGCGACTCATGCCAATATGACTTGTCATGATTCCATGGGTATGGGGGGAGATTGGACAGGCACTTCATTCTTTGGGTTTCACCTCGAGAAATGACTTGCTCCATATTCAGGAAACAGCCTTCGGTCCAAAGATTTCCCACAAGTCCCAGGACTTTCAAAATGCCATTGATCTTTGGCTGCATAATGGAATAGTATGTGGGAATCGAGTCTTCGCGAACAATGGACACCATAGTTTCTCTCGTAGGCGACCGCAGGGCAGCTCGAGGGCCGATTTCGATGAGGATCTCTGGGCGAGCTTCGACTGGCTGTTCCATCATGGACGTTACCGCTGCAACAAATTGCACCGTATTGACCATGTTATCGGACCAATAGTGTGGCCCAAGCTCTTCTCCCCGAACAGAATTCCCAGTGACAGAAGAGAACATTTGAACGTGGGTACGGAACTCTCTCGGTTCTATAGATACGAGAGAATCTCTGTAATCGTGCTCGACAAGCCGCATATGGGACGAGTGATACGCAGTCCGGACTTTCAGAATGCGGCAAAATACCTTTTGTTTTCGTTCAGCAAGGTCTTCGGCAATGGCCTCTATGGCTTCGACTCTGCCTGATATGGTGGTTGATGCTGGACTATTGACACAAGCGATCTCTGCCGAAAAATGGCCATCTTCCAAATATTTCCGTGTCTCATCGAAGGACATACCAATCACCATCATGGCTCCTTTCAACTTTGGAGCGCGGAATGGCATGCTGATAGCAGCCAATCCTCGGAAATAGGCTATTTCCCAGGCGTGAAATCGAGAAATGGCACCTCCAGCGTAGGCAGCGGCTATCTCTCCCGACGAGTGGCCAATTACACTTGTAGGTGACACACCAAAAGTATGAAGGAGGTCGACCAAGGCTACCTGGATTGCTGTTGTAGCAGGCTGTGCAATGTGAGGATAGGAAATGGCTGAATCAGATTCATCCCTGAGAATCTCTCTTATCAAGTTAAAGGGCGATTGGAGACAATGCAAGAGGTATTCGCTTGCCCCTTCAAGGCTATTCCTGAAGACTTGAAACTGCATCAAATCCTGGCCCATCTTAGCCCAATGGGTTCCTTGGCCAGAGAAGACAAACCCGATACGTGGCTGTGATTTTCTCACGGAACGAACAGTTTTAGACGATCCAGCAGTTTCAAGTTTGGCCACAAGTTCTGTGATCGACTTTGCAACGATGAACCCTTTCCATTCCATAATTGACCGGCGGCAAGAAAGGGTGTATGAGTAGTCTGTCAGCAACTCCCGGGGCCCTGACTTGGCCTGCGCCTTAATATACTCCGAGTGAGAGCCCATTATACGTGACACTCCACTCTTCTCATGAGCTGAGTAGCAAAAGAGCTGGTAGTCATTTTCTCGGGGCTTTGTAGCATCCTTATCAAGCGTGAGTGTGTCGGGGCTTGAAGAAGGCATATCAGCGGAGCTATGATTTCCGACCAAGTCACGAGATTGCAAGTATTCCGATGCCTCATCCAGAATGACGTGGGCATTGGTACCCCCAAAGCCGAAGCAATTAATACTCACTCTGCGAAGCCCAGGCATGGGCCAGTCCATAAGAGACGTGGGGACCTAGATGATCATTCAGTATCGAAAAGATTGCGTTGCGCAAGTCTCATGTTGCTTACTTTTACCTTCCAATTTTCGAAGTCTATATCCGGGTTGCCAGTTTTGAAGTTAATATTGGGCGGAATCTTGCCTTTTTCAAGAACCATTACTCCTTTAATGATTCCGGCAACTCCTGCAGCACCCTCAAGATGGCCGATGTTCGGCTTTACCGATCCAACCACAATTGGTTTCCTGATATCTCGGTCGGCTGCCAGTGTTTCAGAAATGGCCTTGAGCTCTCGCCAATCTCCTGCCTGTGTTCCTGTTCCATGACACTCAACATATGCAGTCTGGTCAAATTCAAGGCCTGCAGACTTGTACACGGTTCGGATGTTTGCCACTTGGGCCTCCTTACTGGGGAGAGTAATTCCTGCAATGATCAGCTTTGCGACGTAACAGAGGGTTCACGGAAGGGATTTACCGGTAGTTCGACCATCTTGGTTAACTGAAGTGCCACGAATGATAGCTCGAATTGTGTCGTTGTCTCGAAGAGCATCAGAGAGGCGTTTCATGATAACCACGCCGATACCTTCTCCACGACCGTAACCGTTGGCTCTTTCATCAAAGGTAAAACACTTGCCGTCTGGACTTAGGAAGTTCAATGCGGTCATTGGCATCATGGTGCTTGGCGTGAGAATCATGCCAGCCCCTGCTGCTATGGCCTGCAGAGTATGTCAGTACTTCAAAGATAAATAAAGCCTTACAAATTTCCGAGAGAACGCACTAGCGACGACTCCCTGTTACGAAGACTCTGAGCTGCCAGGTGGACAGATACCAAACTGCCACTGCAGCCAGTATCAACCGTCACACTAGGTCCGTGGAAGTTGAAGAAGTACGATATCCGGTTTGCCATGATGGCAATGCCATTTCCAGTAGCGGCATATTGTGGAGACCAATCAGGGTCTCGAAGACATACTTGTTCGTAGTCTTGACAGTATTAGGATGCTGCGTTTGTGATTGTTGGGAATGGACGGGGGCCTGCCGCTGTGACTTACCTTTGACAAACGATCCGACATAAACGGAAGTATCGCTTCCGTAGACATCTTCCTTTTTCAGACCAGCTATTTTAGTATTAGTAATTTGTTTCAACTGAGTGGAGGTAAGGCGTACCATTTTCAAGTGCCTCGTAAGAGACTTCCAACAGCATTCGTTGCTGGGGATCGATCGCTTTCGCATCTTCTGAGGGAATGGAGAAGAACTAAATGCATTTAGCCGGCCGGCCGCCATCTATTACAAGAATTTCCTTTGTATTTACAGTGGTATCGAAAGCTCTAATGTCTCCTTTGAGAAGATGTGCTCCCTTAAACGAAATCTGCAGTTAGGTTAGCACCTGCAAGACTTGGACGAACGTCATGACGCTCACTTACACTTCCTTGTCGATCTCCGCTGGGATGATAATATCCATCAATATTAAGTCGTTCTTTAGGTATCTCTGACCACTGTGACTCTCCAGCCTCTAAAACCTTCCAAAGGCTCTCCGCATCGGTGGCTTCCCCAGGAAAGCGAAGGCCAAGACCTATGACGGCTATGTCATCGTCCATGGTCCGGTGTGGAGGACAGCTGCCGAAACCGGGCCGTATAATGAAAAAATGCGCGTCTCAAATAAAGGAAACAAGGTGAGGAGAAAGGAGTATTCTTGAAGACTAGCAAAATAAAGATGGAAAGAGTCATTCAAGTTGCGGCAGGGGACCTTCGGGGTTTTGAACCAAAGCATCCAGCGCTGTGAATCTGCCAACCAACGCAACTCTCTGCATTAAACCGCCACTCACAGTTCCGGAGGCCTATGAATATACGGAGGCAACAAAAGAGACGGTAAAGTAATAAAAGCCCTCACATTTAACCCACCCAGTGCTAACCGGCCGAAGGCGCAGGACCACACAGACCAGAGGATCCGCACGGAATCGGCAGAGAAATGGGTCTTTAGAAGGACTTTATTCCAGACTGAAGACGGTGGCAACGCAGTTGGGATAATGGTTGCATGTAACCATACTTGTCGAGCTTCAACGCATGTATTGGCTTGTGGTATCTTATGCATCGACTCTATTTGAGCAAAGTAAAGACCAGTGGTGATGGTGGTCCAGCCCAACCGGCCAAGGTCCCGATACGTCAGCATCACCAACAGAAGGCTTGGGATATGGCAGTCTCGAACTGACTCCATGGATCCAGAAACCCAGCCACGATGTTGAGTGAAAGCGGGGACCGTAAGCCTTGAATCGAAAAGATTGTGTCCTGCTGAGATATAATCTATTTAAAGTGAGCTCCGATCCTGGCGTGATCCCACCTGCCTTCATCCTGGGAAATGGAAAAAGCCTTGAAAGACTGCCGGAATGTAGACTTTTCCAACAGACAATATAGTAGAGTACAAAAGACTTGAGAAGCTTCAAGACAAGGCATACTTGGGAGGAAGGATCAACCCCGAGCTGCCACGCTTCCAAACATGACGAAACAGCCAACAGAATCCGGCGTTATCGGGTATGGCATAAGCCGACGTTAGAATTTGGGTCATGTGTAAGACCGAAGCTGTCAAGCTGAAGGTAAAAGTGCCTTGCAGGATTCTCTCAACCACTCATGGTTTATCCTATTAGATCCTTCCTGGATTTCTTGAATACCCCACACGATCGTATCCTGGGGATCTTTTGGCATCTTGCTGGTCAACTCACGACACAGACTATGCAAAGTATGCGCAATTAGGCCGACGCCAAAGTGACTGCATCACGAATGCATGACGGTGGTCACAGCCAATAATTTGCCCCAGTCGCCTGTCATTGCATATGCCATCGACGAGACCTCTCCTCTGATAATCAGAAATCATGTCGGCCCAGTTTTGGAGAACTGTTCTTTGGGACATCTTGCACTCGTAGGAATACAGGTTAGGTGGATAATAAAAGATACGGAGAAAGAGACAGTTTTCCGAGCTTTCCTCGAGATATGAACGCTCCAGCGACTACCCGTGAACTCGTCTTCTCATACTTACGCATATTGATCGAGCTGTGCTTGGTAGATGCCAGGTGCTCTTGGAACTGTACTCATTACTTGCTGGCATGCGGCTGCATCATGGCTACTGCGAAATGGGGTTATTGGTCCTAACCCCGGCACCCTGGTAGACGCAGTTGTCAGCATTGACAACGGATATGATCGCTGCATGGCCTTAGTCCCGTTGAAGATCAACAAGGGAAAGTCAGCTATTGTCAATTTCCATGCCTGCTCGGGATGCCCCACATTCGATGTCTTGGACGTAGCCTAGATATAATCAGATGAGGCACATTTTGGAGTGAAGCACCCCTAGTTCAGGCAGAGTCGGGGCGTGCACGGTGGCGTTCGGGTTGGTCGGCCAGTCTTCATCTCTCATAGGTCCATCTACCCCATGATTTGTGTCGGCTGTAACCCTCTAGTCTTGGACTGTAGGACCGTCACAAGGTCTCATACATGCATGTATGCAGTCTGAGGCAAATCAGACGTCCGTTGTGATCGACATGGTACCTCAACTTGATGTCTCTCACGTCCGGTGTCATGGTAGAGTGATACCAGTTGAATAACTACATACCCGGGGCTACTGATTTGACTGTTAACCTAAATTGGGCATATCAGCGTCGCAGATTTGCGTAGGAGTAGTGGTGAAAAACTTGCTTGGGCTGTCCGACTGGTTTGTGAAAGGGTCTGGTAAGCAACTATGTGTTGAATCTGACGTTTGACTTCTCTAGGTTGTCGGTTTGAAGAACCCAAGTACGACTGTCAACAAAAGATTCGATGGGTAACTGAGACTACACTTGGCGTATTCACTAAGCGCTGCAGTTTCAAGAAAGTATTACGTTGGTTAGTGCCTGGTGAACTGTCGTTAATGCTGTTTGTAAGGGCGGACCACACGGTTTTCTGCGCTCTTAAGTGCATAAGAACAAACAATAATGAAAAAGCAAAGGAAAGTGGAAGGGCGTCTTCTCTGGTGGGAAAAAAAAAAAAACTCCATAAAATTTGTGCCGGTACTCACTGTACTTCGATTCTACTTGGGCCTCACTGCGTTTCTTAAATTAGGAAGACCCATGCCGACGCACGGACAAGAGTTGGCAGCGTTGGATGTAGTCTGGTCATCGAACCCATGTATGTAGTTTCCCAGGCTTTTCCAATGAAATCCACACCATCTGATCTGGAATAGATGCACCATTGCCAGCACAGGAGAGGGCGAGGCCAAATCAAAGCACCATCGAAAAGCCCAGGATTGAATCTAGCATTTCTTTTCAAGCCACGTCGGCCCAGAGACACCATCCCAGGGTGACAGTTGTCCACGGGCTCGGTCATGCCGGCGCCCAGTAACCTCGTCCAACTAATGGACTAAGGCAATGTTGTATCCTGTACGAGCCTGGTGTAATACTGTGATAGCAGAGGGCGGGCTCGCTAATTGGTCATGTATGGCCGCCAGCAATACATGGCCTGCGCAGTTGTGGACGCGGGATACGCTTGGCCGTAGCATTGCCAGGAATTGACAGCAGCCACTTCACTCATTGCTCCAAACGGGACTGATCCAAGTGAAGATGGTGTAGGGAATGGTTTGTTACACGGACTGGGTCGTTGGTATGAGTGGCCTCTTTTTATGGTATACTCCCGCTTGCTCCACACAGCCGAAATATTTGAATGCTGCTCAGAGCAGAAATCCGATGGATTGTAACACACACACCATACACGTTCTTGGTCTCAGTCTGCTCCATGTCTCAGTAATCTATTGTACGTGTGGGATTTCGACTTGGGGCGTAGAATCTTTCTCTTACACTGCTATTGAAGATTCGGTTACTCTCCATTGAAACCAAGGCCATGTCTAGCTTTCTCTGATGGCGTTCGCTTTACAAACGGGAGATCCATTAGCCCTTGGAGATGATGTCAATGCATGAGTCTCCAACAAATGGGTGGATTGGGAGATCAAAACGGGCGTTTGTATGACCGAGTCCTGCACAGTTTTGTCAAAGACATTTTTGGTTTGAAACGATACATGTCATGATGTCAAGAAAAGTTGAATGTCGCTTAATGGGTCTCTTCCCGTGAGAAAGTTGCAACTCTAAGCTGGAGCAGGAGCGAGGCAGGAGTGACCATGGCTCAAGTGCTCTGCTCCTTCCAGTTCATAGCACAGACCGGACCAAACTTGCGTCACACTCTGGCGAGCCTCGTCTGTTTCGGCTGATAATTCACTGCTTGCCACAGCTTAGCGAAGTTCACAGCATCGCCCGAGCCGTATGAGTTTCGTTTCTTCCCTTGCCCCTCTCTTCGTCTGAAGACTTCTCTCTTTTCCTTTGGTATTCCTCTCTGCTTCAGCGCCGAGTCGTTGCCAGACCAGAACAGTCAACGACACCCAGTTATACATTCATTCCCCCCCCATTTCGCACTTTTTTTCTTGGACCGCTTTCATCTTAGTAGCATCATGATGGGCGACTTCCAGATGTCGCTCCCTTACCCTAACCCTTCCCTTAGTCAGATGCCGTCTATACAGAATCCAAATATATCCCGGGCAGACCAAACCGCGCCTTCCCCGGCCAGAAATCACCACAATGTGAGCGGCATTCGCCAGAAAGTTCTCATGGCATCGTATGTGCTTTCGAAGTGTGGAAACCTTACCTGGACAGTAGTCGGCTGACTTCGTCTATGAACAGCCTGCTTGTCGGTCTTCTATTTTCCAGCCTGGACACCTCTATCGTTGCTACTTCTCTGGTTACCGTCTCTCACGAACTGAACGACTTTGCTAATGCTCCGTGGATTATCCTGGCTTATCTGTTGACCTACATGGGTATGCTGACGCTTGACGTGGCATACACTTTTTGCCACTTCGTTAACATCGCCCAGGGTTTGCCGTTTGCATTTCGAAGCTGAGTGACATCTACGGCCGACGAAACATGCTTATTCTGTCCTGGATAATCTTCATCGCTTTTTCAATGGGTTGTGCAACTTCCAAAGGCATGATTGAGCTGTATGGACCGAGATTCTGCTGTTTGTTAGTTTCGCAGCTCACTTTTTGTAGGATTTGCTGTCGAGCGTTTCAAGGTATCGGGGCGTCTGGTCTTTATAGTCTCACCCAGATTGGACTTGTCGAAGTTGGGCCGGTTCATCGGCCAAGTCTAATCGGGGCGATGATTGGAGCCACTCTTGCTGCGGCGTTTGTTTTGGGCCCTCTCGTTGGAGGTATTGTATCTCAACTATCAGATTGGAGGTGGTTGTTTAACCTGAAGTAAGCGGCCTAGCTTCTCCAGTGCCCTATTTAATGCTTACTACCGTAGTATTCCCTTTGGGCTTATAACAATTCTAATACTCACCAACTTTTGGCCGCATGAAGACGTGGCCGACCTGCTTTCCTGGACAGCTTTCAGGAGCATCGATTTCCTCGGTAGTGCCACGCTACTCTGCAGCTCAGGCTTTCTAGTCTTCGCCTTGCAACAGGCTGGCTCACAAGCCCTAGCTTGGCTGAGTCCAGCAATTGTCATCAGTTTCGTTATTTCCGCTTTGAGTTGCATTGTTTTTGTTACATGGGAGGTACACTTGGCACACAAGCGACATCGCCATATCGAGCCAATATTTCCCATCGGACTTATGGGCAAGCGTGTATACGCCGCCGGATTACTGTGAGTTGAATCTGCAAAAGTTTGAGCTCTATTGAACAATCCTAACCTGTTTGGGCCGTGTTTGAAATTGATAGTGTCACTCTATTCACTGGATTTCCATATATTTGTTTCTCCATAATCCTACCAGAGCGATTTCAGATGGTCAACAATCAAAACCCACTCATGGCGGGAGTTCGGATCCTCCCAATGCTTAGCGCCTGCGCTTTTGGCTCTTTTCTCGGAGGAGCCATATCAAGCAAACGAAACAACACGTCTTATACCCTGGTTGCAGCTTCCTGTCTTCAGCTTCTTGGGGTTGGACTCATGACTACTGTGTCCGGTGATTCCGAGACGGCGGCAGGCCAGTATGGCTACCAAGCAATTTTTGGCTTAGGTGTTGGCCTGTCCTTTTCGGCAGCGACAATTATGACAAACATTTTGGCTACAGAACCAAACGAGAGAGCTTCCGCTCAAGGCGCTGTTGCCCAGGCCAGAGTTCTTGGTGGATGCATTGGGTTGTCTTTATGCACGATCCTTTTCAACACACATGCCAATAGTCTTTTGAGTGGTCGTTTGACAGACCAAGAACTAGATATGCTGCACCGGTCTCCTCTATCAGGACTACGGCTGCCCGACAAGTTGCGAGGCCTAGTAAGAAAAGTCTACATTGGCGCATTTAAAAAAGAAATTAAGGTCATCGGGCTGGCTTGTGCAGTCATGGTGGCCATCTCTCTTTTCACTCTGGAAAAAAATCCTACACCTATTGAACGAATAACGGCTCCGGTCAAGGACGAATCGTCATCGTATCGCAGGGGAAGTGACTCTGGGACGGAGATCAACGACGTCACACATACTCGTCACATGGCTTAACATGGGAATCTAGTGGTCTGTTGAGTGCATAACTAAGATTTTCTTCACCGTCTCGGTATTTTCTCCGGCGACACCAGGTTACATAACGGGGGCACGAATTGCTGGACCATGGAGTTATGAGCACCCGGGCGGCATATTCTGTATTGTGCGAGTATCTTTCTCTTCCACTGTTTGATGTTTGTTTCTCACTTATAATATGATCAGATGATCTTTTATCAGTCGGTTCTATCACATTTATGCTGACAAAGAGCACATGGCGCCTTATTACATAGCAATTGAGTGAAATTATACGTCTTTTCTCTATGACAATCATGCTCATGTTTTAAATCTGCTTGTCCTCATCCAAGGAGAATGAATGCCGAGATGGAGTGGCAAATGTTGTGCTCCGCAGAACAGAAGATGGTCTCACAGGCACTCACAGGCAATGTAATATTGTATTAGACAAACCACGGTATGTCGTCAATAGTTAGTCACGTACTTATTCAACATTTCAAGTCGGGGACATCAGGCAGTCGGCATTTCTTATCGTCAACACCTTCCTAAATTGATCATATATAATGACTTATCAACAAGTCACAACTCCCAAGTAAGTCATACAGCAAACCAACAACTTTCATGCAGGTGCTCCGAAATCAGCAGCCAGTTGCATCTCCAGTCCAGCCTCACTTTGCCATTTCCTCATCCCAAGTCACACCCTCTCACAAGTTTCCAGCTGAACTGGCCTCTCCGTAAATGGGATGCCCCTTCAAACCACTTGGGATCCTTGGCCCCCCTCTCTCTTGTCCTCCTCCCCTTCCAAGCCGTAACACATGTCCCACGCTTCACCCGTAGGATGAATGCCCTCGATTTCGGGCCCGCTGTCCATGTCCTGAAGCAGCCGATGAGCTAGTCTCGCAGGCACAATAGTCACGTATCCCCTGGTAACAACCGGCTCAAATCCTCCTGAATCATGTTTCTCTCCCAAACAAAGACTTGCACGGTCATGGGAAACGACCAGGGCTTCGTGGGTGGTGCTGTGCAACGGTGGGAATGTTTATCGCCATTGAGGGGATACGACACCCACTTCTTGGAGGTGAGATTCGATAGTGGATGGGGATGGGGATAGTGCAGAGACGGAGGCGGAGTGGTATGTGGTGAGGGGCTGGGAAGAGTAGGCTGGGAGGCTGTTGTGCTGAGGGAGGAAGGGGGTGTGAGATTTGTCCCTGTGGTCTTCCGAGGTGTCAAGAGTTGTGTGATGGTGATTTGTAGGTGAGGATGGAAACTTTGGAGCCGTGGTGTTGAGATGTGCTAGGTCCTGCTGGTATCATGACGGATAGATTGGAGTGGGGAGTTCGCACAACTAATACATGCTGTACGCCAATACCGAGATCTGATCTGCACTACTGTGAGACGAACATTTGAATCTGCTGCGCATGCTCTCGTTTGTATCGGTTTGTACATACGGTTGACACTGTGGTTCTGTATCCTTTTCCAACTCAAAACAGCTACACGCACGGCGCACACCGCACACCGCACCACATAGCCACCGCCAAGGCATGAAGCCTCCTGAGATCTGAAATGGGATAGCGTCTAGTCGGTTATACAAGAATAACTATGTTGAACTCCCCAAGAGCTGGGGCTTAAAGAAAACCGTCATGATACCCTCAACACCCAATTCCTTCGCGGTAGCCTTCAAGTTCTTGTGCGCGGCGCAACTCTCGTCGTAATACTTCAGATCGTCCATGCTAGCAAACTCGGTTTTGCACACGACGGTGTACCCCTGGGCGCGAGGATCTTCCTCGGCTACACCAACTGCCAGTGACAAGATATACGGCTTGCCGTCCTGCAAGCAGGATACGTCAGTGCATATTGTGATAGTCTTCTCTTCAGATGAACGGTTGTCCGTCGTGATATTGGCAGGCTGGGCTGGAGAAGCACACACAGCAACGGGCGATCTCGCTTACAACAGGGGGTAGAAACAGAGTGGTACAACACGGGGCTCGTGGCGAGCAAGACAAATTGGCAAACAATGAGATGGGTTGTACAAAAGCAGGAGGGGTAGAGGGAGTGAGCAGACCAGGAGAATGCTTTGCGACTTGGTAGTACCTTTTGGTTGGTTGCGTCGACGGTCTTGTACGCGTCAATCAACTTCTGTTGGGCGGCTGGGTTGGGCAGCTTGAACATGGTGACGCGGTGGACACGGTCGGCCATTTTGATGGATTGAAACGAGGACGGCGGCGGTGTGTTTGATGAGCGGGAGTGATGTCGGCGACAAATGAAAACTGAGGGTTTGAGTGGTGTTGAGGCGGTACAGAAGTGAAGGGCGACAGAGTTGTCGTTTGCAAGTAGACGGAGGAGGACACGCGGAGAATGGCGGCCCATGGGTGTTCTCGGGGTTCTCGGGGGCCAGGGACCGAATGCACAGGAGCTTTGGAGCTTTGGAATTAGGGACGGCAAACGATCATACTCTGGCTGGCTGGCTGGCTGGCTGGCTGGCTGGCTGGCTGGCTGGCTGGATGGATGGAGGATGAGGCGCGGAGCTGTTGGCTCTGTTGCCCCTCCCCCGCTGTTGACAACAGGAGCTCGACTCTGCAACTGGTGGATTTTTCGCAAGCACCATGGCCGTCTCTCCCTCGGGATTCGCCGGCATTAAGTCACTGTACTTGGAACGACCACCCTCCTGGCCATCGGCTCGGCTTCACGATATTTATCGTGTCATCAAGCCTGTTGACTAGGCTCTAGATGAAACAAATTGATTCCATGAGCTAAAGCAAGCTACAAGGAAGGGCTGACTGGGAACATGTCGCTTGACCAACAGCAGCCGGAAGCCAGAAGATCTTTCCAGGAGGAAGGTGCGAGGCTTGAGCTCTACTCGAACGCGCCTCTGCCTCTCCTCCCAAACAGCGAACAGGTACAGGTATCCGCATCCCCATCTGCGCTCGGGCATTCTAAAGTCGGCATCCTCGCAGTCATCATTCGTCCACCTTTATTTTTGATGTCAAATCGGTCGTTTCCAGCATCTCAGTGTTCTTACTGCTCCATTTATACTCAAACTAGGCACATCAACCACCATGCGGTGCCGCGGACGATGTTTCCGCCTCGACCGCCACAATGCTTCAACCAGCACAGTTCGCCACGAGCAACCGTCCTCTCTGGGCATGACATAGTATTTCTGCCCAATCCATAGTAGGTATCATGCATTTCATCTCTTGAAGTGCTCTTACCAGCCTCTTTGCGGCGAATGCGCCGTTTTGTTTTACGACAAGGCACCCCACGCGTATTGGTTGTCGGAACTAGACGTCAACGCCATCATGTCCTCCCAGATTCATTACATGGCGGAACTAGAGGAGGACATGGAGGATCTCCTACAAGAAATCGACCAAGCACGACAGGAGTCTGAAGACGGCTAGTGGCGAGAGTTTCCTGAGCTGCCCATGGACCCTCTGGAGCCTCCGCCACGCATTACTCCCAATGTGCTCGAAGAGATACCAAGATCGGACCCAACCTATAGACAACTTGGTACAGCCTTAATCCGTCATCAGATATATCCAAACGTGAAGCTGCTGGAGTTCCGTACCTTCACTGGCGCCATGGCGTACCAACCGTGCTGCAAAGACATCGACCTCATGGGATTCTTTAAACCACTCAAGCCCATCGAACCAGGGGTCGACCGCCTTTTCAAGGTTGCTAGAGCATGGTCTTGCATTATTCAATCTCTGGAGAATCTTCCCAAAGACCTGCGCTGGGTACTTGCAACTGTTTATAATTTTGCCAACGATATGCTGTGTGCCAAACTGAGCGAAGATACCATGTGGCGAATGCGGCCGTGGCTCATGTACTGGTATGATGTCGCAGACGCCTTATTGGAATTGTTCAACATATCAGCAAGTGCCCCGGTTCCGGATTGGTTTTTACGACCTGGAGCTGATAATTCCGACGAAGAAGAAGAACCTGAAGATGGAGTTATGGTGACGCTTTGCCGTACAAATTCAGTTACCTCAGATGGTAACCTGACTGTGCTCCGCCATGACACGTCAGGCCGGAAAATTCAACAGGTTCGCGATATTTCTTCCGGTCATCAATCAGGAATCAGAGCCTGGATAGACGCCCAGCCCGATTGGGGTGCTGAGAGGCAGTGCATTAATCCGAACCCAGGAGAAGGTGTATGGGGGAACAGGGTCGCCAGCTCCCCGCCACCATCAACACAATCTGAAGTTTCTCGCCAAGTTACCTTTCAGTTTAACCCTGAAGCGATGGAGTTCGATCCTCACCTAAACCTAACAACATCGCCCGCGTCTGTCTCATCTCGCAGTTCTTCGACTTGGTCAATTGAGCCAACAGCAACTTTGGTAGACTATGAGAGTACCAGTGAAGCCTCTAGGCTCTCGGCGACAACGTTTTCCTGTGACTCTTTAGAGCAGATTTTGACACCACTTCGAGCTGTAACTCCTCCACCACTTGGAGGCTGACCACCAATTCATAGATGTGAGGAAGGCGTGGCTAACTCACCATGTTTACGCAACATTTGTATAGCGTTTGTACACAGAATTAATCGTCTATAGATAGCAAAGCGAAGATCAGCGAATTTATGTGCTCTGTTTATATCTGTCTATTCTAGGCCAATATATCGTGGTCTAGTCGTCACACATGGCAAAGATTATGAATATGGAGACGTTTCTCCTCGTCATCAAACCACCATCACCGCAAGCCAAGTACCCAAAATGACCGATCGAGGGGAAAAAAATAAATTACTCCTTGGCCGCAATCATACTCATATAAATTCCCCAGCCCAATCCCGCCACGCAGCCCACCAGGTTCCTGCCCTCAACGGTCTTAACCAGGGTGAAATTTATTAAACTCACCGCCGGCCAAAGCTTCATCCCCGCCAACACAATGGTCCAAAACTCGGCGAGCGCCGCCTGCCACACCACGGCCATGTCAACGGCCGAAAAGTCAATGACCCCCGGAGAGATCCAGTAGCCCGTCGCCTTGGTGAAGTTGGTAATGCGCGGCGCGTCAGGCATAGCCAGGTGGATAGAGTGGATGTAGACACTAAACAGCAGCGTATTGAACGTTGCGCCGACGGTCTGGTCCAGCCCGAACTTCAGCAGCGTGTTGCGGATGCTAAGCGGCTGCTCGTCCGCCGACGCGGCCTTGCCCCCGGCACTCTTCCCCTCCCCAGACGGAGGCAGACGTGCCGGGAAGGAGGATTCCAAAAAGTCTTGCCTGCGCGGAATTGTTAGGTTCCCGTCACCACGTCAGGGCTCAAGAATCAGAGGCCGCTCACCATAGAAAGTTGGGCGGTGTGCTGACGATGCTGAACATGAGGAACTGGAAGACCGGGATCCAGTCGACCTCGATGGCGGTCTGGTTCGTCAGCACTCCTGCACTGTTGGATCTTGGGGGAGGGGAGACCTGCCTGTTTCCTGTATGCTTCGATGAGCTGCGCTAGGATGTTGGATGTGGCCCCCAGGAGGGCCGCTTGGAGCGTTGCGGAAAAGATTGGATTTCGGGACATTTTTTTTTAAAAAAAAAAAAAAAAAAACACAAACCCGCTGTGAAGATAGATGATAGATATATGCAAACTATCGAATTGGAAGAAAAAAATAAGAATAAAAGAGCAGAGGATATGTATGCGAGGTGAAGGGGGAGAAGAAGGAGAGTGTCTTTTAGGGATTGCATACTAGGTAGTTGGGTGTTCCTGAGGTGAAGTAGTCGTCACGTGGTGGAGAAACAGGGACCAGAGCGTCTAACGTGGCGCGGGTTTTGTGATGCGATTTGGAAACAGCCGCTTCATGGGGTCGATGCGCATGGTTTGAAGGATTGATTGTTTCAGTCTGGAGGATGGAGAGGTTCGGATGGTGATCGGCGTGATGGGATGGATGTTTTGGGTGTTGGGCGTTTTATATATGATGAGTCAGATTGGGTACGTGAGTCGTGCAAAGCTCGGATGTGGTTTAGTATCATTTAGTGATTGTACTGTGCCATTATATGTTATATTTGCAACGTAATTTACTTTTTGATCTCGCCTCATTCCACATTATACCTCCACGTCTAGTCGTTGGTATCTTGGACTCCATAATCTGCCGAGAAACGGAGTCAAATGATCCTTTACCCCAATGGTTGGCCGTCTACACCTGCAACTGTGTCTTGAATAGGCATCTGCCGCCAAAACTTTTCCGGCTCGAACGAGGTTCCCCTTTGCAGGACTCCGCCTTTGTCCCGTTGCTTTTTCAGCCCCAACCTGATGCCGCCTAAACTCCCGGCAAATGACTGCGCTCAAATTCCCATCGTGAGTAGCCACATGAAGAAGAGCTGAACAATGTACGAGTAGAAAAAGAGGAACTGAGTGCGCTGGTTACGCTTTGCGCGGGAATCGGTCTGCATAGGACCGCCAGTGTTGCTTGATGTCTCAGGTAGGAGAACGTATCTCAACGATCGCATCTAATTCACGCATTAGCTTGGACTTTTGATATTGCAAGGCGTATAGTGGAGGATAACAAAACTCACCAAGAACAGCGAATTGGCCAAAAAGGTGTAAACAAACACAGCCCAGCCAATCCATCCGCCGGTGCCCTTGCCGCCGTTGAGAATTTCGGCCACAACAATAGTGACAATGATACCCACAAACTTGTAGCCAGAGTAGGCAATCAAGTCAAGAAGCTGAGACTGGCTTGAGATGCTCAACAGGTAGCACCCTAGCTTCAGGGCGACTATCTCAACGATGACTACTACCATGCCGGTCGTGGCGGTGTATCCTAATAACTCGGGTTTGAATTGGCCCTTGAGACCGGCAATCAACGTTGAGAGGAGAATATATGTGACGAGAGCCATAACTAGAACAGTATGTTAGCTTACATATTCGGTCGCGAAGCACGCCGCGTGTAGAGAGAGAAGGGGGAGAGGGTCGAACCTGGAATATACATGTCGGGACTGTTGACGTCTTCGCGGGGAGGCAAATACCATCCTTCTTGCCCACTGGCTCCCGTAGCTTGTTTGCGCGCCCAAGGCTTGTGTCTCCAGGGGAATAGGACGAGGAACAATTTGTTGACGACGTATGAGTTAGAGACGTTGAAGTAGTGTTTTAACGCAGAGACGTTGACATATCGGCCAATCTGTTGTTATTGTTAACACAAGGGATGTTGCTCTAGAGAAATCGGGAGCTTGTAGGAAGTCGTACATTCTGCTCGACATATTCCTGGCCATGCTTGAAAGCGGTTTGGCCAAATTGAGCAGCAACTTGCGCTGTTGGATCATTCATGAATTGTCCGTAGGCGCCAAAGACGTTGCCGCTGTTACCGCCTTGCTGTTGATATGGAGTACTCGCTCCTCCGTACGTTTGTCCCATTGACTGCGCAGACCCAGGTGGCGGAGGTGGTGATCTGAGCTGGGGAACTGTAGAAACATGTTGCGGGACGGGGTGGTGCAACGGGGGCGACTGTCCATATGTCCCCCGTTGCATGACGGCGGTGTTGATTTTGTTATGCTTTGGGGATCTTAACCGAAGGGCCTAGTCAGAGAGTAGTCGGTTGCGAATGCAGAGCGCTGCGACAACGTGATGTAGCGTATGGAGGAGCAACTGCTGAGGCTGATGAGGAAATGTGGTCGTTTTGGACGGCGCAACATCCCGTTCGCTCGTGAGGTGTGGCTTACCGGAGCCACCAGCTCCAAGGCGTGGCTGTGCAGCAGGCCTAGATCCACTTTGTACAAGAGGCCTCAGACGGTGACCGTCAGACCAGCCAACTCGTCAACTGGCCCTCCGTAGCAGCTACAGCACGTGATGGGGCTCCTCAAAGCCACTGGTGGTCGGGCAATGGGCCTAGGGTCCAGCCTTTTGAGCGGCGCTCAAGCGCTATCAATCAGCGCTTCCAGACTGGACTAGCAAGAGCGGCCACACTGCCAGACCACTTGGCACTCAGACCACTCACTGGACACATAGCCACATCTGGTGCAGTCTATAGCCTCGAATCTCAAGCGGTCCACCAACTTCGCAAGTGGCCCATCTTTCCTGGCCGTGTAGAAAGAAGCCTGGCCCAGCCCTGCGTCGGGCATATTTTCTTCTTTCGTTTTCCTTTCTCTTTGCTTTGAATCGTCGGACCCCGACTCTGTACACCTTGTCTTGTTGCTTGGTATCTGTTGAGTCCTGAGTTCTCTGCCCTGTAAGGTGGGGAGCCCGGCGCATCGCCATCATGTTGGACACTTTCGAAATCATCACCACCAACGGTGTTGTCCTTTGGTCCAGAGAATATGCCCCCATAAATTCCTCCATTGTGAACAGCTTCATCTCCGATACATTCATTGAGGAAAAGAGTGGTAGTTCGGCATTAGGAGACTCGCAATCAGCCGCAACAAATCCTCCATACAAGAGCGACCAGCACACGTTGAAATGGACTGTGGTCAAGGAGCTCGGTGTTATCTTTGTGGTGCGCGCCTGCAACTCGATTGCATTCGACCTCAAACACAATAGATTTGCGCTAACATGTATTATTTGCAGGCTGTCTACCGGTCACTCCTCCATCTATCCTGGGTCGATAAACTTGTGGACAATATCAAGACCATCTTTATCAACCTCTACGGCGAACAGCTCAAGAAACCACACACGACGATTGTTGAATGCACCGGGTTCGACAACTACTTTGATCAACAACTACACGAACTAGATACGTCGACTGCATCGAATCGGACAGTGCAATCGGTACGCTCCGTTGACGACGGCCCCTCTGCTCCAGGTCTAACATACCGAGGTCGCAATATCAATGGTGGACAGGATGAGGGACTTTCAGACGACTCGAGCCTGGTACTGACACCAAACACTTCGAGACCATCTACCCCAAGTACTGGCAATCTGTTAGTGGCCAAAGCTGGGCCTGTCGCCAAGATGTCTAGACGAGCCCGCAAAGCCAAAAACTCGGCATCCGCGCCAGCATCATCGGGGGACGAGGCGGCGAGTAAGCAAAAGAAGAGTGCCAAGGGGCCCAAGAAGGGACGAAAATGGGATGCGGACGGGTTTGCCGAAGAGGATGATACAGATGTGCAGCTTGACTATTCTGCCAATCCCACGAGCGATGTCGAAGCGGAGACTGTCGGTCGGTCAAGTGCTTTGGATGCCGTCGACGCATCGACATGGGGAACCTCTACTAAAGGCAAATTTGTCCTCAAGGATCTGGGTGACGAAGTTCACAGCATGCTTGCCTCCGCTGAGGCTGAAAAGGCTGCAGCAGCAACCAAGTCAGAAACCAAATCCGGTCTCTTGGGCACGGGTGTCAATGCCCTAGGCGGCCTGTTCCGCAACGTCGTTGGAGGCAAGACGCTAACCAAAGAAGATCTTGACAAGGCCATGAAAGGCATGGAGGAGCATCTCCTACGCAAAAACGTAGCACGGGAAGCTGCCGTTCGTCTATGTGAAGGTGTCGAGAAGGAGCTAGTGGGCGTCAGGACCGGCAACTTTGAAAGTATCAACACCAAGATTCAAACAGCCATGGAATCCTCCTTGACCAAAATGCTCACGCCCACCTCATCCCTTGACCTCCTCCGCGAAATCGACTCCATTACCGCACCGCCCGCTACTTCTCTCCGCAAAGCTCGACCCTATGTCATTTCCATCGTCGGCGTCAACGGCGTCGGCAAATCTACCAATCTTTCCAAGATTTGCTTCTTCCTCCTCCAAAACAAGTACAAGGTCCTCATTGCCGCAGGCGACACGTTCCGGTCAGGAGCCGTCGAACAGCTCGCGGTTCATGTCCGCAATCTGAAGGAATTGACCGCCCGAGAAGGCGGGCGGGTAGAGCTGTACCAAAAGGGGTACGGCAAGGACGCAGCCACCGTAGCTAAGGACGCAGTATCTCATGCTGCGCAGGAAGGCTTCGACGTTGTGCTTATTGATACGGCTGGCCGACGACACAATGATCAACGACTAATGTCTTCCTTGGAGAAATTCGCCAAGTTTGCCCAGCCTGACAAGATTCTCATGGTTGGCGAGGTTCGTTCACCAAGCAAACCCCCCTTTTTTTTCCCCGGTCATATTCCTGCACCATACTGATTCGCACATAGGCTCTTGTAGGAACAGACTCCGTCGCCCAAGCGCGCAACTTCAACGCCGCGTTCGGTTCCGTCCGCACTCTCGACGGCTTCATCATCTCCAAGTGCGACACGGTGGGCGACATGGTTGGAACGCTGGTCAGTCTCGTCCACGCCACCAATGTACCTGTCCTATTCGTCGGCGTAGGACAGCATTACTCAGACTTGAGGAATTTCAGTGTCAAGTGGGCTGTGGAGAAGTTGTTGAGTAGTAATTAACTAGATCTTGTAATGGATATATGAATACCCCCTAGTATATATTTTTTTGGTATGCCGTAATATGAAATGACACGGGTACGTTGCATCCCGCCATACTCCCACATACAGCGTGCAAAACTTATTTAATCACCGTGAGTGACTTCACTGGCCATAGCACGAGTGATGATTGCAATTTTGAGTGTAGATTATTACTATTTACTGGCGCTAGCCACAGACCATCTCGTAACGAGTGACCATTTCTTGTATTCACCCTTCCACATTCGCTATGCATAAGAAACAATCAAGACATAGGAAACAAGAAAACAAGTTTAAAAAGGTAGCTTGTTTAGAATGGTATAAGAACAAAAACCAAAAACGCAAACAGTAAAACCTTCCACGCCCCCCAACAGACGATATATAATGCCATCCTCCCTAGTCTTTCCTTCTTCAAGTCTTATCCGAGACCTTTTTTCTTTCTTTTCAATTTCAAGTAGTTCTCGTCTGCAGCCAGCCGTTTTCTTTACAACACGTGAATCGACCAAAAACATCCAAGGGGGTATCTTTCTAGGGGTAGGATTCGCAATCTGGTGTATTGTGCATGTGTTAAAACAAGTGCGTTGAAATCAGGCCGACACAAAATGACAAAAGCCATTTCACTTTCTTGAGGCAAAAAACAGGAACAGACAAAGGAAAAATGTAGTTTTAAAGACAGCAGTGGCTGTTGTATACCGTATGAACCCAGTTGCTCCAGTCATGCCATCCCCGAATATTATTATCCGCTAATCATCATCAAAGAACATATTAAGCTCAGTCCTCTTCGAAGAAATCATGATCGTCAAAGTCGCCAGGTTGAGCATCGGAATCGTATCCACTCTGGCGCACCATAGGCGGCGTTCTGGGTTGTTCAACACGCTCCTGATGACGTGGCGGTGTATTGGGAGCAGCCGGCATCTTCTCGGACCTCCGAGAGCTGCTGGATTCTCTTCGGTCACGGTCCATGGAGCTACTTCCCTGCGAGGTGTAGCGACGACCCGTGCTAGAGAAGGCCGTGGGTTGCGGTCTGTTATCCGACGTTGGTGCTTGACGCAGACCTGAGGCGGGCGGTGTCAGTAGTCCGCTTAGCAGACTGCTCTGGGAAGCTGGGCCACTCCTGCTCTTAGAAGGTGTAGAATTGCTCCCGCTCACGGGGGAGCTTAAAACTCCAGAGATGGTGCGGAAGCTTGGCTGGCTTGATTTGCGCCAATTGCCCCAAGCAGCGGCAATTGGACCAATGGTCTGAGCAACACGAGGTGTGGCAGCTTGGATGCTCTGAGCAATGTTGGGCAAGCTAATGGCTGAGCCTCCATTTAAAGCTCTCTCACGCTCCTGTTCCTCCATCTGCAGGTTAGCCCTGAGTCTAATGGCTGCGTCCTTGACGGTATCGCGGTCATAGTGGTCGCCAGACAGGGCGGAAATGATGTCTTGGAGGTCGCTGTGTCTTACAGCGAGTAACTCGCGGAGCCAGCTGATTTCGTCATCGCGCTTTGAAATTTTAGCAGCGGCGTCAGGGTCAGACTTAGAGAGGGACTGCTCAAGCTCCTCAATCCGCTGCTCACGGGCCTGAAGCTGCTCCTGAAGAACCATGATAGACTCTCGAAGAGCCTGAGGCGAGATTTTCTCCGGAAGTTCAAGAGACTTCGACGACTGTTGAGGTTGAGAGACGACAGCTGCGGCGCCAGATTCGGCCCCAGCTGTTTTCGCTGCCTGAGCGGCGGCGGCGGCAGCTTCCTTGGCAATCTCCAACTTGTCTTCGAGATGCATGATGCGATCCTGGAGGTGCTCGATTTTGGATGATGAGAGACTGAGTCGCTCAAGGAGCTGCTGCTCCGTGCGTGAAGCATCCTCAGTAGTGTTATTGACCCGGCGTTCGTAGCGCGCCTGCATGTCTTCAATCTCATTCTGGTACTTGCGCTCAGCCGCCTCCAGCTCCGCAGCTTTTGTGGACTGAACCTCCTCGAGCAACATCTCGTTCTGGGCCTTGGCAGTGTCAGCCTCGAGTTTGACATTATCAAGCTCGGTTCGAAGCTTGGAGTTCTGTTCCTCCAACTCTTCACGAATGACATTGACCTGGTTGTTGGCCGCATCAATTTCGGTTTGCAGGGACATTCGGGTTCGCTTGACTTCGCTGGCGCCAGACTCTCGTGCTTCTTCAAATTCACGCTGGTAGCGTGAGGCAGCTTGTTGGAGCTTGTGGTTCTCGGTCCGTAGCTCGCCCAACAAGCCCTCGAGTCGCTTGCATTCGTTGACGGCTCGCATGCCAGACCTCTCATTCTCCTGCAGACGTTCCATTTCTATCTCAAGACGCTCACGAGTCTTCGCTTCAGCCTGCAATCTGGCCTGGAGGACTTCTTGCCTAGCACACATAGCCTGGTCCCTCTTGATATGGCGAGCATTTTCCTCGGCAACCTCGCGGGCAGCCTTACCCATGTCTTCCTGAAGGGACAAGAACTTGGATCGCCAGGATTCGCGAAGCCTCTCATTCTCTTCAAGCTGGGCAGTGAGCGTGTTAAGCGATTTCTGCAAGTGCTTGTTCTCATTAAGAGTATGTGCAAGCTCCCCAGCAGTGCGTCGTGCAGACTCATCAGCCCTCTCGGCTTCTGATCGCCAGTGGTGGTTGTCCTGGCGAACAGCCTTTAAATCCGCGTCGAGGACGTTGAGCTTGTTCGTCATTTCAGTCTGAGACTTGGTCGAGTTGGTCTGGGCGGCTTCCAAAAGGGTCATGCGCATCGCACTTTTGCCCCCAGACTGTTCGAGCCCTTTGATTCTCGCGTCCTTCTCGTCAAGCAGATCGCGAAGCCGCCCTTCCTCTTCTGAAGATATTCTAAGAAGACGTTGCACTTACAGAGAGTCTATCTTCCGCCGCGCGACGATTCTTGACTTCTTCTTCAGTCTTGTCCTCTTGATGTCTTAGGCGTTCTTCAAGATCAGCAACCCGCTGATCGAAAACGCTGCGATTGATAATTTCCACCTCAACACGAGTTTCGGCGGCCTGGAGCTTCCTGTTCAACTCAGCACCGGCATCTTCTGCCGCACGGCGTTCCGCTATCTCCTTCTCCGTCTTCCTTTGTTCGTTAGAGAGTCGTTCAGCAAGGTCCATCATCATGGCCTGAAGCTCGTTGATCTTATTCTGGGCCTGCTCATCAGGGCCAGGGGTGAGCAGCTCTCGGCCTCGTGCTTCGGCTTCCTTCTCTTCATCTGGCACGGAGGCAGTCTTCAGGCTGGCTGTCAAGTGCTCCTTCATTTCCTCAAGCGCCTTCAGTATCGCAGAATCATCATTCACGGGTGCTTCTCTTTCAACAACGGGAATGATGGGCTGAATGCGTTGCTGGGCCGCGAACGCTTCGGTAACAGCCAACCGAATATGTTCCATCCTGCGATCACGGCGCGGGCTAATAGAACGTTGAGCAGGCTCCTCGTCTTCGTCATCCGCGTCGCTCTCCTGCATCTCAGCAGACATGCTGCGGATTTCACGGCGAGTAGACTGATTGCGGCGGTGCTGAAGGGCAAGAGCCTCTTGAATGGAAGCAAGTGTCTTCTCGAGGGGCTCTAGTCGAGAAGCCAACAAGGTGCCAACAACCTCGTTGACACGGCCATCAAAGAACTGAGCGCGGTTCTCCAGCTTGTCATGTTCATCTCCCGTAAAAGCACCTTCCCAATCACTAGCTGGTTCACTTGCAATCTCCGGGTCATCAGGATCATTAGCGAACTCGGGTGATCGAGGGCTAATAGGTGGATCGACAAAGGGATCTTCCAGTTCGGTGCTCAACATGGGAGTAGCATCGGGGATAAGATTGAACTGACGAGGAGTAAGACTGGTCCCCTCTCTGGAAAATTCATCGATCGATGGCCGAAGAACTTCAGTAGGACCACATTTCTGTGCATTAGTGGGATGCGACTGCCAGTTTGAGGACTCGAGCAACTTGTTGACTCCCATAGAGGGGTCTGTCTCCATTTGCTGCATCACTGCATCGATCTCTTCGAATGTCGGCTCGCGATCTTCACTGATATCGACCAAAGGCCTACTCTGGAAGGCATTAGGAACAGTTACTGGTTCCGGCATCGAAAGCGTAACGGGCTCAGTCTCAATTGACTGAAGAACATCAGGCTGCTCAACAAGATTAGGCGATTGGGGTTTAGCGAATCGGGATGCAGCAAGGCCTCTGGGCTTGGGCGTAAGCTTAGCACGGGGGGGCTGAGGCGTAGACTCAGCAGTAGCCTCCTCTTCTGCAGGTTCTTCTGGAGCAGAATCTTCCTTCTTGTCACTGCTGTCGGAGCTTGCAAGTTGAGCAGCAGGTGATGCGACAGGGATAAATGGCACAGCATTAGCTGACAAGAACTCTCGGTCTTCGCTGTCTTTGGTCTTGTTTTCGAACAAGCCACTTGGTGGCAATTCGCGCGTGGCAAGTTCTGGGTTAAAATTGGGGTGAGAAAGGCTCTTGATTGTCTCCTCGGCAGGGGATGTTACAGATGGAGCAGCTGTGGTAGCTTTGGTGTCAACCTGATCGGAAGTGACTATTGATGACAGTGAAGTATCACCAGGCTGTGTCAGCTCCCCATCTACAGAGCCTTCTTCGGCAACGCTGCGATCATCCTTGACCTCGTCAGCGTGACCAGGTTGGATGTCTTCTTCCTCTTCATCAGGTCTTTCAGCGAACGCAGGCAACATGTCACCATCCGGTGCAGCACTCTTGGCACGCTTAACTCTGGATTCGTCAGCTAGCCGGCCATCAGGACCATCACGAAACTTATCATCCTCTTCAGCCCTAGGAGACTGGGCAGACGATCTACTAGACGGTCTGATGATGGGTATAGCCTTGGACTTCTTCGCTGGGCGTACAATGTCTTCTGTTGGAATGGTAATGTTACCAAAGATGGAGTCTTGACGAGCAGTGTGACCACGTCCGCCAGCAGGGGTGATGGCCAACGGCTGGAAAGGTGTAAACGATGGGGCGTCAGGTCGGAACTTTGGTCCACTCGTAGAAAAGCTGAAAACACCTTGTCCGGGTGAGAATGAGGGTGCACTGGCATGCATCTTGGATGCGCCAAACTGTGGCACAGGCTTGGTCGGTTCCAGAGACTGCGGGATCGCGTTACTACTAACACCTGCTTGGAAGATTGCCGGCTGGAAGCCACCCGAGAAATTGTACATGCCCCCCGAAGTAAACGTGCTTGCAGGGTTGAACTTGAATTCGGGCGCCTGGACATTAAGTTTCGACAGCGATAGCTTGCTACCGTGGCTGGATCGTCTTGTGCTGCTAGCGCCAGACTCGTGATCTTGCCATGGGTTGCTGACAGTGGAAAACGTCTTTTGGTGTTGTCCAAAGGCAGCTGCAAAATCAAAGTCCTGTACAGGGGTTCCCAAATTACTGGGGTTCGTCTCAATCTCCTGAGCTTCATCCTCGTCCTTGTGTGTTTCCGGAAGCTCCTTCAAGGACCCCAGCTTGCCAAGACCATGCTCGTCGACTTGTTCTTGAAAAAAGGTCTGTGTTAACGAGTGTCCCCTTGAGTGGGGTCTGGGATGGTGCAACTCCATAGGTTTGCCAGGTTCATTAGCAAAACGCTCAGCGACCGTTAGTCCCTGTGATGACTGATTTCGACTGTGCACGGGAGCAAACGGCTTCGTCACCACTGACTGAGGGTTATAGTCCTCATGTTCAAGTTGATTACGGAGTTGCTCTTCAAGATGGTACTCAGCATCCTCAATCTCAGCTTGCAGGTTGTCACCATTGTGCATGGTCGGTCCTGGAGTCTTGGAGGGACTTTTGCTGAAATCCTCCTCCTCCTCATCCTCACGTACGTCCTGTAGGCGTGGGGATGCAATGGATCCCATCTGCTGAGGGAAGTATTGCAGAGACTGGTGACGCTGGTGAAGATTAAAGCCAGGACTTGCAGTTTGCTGCAGGCCCTCGAGGCCGTATGGCGACCGAGGAGACAGAATTCCAGTCAGGCTGGCCAGAGGCGAGTCAGTGCGGTTTGAACCCTGTAAAATACCAGCTGGATTTGACCAGCCCTGTGACTGAGCAAGCTGGAAGGGTGAGTTCCCGGCTGGTAATGAAATTGACTGGCGAGAGTTGAACTTTCCAGGAGCAAAGGACACCGGAGATGCGCCAGACGGTAAGCCAGGGCTTGCAGAGGCTGGCAAAAATTGCGCTGGAAATGGATAACTCGGAAGCCCGTGATTGCTAGACGCTGACGAGGTGGGGACCGGGGGAGAAAAGGGCAGAGACGGATACTGCACTGAAGCTTGTCTGGATGGATTAGTTGTTGGCGGGGAGATTGAAGGCTCCGGAGGCTCCTCCTCGGCGAACGAAACACCCAACGCGCGTAGCTTGGCCTCCTGAAGCTCGTCAACATAATTTTTCCATGCTGCGCAGACATTAGCAATTGTAACCAGTCACATGCAAACAGCTATGCCGACATACCGTTCAGGTCAGGTAACAAGACTCTATAACTTCTCTCTGATCGCTCTCGGGCCATGTCATTATCTGTGGGCCAATCCTGCCGGCTCTGAGAGTCATCAGTGCCGGGAGGTTGGTATCCTTCAACTAAAAGGTCGAACCCATCAACACTGTAACCTAGCTCTCTCCATGATGAAAACATCTTCTCAACTTCTTCGGGCCGAAGAGGCATGGGAGCACCTCCCGCTTGGCCGCGTTGGTCGTCGCGGGGGACGAGGACCATAATATTTTTGCCTTTCCATGGTACCTTCTTCTTGATTCGTGGAGTCATCATGGGCTCCTTCGGCAATGGTTTTTCTTTGCTCTTGATGGGTGTGATGGGGGTCTCAAGCTCTCCGTTCATGTTCTGAAGGTTGCTGGCCATGGTCTTTTCGGAAACATCCACTGTAGGGACGTCTGTTCGAGGCTCAATTGGTGATGCAACATCCTGTGCGAGATCGACCTCGTGTAAGGTCTGCTGTAGCTCTACGTCGGACATGCTGCTGTCCACTCCACCGGCTGCTATCTGAGGAAGCTCTTTGGGTTTCAAAGTTTCAACACTTGAGCGTCGTCGCAGGTGGCTAGACGATGATTTGCGCGACTCGGACTTTGGTGCCTGAGTAGCACGCGGAGTACGGGGATCGCTGTCGTCGAACCAAGCTAATTGGGAGCCGCTCAGTGAAGAGTGCTCGCTGTCGCTTCCGTCACTAAACCAGTGCCGTGGTTCAGCGTTGACCACACCAGTTGTATGGGTACGAATCCAGTCTTCGGTGAGGCCCCTGTGTTGTCTCCTAGCGCGATTGGCCAGAACTGCTGCAGCAGCACTAATTGTTGTCTGCGGCTGTTGCTCGTGGAGATTCTCCCCTGGCTGCGGACGCAGGAAAGAAGTCTCAATGTTCAAGTGGTGAATTGGCGAGTCGTCCGAAGGCTCGCTGCTAAAGCTCTGCCGACGGAGATTATGGTCGGTTCGAGGATAAGGGGAACCCCAGCTAGCAGTGCCAAAACTATTATTCTCTTCCCCAAACTCAGGAGGCGGAGTTCTCAAAAGTTGCGCAACCCGGCTAGGCAACTTGGGCCCGGGCAGCGGCGGGAGGGCTGGAGAAGACTCGATATCTTCCTCTTCGCCGTCAGCTGTAGATGCCGTCGACAAGGCTGGGGAACTCGGTGACGGAGGTCGAGACCGGGATTCCCCAGTGCCGTCCTGTGCAGATGCACCAGGAGCAGGAGTCGCCGACGAGATTGATGGAGACGTCTTTACAAGAGCCTGCTTCCAAAGGAGACAGTCCAATGGTTAGCTTGTGGAACAAGTTACGAGCTTCAGCACATGAAAGTGGTTCGCAGTGTCAGGGAAGAAGGGTTCAGATTGAGACAGAACACAAAGGCTCCAACCTCCTGCATGTACAATTGTCCCAACGCCCCTTACTCTTCCAAGCACATGCTGAGAAACAGACAAGAAAATTGGGGAGTCTCACCAAGTGAGATTCAGCGCAGACGAGGATTGTGTCGCCTGCTGCTGATTCTCTTCTCTATTTTCCCTCACAGGTTCGACACCGAAATTTGCACGTTCTCAAAGGCAGGTATCGCAGCCGGCGAGTCGTCGGGTCGTCGAGTCGTCAACGAGGGTAGCGCGACGCGTCTTCCCGCTATGATTCCACTCCAGGGAAAGGGGGCGGGTCAACGGGGCACCACAAGGCCACGGTGCAGATTTGCGGCGGTCGCGGGCGCGGGAGGGAAATTGTGTGCTGGTACTGGTGCTGCCTCCGCAAAGGTGTATATCTAACAGGACGGCGACAGCATCAGAAGAAGAATAGCACAGGAACGAGCGCAAGGACGGATCGATGCGGCCGGACACATCGGACGTTTGAAGGACGTCGTGGAGCCCGATGGCGGGAGCAGGACGAGGCAGCAAAAAAGAAGTTGTAGGAAATAATTCCAAGCGACTTGGCCAAAAGGGATGCCGGAGGTTGGGGGCCGCCACCCAGGTCCAGCAGTGGCTAGCTTTGTAAAAGTGCTGGCTGGCTCTGGCTCGTTCAGGCTTGGCCTTGCTGTTCAGGTGCTGCCTGGCAAGTGCTGCAAGTGTCCAGAAGGTTCAGATGTTTGTTCAGTCCGCCCGAGTGGCAGGTCTGTCCTGTTCTAATAGAGATTCCAGACTGTATTACTACTCCATGTCGATTGGCGCCGTATTGTATTCAGTCGACGCAGAGTCCAAACTGGGGCCACCGACCCAGGTCTTGCAGGCTGCTTGGGGCCCAAGCAGCACGAGCTACGAGGTGGGCCTATACTTGATTTGTGTTTCTCACCAGTTGACACGTTGACGGCCTCCAAAGCCACGAGGGGGCCAACAGCAGTCAACACAGCTATCAGGATCGAACAAGGCCATGTACCATCCCTAAACAGGTCGCAAAGGTTGGAACTCTCAAGCTGGGGCGTGTTGTACATAGTTGTTTTGTTCTCCTTGTTCTTGCACACTTTGGCTGCGGATGGAACAATGACAACTCGGAACTTGACGCTTTAATGAACTGACCCGCCCTGGGGTACATGGCGCCAGTCAAGACGTAATCTCGCTCCAAGGGCGAGTGATGGAGAATACAAAGAGGCCGGGATGAAGCACGGTTGCATGTGCAGACTGGCCCAGACTTCGTAAGTATTCCCAAACATTCGTCAGGTCGTGGATCCCGCAATCTTCAACCACCAAAGTACCTCCACGTCTAGTTTGATTACCCAATGCCAGAGAACCAGTTGACCATCTCCCGTTCTCGTCATTTCCGGTGCACATCAAGTTCTATTACAAACGCGTAAATATCTCTCCTGCTCCTGCTCAAGGCATGAACAGCAGAACAGAGCAACAGTCAATGCCCACAAGCTCTCTTCAGAGCACAGGAGAACGGGTGCGCATGTGTTACCGAGGGACTGGCTCATGCCCTCATTCACCATCGCGACTAAACGGAATGTTTGGCGACACGTCTGGCCTGGCCCCGTCCGCAGCACGAACCCAGCCAATAACCGTGGTACTACCTACCACTAACATTGAATATTTTGCTTGAGAGCTCAAGCACTAAAGTAGGGGTCCGCGAAGCTGTCCACTTTATGTCCACCGCCTCTCTTTGGGGAAGTGGACAGCTCCACAGAGTGTCTCTATTGCTCCATTGGTGCCAAGCTGAGCAGATGAGTGGCGAGGTGGTGAAGTGGGTGAAGTGGCCAGCCACCACGGTCGGGAACTAGTTGCCCGACGGGGTCTTCCTCCCGTCTAGATGTTGAGGTCCACGAGCCACAAACTTTGAGCCACGAGCGGCAATGCGTTTTTTGAGTTCATCCTATGGCGTCTGTCGGAGTTTTTTGGTTTCTCCTTTTTTTTTACAGGACACAACTGGCATGTCGAAAAAAGCGCATCTCAAGAGTAGCATGCAATATTCTCTGCAATTTTCGTAGATTTTGGTTGATTGTGTGCACAGAATGCTTAGATTTTTTTCCTCCTTGCAGAGCTTTCTTGATCAAGTTAAAAGAGGGCACTCGATATTGGATGTTTGGGCCATGACGCATGTCGGGTTTGTTGATATGGCACGTGGTGATTGGCTGGACAGATCCCTAGCCTTTTGTTGCGCAAACTCTCTCCCACCCCGGGTGTACTTCCCAAACCTCATTAACTATGCAACACAAAAAATCAAGACATCCGAACCAGGCAATGGAAGTCTCGGGGACACAGTACGATACTCTAAAAGATGACTTTGATGAGGCTTAGCAGCGGCTCGAAATGGAGCTCATTCTTCACGGCTCGCCTTACCCTACAACCCATTATTGCGGGGCAGCGCATTCGGTGTCACTGAACGACTTACACCTCGGGCCACACATTACATCTTACACCTCACTCATATGGTCTCTTTCTCGCGCAAACCGCAATCATCCCCGTGGCCTTCCGCTGTCAACTCGTAAAAAAAAGCCGCTATGAGTCAGCCTCTCGTCCTTAAATGGATCCTCGATACACGGACGCTCTGGCCCGAAGCCAAAGCCACCAAGGACCTCGAAACAGCGGTACCTCCCCCCCCCCCCCCCCCCGTCCCGTCTCTCCTCTATCCAACATATATCTAACCACACCTAAGGCAAGCCGGGCCCTCTCACTGCTCACCCATGAAGAACGCACCTCCGTCCTGAAGTACTACTTCGTCAAGGACGCCAAGCTAGCCCTGGGCTCGGCGCTGCTAAAGCGCCACGCCATCTCGTCCACGCTCGGCATCCCCTTCTCAGCGGCGACGCCCACGCGCGCACCGCCCGGCTCCAAGCCCGTGTTCTTGCGGCCAGACGGGTCGGAACCGCTCGTCTTCAATGTCTCGCACCAGGCGGGCCTCGTGGCCCTCGTCGGGGTGCTGCGACGGAGCGCAGACGGAGGAGGTGTGGACGTTGGCGTGGACGTCGTGTGCCCCGGGGAGCGGCGGGATCGCGACCACGCGCTGATTGCCAAAGACGGGTGGCCGCGGTACGTGGACATGCACGAGAGCGTCTTCGCGGCCGCCGAGTGCGCGCGGCTGCTGGACCTGGGCCGCGAGGTGGGCAGGGACGAGGCGCTCGAGTACTTTTATGCGCTGTGGTGCTTGAGGGAGGGTTATGTCAAGATGACGGGGGAGGCGTTGCTCGCCGAGTGGTTGGGGGAGCTGGAGATGAGGAATTTTGCGCCTCCCGAGGGGAGTTCAGACGACAGGCCGCCGCTGGAAGTTTGGTTTCGCGGCGCGCGGGTCGGGGACGACGTGGATGTGAGGCTTGAGAGATATTTGGCTGATTATATGGTTTGTACGGTTGTCAGGGGGGATGTAGGGGGTGGTTTGGGAGGTGGGTTCGAAAGTTTGGATTTGAACGCGCTTTTGGATGCTGCCGAGAAGAGTAATTCGTGAAAAAAATGATGGCACAAGGTTGTTGGGGTTAAAGTGAAACTAGTTTTTGAATCACCCGGGGAGATTGTTGGACATTTTGGCACTGGTTTTTATACAGGGAGGAGTACTCGTCGGAAGGCCAAGTTAGAGTCATTGTTCATACTGGTGTGCCAACTAACTAACATTCAATACAGAACCTGCGACATAGACAACCTCCCCCCCCCTCGCTCTCCTTGTTCAGGGAACATCTACAGGTGCTGGCCAAAGAATTTCAAAAGAGTCTTGTAGCCGCGCTCATACTCCTCCTTGACTCGGTCGTTGCTCAAGTCGGAACGGGCAGCCATCCAGCCGTGAATCTGGTCTTTGAAGATCTCAACATGCTTAGGCACCTTGAGTGTGTCCTCGAACTTCTTGACATCCTCGGCGGGCTCGTCGCCGGAAGCCAGCAGGGCCATGGGGACATTGATGCCCTGGGCATCGGCCGGATCGACCATAGCAGGGTGAACGGAGGCGATGGCTCCAAAGGCGTTGTTGTCTGCCTTGGTGGCTAGGGTAGCGACCTTGCCGCCCCAGCAGTACTGACGAATTTTGATTCCACTTAGTTGCTAGATCCAAACATACCTTCATGATCAAGATGAGCAGGTCAACTTACGCCGACAATACCAAACTTGGTTAGAGATGCATACTGCTGCTTGACGGCTTGAACATAGGCGGGGACATTGGCGGCCGTGGCGGGAGGGGGGAATTTGCCAAAGAAGGCACCGAGCTTCTCTTTCTTCTCGGAAGTATCGGGGGGATACCTAGGCGTGAATTTGTCAGTTTTTGCCCTTGCGATATCTCTTTGTCTCAAGCCCGTACAGCAACTTACCATTCAATGGCAGCAGGGTTGCCCTTGAACCAGTCTGGAATCAAGACTTTGTACTTGTGCTCACTGTCGCTGTGAGCTAGGATATCAGCACCCTGGACAGTCTGATCAAAGTAGCCAAAGATGTCGTAAATGACGACAATAGCCCTCGTCGCATCAGAAGGACCGGTGACGTCTATTTCCCCCCAAGTCCAGCGTCAGCTCTCAGCTCACTCACCACCCAAAGGTTCACATCCGGACAGTATACGTACAAGTTTTGTAACCGCCAATCTCTTCATAAGCACCCTTGGGTTTGTATCCCTTGCTCACAATAGGGGGAACATTGCAGCACGGCTGGCTGTGGCCGCCGGTGGCGGGCATGGTCGACATGGTGGGCGATTGGGTGCCGAGGTGCAAGTTGCTCTGGTGCGAGGTTTGCGTCTTTGTAGTTGGCGGGTTCGACAGTCGTTGAAATGAACCTGCTGTGGTTCGAGATAAGCTGCGCGAGGAAAATAGTGCAAGTTGTAGGGATTTACACGATGGCAGACGTTGACTCGAATATCTCGACATCCACAATGTTGGAGAGGGAGATGCCGTGGAATAACGCATAGAGATCCTGGATTTACGTGCACGAGTGTTGGCCCTCGGAAGCTGTGGAGATGCAAAGAGGGGCCGGGTGGCAATTTTAGGCCGAGCTAGAAGATGGGGAGGGGCAATCGCAGTTTGGAATATCGAGAGAATGGTGTTGTCATGGAGAGCTAGAGCCGTGGTGGGGGGTGGGGCAGCAATAGAACTTCATTCAAGTCATGTCTGGTGAAAGCTTCGAGGACCATGGCTAGAGTCTTTGGCGCCTTCTCCGGTCAGCTAAGGTTGGAAGACAGAGTTCGTACACGAAGTGTTGCGACATCGGGTTTTTCTTTGAAGAGGTGGTGCCCCTTGCCTTGAGTGCTGAAGCCCTCAAAAGAAGGTATAGCCCGTGGTTTTGCTCTTCAGAGCCGCCAAACCGGTACGTTTGTCGCTAACACTAGGTAGGTACATATACTCCAAAGGCTGCCCAGCGGCATGGTTGTCTCGACAATCCGACTCTTTGCAGACATACAATGTAACTTTTTAAAACTGGGAGTATTAATTAAGGTGTCTATATAACTGTAGCATTTTAGTCAAGCTCGCTATGCAATTGCCGAACAATATAGGCTGGTTTGAACAATTCATCAACTGCCTTTCCACCTGCGCAGACAACGGTTGCATGAACCGAGGCATCCTAAGGTAGTGGCCTATCGGCGGCTGCCCAAAACCGGCGACGTGTTGGCTCCCGTGGCTTCCGCGGCCGTCCAAAAATAAAAATGAAAGAACAAATATCGGTATCGCCTAAACACGCAATCGGGTTTTATGTAAAAGAATTCCGGAACGCCCCGTAGTAAACAGTCGTGTGCACTGTCATCGATGCTCTTGGTATCCGGAATTAAAAGTTGGACGATGGGTTAACCTGACCAGGCTGATGGTAGTTTTCCAGAGTAGACTGGAAGGGGCTGCGCTGGGTATGAGCACCGCCAGCACTACTGCCTCGCTCAGACTTCTCCATGCCTCCAGTAGCAGACATGTCATAGGCCATGAGGCCGTCATTCTCCTCGCTGTGCTTCTTGCGTCCCCAGATACGCCAGGCTACCAATCCAAGAGCACCTAAAACGATAGCACCACCAACCCCAACAACGACGCCGATGACAGTATTTCGGGTCTTCGTGGACATGCCAGTGGTCTCGCCATCTCCAGAAGTGAGACCCGGGGTAGAGGTCGTCCTTGTCGTTGACGAAACAACTGTCTTGGATCCGTTAGTATTGGTCGTGGTCCATACTTGGACACTCGTTTGAACAACAGGGGTGGGTGTGCTCGAAGTCCGTGTGCTGCTGCTGCTGGAACTCGTGGTTTGTGCCGGGATAAAGCTGGAGGTTGGAGTAGCTGAAGACGAGGTTGCCTCGGGGGTAGCGGATGGCGTGGCACTAGCTGGAGTAGATGACGGGATGCTAGAAGAACTACTAGTAGACGAAGTGGTGGGAGTAGTGGAGGATGGCGTAGATGTTGGCGAGCTGGATGGAGTGCTCGTTGAGCTAGGCGTAGATTCCGTAGTAGATGTGCTTTGGGTTGAACTTTCAGTAGCTGAGGTTCCTCCGACCAGGTCGCTGACCTGGCGTGCAGCGAGGGCCTTGACATCAATCTTGGTAAAATCTAACCATGTTGACTGAGCCACGGAGACGATGGCAACTGCAGCGAGCAGTTGCTGGAGAATCTGTTTCGAGTACATCTCGGCTGGCTTTCTCGGGTAGGGAGAGGTTATCGATGGTTCCCCCGGGTCAAAATACCTGTACTTCTGAAGGGGATGTCGGGTGTATTGTTTTTTCCAAGATGAGTGAAATATCACGCAGCAAGCGTGTTGGGTCCTTGCAATGCTATCAAGACGCGGACGCCAACACCAGGCTTTCGACACGCGTGATGTGACGTCTGTTTGTCTAATGTGCAGAGTTCTCGGTGCGTGAACAGGAGTGAAAGGAAAGGTGGAGCCCCTTTCGCCGTTATGGGAGGCGCAGTGATTCGAGATTCTGGTGGAGCGAGAGTTCCAATGATGAAAAAAATCTGAAAGGAAGGAAGACGGGCGTGTTTCACGATTGTCGACACTAAAGAACAGGGACAGGAAAAAAGAAAGTAGCGATGCAGACTGCCTGTACGCGCTCCGTCGTATTGGCGAGGCTGGTAGGAATTGGAACAGTCTGGTGGAAGAAAGAAAAGGCCAGGAGAGCGAGAAGCAGTCACGGGGCCCCAACGGGGAAATGGCCGGGATGAGACGACCAGGTCGGTCAGTCGTCCAACTGATCACTGACTGGACACATGCAAGGTTACCCAAGACAGGCGAGGCGACTGGAGGTTGCCAGCCAGCCAGTTGACATCTGCGCCAGACTGGTCAAGGGCGGCCCAGGGTGCCAGGACCTGCAAGGAAGGTGCTGTGTGAAACTTCGTATTCCCCTCCATCCAACCAACGTCTGGTCCATTCAAACTCTGTACAGTACTCCGTACGGTTCGAATACTTCGATCATTCAAACAGCTGGTCAGCCAGTTAGACACTTTAGAAGTCTGCCACCGTGCAGCCCGCAGAAGCCTGCAGACCATCACGCAGTCTGTTCTCCGGAGTCAGAGTGGCAGTTCAACATCTCGGGCCGTCCGAAAGGAGGCCACGGAGAAAGAGTATCTCGACACGTAAGCACCGGCAGCAGCATGGGGTATCCGCTATTGGCCGCCGGTGCCGCGGCCCCTGGTGATCTTCTGGGTCATGGCCCCTGAGAGACAGCTCTGAGATGAGACGGGTCATTGCGTGGGGAGGCATGTTCATTGACGGTTCTTAGAACTAGGAGGACATTGAAGTCCTACACAACGTCTCCTGAGCAGCGCCAGCACTGACAACCGGTGCCGACAGAAAAAGGTTGACATCGCTCCCTTCACTACGTGTTACTAGTCCGTGGCCAAGCCTTCCAGTACCCGCTGTCAGATGGGGCAACTTCCAGCCAACTATGCTTGTTTGCATAAGTTTATGCCCGAGAACCGGCCAGGCCCGCGGCTTGAGACATGTCAACTGGTTAGAAAGGACACGCTGCATGGAAGCATGGGTGCTATAATTGGCTTCTTGCAGCCCTGAAGTGTTTGGTCACGGTGCCACCAGCTCCTTCAAGGGCAAGTCATGCCCCAAAATAACAAAGGGATGGGCAATGCAGTGTTTGTGAGGTGCAGCCCTTGCGCCATCGACGACTCTCGACAAACCAGCGGCTGCATTTAGGTTTTGCAAAGATGTTAAAGAAAAAGGAGGTCGAGCACGGCTTGCCACAGCTATCAGCCTTTTGTCACGACATGGTTAACCTTGTGTGCAGCAATTTCAATCATCAGACGCACATCTTCCTTCGCTTTATACTAGCACCGTTAATAAACAGGATGTGCTTGGATGCTTCACAGTGTCTGCAACATGACACTATATTTTTGTTCATACACCGACGGTTGGCTATACGACCTGTGACTCTGGACAGTTTTCAAGGATTGCCGTTGAAAGGTCGTCTTCGATGACACGACATGGCTTGATCTTTGACCACTCGGGAAGTCCTGAAACACCAGAAGCGATTGTACGCGGCATGTCCAGTGGCCAGCGAACCTGGAAGCAACTCTGATTAGTGAGCTCTTGCGAATGGGCACCCCAGGCACCCCAGGCACCCTATAACTACCTCCAAGACTTTTCAGCTTTTGTCTCAGCCTTTGACTAGCGAAACCGCAGGTATTCTGACGGGGGATATACTGAATTGCCGGGCCGTGGTACACAAAAGTTGCTGAGAGGGACTGTTGCTTGCGAAACCAGGCAGGCACGCAGTTCGTGGTCGTCTTTGTTTGGCCACAATCTACAATGCATGTCAACTGCGTCCTATGAATCAATTTACAAAGCACTCATAGGGCAAACGACATTTCGCCAAATATGCTTCTTCGAAAAACGCTGTCCGTACATGGCGGGTATATGGATGGTATATGACCCAACACCTGCTACCCCGTCTTGTCAACAACGGCTTCAACGAAAACCCTCTCCTGTAGTGTCACCAATTGCCTTGCTGAATTGCAAAACTACGGACAGGGAGATGCGGAATAAAATCGATCCTGTGACAGGAAGAGCTGTCTCAAGAAGGTTTCTGCAAAATTCTGGACGCACCGTGTCGAAATAGGAAGTTGCCGTCAATAAATCACCAATCGTAGGCGGTTCCCGCTCACTCATCTCAATGGCCTCCATCAAGACACAACACGCTGCTGTCAAGGTCGATTGAAATGGAGCTCAAGACAATCACTGTGCACGCTGGGACCATTTTTGACCCCAAAGCCAAGAAGTTTAAAGAAAATGTATCAATCACCGTCGATCCTGGTACGGGCAGCATTGTTCACGTACTGCAACGGAACACAGGCACGGCCAATATCAGGGAAGGCGACATTGACCTCCGTGACAAGATTGTCATGCCAGGATTTGTAGATGCACACACTCACATCTTCCTACACGCCTACAAGTAAGTGGTTGATTCATCGGTAGGCTTCAGTGACCCTTTATCCTGACGGATTGGTCCGAGAGCGCCATCCCTGGACCAAATGAGAGACGAAAGCAGCGTGGAACGTACAATCCGCGCAGCGAATCATGTTCGGAGGGGGCTGCTCTCAGGATAACACTACATACCGCGACCTGGGCACAGAGGGAATGGGCTCATTCGACACAAACGTACGAGATGCCATCAACCGCTCTTCGTGGCGACAGAGTGTCTCGCCGGGGCCAGTATCCTGCAGGGCAGCCGTTCGGAGATGAGTCGCCACGGATCAAGCATCTCCGTTCAATTCCCGCCCAGGAACCTGTCGTCATGTTCAACCAAGACGAAATGAAGGCCATGGTGGAGGAGGCGCATCTGGCGGGACTTCCTGTGGCATGCCACGCCGCCACAGCAGAGGGAGCGGCCATGGCGGCAAAAGCAGGCATAACCAGCATCGAGCACGAAACCTCGTGACGACCGAGGTGTTTACAGCCACGCAGCATAGCAGGACCATCTTTGTACCGACCTTGGCCGTCATGGAGGTGCTGCGGAAGCCCGACCTGGCCAGGCTGCAGTGCAACGTGAGCCAGGCGTTTGACATGGGTGTTCGTCTTGCGGCGCGGTTAATCACGGCGAGGGCGCGCGCGAGATGGAGCTGATGATGGAGGCGGGTATTCCGGTTGGTGTTGAGGAATCAATGATGGATGGAGGGGGAAAAAAGTAATACGGCCTGAGAGAAATTCAGCAAACTGCCTTGATTTTCTTGTTTTAATTTAAGAGCCAAGCCCCCCCCCCCCAAATCACCGAAATCGTGGACTCTGTGCTTCGGATACTTGGGTAAACCTCGCGGTGTGTCAACCCGACCAATTTCACCACGACCATTCCTCTCTAATACTATGTTGCATGGACGACAAACAAATAAATAACCATGCAGGTGCCCAAGGGAGACGCCTGACCTAGTTCTACGGAGTAGGCACATGGCATATCTGCAAAACCACCGACGATCCCCTCCCCTCTCGGCATATTTCTCATGGGGATGTCACGGCCGGTGCGACAGCTCCAATCACAAATTTCATGGTGCGCACATTCCAGCCATAAACGGCTGTGTTCCTGGCAGATGACTGCTGCATCTGACGAGCTGCCCTGCAGGGCCATCTCTTCCAAATCTCCCTTGACAGCCGATGGCCCCTTGTTACTCCTCATCTTGCGCATCGTTCGCGTCCCCGCATTGCAACGCTACCGTCGTGCTCGTTGTCACCGTCATTCAAGCAGTGTCTGTCTATGCGCAATAGAGCCTAGTATTTAAATAAGTAAACAATGGCCATTATCCCTCATCTGTTTCTCTTCTCTCCTCCCGGCCCATAGTAGAGCTCTGTGAAAAGAAATAAAAAATAAAAATAGAATAAAAGCTGGTGGTAGTATCCCCAACACCGGTAATGAGGCCATCTACGGCTCTTGGTGCCGTCGCACTCTCGTTCTGCCATGCCCTCAATCTGGGCGGCCGGCCCTACCAAATAATCCATGAGGTAGATAGGCGTTCTGGCGCCCTCCAGGACTTCGTTACCTGGGATGAACACTCTCTCTTTATCCACGGCGAACGCGCCATGATGTTCTCAGGCGAGGTCCATCCGTTCCGCCTCCCCGTGCCGTCGTTGTACTTGGACGTCTTTGAGAAGATCAAGGCGCTCGGCTTCAACATGGTGTCGTTCTATGTCGACTGGGCGCTGCTCGAGGGGAAACAGGGCGAGTTTCACGCGAATGGCATCTTCGCTCTGGAGCCGTTCCTTGAAGCGGCCTCCAAGGCGGGCGTATATTTGCTGGCGAGACCGGGCCCGTATATTAACGCAGAGGTTAGCGGAGGGGGTTTCCCGGGATATTTGCAGCAGTTGAAGGGGATTCTTAGGTCTCAGGCGCCGGACTTTTTGAATGCGACGGACAAGTAAGTTCCTTTGGATGTGACATGTCTGTTTGAAAGAAGGGGGATGACTGTCACGGCAAGTTGGAAGCAATGACTGATGAGTTACATAGCTACATGGCACATGTGTGTGATATCATCGCCAAGTACCAAATCACCAACGGCGGCCCTGTCGTTCTTTTCCAGCCCGAGAACGAATATTCTTCAGGGCACAACATCCCCTTTCCCAACGGGCAGTATATGCAGTACGTCATCAACCAGGCCAGGAGCGCGGGCATTTCGGTCCCCATGATCAACAACGACGTTGGGCCCTCGGGGAATTATGCTCCTGGCAAGGGCGTCGGAAGCATGGATATTTATGTAGGCGTAGAGTGAAGCCAAGGTGTTGGAGATTATAGAGACGTCGGACTAACCTGGGTAGGGACACGACAGCTACCCCCTAGGATTCGATTGCGTAAGTTGACATGTGTAAGTCTGGGGAGAAGTAAGCGGAAAAGGCCAGCTGATATTTTCAGGCCAATCCTGCCGTCTGGCCGCCGAACGGTCTTCCAACAAACTTTCACCAACTCCACGAGAGGCAGAGTCCGACGAGCCCGTACTCCATCATCGAGGTACGTACGCAACGCAAAATGTAAGCCGGTTAAAATTCCAAAAAGCAGAGGCTCACGGGAAATGCGTCAGTTTCAAGGTGGCGCATTTGATCCTTGGGGCGGCCGGGGATTCGAAAAGTGCGCCGCCCTCGTCAACCACGAATTCGCACGTGTCTTTTATAAGAACAACCTGGCGGCCGGTGTGTCGATTTTCAATATTTACATGGTAGTCCAAGCTGCCTCTTACCCGCCTCTAGAACCTTGAACTTACAAGACTCTGTAGATATACGGCGGAACAAACTGGGGTAATCTCGGCCACCCAGGCGGCTATACGTCCTACGATTACGGTGCCGTATGTTTCTTCTTCTTCACAAGCATTTCCTACAAAGTACTAACGTTCAAAGTGTATCAGAGAAAACAGAGTCATAGACCGTGAGAAGTATTCCGAGGTCAAGCTCGAAGCCCAATTCATCAAGGTATCGCCTGGATACATCACCGCGTCCGTTGGCCTCGCGTCAACCACCGCGTACGCCAACAACCCGGGCATCACCATCACGCCCTTGACGTCTAATAAGACGGGCAACTTCTTCGTCGCTCGTCAGACAGACTACACCGCTACGGGCAGCGTCTCCTACACCGTCACCTTGCCTACCAGCAATGGAACCCTCACCATCCCCCAGCGCGGAGGAAGCTTGTCCCTGCACGGGCGTGATTCCAAGATCCATTTGACGGACTATCCCGTGGGCGACTACACTCTACTGTATACCACTGCCGAGGTATTCACCTGGAAGAAGTATGCTAATAAGACGGTTTTGGTGTTGTACGGCGGCCCAGATGAATTGCATGAGTTTGCGGTGAAGTCTCCCTCCCCAGCGACACAAGTCCTGCACGTTGAGGGGAGTAGCATCTCGTCCCACGGGCAGGATTTATCGACTATTGTCGTGCAGTGGACGACGTCGCCAAAGAGGCAGTATATTCAGGTCGGCAACTTGGCCATCTACCTCGTTGGTAAGCCGACTCCTATCACGAACTTGTACATGACACCAAAACTGCAGTTCCATCCTCTTACCACAAGACACAGATCGCAACTCGGCATACAACTACTGGGTGCCCGTGCTTCCGGGCCCCAAATCATCCCCATACGGCACATCGCTCATGAACCCGGACGCAGCCATCATCAACGGGGGCTACCTCATCCGCTCCGCGTCCATCAGCGGCAACACGCTCTCCCTCCGCGCCGACTTCAACGCCTCGACGGCCCTCGAGGTCGTCGGCGTCCCCGACGGCGTCACCAAGCTCTCCGTCAACGGCAGGCCGCTCAAGCACACCACCTCCCCGACAGGAACGTGGCTCGCCCAGCCGGACATCACCATCCCAACCCTCCGACTCCCCTCCCTCGCCAACCTGACCTGGCACACCGTCGACTCCCTGCCCGAAATTCACCCCCAGTACGACGACTCCCGCTGGCGCACCGCCTCCCAAAGCCCAGGCAACAGCAGGCCGCAAGCGCACCACAGAGCCTCCAACGCGACCCTGTTGGCGGCGCCCACCCGCGCATCTCTCTACGGCTCAGACTACGGATTCAACACGGGCACCCTCGTCTTCAGGGGCCACTTCACCGCCTCGGGCAACGAGTCCCTCTTCAGGGCGTGGACGTCCGGCGGCACAGCATACGCCAGCTCGGCATGGCTCAACGACCGCTTCCTCGGGTCCTTCAAGGGCGACGACGCCACCGAGAACCACAACTCCACGTACGCCCTGCCCGGCCTGACCGCCGGCGAGCGGTACGTCGTCACCGTGGTGGTCGACACCATGGGCTTCAACGAGAACTTCAACCCGGGCTACGAGGACATGAAGGCGCCGCGCGGCATCCTCGACTACGCGCTCTCGTCCCCGGACGGCGCGCCGACCGACGTGACGTGGAAAATCACCGGCAACCTCGGCGGCCAGGACTACGCCGACGAGTTCCGCGGGCCGCTCAACGAGGGGGGCCTCTTCTTCGAGCGCCAGGGCTACCACTACCCTTTCCCCCCCGTGGACGCCCTCTTCACCCCGGGCTCGCCGTTTGACGGCGTCGACCGCGCCGGCGTCGCCTACTACGCGGCCAGGATGCCGCTGGCCTTGCCGGCCGACGGCTACGACATCCCGCTGTCGTTTGTGTTTGCCGACGGCACCCAGCGGCGCGGGGACTACAGGGCGCTGCTGTACGTGAATGGGTTCCAGTTCGGCAAGTATCTCAGCAACATCGGGCCCCAGACCGAGTTCCCCGTGCCCGAGGGCGTCCTCGACTACAACGGGGACAATTGGGTCGGGCTGGCGGTGTGGTCGTTGGACGGCACGGGCGCAAGGGTGCCCGGGTTCACGCTGAGGTCCGGGACTCCCGTCCAGTCTTCGCGGAACAAGGTCCATCTCGTCACGGGGCCGTCGTATTCCAAGCGTCCTGGCGCATACTAGTTCCTTTTTACATGGCATAGCTGCACTGTTTTTATGTATACATGAGAATGATGACGGCCTTGACAGGCAAAGGAGGGAACACACTCAGTGTTTCAACCTTCACATTGGCCACGTATGACTGACTGCCTTGCTCGATTGTGACGGATATGTACATTCAAAAAACGCCAATTATGACTATCAACTATGCTCTATTTTGGGTATTTTAGCCAGCTGCCCCCATGCGAGATTTCTGAAACCCCCATCGTCTCTTACACTTGAACTACCGTTCAGACAAAAAAGCGCCAATAAATAAACGAATGAATGAGGAAACCCTGGTGACATTAGACTCATAATTACATAATTAAAAGCGAAAGAAGAATTACTACATTCCTCCCCCTTTTTTGGTGTTTTTGCCTCACGAGATGGCTTCAAGACAATTATCGCCCATGGTATCAATCCTCGTACGGCTGACAAGTGTGGCAGTTATGCCCAGATGGGAATGTTTTTATATGCTGGTGAATTATAGCTGTGGAGGACCCGGTAAGGCGGCCGAGGCTCGTCCTTTGGACGCTCCAGGGAAGAAATTGCTAGAGATTCAGAAAAGGCCGGCCGGTGGATTAAGGTAGAGTGTCGACGCTGTGACATGAATACCGAGATATGGTCCTGGACTACCTGAGTCTGCTCTCGGCCCATGACGGTCGACGTCTGGGATCGTACGTGATTATGATGAAACTCATAACTTCGGACGCTCTCTTGATTGTTATTCTGTAGCCATTTCCTTTCAGCTAGTCGCTTCTGCTGCCACGGTCGTTTTGAGAATGAACTGCGCAGGAGATCATCGCGCGGCGGCTCTGGTGGCAGCTCTTTGGTCATATCCGCAACGGTTAGTCTTGGTCCAGATTTTGCGGCAGCGTCCGAGTTGGAAGAGAATGAGTTAGAAAGATTCGGCGCCGAGACGGGTGCCCTGGCCCTATACGTGTCTAGCCCAGAGCTGATGTGAGTTCGCGTCGTTTGACTGGCAGGGAGAATCGCACGTTCACTTCTCATGAACCGGTTATCCTGGGTTCGCAACGTAGTGGAGGCTCCATAGGGAGCCGCCTTTTCAGTGACATTTCGGCTAGTCTGAAGTATGGCCTTGTGATTACCTATTTGTCTCCTGGGGCGGGATGGATTTCGAGGAGGAGGTACAGGTTTCTCGCCGATAAATGCGTCCTCGGTCGCGGGCAAGACAGCTGGAATCGCAACTGAAGTCGTAGTCCTTTGCAGATGAGTATCACCATCTTCAACCTCGAGGTCAGATCCGTCCAGCAGCGCCTCAATATGAAATATTTTGGTGTCATCCGCCCCTGCGATAGTTGAGTCGCTCTTAGCGCTTTCGGAACTTGGGAGACTTCTGACAGTCCCAGAACTGGAAAGACTATTCAAACTTTTGAAGCTGTCCAGGCTGTTCATGCTCTTGTGGCCCTTGTAAGTTGTACCACTTTTGATGCTGTGACCATAATGACTGATATTATCGTCATGGTCACGGTCATCCTGGCTATAATTGCTTTCACTATACGCGATGGCGCTGTCGACGCTGACGATTGTTTTCAGTGATTCAGTGCTCCGGTTAGAATGTTTGGTAAGCTTCTTGGGCGAGGTTGGAAATACTCTGTTATGCTCGCTGAGTCGTTCTTCGACGTCTACTGGTACCGTGGGGACCGCCTGGAGGTCATGCGAACCATATCCGGTAGACAAGTCATCTTCTTTGTGATGTGCGAACAACCGCTGTAGCTTCCCGGCCAATTGGCTACCGCTGTTTGATCTAACCCTCGGTTGAACGGTACCGTCTTGACTCACAGAGCTGCTTTTGGACTGTGAAGTATCGTTATGGCTGTTTGATTCGTTTTGATCCACTTGACTATCATCATCGCCAGACCCTGAAACCAAAAGGCTATGCCGGGGTCGTATCAGAGACGACAAAAGCCGTAAACTGCTTCTTGACAGCGAGGTGACCGAATCTCGGGAAGGGTTATTGGTCGAATCGTCTTCAGTCTCATGACCAACAGTTCCGTCCTTATCGTCACCCATATGATTTGCGCCGCGTCCCGATAAGCCTTCAGGAGTTGTCTTATCAGCAACTCCAGAATCTACAACTGCAGGTTTTGACTGAATTGAGGTAGTGGAGCTATAACCGCTATCCGTCTGCGAAGGTGAGCCTGGGGAACTGAGAGAAGAAGTGGCCGATACAAAGCCGCTGTCCGGCCTAGATATATCGTATGGATCAACTTCATTTGCGGGCTTAACCTCTGAGCTCTCCGAGACACGATTCGCGCTCGAATCATCGCTGGTGTCAAGAATTTCGTCCGCGAAATGTTTCAACGCCGCGTCATCCTGTGTGGGGCCTATTTGGCTTTCATTTTGATTGCATGAGTCGTCTTTCATTGCTTGAGGATGTGATGACGAAACTTCGCGCATAAAATCATAATCTTCAAGAGGCTCCTCTATGAGCTCCCTGAGAATTGACAGACGCTTTCTGCTAGACGCAACCCCTGGCGTGTCACCGAAAGAGAAACGCCTATGGCGTTTAGAACCAAATGAAACGGACGAGTTACCGTTGAGATGGTCTTTTGTGCCATTCTTTGTGGCATTGATTGTTGTTGAGAGCGTAGGAGTAGAGAGATTTGATACACCCTGGGAGCTAAGACGGAAACCCGCATTTCGAGCTCCGATGCCATTCTTCGACTTCGTCGTTGTGGATTGGGTTTGCTTTCCTCCGTTACTATCGCGCATACATCTTGGGACCGAAGAAAAATTTGTAATACGGAGTGTCCCCAGCTTCAAACCGCCAAGCTGCTGATAGTCGGACCGGCTGGGTTTGCCGGATCGCTCTTGTTCCGCCTTCATTTGCAGATCAGGTAACGACATGTGCTTTTGAATCTTTCGTTTACCCTCACTCCCAGCGTCTTTGTGCACTTCGGCACCTGTTGATGCTGCACTAGCCAGAACAGATGCAAGCGATGTCGAAGATCTGAAGCTATTACGGCCCCCAGGCAGCTTATAACGAGATGGCGTCCTTGTCGCGAGACCAGGAGTCTGAACTAATGAACGTCGACGCATTGGTATGTATGATAGGGCCGGCCTAGCATCACCAACTGCAGACACTGGCCGTTCGCCGGATGACTGGGGTAGAGTTGAGCGAGAAGAAAAGCCAGGGTCGCGAGAAGCATGACGATCGGATGTACTGGCGGGAGTAGAAGTTTGGCGCTGGTCAACAAGGCCGAGATTCAATGGAGAGAGTGGCATCAGACCCAACTTGACGAAGCCAGGCTTTACTGATGTGTTTCGTCGTCCTTGGCTGCCCGCGCTGTCAAACATGTGTGAGAAACGTGTCCTTCAAGTTTTTGATACGGATTCAAAACTTACTCGACTTTCTGCAGTGATGGTGGGTTAGCAAGACTACTTGTGCTCGAGGCACCGACTATAGCTGACTTGCGTATTGACTTGCGCCTAGGAATATCTGCTGCACGAACATTATCGGTAACGTGTGTTTTCCCGAAAACGGCGGGCGTCGCATTGTACGGTGTTGATAAAGTCGAATTTTGTAATGAGAGTTCAGGTCTACGCCTTCTAACAGCAGGAGTCGACGATTTGTGTGGTGCTGATGCGGTCGAGCTCTGCAATTGAAGTTCAGGCTTATGTCTGCGTATTGCCAAGTTGCCTGGTTCGTGCCCTTTGATGTCCTGCGACTGTGTTTGGACTGTTAGACTCGCATTCGCATACTCTGGCCCAATATGTATGCGAGAATAACGGTTCGGATCCTGAGGAGAAGAGACATCATGGGTGTAGAAGGGGTGTTTCCGGAGGCCAGACTCAATGTCGTTTTGGTTAGCGAGTCTATTTTGGTAACCTCCAGACGCCGAGCCTCCAACATCAGGCTGGGGATACGGCCGCGAAGCCGCCTGCCGTTTCTTCTGGGACGACATGTACGGACTGAGTGAGGAGGATCGATCGGGAAACGCGACGCGACCAATGTCATTGTCATGGGCCCCGGATTCCGCCCGAGTTCGTCTGCGATCGAACAACATAGGTCCCAGATGCCGGGAGAGGCCGGCGTGGAACGGTCATATAATGCAGCAGGCCAGGCCCAGGAACTACTGGAGAGGAAAAAGGAAGCATACGATATGTCGAAGCAGGAAGAACATGTATGAGATGGTATGAGATGTATGTAGTTCAAAAGCAAGGAAGCCAGTGCCAAGGACGACAGTTAAAGCTAGTCGTGTGGAGGCAGGTTAATATTACTACGGATCAAGAGGGACCGTCCGTGAGCATCAAGGTTTCTGATGGTCGTGTTTAGAACCAGGAGAGAGGGGATCCCCATCGGGAGGACGGAAGAAGACGAGAAGTCTAATAACCAAGGCAGGTCAGCATACGGACGAAATCCTCGAGCGTCCAATAAGGCCAGCCCTGGTGGTGGCTGGCCGGCTGTAAGTTGCAGCATGTACATACCTGGCTACTATCCAAGAAGACCAAAACCACGACCTTGTTTGCTCGATACGGAGAAGAGAGGCGCCACCAGAAGTTGGTGGAGACGTCCACCAAGCGGCAAATGTGGTCGTAGTCGCGCCTGGCGACGGATGATGGCTGTCTGAGACACGAACCACAACCATACGAAGCCGGCAGGGCTGGCTGCCCCCTTGCCACAGCAACAACGCCAGCTGTGCTGTCTCTCGAAAGAAGATGCAAGACATTGGCCACCTTGGACGGTTGTCAAAGGCTACACAAATGTTTGCAGAGCATCGCGAGATGTGGGGAGGAGGAGGCAAGGGAGGGGGCCAAGGGAGGCCCGTGCTCGACGCGAGCAAGCGATTGCACCATGGAAATAGCCAGGAAGAGTCTTCGAATTCAGGTCATCCATGGCATGACTCCGAAACAAAGATGGAGGAGGCCATGGCCAAATTGCAATATAGGTTCCGTCGACGGGTTCTGGGGTCGTGGTCCACGGCTGAGCCTCGCGCTCTGGCCATTCATACCGCAATATGAAACGGCCTCTCGAAGTCACACTTGTGACTTGACATGGGTCGGACTCCGGGTCCCGGCGTTTGTGGCCTTGGTTCCCCACGCGGCCAGGATAGTGAAATGTCCATCACCACACATCGATCGGCTCCATCCTGGGTGGCACCGTGCCGTCGAGATGCGAATACCACTATACTACTCCGTTTGTACGTACATGCACTCGAGCCGCGATTGAGCGAGAGAGGAAAACAAAGACTTCTTGCCAATCGATTATACAATCCTCGTCTTGCCAAGTTGCTTAGGAGCTGCAGGCTAGGGAGTTGCTGCTGCACACCTAGGTCAAATGCCACAGAGTTTTGATTTGCGCCACATACCGCGATACGAAGACAGCCGCGCCGACAGCCAATACATGCACGTTGCCACAGCCCAGTACGCGGGAGGGAGGGATGCTCGGGATGGATGCTACCTGTATCGCCATGGATGGAAACATCGTCATCGTCGGCCTTGACCGCCTTGCACCACAGACAGACCCTCACGAACGGTTGGTTTCAGATAAGGCCTGCTCGCCTCGGCAGTGACTGGCCTCACTAGTGGCATTGGGAACACGGGTAACCTTGCCAACATCGTCACACGACTCTAAAGTTTAAAGTTTTCCCTTGATGACGCTAGTACTGGTAGCGAAACACCTAATCTCGTATTGTCGAAGTATAAGATCGAACGTGTTTGGCATTTACATCACGATAGTATGGCATTGTGAGGCCACGGTATTTCGGTATACACACAATCTTGGAAGCAGGACGGTTATTGACGGGCACGAGGCTGTATTATAGGCTGGTCGCACTGAGAAGTAGCATCTTTGGTCGTGATCACGCACATGAGGAAGTTGGTGGCTGACACGGCGCAGCAACCACCACCTAAGCAATTGGCGATCTGGAAAGGCGAGAAGGAGGCCTCTCGCGATTTACCGCCAAAGAGACAAGGCGTGTGATAACTTTCACAGTCTCTCTTGACAATTATCACATGAGAGAAGTTATTCTTGAGGGGCGTATCATCATTACATCACCCCATCGTGCTTGCGGTGATGGTGGACCCCTTTTGGAGCCAGGTTCGCGTTTCTTGTCTAGAAAAGGCGGACGGAGCCCATGCCGAAAGTCGCCGCTAATCCCTGCAACGAGTAAATGGATAATGGCGGTGGGAGAAAGGAACATAAGCTTTCTTCATGGTCTTGCGACATATTATCATTCCACTGGTCCTTTGCCATAAAGGACCGGGGAGCTGGCCCATGTGTAATTAGACTAATACCTTGATATTGGACGGCCCCGATAGCAGGCTGTGGTTTACGAGCCATTTTCACCCGGATCATACCTTTCAAGATCCAGAGAGGGTCTGTCTGGCCATCTTCCGTACCTCAATGTCGTGCAGCGCGTCCGCTTGACCGCATCGTAGATGCAGTATTCCGTACTTGGCACACTGACTCGAATCGTTTTGCGATGTGACCAAGCCCAAAACTTCTGAGAGCCACAGTGACTTCACCATCGAGGATTTGGTTGGGAGAAAAATACGTTGCCAGCTCCGTGGTACCTCATTCCTGGTCATCTGGCTGTGCAGCAGTGAACTCTGTGCTTGGGACCCTAGATGGTGGTAGAGTGAGACGCACAAGAATATGCCGCATTGACAGAAAATACGCTGAGAGTAAGCTAATACAAGTCTCTCCTGTGGGATTCTCTATTAGTTACTACTCGCCTCTGCTGTGTTGATTGTCTTTGCGCTTGGAGTCGTTTTTGCGAGGCGGAGGCTAGGACCACGGCACAACGTGAAGCGAAGAGATGCCATTAAGCAGAGTTGTTTATATAACTAGAAAGAAACAGATGACATAGCAGTGGAGGCATTTATGAGCTATCTGGGGCCCATTGAAAACTTAGTTGGCAGCATGGACCTATTTTCTTGCAGTGTGACCGCACGTTGCCTTGCCTTGTTTAGGGGGATCTGCGAACCTGATGCAACACTTAGATTGCTGAATCCTTCCCTTACACAGGGGAATGTAGATTGGAGTAATTGAGGCTATGCTCCTTCTCAGGTATTGGGATACACTGGGAAATGATTCACACCAACAAAATGACTACATTACAGCGACAAGAAACATCTGTATCCTAACATGGTACCGAATACAGCATCTTCTAGTATGTGGAACAGAAGAAAAAGCATTGAGATAGTTCGATCCGTGGGGTGAGTCCAACAACATACGGACTCTGTGCGATGGTTAAGAGAGTTCCGGGTGCCTGTAGATACGGCCTGCGCGGCCTTTCTTCAGTCCGCGATCTACGAAAGGGGGGGATGATTGGCATGATGAAGGGTGCGTCGACCGCAATAGGAAGCAGGACTTTTGCAGCCGGTGAATCGGATGGTGTCGCAGGAGATGGGAACTTGGCAAGTTTGCATTGGGGACGTTTGTGCCGACTCTGGAGTATTCGCTGGCATCTTCTTCGGTTGACAGAGTTGATGATGATAACTAAAAGTGAAAGTGGACTTTCTCGGGCGTGTTTAGATTTCCTCGAAGGTAATTTGTATTGCTGCTTCGGCTACCAATTTAGTACATGAATGCCATGTCGAATAGAAGGCGTGTTCGTATTAGACAAGAAGTTTTCGTATGCACCAGCTACCGAGTATTGTGTTCTTGGCTTGGGAGAATGTGTATATTTTGTGCAACTTTTGCCGAGATTTCTCTCAATGGCCAGCCGTGCGTCGTAACTGGCGGCCTTGAAGAAATGTATCAGATGACGTAGGCAACCTCCTGAATATTGAAGCTGAAATAGTGCGTGACCCGGGTATAGTCTTCCAGTTCGACTGAATCGGGAAAGAAGCGACGATTTGCTGCGAGGATATAATTCATGCCAATGAGTGCAACTGAAATGACGATTTAGTGGGATGCTGCGCCTGACCTGAGATACAGTCGGGCACATGAACAGAACGCGAATCTTTTTCAACAGTTGTCTCGTTGAACCAAACTGATGGATTCATTTTCAGCTTGCTACACAGTCAGATTGGAATCCATTATGCAAGTGATGACTCGCCCAATGGATGCTCCCTTGAGCATCTACTGCATGGGACACAGGCGTCGCATCGCTGCCTCTTGAAGAGAGAAGCCTTTCGTTTCCGTTATTACAATAATTATAGGCATGTGAATAGGAAGGCATTGCGCGTTTTGCCTCAACCCAGAGCACAAGTCCAGAACCCGATACAAAGCTACTCCCCAATAACATACGTACAGCCTTGCTCTCCCATCCAAACTTCATGGACCCTACCAGCATCAACATCTACTCTAGACCCAGCACCATACGTCTTCTTCTCCCTGTCGGGCTCATTTGGGTACCACAGTGTCATCTCGCCGGCGACGACGAGATGAGTTGTCAGCCCAGAGTGAGAGTGAGGAGGATAATGAGCGTTGCTGTCGCAGTATGACGTCAGTCCCTGCATCCAAGAGTCTATCCACCCTTCGGGTAACGCTGCAGGGCCTGTGTGACAAGCCGTGGAAAAGCAGCAATCTCGTCCAGCAACTGGTTCGACTTACGGTCCATCGCTCCAAGTAAAGACATGGCTGAAGCCCCAGGAACGCACTTGCGTCTCGTGTTTCCGCCCCATCCCTTTGAATGCTTTAAGGTGCCACCTTCGTACCGAACAAGGATGTCAACCAATAAAAAACCTTAATATGAAAGATACATAACCCCACTAAGAAATAGTATGATGGTATAAGTACCAGTAATCTCCCTGCTTACAAAGAGCTACATCGCACTTATCGCAGCCCGGAGGTTTAGTGGCTGACCTTGTTGCCAAAAAGGTACCCGCTAGGTATCGCAGAAAAAGTGGGGCCGTTACAAAGGTGGCACCTTAAAGCATTCAAAGGGATGATGAGAATGGCCGTCTGTAGCTTGCACATGTGAGTCTTGCAGTGCAGGGCCTCGATTTCAAAGGAGCGTGAGCATTTGATTGACTTATTTTATGGGGTGGCGGTGAATCAAGAGAGGATTCGTCACGGATAGCCCCACGTTCTTCCGGGTTGGCTGCCAGGCTCGAGGAGGTTTGGCCAGAGGGTTTGAAGCCCAATTCGGTTTAACTTGACAGATATGAAGGTTTGAACGCGCGCCGCCGCCGCATCGCTCCGTTCCGCGGTCAGCCGCACAAGAAACAGTGCCGACGCAGGGGGAGAGTGTTGTGCTTAGCGTTTGGGACAACAAGCTGGATTGTGGACGTGAATGGCTCCTCAGATGACGAGACGACGTTGTTGTTTTTGTTGCGAGAGCATTTGTTCAGGATGGCATTATGGGGTGCGTGTGCACGTATCTTGTTGGCTAAGGCAACATTCAACCATGGCCCTATGACTGTACCTGCAGGATCGGGCGGGCCGCGCCTGCCTTGGGAGACCAAAATGCCTTGGCTCAACCTTCAGTACTCTGAACGGCCTGTGCTTGTCCAAACGACAGATAATACTCAGCAACTACTCGGTATCATGAAGCACCTTTTCCCAGGCCCTTGCTCAGATAGAATGCAAGACACCAGTCTTCATTCCCCCAAAACATTGGCGACTCATGCCCGTCATCATGCCTGCGATGGCATTGGATGTCGCGGATGTCACAGTCTTATCCTCCGTCTCTGTGCCTCATACTCATGCGAAAACGTTATCGTACCAGACCACTTATGACGGAGTACTCCAGCCTTATTATCGCTTGATCCCTCGATGTCTGCTGGGCCACTGGCCTTCCTTCATTAATCCATCCATCTTCGCTCTCCGCACCAACCAGGTTCCCTACGCCGTCCCAGAACCGTGTCTCACAGAGTCACAGCCTCAATGCCTCTCCAATCAAAGAGCTCAATACTACAAAATGCCTCTTCGACTTTGATAGGGCTGTCATATCCATGGACTAAAGCCACTCCACCAGTCAAGCACTTTGCCCCGGTTCTGCCCCCAGTGAGGCGCGGTGCGCGTGGTGGAAACCTGCAGATGCTGACAGACGACAGGGAGACAAGCACACCAGCAAGCAGCGTAAACACGAGTTTTGGGCTGTTGTCAGCACCATGGGATATTACACTGCGTACTGCCTAGTCTTGGGTACCTAGATAGTGAATGAGGCGGTAGGTTTTTGATTCTATGACGGTCCGCCCTTGCGCTGCCTTGCTAACATTTCAAGCTTTGCTTCGAGCAAAGTCTCAAATCCAGTGACGTGTGTGAGCTCAAGGACTTGTGTTTTTGATCTTTCTGGGACTTCAAGCGGTATTTGAGCCTATTGCTGCTCATTTCGTCCGAGTTTAGGGATTTGTGTTTCGACTTGTGTACCGATCGCGCATGGTTTGCCTGTCGCAAGTCCGCTAGGGCCTGGTGCGCCGTCTTCGGCATCAGCTTGCTATCTTCGTGTCAAGCTTTCAGACACGACTGTTGGCTATCGCATTCACTTGCGGACAGGCAGCGCAGCTTGTGCCGTCGAAATGGCTTTTCTGTGCGGGTTTCCGGCCGTAAGTCTCAATATTTTCACCTATATTTGTGTTACAATGCCGTCTGAAGATCTGTCCGCGATTCGAGACCTTTTCCCAGACTGATTTCCCCGTCTTCCAGCGTCGCCGTTTCCTAAGCCGCAAGCGCGATGATGCAGATGTTCCCAAAGGAACTCGAACAATGTCTATCTTCGGAAGCTCAAATAAGAATGCACGTGAAGCGCTGCGAAGCTTGGTTGGAGTCTCAACGTTTATTCCGCCCGATATATTAGCACCACTGTCACCTAGTGGTCCAGCCGGAGGCAAGGCACCTATTGGCAACAGATTCCACGATGTCATTGACGAGCTATATGACGGGTTGAAGATGAATGACAAATTTTTATCCCGAGAGAAGCTTTATGCCTTTCTCAGAGATGTTCAATGCGAACCCGTTATTAAAAATCTCGACAAGGAGCAGTATACCGCGGGAGAGTTCCGCCATGTGTTGGTAGAAGGTTATGGCGTCAATGCAATTGGGCAGCCTCCAGAGAAGGACCTCTCAAAACCTCTGACCAATTACTTCATCAACAGCAGCCACAATACATACCTGGATGGTAATCAACTCTCATCGACCAGCACTCCAGAAGCTTACAGAAACGTTGGTCTTACCGTGATTAGTTTGACATATCGGGACATACCTGAGCTGACAATATCAAATCCAGGTTCTATTGAGAGGTTGCCGCTGTATCGAAATTGATGTCTGGAATGGAGACCCTGCTCCAAGTCGAGAAAGATCAAAATCGCCCCATCGAGGCCACAGCAGAGGTCCGTCCAGGACGTCCCAGACCAATGTAGCTATTGCAGCTGCATTGGAGAACGTGGATCAAAGGGTCAAGGCGGCGGCGAACCATCTTTTAGGGGAAAGGGCTTCTCTTCACTCACGAAGCCCTAGCACGCATAGCCGCACTATGGTGGAAGAAGCGTCCTCAAAAATAAGCGTCGTAAACTTGCCGGATACGAAGCAGTCGAATGATAAGCTAGAGGTATCCCAGACACAGGCTTCGAGATCTCCTCGACATTATAGTCCCCCAAGAGGCGAGCCAATTGTGACCCATGGACACACCTTGACAGTTCCCTGCGGATTTAGAGAAGTTTGCAAGGCTATTAAGGAATCCGCGTTTGAGAACAACGACTTGCCAGTCATTATCAGTTTGGAAGTTCACGCCGATCACGAACAACAAGAGGTCATGGTGAAGATTATGAAAGAGGAGTGGCAAGACCTTCTTGTGACCGAAGCACACGAAGATTTTGATCCAAGATTCCGTCTTCCGAAATTGCAGGACCTGAAACGCAAAATTCTGATCAAAGTGAAGAAAGCTACCGTCACAATGGAGCCGGTTAGCCCTCAAAATGCGGTGGACAGCACAGCACCAGTTGTCTCTCAAACTACTTCGCAGACCACCTCGCAAGTCAACGGAGACAGTATGACGCAAGTTTCTTCCCAAATAACTTGGGGGGAGAGCACAGCCGACCGTCTCCTCACAGCCCCAGGAGACTCAGATACGAACTCAACAGAAAACGACGAATGCCACAACGCCCGACAAATGCCTCCGGCAAAGTCCGCCTCCGCTCCGGCCGCGCCAAGTGTATCCCACGACAAAGTTAACATGGGCCGCATATGCCGAAGCCTCGGTGATTTGGCGGTATACACGCGAAGTGAACATTTCAAGACCTTTGAAGCGAAGGAGGCAAAGCGTCCAGCTCATATCTTCTCCATTAGCGAGAAGCGTATCTTGGAGCTGTATCAGAGACAACGGCGCGATGTGTTCTTACACAACAAGAATTATTTCATGAGAGCGTATCCCGACAAGATGCGATGGGACAGTTCAAATCTCGACCCCAGCCTGTTTTGGAGACGCGGAGTACAAATGGCTGCTATGAACTGGCAAAACACAGATACGGGCATGATGATCAACGAGGGCATGTTTGCAGATGAGAAGGGCTGGGTTCTTAAACCGCCGGGCTACCAAAGTTCCGATAAGTCATCTGAATCCCACGACGATGCAACGCCCGGATCTACATTAGATCTCCGCTTCACCATATTCGCCGGTCAAGATATCCCCACGGAAAGCGACGATTCGGGGGATGAACCAAGAAGCGGAAGCGCCATCCGTCCCTACGTCAAAGTCACACTTCATGTAGAGAAATCTGAATTGGCCACTGGTAAGGAAATAAGCGAAAGTGACTACAAGAAGCGAATAGGTGCGGGAACAACGAACAATCCCAAGTTCCCCGAATCTAGAAGGCGCCTCGAATTTACTGGCATAACCAAGGTTGTTCCGGAGCTCAGTTTCGTCCGGTAAGCTGCTTCATCCCCTTCCCCCATAGCATATACAGACCTTCCCACCGTTATCTTAGAACCAAAATCTAACTTTGATTAGTTTCCGAATAGGTGACGACTCCCGCATGAGCACATCAGTACTGGCATGGGCATGTATTCGTCTCGACCGCCTCCGTTCGGGATACCGCTTCATTCCGCTGATGGATCTGGAAGGTGCTCCTATCCCCCGTGGTGCACTATACGTCAAAATTGAGAAATCACTTGCATAGGTCTTTTACAAGAGGCGGTGTACCCTTGTGCGATTTAAAACACCTCCTTATTCTGAGTCACTATTTTTGAAGCCCGTCATCACCGGCGGCACAGTTTCTGGGAAAATATACAAAGTCACACAACCTCTTCTAATCCAATATGATCGCCAGGCAGTCCAACAAGACCAACATATTGGGCGTTTCTTTCTCTTCACTTCACTTCTAATCTTTTTTCTTTCTTTTTGCTTTTCCCCTTGTCTACTTTTAAACGGTTCATTCTTTTGGGAAAGTTCCGGACTTGGCGAAAAGACAAAGGCTGGGGAACAGTTTGACAGCCATCAATTTGCCTCGCTTCGCATTGCATTTCATAGGCTGGTGCATAAACGGATAAACCGATTCACGAGCTGAAAGAGGGTTTGTTTTTCTGAAAGAGCGGTCTTTTGCAGGGATTCTTAAACTATGAGCCCCCGGCAAGCTTATGCACATTGAATAGTAATCGCAATTCCCGTCCCGCTAGCACTTTCAGCTGCGAGAACGTCTGGAAGAGATGGTTGTCTTTCCCCCCCTGTTTCCTTTGCTTTTCATTGCACAACAACCACAGATCACCCCTGCGCCCTCGGCGACATCTCAAAACGGGAATATAGGCTGTAAATGGAACACGGCGTGCCGCTCCCTGTCTCTCCCCCATCGAAGAACAGAGTCTCAAGAAGTAAAAAACAGGTTTTTGTTTCAAATGCAGTTTGCAGTATTTCCGAGTCCCAGCCCCTCGGATCCGACCAAATGGCGGTTCCCGAAGATTATCGCTGGCTCAAGTTTGGTGTCACCGGGGGTGTGCAGAACGGTACTCAGTACTTGTAGAACCAATGGATGCCCATCATGCGTCTAGAGGTTGTCTCGTGAAGAGTAGAAAATGGTCTATCCATTGCCATCCCGGACCCTTCGGTTGCACCATGGACGGCTCGGTCGATCCCGAGTCCCTGGTCTCGGTGCCTCCCTCCGCCCCGGGAGTCCGCTTATAATTCCCTGATGCTTTGTTTGGTAGTTGCACAAGATTTACCATCCTTGTGGACCATGTCCCCGGTCTATCAATGTGTGAGCATGGGGGAGACTGGGAAGACCTTGGACGCCGGTCTCCCCGTACTATTTCTGGTTCGAAATATTTAGACAACCTTGGCACCAGTGGCCCAGAGTAATACGTCCCTGGATCAGGATACCGATTTCGTCCCGAGTACTTCCCGTCCTGTACACGGAAGTAGCCGCGGTGATCCTTGCTTTTAATTCCAAGCCAGCAAACTAATGGACGTGGTCGGTATCGGCTTGAGTGCTCTTACTCGTTGGACATGTACAGGGGAAGATATTAAAGGACAGGGCCGCTTTATGGTTCTACAGCTGCAGCTGCAGGAGTTTACTCAGCAATTACTGAGAAGATTCGGTTACGTCATGCAATCAAGGGGTGGTTGTAACCCTTGGTCGCATAAAATACTGAAGAGGCTTTCGAAAGAGAAGACGCCGAGGCGCTGGTTTCCGCCTTTTACTTAGCGTTCGGAATGTCTTAACTGTCAGATCCCACAAGCCTTCTCGACGTTTCTGCGCTATTTTGCGGGACCGCCCGTATAAGCATGGCTAGACCAGTATCGTGACCGAGAGCTACGATGTGGCCAGGAGCACAATGAATAGAGGCCAAAACCTTGATTGAGTGTCATGGCGTGTGTGCCTTTGTGATTCAGTATCGGTTCCTGTGTATGTCGATGAATACATACTACTCGACGACCCGCTGCTGCACGGTTCAACATACCAATGTAGGCAGGAGTTCCGATACAACATGTGGGATTAACAAGGCGGCCCGATTTGATATCCTACCTAGGTTGGACGTCCATGGGCCTAGGAGTGGTCAACTGGCACTTGGTATTATCCTCACTCTTGTACATCAGAAGCCTTGTCTGCTGCAGCGCTGCAAGCACCTCAGAAGAAGCCCATTGCTAGTCCAATCCAATACGAGAAGGGACGCAGTGCCTAGCCAAGTGCGTGAAGGAAGAACGAGACAAGGCTTCACTAAGGATATTAGGTGAGTTTGCTCCACTCCAGATCTGATACATGTTCAGCCCTCCCTTTCAATCTTTGGATTCAGTCTGGCACCATGTCTGAGAGGACTATGAACCGGTCAAGGTGGGAGGATGACAGCGGTGACTTGAACGCCGGTCTCGCAATAGGACTCAGCAAAATATACTGCGAATGTTTTCTAATCGGGTGATTATGTTACGTTATTTGGCCGTGTTCGTGCATTGTTGCCGACTATTTGGCGCTAACAACGTCCCGAGTTCCATGCCCGGATGGAACGAGGATAGTACATTTGGCGCTGGGAAATATGCCTCCTATTTGCCCTATCAGCGTGGTATCGTCGGTATTCTCGGTCTGTATGAGACAGGATGGGACAACAAGTGTTTAGACATGCCTCGACAGATAGGTAGCTCCGCATAATAGGCCACTTCCTTTTGTGTTGTTTTGAGCAATGGCTTGACTTGGGATAATGTGGCGTGAAATGGCAAGGTGCTATACCATCAATCTCATAATAACTGGGTATGGAAGGATGGCGGCCATGGCCAGCATACCGTGGGGAAATTACCTTTGGATGGTGCCATTTGATATCCATTTGACGTCCCCAGGAATGGCTCCGGACATCCATACAAGAAGACCTAACACCTCGGAACAGGCGGTAATGACCCAACTCTCCCGGGGAGCCATTCATTATTGATTCACTCCCTTCCTGCTGAATCCTGGCGGGGAGCATCTGCCAGGGTTGTTGCACTGCCGCGCCTTCTATCCCATGAAGGCCTGGCTCGTGGGCAGTCTTGGATGGACCGATGAAATAATGCTAATGTGAAGATTGAGGCAAACCATGCCAGTCCGACTGTCAATTACTTGTTGTATGCGCTTTTGGTTCTGTCAGAGAACCAAGATTCCTTTCGAGCATGCCGTGATGGGAGGGTTTCTGGGTAAAACTTGTAGTATATTCGTTTCAAGTCAGAGCAAGCGCATCTGTCAGCGGCAGGACTATCGAGGTTTAGTGCTATCTTGCTATTGAAGTAACCTAAAGTGCTAGGGTCACCCGTGGACTGCCGTTGAAGGCGTTCGGCCATGGTTCGGCCGGCTTCTGGGCCGCTGATTCTGTTTCCTTTGTACGGAATAGTTTCGAGGGACTTGTTCACAAACACGGCTGTTGATTGTCATGGCGGTCACCTTGCAGATGCTCAGTTTATGGAATACTGAGACAGGCTATTCCGGCATACCACGGTTCCGGGGTGGAAAGAAGCAGACTTCCGGTACACTCCCACTTTCAGCTAATAGAAAGGCTGCTTGGCTCTTCTGCGTCCACGAACAGTTTCTGCTTCTTGATAAAGTCGTCGAGTAACGTTATTCAAGAGACACCATACGTCGTCGCCCGCCATTTGGAACGGTAGAGACGTGCCCGGAATTTTTGCGCGACTGTCAGGGGGGTGGGCCTAAAGTCTGTGATTGTGATGGATCATGTGCAAAGTTGCAAACCTTGCAAACACGCCCACCCCCATCGTTACATTTTCCAAAACATTGGTACCCAGCATGCGGCCTCACCCATGTGAGCTACGATGGTTTCCTCTGTGTGACCAATTCCTTCTCAAACGAATTCATCGTCGTCTCTGTGCGGGAGAGTAGGTGAAAAACGTAGACGAGACGAACCGTATTGCTGGTGGACCAATCGACTTGTAGTGATTCATCTGCTCCCTCGTCACAGCTGTCTCCTAGCCAAGACGCGGTTGAGTGAGAGTTGGCCAATCATCTTCGAAACAAGAAAGTCCTGCTATAATATTATAGTCAAAATGGCAGCCAGGGTGAGTAAAAATGAGATGATACATCGAACATCTCATTTAGTCATCACTGAGTATTCTCAATCTGAGGAATAGTATGATTCCACTGATATTCCAACAAAAAGAAGGACAACAAACAGAGTCAGTGTCTTTGTCCTCCAAGTGACCGAATACTTTCGGCCTTTTTCAACCTCACTTGCACGGAGCCAGGTGTGACCCTTGGAGACCAGACTCCTAACTTCTCGACCAATCTGGGTTTATAGTTCATCTCGAACTGTTTGTCATTATCGCAATCGCCTGTCAACGTAAATGACGTGTAACTCAACCCGCCAATCGTCATATACATGCGGATCTTCCATGCTTGACATAGTGGAAGAACTAGCACAGCGCTAGACCGTTTTATGACAGACAAAAACCCGGATGTCGGAGGCTTCCCAGTCTGCTGGGAGCGAGCTAAGTGAACAACAAGATCTCGACTTGGACCACAGAGCAAAATGCTCCGACGTTGCAACAGAGCGGGCTTGGCGACGCCGCCGATCGAGCTAAGATAAGTGACGGCATGCAATCGCGAGTTCTGCACCACATCGATGATCTAGTAGCAGACGCCACTTTCCGCATCATGACAATCGCTTTATCGGTCGGTTGCCTTACATTTCGGTGGCCTTGTCCCTACTGAAGAGCGTCTGTTAGAATGCATATTTCTCTGCGAGGTGGTTGGTATGTTGTTATATTTACTGCTGATAATGCAACCGGAAGGTTTGGATTGGCTGACGGAGCTTCTAGAATATCGGGAAGAGACATGTTCACCACAATTGTCTGTATCCGTCCGTGAGTGTGCACAGTGCTGGGAGAGCTGAAGCCAGAAAATGGCACAAGCAAGCACTATGTTGTTACTCACCATGTATAGTCAACGTTCTCCGGATGCTGAGAAACACGAATTTCAACCCAAGTGAACGAGCCAATGCTCCGAAAAATGGCCATTTACGTTTTGTATTTCGCTTTCGTGCTGCCCCAAAATAGCCGGGGCTGCCGCGTCCTCAGATACTCGTAACCACACTCCTATGTAAGCATCTTCCATGTCGGCTCAAGACACGCTACGCTTAACGTGTCAAGAGACCGCCAGCATGAAATCCAGCAAGTCCGTCTGTCTGGTGTAGATACGCGGTTGGAGAAAAAGAAACACTAGCCCGGGGATGTGATTACAAGAAATTGACAAACATTTCAAAATGTCAATTATGGACTTCTCGTTGGAGCCTAATGTTTGAACCTGGTCTGGCTTCAGCATTTGTGCATTGTACAACGTGTATATTCGGAAGGAGCAAGACAAGGAGCCAGCGGCAACAAAGCAAAGATGGCGATAGTGGTGTGGGGGACATGTGAAGAGGTAGAATAAGGGGAGGGGTGTCATGTTTGTACCAGGGTTCAGCATGATAATAGCACGCTAGACAGGCTATTTGAGACCAAGGCCAGTTTTGAGCATTGACGGCATCGGCTCGGGAAGTAGTTATGGTTCTGTCACTCTGTACAATGCACAGGAGCCCAGAAAGCGAGTCGATACTATCCGCGTTGCAATTGTCGTTTCACCAGATATGTTGTGCGTTCTCACCAAGAGTGGGCATAGTATTCTCTGCAAGTATCACAGAGTTCTCCAAAGTAATGTCAAGTTAACGAATATAGTACTCGAAAGACTCCTGTAGAATATTCATAATTCCGTAAAGGGGCTGGATTCCGCTTCGACACAGAGAGAGGCACTTTATAGCCAAATGGTAGCACTATCAGATTACTTTAATCGGACAGCAAGTCGATATGTGACCACCAAAGTGAGCGACGGTGGCCTATCTTTACAGAAAAATGGCATTCTTCTGAGAATGAATTCCATTAACATTTGGGATTTGTTGTAACGTGCCACCCCACAACATCGTCAGCCCCCCATTTTCGTCACATCCACAACGACGCGATTAATGTAAGAGCTCTTTTTTTAACATTTAATAACTTCATTAAATTAAGCTCTTTTAACCCTAAATTTACATTATAGCCCCTATTAATATCGCTCGTGAGAATAGAATTAAAGCCGCTATTAAAGACGTTAATTCCGGCCTTTTAAAGGTCTAAGTAGCTTAAGATTACGGCCTTTCTCGAATAACTCTTTATAACCGACTTTACGGTTATTAACTAATTTAAGAGGCTAAGGTAGGCTCTTAATAATTATTATAAAGATAAGAGAAAGACCTAGTAAATTAAATTCTATATAAGAAAGAAGCTAGTAAGCTACCTAGTGTTACGAACGTTACTGCACGAGACGCGAGAAGCTGGGCCGCACTAGTAAGGGTAGGCACAGCCGCTAACTAACAAGGATATTAGGTCACGTGATAGCTTATTAGATTATGTAAATAATCTAATAAGACGAGATTATTGGGATTATTAGGCGATTTAAATAATTTAGGACTATAATAGAGAGATAAATAAGTACTTAAGAAGGGGGTATTCCTATAATTAGGTAGTTTAAATCTCTATTAATTAATTTAAGTAATAGTTCTACTATTAAGAGTTATACTCTTAATAGCCTTATTATAATATTACTTAAAAGCTACTTTATAGCATTTAACTTAACTTACTTTCTAAGAAATAAACCTACTATATCTTAGAACCTAAGCTATTATTACATTTTAATTAATTTTATTTAATAAGTTACCTTAAAACTTTAAGTAGTAATAACTTCTAAGATATTTACTTTAAGCGGAAAGACTATTAACCTTAAAAAGATAATAAAGTACCTTTATAATAAGATTATTAAGCTTAAGAAGTAAAATTAATAGCTTTTTAACTAATAAAATAATCTTTATAAAAACTTAAGGTATAAGAAGAGAAACTTATAATAGTTTAAAATCTTACACTTATATTCTTTATTAATAATAATAATATGTTAAAATTCCTTAAGCTTAAATTATATAATAGTTATAAGGGTAATATAAGGAACTTTCTTATATAAGCTTAAGCTTACCTATAAGTTAATGAAAAAATCTATATAATATTTAAGTTATAGATTCTTTATATTAGTAACCTTTTAACTAGGAAAGTAATAGAGTAATAAAAGCTAACCCTTTACGTATATTTTAAGTATAATATTAAAGCTAAAGTAAAAGTTATTTATATTTTCTTTAATTATAAAACCTTTAAAGAATAACTTCTTATTATATTTAAAAACTCTAATAAGTATAAAGAAGCTATATAATAGCTTACTTAACTTAAGTAAACTAGATTTATAGCTTATTACGTTAAGGAATTTAAACGTATTATAGTAAAACTTAACTAAAATACTAAACCTAAAATAGAAGTCTTTTATTAAGAACTTAGAGAAGAAGTAAAGGATAATATTTATTAAAAAGATTATCTTAAGTTATTTAATAACTTTATTAAAATAGTTATTAAGGTAAATAATTGTTTATATAAGTAATATTATAAAAAAAGTTATAAGAAATTTAAATTATATACTAGGTTTAATAAACCTAATAGTAATAAGCTACATTAAATATTAATAGTATATAAGTATTATATTAAACCTATAAAACTTAACGCTATAAATAAGAAAAAGGGAAAGACTTATTATAATTATAGTAAGATTAAATACTTTACGAATAAATATAAAGCTTTAAAAAAGCTATAAAAGCTAATCTTTAAAGGTAAGAAGCTTTATACTATAAATTAAAAAGACTTACCTACGCGAAATCTTAGTATAGTAAGTAATAAAGGAAATTACACGTTAATAAATAATATTAGTTTAAATAAAGATTAGAAATTTAAAACCTAATTAATACTTAATAACTTTTAGGAATATTAAATACTCTTACTAAAAAGTAAATCTTTACTAGAATAGATTTAAGAAGAAGAGAATTATTTAATTAAGAAAAATAAACCTAAAATTAAATATAAACTCCTTAATTAAACCTTTTATTATAATAATAATTACTATATATACCTTAATAGTAAGTAAGGTAGCGAATAGTTTTTATAAGAATAAAAGGGAAGAAGAATAACCCTTATAATATAATTAAAATTATAATAAACTAATTTAAAGATATTAAATAAAGAGTTATACTATACTAAAAATAACGTATATATTACCTAAGTTATAACCCTATAATATAAGAAGAAAGAGAACTATATAACTATAAGTAACTTACTTAACTTAAGTTTAATTAATATAAATAATAGATTAAGTAATTATTAAGAAAGCTTTAATAATACGTTAAAGGATAACCGCTAATAATAGCGCTTAGAATAACGCGCTAAAGAATAATATAAGAATAGAATTAATAAATTAAGAAATAATAGCTATTATTATAATTAAAACTAATTCCTTAACGGAGATCTAATAGGTCTTTATATACTATAAATATTAGTAATATAGTATACCTTATAATTAATATAATTATAATAGAATAAAGGATTTAAGTAATAATTAATAGTAGAGTATAAGGAAATTTTATCTTACTAAATCTTATTAATAGATTATAATTACCTTAAATACCTAAAGATAAGCCCTATTAACTTATAATTATAAAAGGAATTATAGTAAAGTATAGCTAAGAAGTAGTTAATATAAAAGTTACGTAGCTTTTAATTAATATATAAGGTATAAAACATTAAGTTATATTAAATATTATAGTAATTTTAAAATATAATATTATATTAGGAATACCCTAATTATAAGCGAGTAATCTACGAGTTAATTAAAGAATTAGCTAACTTTAATAGAATTTATTAAAATACGATTATAAAGTAAAGAGTAGCTTATAAAGAGTACCTTATTTAAACTATAATAGGCCTTTAGAAATATACGTAATTATTAGAGAGCTTAAAGCTAAGATAATAAAGATTTTTAAGAAATACTTAAAGTATAGTAAGCTATTTAGCAAAGAGCTAGAAATAGAATTACTAGAGTATTTATACTAGAATTATAAGATTAAACTTTAACCTAGTATTAAATTAACGTTTAATAAAATTTATCCTTAAAACCTTAAGTAAAATAAGGCGCTTAAGGAGTATTTAAAGAATATACTATAAAAGGGATATATATAATTATTAGAGTCTCTAGTAAAATACCTAATTTTATAGGTATTAAAGAAGAATAGGAAACTATAATTATACATTAATTACTAACACTTAAATAAGATTATAATTAAGAATTAATACTCGTTACCACTTATAATAGAAATTAAAGATAAAGTTAAAAAAGCTAAATAGTTTACTATACTTAACTTAAAAGAAGCCTATAATCTTATATAAATAAAAGAAGGTTATAAGTAAATAATAGTATTTTAAACTAATAGAGAATACTATAAATATTTAGTAATACCTTTTAGGCTTACTAACGTATTAGTAACCTTTTAAAGAATAATTAATATAATCTTATAAAAATAACTAGAAGTATTTATAGTTATATACCTTAATAATATTCTTATTTACTTAAATACCCTTAAGGAATATAATGTAATGGTGGCTTAGGTTCTAAGGCATAATAGGTCTGTTTCTTAGGAAGTAAGTTAGGTTAAATACTATAAAGTAGCTTTTAAGTAATATTATAATAAGGCTATTAAGAGTATAACTCTTAATAGTAAAACTATTACTTAGATTAATTAATAGAGATTTAAACTATTTAACTATAGGAATACCTTCTCCTTAAGTACTTGTTTATCTCTCTATTATAATTCTAAATTAATTAGCTTGACTATTAATCTCTTTAAACCTTAATTAACTAGCTTAAGGTTTAATTAGTTTGATTCTTCTTAATTAATATATTTAAATATTAACCTCTTTAATTACCTCTTAGGTCACGTAGCTAGTCACGTGCTCTTACCTTCTTCTTATGCCTATAGGTCGTGCCTATTTTAGCTGGTACGGTTTTATCCCGTGTCTTATATAATATTATTTGTAATATTATACCTCTCCTTTATTAGTCTTATCCTTAAGGCTATTAAAATAGGCTAGCTTAAGTGTTATGCGTTTTCTTTCTTCTATTATTATATGCTATTATATTAACTAACTATATCTTAAAATAGCGGTTTAAAGCTTTATTTACTTCTTCTCTTTACTAAAATAACCTTCTTTTTATAATAATTAATAATTTGTCTTTATTCTTTATAAAGGCTTACGCTTATTACGCTTATATAGGACTTTCTTAATATAAAGCCTTTATTTTTAATTTAAGTTATTATATAAAGTGTATAGTAGATAAGTAAGGGAATTATAATATTATAGGGGTAACCTCTTAATAGCTTTATAGTATTACGAATTAATATTATAAGCTTAAAAGGGAGCTTAAAGAAGCTAAGAAGCGTGCCTTAGCTAAGAATTAAAAGGTCTTACGTTTACGAAAATAAAAGAAATTATAGTTTAAGAAAATGATACGTGCGGTTACGTGTAATATTAATAACGTTAAAGAGTTAAAACGTGTAGAATATAAGAAAGTAAAATAGCTTTAAAAGACTATAAGAGTTCTTTTTACTCCTTTTAAGAATCTAGATTTTATTTTAGTTCGTTTCTTAGATACTAAATTTAATATTAAGTTATTAAATAATGCTTAAAAGATTAATTAAAATGCGTTTCTTAAAAATAAAACTATTTAAGTAACGTTAAGTAATTCGTAAGATTTTTAGCTAATTCTTAAGTGTTTTTAAAGTTTAAATATCTCTTTTATTTAACGAGATAATAATAATTCTTTATGTTTTCCTATACTTTAAGTATTCGTTTAACTTTATATTTATTAGTATCTTTTATTATAATATTTATAGTAATTATAAATTTATTTAATGCTTTCTCTAGTAGTAATATATAAAATATAGGATAGATTCTTATTTTATTTAGTAATAATAGTTTATAGTTAATATTTAAGATTTTTTATTTAATATAAAATAGTTTAATCTTCTTTTAATTAAGTTTATTATTAGGTTACTTAGTTTTAATATTTTTATAAATAAGGTATACTTTATATCCCTTCTCTAAGATTAGCGTTAATAATCTCTTTTTATTTGCGTAATATTTTATTTAGTTTTATAAAAATATTTATTCTTATTATAAGTGTTTTTATATTTCTATTATAATTATTATATACGTTATAGCTACTAGCGCGTTTACATTTTATATTACATGTATTTTAATAATAGGGTTAAATTCGTAATTTACCCTAAATAATAATATCTTTATATTATTAATCTTAAAGCTATTATAAGCTTATTATACTAATAATAGCTATTCTACCTAATTATTCTATTAGTAGTTAATATAGCTTTATAAATATTATTTAAGTATTTAGTTTAAGATTTCTATTTACTTATTTAATTATAAGTGGAATACTATTAATAAGCTTTATTTAATCTTTATAATTTCTATAAGGTATTTCTAAAAGTTTAAGGTAAATAATTTATCGCGATTTAATATAAGCTTTATTAGTAATTTATATTATATAATAACTATTTTAAAGAATATATATATTAAGTCCTTAGTATTACTTAATTTCTTATATAGAATGTAATAGGCGTATTTTATAAGTTTATTTATAATAATTAGAATGTTATTATAAGTTACTTTTATTATAGGTTCTTTTAACTTTAATAGTTTAATAATAAAGTCTATTATAATAGTTTATTATACTCTTTTAGGTAATAATATTAATTGTAATTCTTCGTATAATACGTGTTACGCTAATTTTACTTTATTACACGTATTATATTTCTTAATAACTTCTTATATTATTTTTTTGCTTTCTAAAAAGTTATATAATTTTCTTAGCCTATTAATCGTTTTTCTTATACCCTAATATTCGTGTAATAGGTACTTATATATTTTCTTAATAAGCTATTCTTAAAGTATACTAGAAATATATTATTGTTTATTATATAAGAAGGTTTTACCTTTCTTAAATAAATGCGTTTTCGTTTTTTAATTATTTAAATAGCTATTATTATTAATATATAATATAATCTAATATATTTATATTTTATTTAGCTTAACTTACTAGGTTATATTAATTTCTTAGGTATCTAGTATAAGGTTCTTATTCTTAGTAGCGTGTAGTAAGGGTATATTACTTACTTACTTATTTAATTTTAAGTTCTCTCTTTAACTAAGCGCGTTTACTCTTTTATTTTTAAATCCTTTATAATATATAATTTTAAAGTTATAATTTATAAGAGTTTTATACTATTTAATCTATTATTTATTTAAATTCTTTATAATTAAAAATAATATAAGATTCTTATAATTAATATAAACCTTAATTTAATGCTTTACTTTTATAAGATAGTATCTTTATTCTTTAAAGCACTTAATAATAGCTATAAGTTCTTTATTATAAATCCTATAATTAAGTTTAGGTTCGTAGAGTTTCTTTAAGAAGAATATAATTAGGTGTAATTTTCCTTAATTATCTTATTATTTAAGCTATTCGCCTAATATAAAGTTTAAGGCGTTTATTTTAAGCTTATAAGGTTTATTTTAATTAAGTACTTTTAATATAAATTCTAATATAACTAAATCTTTTATCTTTTAAAATACTATAGCTTTTAGTTTATTTTATTAAAAGCTAACTTCTTTCTTTATTAGGTTTATAAGAGATTATAAAATATCTTTATATTCGCTTAAGAACTTATAATAAAAGTTTATAAATACTATAAATCCTTTAACTTCTTTTAGATTCTTTAATATAAGCTATTTCTTAATAATTTTAATCTTATTTAAGCTTATTTATATTTCTTTATATATAAGCACGTACCTTAAGAAGTGTATAGTATTCTAATAGAACTAGTATTTTAAGGCTTTAACTAAGAGTTTATTATTCTATAGAGTTTATAGTACCTTATATATATATTATTTATATTCCTTAAGGGTATTTAAATAAATAAGAATATTATTAAAGTATATAACTATAAATACTTCTAGTTATTTTCGTAAGATTATATTAATTATTCTTTAAAAGGTTACTAGTACGTTAGTAAGCTTAAAAGGTATTACTAGATATTTATAGTATTCTCTACTAGTTTAAAATACTATTATTTACTTATAGCTTTCTTTTATTCGTATAAGGTTATAGGTTTCTTTTAAGTTAAGTATAGTAAACTATTTAGCTTTTTTAACTTTATCTTTAATTTTCGTTATAAGCGGTAATAGGCAGACCTCTAAATGTATTGTATTTTTTGTAGTTTTTACTATACTGTATTGTATTGTATTGTATTGTAATATATTACAATACATTACAGGATACGAATACCTATAAATGTATTATAAGGCTATAAAATATCTAATATTATAAATAAATGCTTATATAAGCATATTATATATTAAAATAAAGCTAAAAATCACGTGATTTTAGATCTTTAAAAATTAACCTTAAAATGTGGATATTAAGCGAGATATTAAGCTTTAAAGTTATGTCTTAAAATAAAAAGTAAGTAAAGCGGGGCGAATTTTCAATTGCTTATAACTTTTTAAGATAATAACTTATAGTAATAAAAAGTGGATCATTTTAAAGAGCTAATTTAGCTCTTTTTAATGATATAAAATTTTCCCTTATAACCCTTATAATTAGCCTTATAATCTTTAGTTTAAGAAAACAGGGGTTTTTTTTACTTATAATACATTTATAGGTATTTTAGTTATGTAATGTAATGTATTTAAATACAATACACGAAAATACAATACAATACAAAATACAATACACAATACACTTGTATTTACTATATTTGTAAGAGCTCTGCTTATATACTATTAATATTTAATATAGCTTATTATTATTAGGTTTATTAAACCTAGTATATAATTTAAATTTCCTATAACTTCTTTCGTAATATTACTCGTATAAACGGTCATTTACCTTAATAACTATTTTAATAAAGTTATTAAATAACTTAAAATAATCTTCTTAATAAATGTTATTCTTTACTTCTTCTTTAAGTCCTTAATAAAAGACTTTTATTTTAAGTTTAATATTCTAGTTAAGTTTTATTATAATACGTTTAAATTCCCTAGTATAATAAGCTATAGATCTAGTTTACTTAAGTTAAGTAAGTTATTATATAGCTTTCTTATACTTATTAGAATTTTTAAATGTAATAAGAAGTTATTCTTTTAAGGTTTTATAATTAAAGAAGATATAAATAACTTTTACTTTAACTTTAACGCTATACTTAAGATATACGTAAAGGGTTAGCTTTTATTATTCTATTACTTTTTTAGTTAAAAGGTTACTAATATAAAGAATCTATAACTTAGGTATTATATAGATTTTTTCGTTAACTTATAGGTAAGCTTAAGCTTATATAAGAAAGTTTCTTATATTACCTTTATAATTATCGTATAATTTAAGCTTAAAGAATTTTAATATATTATTATTATTAATAAAGGATATAGGTATAAGATTTTAAACTATTATAAGTTTCTCTTCTTATACCTTAAGTTTCTTATAGAGATTATTTTATCGGTTAAAAAGCTATTAATTCTACTTCTTAAGCTTAATAATCTTATTATAAAGGTACTTTATTATCTTCTTAAGGTTAATAGTCTTTTCGCTTAAAGTAAATATCTTAAAAGTTATTACTACTTAAAGTTTTAAGGTAACTTATTAAATAAAATTAATTAAAATGTAATAATAGCTTAGATTTTAAGGTATAATAGGTTTATTTCTTAGAAAGTAAGTTAAATTAAATGCTATAAAGTAGCTTTTAAGTAGTATTATAATAAGGCTATTAAGAGTATAACTCTTAATAGTAAAACTATTACTTAAATTAATTAATAGAGATCTAAATCATTTAATTATAGAAATACCTTCTCCTTAAGTACTTATTTATCTCTTTATTATAGTCCTAAATTAATTAGCTTAACTATTAATCTCTTTAAACCTTAATTAACTAGCTTAAGGTTTAGTTAGTTTAATTCTCTCTAGTTAATATGTTTAAATATTAACCTCTTTAATCGCCTCTTAGGTTACGTAGCTAGTCACGTACCCCTACCTTCTTCTTATACCTATAGGTCGTGCCTATCCTAGCCAGTACGGTCCCGTCCCGTGTCTTGTGTAGTGTCGTTCGTAATATATAAACGATATATATATAAGGTACTATAAACTCTATAGGATAATAAACTCTTAATTAAAGCCTTAAAATACTAGTTCTACTAGAATACTATATACTTTCTAGAGTATATACTTATATATAAAGAAATATAAATAAGCTTAAATAAGATTAAAACTATTAAGAAATAGCTTATATTAAAGAATTTAAAAGAAGTTAAAGAATTTATAGTATTTATAAACTTCTACTATAAGTTCTTAAGTGAATATAAAGACATTTTATAACCTCTTATAAACCTAATAAAGAAAGAAGTTAGCTTTTAATAGAATAAACTAAAAGCTATAGTATTCTAGAAAATAAAAGATTTAATTACGTTAAAATCTATATTAAAAGCACTTAATTAAAATAAACCTTATAAGCTTAAAATAAACGCCTTAGACTTTATACTAGGCGAATAGCTTAAATAATAAGATAATTAAGGAAAATTACACTTAATTATATTCTTCTTAAAGAAACTCTATAAACTTAAACTTAATTATAGAATTTATAATAAAGAACTTATAGCTATTATTAAGTACTTTAAAGAATAAAAATATTATCTTATAAAAGTAAAGTATTAAATTAAGGTTTATATTAACTATAAGAATCTTATATTATTCTTAATTATAAAGAATTTAAATAAATAATAGATTAAATAATATAAAACCCTTATAAATTATAACTTTAAGATTATATATTATAAAGAATTTAAAAATAAAAGAGTAAACGCGCTTAATTAAAGAGAGAATTTAAAATTAAATAAGTAAGTAAGTAATATACCCTTATTACGCATTACTAAAAATAAGAATCTTATATTAGGTACTTAAGAAATTAATATAATATAATAAGTTAAGCTAAATAAAATATAAATGTAATGGATTATATTATATATTAAGAATAATAGCTACCTAAATAATTAGAAAATAAAAACGCATTTATTTAAGAAAGGTAAAACCTTCTTATATAATAAACGGTAATATATTTCTAGTATACTTTAAGAATAGCTTATTAAGAAAATATACGAGTATCTATTACACGAATATTAGGGTATAGGGAAAACGATTAATAGGCTAAGAAAATCGTATAAATTTTTAAAAAGTAGAAAAATAATATAAGAAGTTATTAAGAAATATAATATGTGTAATAAAGTAAAATTAACGCGATACGTATTATACGAAGAATTATAACTAATATTACTACTTAAAAGAGTATAGTAAACTATTATAATAGACTTTATTATTAAACTATTAAAGTTAAAAGAATTTATAATAAAAGTAACTTATAATAGCATTTTAATTATTATAAATAAACTTATAAAATACGCCTATTATATTTTATATAAGAAATTAAGTAATACTAAGGACTTAGCGTATATATTCTTTAAAATAGTTATTATATAGCACGAATTACTAATAAAGCTTATATTAGATTATAATAAATTATTTACCTTAAACTTTTAGAAATATCTTATAAAAACTATAAAGATTAAATAAAGCTTATTAATAGTATTTTACCTATAATTAAATAAATAAATAAAAATCTTAAACTAAATACTTAAATAATATTTACGAAGCTATATTAACTACTAATAGAATAATTAAGTAAAATAGCTATTATTAGTATAATAGGCTTATAATAGCTCTAAGATTAATAATATAAAGATATTATTATTTAGGGTAAATTATAGATTTAACTCTATTATTAAAATACATGTAATATAAAATATAAACGCGCTAATAGCTATAACGTATATAGTAACTATAATAAAAATATAAAAATACTTATAATAAGAATAAATATTTTTATAGAACCAAATAAAATACTACGCGAATAAAAAGAGATTACTAGTATTAATCCTAAAGAAGAGATATAAAGTATACCTTATTCGTAAAAATATTAAAACTAAGTAACCTAGTAATAAACTTAACTAAAAGAAGATTAGATTATTTCTTATTAAATAAAAAATCTTAAATACTAACTATAAACTATTATTACTAAATAGAATGAGAATTTATTTTATATTTTATATATTACTATTAAAGAAAGCATTAAATAAATTTATAATTGCTATAAATATTATAACGAAAAATACTAACGAATATAAAGTTAAATAAATACTTAAAGTATAAGAAGATATAAAGAATTACTATTATCTCGTTAAATAAAAGGGATATTTAAACTCTAAAAACACTTAAAAACCAGCTAAAAATCTTATAAATTACTTAACGTTACTTAAATAGTTTTATTTTTAAGAAACGCATTTTAATTAATCTTTTAAGTATTACCTAATAACTTAATATTAAACTTAATATTTAAGAAATAAACTAAAGTAGAATTTAAATTCTTAAAAGAAGTAAAAAGGACCCCTATAGTCTTTTAAAGCTATTTTACTTTCTCACGTTTTATATACTTTAACTCTTTAACGTTATTAATATTACGCGTAACCGCACGTATTATTTTCTTAAGTTATAATTTCTTTTATTTTCGTAAGTAACGCACCTTAATACTCGCCTTTTTAAGTTCTTTCTTAGTAGCTTCTAGTTTAAACTTAGCTTTTTAATATTAGGTATTAATATAACGTAACTACTATAGGGTAAGAGAACTTATATTATAGTAAGACCTATTTAAACGAATACACTTATAATAATAGAACGAGTTCACGTTAAACGCCTTATAATTCTAAAGGCCTTAATCTTAGTAAAAGGAATAAGCGAGTATATTAACTAGATTTTTAATTATTAACTTAAGAAGAGCGTTTCACTCGTTTATTTTACGAGAAAGTTTACGGGATTAAACGAGAGGTCTTAAGATACAATTAGTTAATATAATAATATATAAGAAGAATAAAGAAGAGAAAATTACCTAAAAACCCTTAATCGGCCTACTTTAATAGCCTTAAGAATAAGACTAATAAAGGAGGGGTATTATATTACGAACGTTACTATATAAGACGCGGGAAGCTAGGCCGTACTAGTAAGGGTAAGTATAGCCGCTAATTAATAAGGATATTAGGTTACGTAATAGCTTATTAGATTATATAAATAATCTAATAAGACGAGATTATTAGGATTATTAGGCGATTTAAATAATCTAGAATTATAATAGAGAGATAAACGAGTACTTAAGGAGGGGGTATTTCTATAATTAGGTAGTTTAAATCTTTATTAATTAATTTAAGTAATAGTTTTACTATTAAGAGTTATACTCTTAATAGCTTTATTATAATACTACTTAAAAGCTACTTTATAGCATTTAATCTAACTTACTTTCTAAGAAACAGACCTACTATGCCTTAGAATCTAAGCTACCGTTACACCTAGCTGCTATAATATTTAAGCTATTATATAGGTTATTATAGCTTAAGGTAATAATAGTAACCTAATTAAAAAGTATTAGGTTAACCGCTTTCTTTAACGTAACCTAAAGGTTAAAATAAAGGTATTATAAGGTATTAAGTCTAAAAGAACCCTTAACGTAATAGAAGATTAAATGTAAGCTTTTTATAACCTTTTTAATTATTTAATTAAGGTTTAATTAGTTAGGTTAACTTAAATTTATAACTTTAATGAAACTAGTATTATAATAGGGGATTTTAAGGCTAATAAGGTTATTAAAAGTAGCCTTATTAAATATTTAATAAGAATAATAAAGTCTTCTTATAAGTGAGCTTTAATTCTTAAATATATGAGCGTTATAGGTTACTATATTAAGCCTATAGTTATCTTAAAAGGCTTAAAGCTTTAAGGGTAATAGTTTCTTAATTATTTTTTATATTAGGCTTTTACCTATAATAATTCCAGTTAAACTAATACCTAAATTATAATAAAATGGTTTAAAGAGATCTTTTTACCGGAAATAACGCCTAAAAACCCCTTCTTATAGCGTATTCTCGTTTTAGACAGCATTAGATTACACATTTTAATTGAATTAATATGTATAGCTTATATTAATCGTGTATAGCTTCTTTTTCTTCTAGTAAAGATATTATATATTACCTAACTACTAGATATAAGCGTTTTTAGGCCCTTAAAAACCTACTATTATTAATAGTAAGCTAGTATTATTAATTTTAATATCTTATTACCACGATAAAAACAGCGATTTATTTGAGCCTATAAGAAAGCTTTTAAAAAGGCCTTTATAATAATAAATATTTAAGCTAAATTTTAAGCTACTAGCATTTTTCCTATTAATATTAAAAGAGCTCTTTAATCTATCGTTAAAGATAATAGTAAAAATAAGCCTATAATACTAAAAAAGCAAAAAATTAATAAATAACAGGTTTAATAAACGCCTTATAATAATAAAGAGATTTAAGCTTAAGTAAATATATTACGCTATAACCTTAATAATATTAATTACGAATATTAAACCTTAGCCTTAAAGGCTAATTATAGCTTTAATTAAAAGAATAGCCTTATTATAACCTTATCCGCTAAAAACAAATATCTTAAAGCTAAATTTAACGCTTTAAAGCCTATTAGCTAAAAGGCTATTAAAAAGACCTTAATTAAGCCTTTACTATTATCCCTAATATTATTAAAGCTAAAGCTAAAGCTAACTATATAACAGCTCTTTATAAAGAATATTACGGCCACATAATTAAAGAAGATGCCCTTAAAATTACAGGCATGAATTAATCTGATATGGAATTTACGTTCTAGCTGTAAATAGCTAATATATGCCCTTTTCGTTGAAAAATGCCTTAATTTCAATGTGTTGTGATAGAGCCCTAGATATGACGAAAATGGGGGGCTGACGATGTTGTGGGGTGACGCGTTAGTCAGCAAACTGGATATGCAGCCCTGGGACTAATGCAGGTGTAACCAAGTGATGCAGCTATGCATGCACCGCATGGGCCTCGGATTTGCGCCGGTTCGCCGTCTGTTTGACAAGACATGCCGGGGCCGATATCGTGCTATCATTGGACAACAACAGGTCGAAGGCACTCCTCGACCAGGATCGCGATTACTTGAGGCCCCAACTGTATAGCGCAAATGGAGTGGTAGCGCGCGTACCACTGCCTTTGTCGAACTATATCCAATTTTCCCAATCGACTATTATATGTCATCGTTTGTGGACCAGGATTAGCGAACGCGAATGCATCTCAATGGGGTGTGAGGCCGGAAATCCTGTCAGACATACGGCAGTGCTGGCGAGCGGCACGGTTTTGTTGCAAACGTCATGAATCTATCCATACAAGCTAAGTGCCTCGGAAGCTATGTATGTTTGATCAGCAAAAACCCACCGGTAATCGAGCTTAATCAAGAGCACAGATCCAGAAACGGCCAACGTACGTACATACAGATTGAATTGACACCGTGCATCACATATGGAGCTTTTACAGGCAGAATGTCAAGTCCTTGCCCTGTCCCAGTTCCTGGCTCCTTCGATACATTGAACCCACTCTGGCACATCTGAATGAGCTTCACATAACTACCGGGTTACAGGTTAGCGACGAGCATTGGTGATAGGGAGAATAGCAAACTATAGAGTCCGGACTCCCTACTTTGTACATACGAGGCCATGGAGTCTCGCGAAAAGCGCACCCGGGGTTGGTGCGTCCCACCGCAGAGCACCTCAATCGAAAAGAAGCGTTCGATAATTTTTCGACATTCGAAAGAGGCTTGCATGCCAGTCAGAGAACCACAACTTGGCGGCAAACCGACGGGAGGCAATCGTGAAGGCCAGTGTGGAGGCCACAGCGCTACACCCCTGAAGCTGAAAAAGCATCAAGTCCTGTGCCATTTCTTCCTCTTGAATCTGGCCTTGTAGTGGAAAGGAAAGGAGCGCAGTTGTCCAGAAAACCGCCTATGCAGATGGGGAGCACCGTGGAGTCATTTGTTGCTCGTGAGTAAACATGACGTCCCATTCCTTCTTTCGCCTTGCTTCCAATGTTGGTGGGGTCGATGTTGGAAGCAACAAAACAGGGACCCCACTTGCTTGGCGACGTTCGCAAGGTTAGCTCATGGAGTGTTCTGTCAAAGTGATCTGTACATATTGTACTCCGCACATGCCTCGACTTCGTCTGACGGCAGAGCATTCTGCCAGCCATGGTGCACTGAGTGGTGGCTTTGGTAGCGTAGAAAGTTCAACAGTCTGTCAGCTTAAACTAGACAGCCTAAGCGTTGATGAAGACCGGAACTAAAAATAGACTAAAGACACCCACTCTAAAGAAAAAGATCATCTTCGTCCGCTATTCCCCTGTCCAGAATCAGGGGCTGCACACGATGTACTTCGTAAGGCAGAGGGTAACCTACTGGGTACCTGGGTACCTAGGTAGGTACCCAGTAGGTTAGGTATCTGGTCTATACCGGTTATCCCGTGCAAGTACCTAGATTGCCAGGCCGGGTCCGCATTGCCGCACAGAACTGCCCTGACGTGACTGGAAACAGCAACCACCGGTCTTGCTTCTTGCATGGACGTCGAATGTAAGGACTTTCGCATGCTACCCACCAGGTGCCTAATGCCTGGTAACTACCTCCCTGAAAGATGCGCCTTGGGCGACGCCTGCCTCATGCGCCAGCCAGCCAGGGGTGGGCTGTCGGTCGGCAAGGCAAGTGTCTGGTCCATTGCAGACGGCAGAAAGGGTGAAGCACAAATGCAAATGGGATTTCGCAATCCTCGTATGGAGAAAAAAAATACAATACCATATCGTACGTTTCTTGTCTGTTGCGCAGACCCACATCCGAGGTGTTTCTCCCCTGCAAACACTCCAGACATGCATGAGATTTGCGCGTCACCCAGAAGCCAAAAACTGTCCAAATGTCCTCGTCACGGCCCCGTCGGGTCGTCAAACTCTGGTCCCGTCGAAGTCAGTCGGTCGTGTCGATGCCGAGAAAGACTGAGAATAGAAGAAAATCCTAATAGATCTCGATCCCTAACTCGTCACTATGCTGGCCGCTCGACTTGAGGGCTCCCAAAGCAAAGTCTCCAACATATCGCATCCTGGCCTGCTGTGGCATCGCTGTGGCATCCCTGCTTAGCCTTGTGCCCCCGTCACCCAACCAGTTGGTCCGGAAAGTTAGAAAGACGGTTCCAGGGGCTCAACCGATGTGGCTAGCATTGACAGTCCAGCCATATCGAGCTGAGAGGGACCAATGGATTGATGGGGGCTGCAAGAGCAAATGTACTGGCAAACTAGGCCTCAGCACCCTGGTCCCTCCAGTCTGCGGTGGTCTGCAGGTCTCTTGACCTGCGTTTGCAAATCCAGCACCCAAGCGTTCTGCGTCACCGCCATCATTCGATGATGAACATCTTGTCCACGATGAACCAATTGACTGACATCGACGGTGACGTGACCGCCACAACCAACAAGACATCCCCATTGCCCCCAGCTAGCTTATCCGGTAGTCGGGCTCACGGCTCCTGCAAGATTGAAGACGACTCACCTTCTCCCCGGACAAGCCAACCGAAAACCGACCGAGAATACACTCCTCCTCCGTCCCCAGGATACGCCCCTCCCATGTCTCTCCATCCAGGACGGCCCATGCTGCTCCGCAATGTTTTTCAAGGGCGAGAGGTGCCACCAATGCCACTCTCTTCCGGCCCTTACACGCCCCTAGCGCCCCCGACGACCGAGCAGTGGCAGCATCTTCCAGCGTCTCAGACTTGATATGACAGGTCTGCTCATAGTTTTCCCGTCCAGCACCAGCCCGCCTATCCATCACCAGATGTCAGAACCAGTCTAAGTCCATATTAGTACACAGCACTGACACAGCTTTAGCCCGGTATCCAGAATCATGGTTTCCGCCCATTCCCGCTTTGCTCTGGTCCCTGTTCAGCGACGACCTGTGCCTGGGAGTTATTAACTTACACCCCTACCTTGTTATTCACTCGTCAACCTTGTTTTCTCTTCAATCATATCATATTCGCGACCTGAAAAAACTATAAATGTTCACGGCTACCGCGCCCTTTCCCAAATTCTTATCCATCCACTAGAGGTACTATCAAGTGAAGGCAATATTCCGAACCCACTTCGACTTCTCGACTTTGTTGACCAACATTGTACAATCCTGACCTAATCGCTTCAACCTATTACACGACCTCTGTCTTTATACAAAGTGTGCTCTTTGCTGCCCCCTTAACTGTTTCGCAAAATGGTCCTGCATAGCAACCCCCTTCGCGGTGCCGAGCTCACTTCATCGGTTTCCCTGAGCTGGAATGTCCTCATCAATCCCACTGCTACACCAGACCCTGTTGATATCAATGACATCATCAGCTACGGTGCTCAGGTTCGTGTGGACTGACGGCTAGAATGTTTTCTGTGATATGGTAAAACATATGGCTAACTATCGAGGTAGATTCCTGGTACCAGATGCCCAACTTGCGCTCTTAAGGGAAAGGAAGTGTGGGTTATTCCTGGCAGGAATTGCGGCTATTGTGGCACGCCATGTGATTCTCACTAAGTGAGTATAGCATACTGACTTGTGAAGTTGCCGCGCGACTTCTATCAGATTTTAGAATGGCATTAATGCGGGTGTAAGATGGCGAGACGTCGCCTTCGGGCAAGGCAAATCCTGAGTTTTCTTTCTCACAATTCTCCAGTTCCTTTACTGGGTCCAAAATATTTCGTTTTCATCATTGCAGTCAGGGTTCGCGGCTGGTCAACGACGATTGATTGTATTGTATTCGGCGCGGAACGCACCATGGCGGTTTGCTCTCGTCAACGTCAAACGAACTCAGGTTCTACCTCAATCATCTCCCCCTTTCGGGTTCCGCCAACCGGTTTACGCACTTGGACCGAAGTTTTTGCTGTCTTTTTCTCTTTCTCTTTGTTTCCCTCCTTCCTCCTTTTTTTTTTCTTTTTCTTTCTTTCTTTTGCTTTGGAAACTATATTTGGGCCCGCCAGATGGATCGAAGTTGGGCCGATCACGCAAATTTAGCCGTCTTTGCTTGGGAAGGCATGGTTCTTCATGTCGAGCTGAATTACCGACTTGGTCAGGGGCTAGAGATATCATATCCTAAGACAAGGGTCTTTCACGCTAAGAATTAACGGTCGCAGACTCATCATGCTATTATAATTTTGGCACAGCAAATATACGGCACGGCGCAATGGGAGATCACGGAGTTAAGAAATTTGGAGTAACGGACATATAGATTGGAGGGCGTTAAGTGTGCGAGCACATGGTGTTCGAAGTATAGGAAAACCAAGGAAATTGCGCAAAGCTATGATGGGATTTGGAAAAGGTTAATTTGAACGACCCCATTTCTGTGCCACATGACTTGTAGGCTACGTGCCTTCGCCAGCGCAAGTGAATGCAGTCCTCACTTCCTGAAAGTCAAACACACATCGGCCCACTAAAACCATGCCGGCAGTGAACAAATGTAAATCCGCCCACCCACTAACTCACTATATTACGTTCAGATCTGCATGAGCCTGGAGTTGGCTATCGATCGGGACACTTTCCCAGTCATGCATTTAACCGATAATCTGTTTACTAATCGATAGGTAGCAGAATGGCCAGTCTTGTAAGACACATGTAGTACAATGTGCTTTGCAGGCGGCCCGAGTTGCATGCCAAGAACTTAATTACAGCCCCAACCAGTATTTGAAACTCCAAAAGCCAAAAACACAGCCAACCAGCCGCTCTCATTGGTGGCGCAACCACTGGGTTAGGGCTTCAGGTGCAAACTCATGGTAACGTGGAGGATGGAAAAAAGGGGAATAGCCTGGTGAAACGCGGGCCCTTTGGCCGTATTACAGGAAGGGAAACCAAGGTGGTGTAACTGCGTGATGATATTGAATTGCAGCGTGTTACTTGGACAAATTGGCAGAATGACGTAGTTCGAACTGTCAGGCCACGGGGCTGCAAACATATTGGCGCTGCAAGAACATATAAGTTTTTGTTCTCGCTTCGACCTGGCAATGACGTTGAAAAGGGGGGCCGGTGGCTGAATATTTGGTTGGGCTTTTTTTTGACTCATCATCTTTACGGCAAAATGCCCTCATGGGGAAATGTGTCGTGATGCTTGGCCGCAAACCCGTTCAGATAACCACTCTATGTCATACCGGCCGAGCGTCCATTTGAGATATACCGTGCGGTCCTGGCCACCTCCACGCTTAGGCATTCGCTTCGCGATAGTTCAGATGAGGAACCTGAGACGCAAAACTTGTATTTGCCAGCAGGTTGTACTCGTCAGCGGGCAACGTTGGCGAAATGGTGTGTGGGTCCATCCCGGGTCTTTGTAATATCTTCAGATGAAAATGTGATATGAGCAGGGTGGCCGCAAATTTTCGGAGGAAACACGTCACGGTTAAGAGTGAAAATTTCCATACAGATGCCCAGCTTTGCTTGCCAAGTCCTTTACGAAAAGGGGGATTGTGCTGGGGCGGTGAAGACTTGCAAGCGGTCCTACGACCTCAACTTGAGAACGGGCGGCGTTTGGCCGGGGGAGTAGACTCTTGTTTTGCCCAAGAACAGCCCGTTCTTGACGATAGAATTTTGTTGATGTACTGACTCAAAAAAGCTGAAAACTTGGCTTCAGTCTTACGAGAGAAATGAAAGGAGATGCCGGATTTCTGACCTTGGTCTCCGTGACTGTTGTAGTATCAGATTTCCTGACTCTCCGTATCCAAATTATTTCGACACCTCATGTGATTTCGTCTTCCGGAAGGGACCTTGCCGCCAGCACGGTTACCAGGATCCGTCAAGTGCAAGGCGAGACATGCCAGCATGACGTTGCACGTTGTACTGTATGACCCGGGCTTGGAAAAGGCGGAGGAGTGTTCGCAGTAACGGCTTTATAATCTTCTCGAATTTGCTAAAAATCCGAGAGCCAATGCTGAACAATGCTAGCGTTGTACGACGCGACAAGTCGAGAGCTGAGCGGGCGGCCAACGGCGAATTAGCAATGACACATCATGTGAGGAAGAGGCTGCTTGTCAACCTGGTCTTTGGGATGGCGGTTAACAGATCCACAGATCTGATCGAGGACACACTGACCAGCAATTAATTATCATACATACATACGGAGTACATGAACCTGAACCTTGTAGGCCCTGTAAGTGCAACTCTGGCCAGGGTTCAGGATGGGTGGGAACTGGGTCCCGTAAGGTCAGGGTCGTGCATGAAGATGTGTTAGCGGGCTTGCGTCTCTCCCAACAGTCTGGTTCACTGAAAGAACCTGCAGCATCGTACCAAACATGCTTGGTGGAATTGGCGAATGACAGCATCTTGTATGGGCTGAGATCAGCTGCCGTCCCTCGTAGGTGTGGTTTTCCATCCCTGCTACTCCGTAATACTCCAACTTCGGCGTTCGCAGTAACGTTGCCAAGTCACCGTGGAACTGAAAACAGACCACTTAAGGTTTAGACCGCCGACCCCGAACTCGGCACTTGTAGTATCCAGATGGAGTAATAGGGGGGGGCTTTTGATATTGAAAAACTGCGGCTAAGGCGGGCGAGAGTATATATTTGGAGAGAGTCTGATCAAGGAGGAACTCACGCGTGTGGACAATGTTATTGTGGAATAATGCCAGAGTTGGATTCTCCATGTTTGCCAGTAAGTGCCTACTAGGTACCTAGTAGGTAGACGGACTGCCAGTGCCGTAGGAGTCCTTGCAAGGGTCTGGTTACAATACATACTACTACGGTACCTACTTAGTACCTATGTACCGGCCCAGGCAACCAGGCAACCAGGCAGGCAGGTACTAGAAACTGAAAGAATGAGTGCAACCTGAGAGGCAGGAGCGCCATGACTCCATTCATAATTGCCGTATCGAGTAGATGGGTCATACTGCGAGGCGTGGTAGACACGTAGCGTCGAGAAGTCCCGATAAAGGAAATAGAGACAGGCAGTTGCGGGTTGTTAACTTGAATCGGGAGATGGACTTGTGATTCTCTTCTAGAGCAGCTCAGAGATGGAAAGCAAGGTGAGCACATATGCCATATGGAAACTCATTGACGGTATGCACCTGCCAGAATTAGGCCGGTTGGCTGGCTTGATTGAACAATTTTCGCCGCATTGATTCTTCCTGGTAATTTATGTACGAACCCAACTTTCCGCACACTGGGTCGTTTTGGTCTCGCTCTCTCCAATTTTATCTCCTACGATACTGCCGAGCCATACCAGGTTCTTACTTGATCTTCCAAAGCAAATTCGTATCGTGAACGAGACTCTCCGTATCCTTCTGACTCATAGGTTCTATCGTTGCTTGATTTGCAATATGGCTACGGAAGTATCGACTGATGCAGCCGGCGAAGATTTGGTGTGCGCCAGAGCAACTTCAAAACAGATAACGCGTCATTTCGAAAACAACAGTCAAATGCGGGCAGCACCATTATCCCGTCAGCAGTATCTGCACATGCAGAGTCAGCTAGCTAAAAGCGCTGCCGATGTGGGAACCATGCAGTGTTGGGTCCTGTTCAAGCCATGTGACCCAGATACCATCATCTCTAGCTGCAGCGTGTACCTGCGAGAGGCAATCGTGAACAGCGGAAGGGGTATGGAGCCCGTCAAGGCAGCTTTAATCACCGACATATTTACGCATTCAGAATTTAGAAGGAATGGGATGGCAACCAAGTTGCTGACCAAGGTGAAAGAAGTGCTGGACGGCATGGAAAAGGAGCGCGTGGGGTTCAGCATCATTTACAGCGGCGTGAACACCGAACTATACGACAGACTGGGTTAGAAGCCTCAGACCGTGTACCAGCAACGCATAAGCTATGGCAGTAAATCTAATTTAAAGCCGCCAGACGATGACGAAATGAGTACACTCACACCGGATGACCTCTCCGAGCTCTGTCTTCAGGAAGTCAACACAGCAAAGCTTCGGCTCTCGGCTCTTCGAAGTACCCAGAGAACGTTTGCACAGGTCTTGGGCACCAATGATGTTTTGAAATGGCACTTGGTGAGATCATTGGCATTAAAGTGGCATTTAGGATCTGGCAAGTCCTGGGAGCAGTCGCCTGTGAAAGGAGTTTTATACCAAAGCATAAGGAGCATAACGGCGTGGGCTTGGTGGGTTCACGACTTTCGTTCACGCAAGCTCTTTATCGGACAAATTGGCACAGCTCGACTTCAGGGCATGGAAGAACCGATTGCAAAGATTCTCCATGCGGCCGTTGCAGAAGCATGCGCACACGGTCTGAAAGAGGTCGTGATGTGGGAGCCAACAGTCCAAGTCGTAAAAGCAGGAGGTTTGCTTGCCGACCAACTGGGAGCTGGCGCCCATGTTATTTTTAAGGAACGGTTTGATGACATTCCATGTGTTCGGTTACATGAGCAGAATGAGCGCGAGGTAACATTGGTTGCGCCTCAGTTTTACGGATGGTGTTAGATCCATGCCCAAGTTGGCACACAACAAACAGCTAATAGTATAATAAAGTTTCATAACTATGCTTCCAAGCCTACGCACTGTTCATGACCGCATCTTATTAACAGAGCTGGAGCTCTCCTAAATCTCATCATTTGCGGTGATGTGGCAGTATACATGTTGAGGCCAGCCAGCGTGCTTGTTGAACTACAAACGTTGAATGATTCCCAGCTTTGCATCCAGCCACGAGTTTCCCCCGTCGACCCTACGATTCAGCCAAGTATAAATTAATCGTCGGTACATCAGGGCAACACAGAGCCGTGGCAAGAGTCACCGCTGCGCCAATTCAACACCTCGACCCGCCAACACTATGAAAACCCAGCTATGCCTCCCATCATGGTAGTTACAAGTGGCCTTTCCCTCGCCGTAGTATCCGTGATGCAGCGCTCATCAAGCTAGCCTCTCAAACGGGTTTCTGGAAACAACACGCAAAGCCGAATATTATGCTCAAGCGTCATGGTTCAGAGAGCGAGGTGAGCTCACTGTTGGCCAGCGAGGCGACGTAGAGGAGGCGACAACACAACCCAGAAGAGCATGGTGGCAACTGCCGCGCATCAGACTAAACTATGCGCATGCTAAGCATGTTCCAACGCCCTTTGAGTGGTGTCAAACGACCAGCATTGAGTAGCGAGATGTCGACGTCCGTCATTAACCAAGTCAGATGAACGACTTTCCCGCGTCTGGTGCCCCGGTGTTGAGATCCCGGGGTTAGAGACGAGTGACAGTGATTATCGTTGGGAGTATCCGGAATGGTATTTGGAAGAAGCGCCATTATTACATGCATCAATTGGCCACCGAGTTGGTATATCCTTCGTATACGCTATACGCCATCCCCTGGCGACTGCTTGTCCTGCCATAGTATAATCTAAAATGCAATGTATACCCTCAAACACATGGCGCAATATCCAGATTAACAAAATCATGTCTATTCCTAATCAACACACCGCGAAACGCCATCTGGTCCATCATCACTCCTCTTCGTTCTCCGGCGGTGCTTCTATGGACAGCAAAAAAACCTTGTGCCCGGTTCTCGCTGCGCTCTCCCTGGAGCTTGCTTCCACAGCCTTCTTCTCACACTCGTCCTCCTTCTTGTCTGTCCCATCCTTCTTGTCCTTGGTCGTGTCCACAATGCCATCCTCCAACAATCCTATCGTCGTAATGGCATTCCCCTCCCCGTCCAAATCAACAACCACATCCACGGTATCCAGGCTCCCATCCTCCGTATACTTCCACATATCCTTCCACTCCCCTCTGGCTAGCGCTGTAATCACCATCGACCCCAAAACACCCGGAACAAGATACAATAGCGCTGGCTGTCCGCGCTTAAAAACCAGCAGCATAGTTAGCGTTACCGCCATGCCGAGCGTGTATCCTACCATGGAAGCGTAAAAGTATGTCTTGGAGAATCGAGCGCCCGCCAACTCAACCGGCAATTCCGATGGACATGAGAGGAAAAAGTTCTTGCGAGTCCAAAGACCTTCACCCCACTTGTTCTTGACGTCGATGTAACGAGCTTTGACCTCCTTGTGCTTGGTCTCGCTACGACGGACAATTTCTCCAGAGGAGTCGTCTTTTGTGACAATAGTTAGGTCAGTTGGTTCATACTTGATTTTACGGACGTAGTGTAGCCACAGGTCAAGACGAAGTGCCCAGGCGATGACCATGCCGGGAATGACAATGTCTCCAAGACCAAGGATGCTTTTGCGCGATGCGACTTCGAAAGTAAGTTTAATAGGAACCTCGAGAGTTGTGGCGACGGTGACCATATAAGGGCTACCGGCGGTTAGCATTGCTCAACGAACAAGAAGGGGTCTGATTAGCGATGTACTCACGTATAAAACACCATGACAACATCATAAAAGAACAGCCCCCACAGCACCAGGCTCCCCGTCAAAAAATCCGTTGGTGATAGGATAAGAAGACTCCCATAACACATGCCATACCCAAGCATATTTGACAAAAAGGTGGAATTCGTCGAAAAGTACACCAGCGCCGTGGCCAATGACAAAAACAGGGCCATCATGTGCGAAAATCGAATCCTGGCCGCCTCTTCTCCCACCCCATGAATGAACAGCTTTATCGTCCAGTGCCTGGTGAGCAGACTTCTGAGCTCCCAGACCGCCTTCTGTGCTCTCTCCGTAACAAAAAACACACCGAATATGCCAGGCAGTGGATTCTTTTCCGTCGCAGCACCGGCATTTCCAAAGTCGTCACACACCTGGACCGTTTTACTGCGTTGGTCAACTCTTCGGAGTGACCCATTCCTCCCGCGCCAATAACTCGGAAATACGAAGGAAGTGACTAGGTCCATACCGTGTGCGTAAAGGGTCAGGATACTAGCTATTGACGCAGTGGTCATGTAGTACCTCAGTATCTTGTTCAAGATAGCTGGGTCCTTAAGCCATTGAATGAGATAGTACAGTCCGACAAGCACAATGCCCGCCATGATAGGAAACAGGATTGCGTCAGAGGGTTCAAGCCCTTGTGAGAAGCGGTCATCATCGTCTGACTTTTGACCGGGCTGCTTCTTTTTGGGGGGTGTGGCGGAAGGGGGGCGGCGGACGGCAGCATGAGAACCTACATAGATGATTCCCAGGACGGACACGACGAGTTTGAGTTCGAGGACCACAAAGTCGAGGTCTTGAAGGAATCCAAGTGGTGATGTTGAGGTTGTTGTGACGTTGGCAGTGGTGTTGAGGGTGTCGAGGGGGCCTGCCAAGGCTGTTGTTGTGTTCGATGCCATGGTGGTGGTGATGATGTTTGCTGTCAACTGTAAAGCATCGAGTAATGTGAGGTGCTAAAATGGGCGTATCGATGTCGCTGGTTGGCTGTGGACGCAGAGTAGCCGCTAGTCCATTGTCTGCTGCTCCAAAAGCAGAATGGTAGAACGCCGAGGAGTCTGCAGAGTAAAGTCTGCAGAGTATGGGCTGGGAGAATCGATATCGTAAAAGACAGTGGGTGCGGCTGCGCTCTGCTCTTATTAAAGGCAAGCAAGCCGTGGTGATGTGTCCGGTCCAAGTTCAAATGTTGACGGATTCAGGCCCACCCGCCACCTGGCCTTGGGGTCAAATTATGCTGTCCGTGATCCTGGTCATAGCTGAAGACAACCAACCAATGGCACCTGCCGCCGCCGGGGCTCCGTCTGCAGCTCCAAATCGTCAGCCTCATCATCCCACTTCACTCGAGCTCTACACAGCTTCACGCCGCCAAAACCCGCAGGAAATTCACCACCCACGTCACTCTCTTCCTGCTGCAAGTCGACGCCCTTTCGCCGCAATGTTCTCAACGTCGCGGTTCAAGGCGGTGACCCATAGGTACCGGCCGTGGTGGCTCCTCCATCTAGGGCGACAAGTTCGAAACGAGATCCACCCGGCGCTGCGGTGCTGAGCATAGCCAACGCCGAGCCAAATTCCAATAGGTCTCGGTTCTTCAGTACGCTCGCACCCACGCCGTGGTTGGATGGGAAGCAGACCATCTTTGGCAAGGCCAAGAGGGGCATGGGTGTCGTGACGAGTATGCGAATGGTCATGACCGGGGCAGAGGAACCGGCCCGTGGAAGAGGTCAAGATTGTTTAGGGGAGGGTACTGGACGAAGAGGATGAGGAGTTGGGTGATTCTAAATTGGATGATGAGGTAATTGGAAAGTGGTACATTGACGTGACGTTCCGGGGAGCAATGGAGTTTGGAGTTGCACAGAGGTTTCACGGTTTGATTAGATATGACAATATTTCGCATAATTAGAGAATAGAAGCGCGAACTCTATTCATCCCCAACCCATTTTATATTTAAGCAACTCAAATCTGCCAGACGCAAAAGATTAAAAGACACCCAACGCCATGGACCAATTGCTGTCCGTGAATGCTAAGAATATCCCCCAGGCCCATAGCCAAAGTTCCGGCCGCTCGCCTGATGCAGTAGGGTTCTGAAAATAATACAAAAGTAATTATCCACTGCCTCCCCGGGCATCAAGAACGACGAAGAGATTGTTTTTCTATATCCATGTGATTGTTTTGTATCCAAGCGTGGTGGCCATTAATGACCAAGCTATCCGTCCACCGGGTATGTGGCATGTGTGTTGCCAAAGACATTATCATTTGCAAGTTTACGGCAAAGTGTGTTGTGCAGGACGGACTTGGCGTGAATGGTGTGCCAAGCCGCTTCACCACCATCTACTTTCCGGGCGGTGATGACATTGTATCTGATATTTCAGACATCCCGTCAATATCTCTCTTCGGCAATGGTGAAGTTTGAATCGGTTTGGAGGCTTTGATCTTCTTGACTGGACTCCCATTTTTTGCTAGTTTTGGCGTCCCCTTGCCGTTGGTGGAAGCCGGGGACGAGTTGTCCAATTTGTGCTCCTGACTCAATTGGGACGATCCCTTGGGCTTCTCTTTTTTCAGTGTCGGCTTTGTCTTGATGATGACCTTTTTGGTCAGGTTAGGGGTAGCTTTCAATTTCTTCTTTTGATGGCTCGCGTCGGAGTCTTCATTCTCCTCGCTGGCGTCTCGTTTCCTGGGACTAGCGGCGCGAGAGCCAGGGGCCGGCGTCGCCTTTTGTGATGACGGGGGAGTGGAATCGTTTTGAGAATTGCCGTTGAGCTTTTGGGCCGCAGCTCGGCTGGCGTTTCGGCCGCTATTGCCAATACACGAGCCCATGTGGTTATTCAGCCGGGTGACGAGAATACAGCGCTTGCATTTACTGCACGTGGCGGACGGAAATGAAAGCACATTCGGCGGTCGCTGCTCTGGAGTGCCATCTTCTTTCTTCTCTACGTCCTTCTTCTTCTTGCCTCGTCCTGGGCCGGGCGCCACCCAACTCTGGCCGTAGATGTCGCATCCGGGTTTGTCAATGTATGGGTGTTTCTTACAGTAGATGACGGCCGGGTCAGGCTTTTGCGCACCTTTGCCATCAGTCGGGTGTAATAATCGGGGTAAATGGCACTTGGGGCATAGGATGTCCTGTATGGTCTGGAGCGGGTTGCCCTTGAGCAGAACTCTGCCTTCCTCGTAGACGGCAGAATCAGTTTCGACTCGAATGTCGGGTCTTGAATCGGGTGACGAGCTATCTGAAGCGTCGGAAGCTGCCTTTTCGACTTGGATTGCTGCTGTTGTTGCTTTTGCAGTCTTTTCTTCGCGATGCGTCTTCATGACTAAATCGGAAATGACATTGTAGAGCACATCGTCAAGCACCGAATGAACCTAGAGAAGGAAAATACAGCAGAGTCCAATGTCAGCGCAAGATTATCGCCAGTGTGCGGTCATGAAGCTGAAAATGAGGCAGTGCCCACAAGCCTGCATCTGGACATTCGATGGCAATGGCCCTTTCTGGCAGCGAGGGAGCAACACACACTCCTCAGTGACAATGGGTATGGTGTAGACGGGTAGCCAGGGGCGTGTGTGCTTGGGAATGATGATTGTGATGCCGATGCCGATGCCGATGCCGATGATCTTGATGTCATCCCATACAAGCGATAAAGGAAGAGCAGGGAGAGCCTGGGAAAGTACTACAGGCAGAATGGCGACTTACCAGCTTGTCCACACTGGAAGCATCATCACGAGCGCGAATGATGCCGGCCCGCCCAGAGGTCTCGTTCATGATGGCGACTGCCTGGCTGGCCTCTATCCGGCCGAAATGGGTCGCAACAAAATAAAGCAAATCAGGTGCCGGCCAGCGCCTTGGGGATTAAGGGAAGAGGCTGAGATTTTTCGGGCGGCCCTGGCACCCCCGTGTAACGGAGTAACGGAGTCGTGTGATGATGGCCGACTAGTCCCGAGTGACAGTGACGGGGTGGAATTAAGGTCTCGATCGGGGGAAATCTGACAATCGCTGAATCGCTTCCTCGCTCGTCGGGCAGGCAGGGCTCCCGGGCTGCTTGGCTGCTGGGCACCAGGCACTGACAGACTGGGCACTGGGGGTCGGATAGGGAATAATAGGTGCCACGAAAAAAAAGACAGCACTGGTTAAACTCGAACGACGGGTCAAGCTTGGAAGGTTGGACCGGAAAAAGGGTGTGGCAGCCACCAATCAAAATGCTAATGGCAGAGACGCAGCATGTGGTGGATAACCTTGCCTTGGCCGGGGGGGATCAGGCTGTGATTAAAAATAACCGCCGATGAATGGCTCACTCTGTCGGCCGAGTGGTGATTGATTCTGGAGGTGGTAAGCTGTTGTTAGTGATGATATTCTGCAGTGTTGCCCATGCCGATGCTGATGCTGATGGAGGTCAGTGGCCAAGCACATACATCGGTTGAGATGATGAACGGCCCACGACTCCTGTGGTGTCTGGCCAGAGGCAATACTAGTTACAGTAAACGGAAGATATCAAATTGTCTGGTACTTACACCCAATGGTTCAGCAGGGGCTTGTTCTCCTCCTCTTGTTATTGCTATGTTCCGCTTACTTGAGGCTGGCTCTACTGCCTCCAGCCTCAGAGCAAAGTGAATCAGTGATGCGAACACCTCACCTCGCCCGAGGGCTCCAGAATGCTCCGCAAATGGACTCTTGATGTAAATAGTGCATCCAGCAGATTGAGTCGGTTCGTCTCGAACAGCAATTGCCCATGTGCTTGTGCTGGTGTTCGTGCTTTAAGCCTCGTGTAGCTGGCGCAAGATGATGTAAACCCTGGGTCGTCGGCATGGGCCGGCAGTCGAGCCAAACCGTCAACTGGTGGACCGACTGGGAGCAAAAAGCCAGCAAAAATGTCTGGTATGTAGAGGGAGCTGTGTATCAATTGGCAGCACAGTGAGCGGATCAGAAGCGGAATGATGAAAATAACTGATGGCGGGGAGTTTGTCGGATGATCAATGATGGACTTTTCCAACGTAAAACTTGCGAGTCTTTGGAAATGACGACGGGGGCTGGTCCTGTCAAGTCCATTGGTCTCGAGTCTGGTTGCTTCCAGATGTCAACTCAGGGGTGGTACTCAGGTCAAGTATACCAGCATTCAATTAACACACCAACAGCGACTGCGAGGTCCAGCATCGCTCTTTAATTATGCAATTTGCGCCGAGCATTAAACAATTGCGTGAATAATTGCCCCCAACGACGCCGAAATCTGCAACCGCGACATCTGTGACGGCGGAATTATTCTTCATTTATTACCCCCCGCCTCTCGCCGCCGCTAGTTAATGTACTTAGTACTACTAGACCCCTAAACCGCAGCCGCAAGACCATCTGGGCAATCAAGGCCAATGAAGCAGACCTCCTGCATGAAGCACCAGGTACCGAGATACTTGAGATGTGGCGCTATGAATCTCAACTCCGCGATCCGGCTGCCTCGAACTATCTGTTTAGGATTGAGGATACTAAAACCCGTAGGTGAGTCGTGACTTACAAGACACCACGCACCCATCGTCAAAGACAATCTGGCATCTTTCTCACACTAAAGAGGTTAATGGCGTATAAAGCGAGGTTACGCAACCAACATTAAACTAAACATATCAGGACACAGATCTACCTCTATCCCACATCCAAATAAAACCGTTAAACAAGCTCTCATAAACCCTTATAATAGTAGGGCTCCTTAACGTTACTATTAAGACAAGCCAAGGATAAGCTAGCACCTATCAAGATTCAGCTTAACATAACATCACGACACATTTATATCCCTTTAACTGCGTTAAGGTGCGTCAAATGTATCGGTCCCACTTTTTCTGCGATACCTAATAAGTACGGAGGTGCGCTTTAAAAGTCTTGCCGTCTAGGTTATAGCGAGTACTTTCCGGTATAAGAGCTACTATAATTTAACCCCTAAATAAATATTCTCTTGGCGAAGAAAATCACTATTAGAGATCAATATTAGAAGGTAATCTCGCTAAACTTTAAGGACTTCTCAGTAAGGAGTGAAAAATATATTATGTACTCCCATATACTAACCTTATTTTAGGTGCTAAGCCACAGGTAAGACTTTTAACGCGTACCCAGAGCTATAACCAGAGCATTGGAAGTAGTGTAGTTTTGTAGTTTTTAGTGAATTTTAGTGTAGTGTAGTGTAGTGTAGTTTTACTACACTACATTACATTTTAAAAATTAGTGTAATATGTAGTGTTAATTAATTTATAAGCTATTATTAGCTAATATAATTAGTAAGCTAAAATAGAGCTAAATTTGCTTACTAATATTAGTATTAATAAGCAAGGATTAGCTAGCTTAAATAAGCTAAAAATAGGGATTAAAAAACTAATAAAAATAAAATAAAAATAAAATAAAAGGGAATTATAAGGGAATTATATTAAGTAAGTAAGTATTATTTTATATTATTATTATAAGTAAAATATTTTAAATATAATAAATTTAAAAATTTCTATTATTTACATATAAATATCTTATAAAATAATAATATTTATAGTATTACCCTATAACTTAAATATAAAATATTAAATATTAAAGTTATAAGAAATATATTAAAGTTATAAATAATATATTTAAATACCTTAAAATTTTTCATATAAAATAATATTTTATACTTTCTTTTTATATATATTATTTCCTATATTATAATAGATTTTATATTTCTTACTTAACTTTTTGATTTTTAAATTTTATTATAAAAAAGTTTTACTAAAAAAAAGCTTATATAAGCATATTATATATTAAAATAAAGCTAAAAATCACGTGATTTTAAATCTTATAAAATTAGGTTTATAGCGTTATTAATCAGTAAGTTATTAAGCTTTAAATCTCTTATTTTAAAAAAGTAAATCTTAATTTTTAGCTAAGATTTAACCTATTAAAACTCACTTAATTTATAAGCTATATATATAAAACCTAATGCATTATAAAGAGCTAAATTAACTCTATTTAAAGATATTAATTATAACCTTATAAGTCTTATAATTAACGTTATATTTATAATTAAAATTTCCCTTTATAATTACACATTACACTATAAATGTAGTTATAGTGTAGTTAAACTATACTAAAACTACAAAAACTACACTATGCTATAAACTACACTAAAAAACTACATGTAGTGTAGTTTTTTTGTCAATGCTCTGGCTATAACTTATAAGTTATAATAATAAAAAGTAGTGTATTTTAAAGAGCTAATATACCTTTATTTAACTATATAGAAATATCTCTTATAAGCCTTATAACTTGTCTTATAATTTTAAGTTATAAAACGGCTTTTTTCACTTATAGACTATAGTATATTTATAGGTATTTTAATCTTATAATATAATATATTTAAATATAAAATATAGTTGTATTTACTATATTTATAAGAGCTTTAAGTGTAATAAGTGTAAAGTTACTCTTTATAACTTAGAAAATTACTAGGACCTTTATTATTATATTATTTCTTAATAAAATAATGTACCTTTTATTCTTAGGCTTCTTATTAGATAGGACCCCACTTCAATACATCCGACGCACCCTCAACGCAGTCAAAGCCCGAACCCTCCCCGTGGACCATCATCAACCACCGCGCTAAGCCTAATCTAGCCCCCTGCCCCTGCACCTCTTACCTCTCGACCCCTGTCTAATTCGGCAATCACCCAAAGTTTACCTGCAAGTTGCAAGCTCCGTCTCCGTCCCTCGCCAGCATCATCCATCCTCCTTTTGTTCTCCTTTTGCCCACAACATCTTCCTCTCCCTACAGTCAATCGCTTCTCTCTAACCCTCCATGTCTCTGCCGTCGACCAAGGCGCCGCCCGCGCAACTATCCATCCGCTCATTCTTCCAGTCCAAGCAGCCGAAATACGCACCACCGCCATCTTCACGCGACACCACCACCACCACCGCGATGCCAACAAACTCCCCCCCTCCTCCTCATCCTCCAGTACAAACCCTCTGCTTGCCGCCCCTGCCGACCACTCTCCCCCCCGAAGCAGTCATCCGCCCCATCACAGAGTCCGACATCGCGCCCCTACGACGCATCAACTCCCTCCTGCTCCAAGTCAGCTACTCGGACACTTTCTACCAAAAGGCCATCGACCCGTCCTCCTCGGGCCCCTTTTCGCGCGTAATCACATGGACGCACGAGGGCGAGGAGCCGAAAATCATAGGCGGCATCGTCTCCCACGTGGAACCCGACATCGACACCTCGGCCGCCCAAGTCCCGCAGAACCTTTACATCCGTTCGCTGTGTTTGCTCTCTCCCTATCGGTCGCTGGGGCTGATGAACGCCGCTTTGGAACACGTCATTGCCACGGCTATCAGCGCGCCGAACCTGGATGTGCGCACCGTCACGGCGCACGTCTGGACAGAGAATGAAGAGGGCCTCCATTGGTACGACGCTCGGGGATTCACGAGGCTGGATCCTCCCGTGATGGGTTATTACCTGAAGCTGCGGCCTGATTCGGCGTGGCTCATGAAGAAGGATGTTGGTGCCAGCGTGAGAAGTAGTCTGCCGGGTGCGAATGGAAATGTTGTCGCAGCTTCATCACGGCCCGTCGGGGCTAGCACCACTGCTGCGGTTGTGAATCTACCTCCGCCACTGACATCTGGTCCTCCGTCCTCAAAATCCACGCCGCCGCCGTCATCAGCACCACCACCACAGGGATCGAGGCCAAAAGCCGTGTCAGGGCAGTCGTATCAGAACCAACGGCCGGATATGGAATGGAACGACCTCCCGGCTGACATGGCCCCGACGTTGGGTGCGCTGCGCAAGATAGGCAGTGAGTCAACTTCGGCGACGAGTTCGAGGAGTAGCTCGCAGGCGCCGCGGAGGAAGAAGGATCGCTCATATCCGGCCGCGGCTTTTGGCAATTCAGGAGCATAATAGTGCGGGTCCAGGGGTGGTTATAACAGATAGAGTTTACACGAATGATGACAATGCATACAAGACATAGAGCATCAAGTTAGGAAAGGAAACTACAGCGTCGATATTTATGGCGACTTAGACAGCCAAGATTCCAAAAAAAAAAAAGGCAATATAGATCATGTATGTGCACGCCAAAAATTTGCTTTTGCTACCGTGCTTGGAACGCATGGCTCATGATTCAGTAATTTACCCAGATAATTGATACAGTCGGAAAAAAAAAAAAGAAAAGAAAGCCCATCACCCAAAACTCCGTCTCTGTGCCCAAGAACAGAAGGCTGTCCTGCCCCATCATCATTCATCTCACTTGCGCCTACTCCACCAGATGCCCGCAATTGCGGCCACTGCAACAAGAGCACCCACTACCAGCAGTGGCGTCAATGACTGTACGGGATCCTCGACCGATGTCGACACATTAGAAGGAACCTTCTCGAGGCGTCTCCTAATATCTGAGCGCAGATCAGCAAGGAAATCGCCAGGCTTCTCCGCACGAGCGGCAATCAATGCAATCAAAGCTGCTCCAACTCCACTTCCATCCTTGGCAATACCAATTCGAATCTTTGCAACCTTCTCGGCTCCAATGCCATCGATGGCGGCAAGAGCCTCGTAGATCATGTCCCGGAAAAAGGGATAATGCTCAACCAAGCTGCCATCGACACCAATATCGAGCACCTCCTCCTCAGGATCATCGAGCTTGCCTGACTGTAGCGCGATGGCGCCAATGGCCACTGCCGCCAATCTGGCTGCTCGGCGAGCGACGGCATCGGAGATAGCTTTGAACGCCTGGGCGTCTTCCAATGACGGAGCGTAAATGTCCAGGCACTTTTCCAGTTCTAGTCGTATCGAAGAGAGCTCGGGGGTGTTGTCAGCAGCGGCGACGGACATGATGGCGCTGTCAAGTCCCCATGCCTCAAAGATACATGACTTCGGCCCAATGCTTGTGGTGGTGGATCTGTCGTTGAAGCTAGAGTTTGCGTCTCGGAAAAGGCTAATGTCGTCATCCTTGATCATGTCCAAAACGGTCAATCGTACGATTTCTCCCAAGAACATTCCTGAAACACGCTTCTCAAACATCTGGATACCAGGATTTACGCTTTCTGCATCCAGTGCCTTGTCCCATGGAGTAGAAGGCAAGACATTGAGCTGGTTATCGAATGAACCCCACTCAGTATTGATGACCATTTCACCAGTCGACTTGTCATATTCACCTTCAATTGGCTTCTTGATATTGGCCGTCTTTTCGATATAGGCTCCATTTGTACCAGTTCCGAAGATGCCACCCAATAAAGAGCGGTGCTTACCAGTAGACGTGTAGGATCTTGCCATCAGGGTGCCGACTGTATCGTTGACAAGAGCCGCAACCTTGACCGGGAGGCTCCGGTTATCAATCTCGTCCTGCAACAAGCGGCAAACATCCTTGCCAACGGCATCGGGGATGTCAAAACCCTTGGTCCAGCGAATCAGGTAACCCTTGTTGATGCCCAATTGCTTCACGGGAAAGCTAAAAGTAAATCCAAGGCGAAAAATCTGCTCGTCGCGGTAACCCATTGGGGTACTAGCGGTAGCTCTGCGACGCACATGACTCTCAAAGTGCTCAGCGTGGTGTTCTCGGAGGAACAGCTCAATCTGCTTGGCCAAAAAGGCAAAGAGCTCTTTGGCAGTTTTCGCAACCATGAGTTCCTTGGGAATGGCCACTTTGTTGTATGTCAGGTTAAAGGTCGTATCGCCGTTGAGCATGATGGAGCAGACACGAAAGTTGGTGCCACCCAGATCAACCGCCAAATAGAGGCCCTGTACATGAAGCGTTTAGAAGGGGCTGGTCGGCAGCAGGCCACAAAATGCCAACGCATGAGAACATGAGCCATGGTGTCGTACCTTTTCGGTGCCATTAGGAACTCCCGTAACATAGGTAGGAATCTGGCTGAGGCTGGTGCCGTCGGTTTCCAAACCCTCCTCTGCCAAGTCGCGTCAGCAAAACATTCAGCCAACGGAGACATGCGGGCACGCCATGTCTGCGACATCGGGCCCAAACTTACTCATTTGCTTCAGGAACTCTTGAACATGGATGTTTACGTCTGCGTCGGAAAAGTCGAACTGCGAGACCACGCGCTTCGTCTTGTCGGCAAGCGCCATGGTGGTGAGAGGTCTCGAGACTGGCGCCAGTACTGGAAATGGTGCAGGGTTCACGCAAACCGACTCGGGCGGTTCGAGGACAGACGGAGGGAAGACAAGGCTCAACAGGGGAGAGGAGTAAGAGTTGAAGTGGGAGAAGGGGAAGGTGAAGAAGGAGAAGAAGGGTGACGGTACCAGCACCAGCGAGCTGTCCAGCGCGGCGTCGTGGAGCACGAGATGGGCAAGCTGCTGGCAAAGTTAGCGGCCGCAGCAGGACGAATAGTCAATGGGTAATTGTGGGATGATGATGCAGTTTGAGCCACTGGCGCAAGACTACTCGGGGTTTGCAGGGGGGTGGTGAAGAAAGCTCGGGGTGCTGCTGGAGCTCATGAGGGAGGTCAATTGGACACTTGATGGATGGATGGGTGTCAGAATGGGGAGCAAATGGGGAGCACATGGGGGCGTCTGGAGCAATGCGGGGACCCAGACTTTTGCGAGAGTCTCTGGGCGACAAGCCAGAACAAGCTTCAATGTTCGTTCAATGTTGTGGGATGTGGGACCAGACAGTTGATGGAACACTGAAGCATGAGAAGGCCCATTTCCCACGCTAGCACCACTTGGGCATGGCGCAGATTGTGCAGTGGCGAGCTCACCGCGTCGCATCATGCCGACGTGCATGCTGCGGCCGAGGAAGCGTGTTTGCATGGGCAATCGAGTATCAATTGCAGATGCACAGGGCAAAGCACGAGGCCCGAAGGATTGAGAAATGTGCTGTGGACGAGTATGTCGGTGCCAGTTGACCTAGGGGCGCCCGAGGTCATGGGCCAAGTTGGTCGTGACAGCAATGTCCAGACGGCATAGAGCAAAGGTAAATGGGAAAAAAGCTCAACGTACCACGGCAGCGCCGGCTACCAAGACTAGAATAAGCCACCAGTGCCGGCTGGTCCAGGTTGCCACCGAACTCGCCTCATCACGCTTCCCTTTATTGCTGCTCTCTGTTTCTGCGTTCCCCCGGCGCCGACGCCAACCGGCGCCAGTGCCGACTCTGCTGAGCGCCGCCGTTGTGCCCGTATCCTCGCTATTCTTATGAGAGAGTCTATCCGTGGCAGTAGCACGCAGCCACGCCTTCAAACGGCCCAGGCTGGGTTGCTCGCGTGGGCTTGACGGTCGGTCTTGACGGTCGGTCTTGACGGTCTTGACCAGCCTCGCACCGCCCAGCAATACGCCGCGGCTTGGCTGGCAAAAACCTGGAAAAGACGGGCCGGATAACTACTCCACGCCCAGGGTCGTCAACCCAGGCGAACAGGACCAGACTGGACTCGGTGCTCCGTGCCGTCCGGCCTTGAAAGAATATGGCCGAGAGACTGCCGAGAGAGACGATCCCCGCCGGGCGGAGACAAAACGAGCAGGCTGACGTTCAGAGTCTGAGTCGTGAGTCGTGAGTCGTGGACAGAGAGGCTGGGACGGCGTGCATGAGACGGTTCAAGAAAGTCCTTGGGCGTGGTTTATTATTGCGTTTCCCTTCTCCCCATTGCCCCTACACCGCCAGCCAGGGAGAGGAGCCGACACGAGGGTTGGGCAGAGGCAGCAATGGGTGAGGCAAACGGTTGACTGCCCTCAGTGTTCAATGTCTTAAAAAAAAAAGGTATGGCGACCACTATTTGTGCAAGTTGTGCGGTGTCTCGACCTCTTCCATAGTTGGTTACCGAGTAAGTTAGGTGTCCTTTGAACCTGCGGATGGACCCGTTACCTGACGTGGGAAACGAGGGAGGGGCTCGACCTGTTCGACTCCCATTCTTGAGCACCTCGACATCAAGTCTCAACTTCTTCTTCATCCCGCGAATATATCCTGAGCAACAACTCGGCGCAAGCAAAGAGAAGGCAGTTGCACATCCACCAGCAAACCGCCGCTTATACTCAGCATCTCTGCACCCGCTGAGATGACGGCCTGCGCGTCGTCGTGCGCTATCCTCGTCCGCTTGTGGATCACCTTCGTCATTGCCATGCAGAATGCCCCGTTATTCCAGGGGCACCGCCCTCGTTCCGATGGTAATAGGTCCGATTTCACCAATTTTCGAATTTAGAAGATGCCAGTCCGTCCTTGGGAAAATTTCTTTGCTCCGTCAGCTATTCTAACTGAGCTTCCAGTCCCACCGTAGCTGCAAAACGACGTCAGCGGAAGTAGTCGGGCTTTATTACGCAACCTACCTAGGAATGCAGCAAATTCGACGAGAGTTTCCTGTGCTTTGCTTGACCACAGCGAACGATAATTGAGTTGGCGAGTAGTTGTTACTCCGGTCCTGACTTGTCGAGCCTCGCTTATATCCACCTGATTCTGACGCGTCCGTCAGGCGAGAATGCTCAAGCTGGGGCCAAGGAGGGGATGATCAATTGCTCATTTCCAGCCCCATGCGGATCACCCCAAACCTTGCAAAGCTCTTATTTCTGCCACGGGAAGAGGGGTGGTGACTGACGTATGCTATTTGCATCATGTCTGAAGCCGCCCGTCTTCATTCAAAAGACAAATTTGTGCCACCAATCCCGGATATTTCGACTTCTGAGACGTCTATTAAACAGGCGGGTTATAGTTTTTCACCATGTGCAAGGGACCCCGCGCTACATGACTTACATCAACGGTTGATTCGCCATTGGGTCTTAACAACAAAGCATCTGAACACATACTGCTAAAGGAGGACGCGTATGTTTCTCCATTAACGTCATATGAGTTGTTGAAGCCTCAAAATCACCAGTGAAGTTTCAATAACATGCTTCTCAATGCCTACAATTGGTTCATTTATACCAACGACGATCGCAGTGCCACCGCGTGTGAGAAAACATCCGTACTTGGATAACGGAGCTGTGGATAATCCCATTCAATAGCCCGACGAGTCAATATACACGCATCCTTAAAAGTTCCCGCAAATTCACTGAGATGAGGTACTAACCAAAGCAACACTAGTCACCGATTTCGAATTCCAGGGGTAGCCTGCAACAGTTGGTATCGTCAGTCCTACGCTGCAGGCCTTGAAGCGGCTAGTTCTAGTTTTGATCTGACTGTGCATATAACAAAGTTCGATCGATTTGGATCAAGAGTTTCATGTGTGGTTTAATACTAAACCAAAGCCTGTCATCTGCCAGACGGGTTGAGTTGGGCCTGAAATACTTGAAGTTGTCTGTGGAAGCTTACCTTCTTATCTCATCCTAGTCCTCCACTTACGGACAGAGAGGCATTGAAGAGGGCTCCTAGACAACCTTTTTCTCTCCCCAAAAGTTTGGGGTTGATAAGTAACTGATGGATCCAGCTAGGAAGATACAGGAAGCCAATATTGATAATAGATCTTTAGTCCTTTCACAGACTCAGTGGGTCACACCCAAGTCAATAGCCCTGCTGGCTCATCTTTTCATCAGACTTGATGACGTACTCTTTCCTAATGGTGAGAGGTGGCCTGGCACCACGAAGCACTTATCATAACGGCAAGGGCTAGGACAAACAAGATGCCCCCTTCCTCATCTAGGTCCGGAGAGCTCAAACCGACAGCCCGCAAGTCAGATTTTGGCGCCTCTTGGGTAGACCCTTTGGTCCTTTAATGGGCGGATGGTGAAGTCAGGACATGGCAGCACTTGAAAACTGTGACTTCTGTAGGAATATACATGTTGTTTTCATGGCTCACGGTGATTTTGGACCACCTCTCGACGGCAGGATCCTCCCCAACGTTATTTTGTGTTTAGGATAAAGCGGAATTTGCCGTCAAAGTAGCCCTTAAGGATAGTCCTTGGCCGATTCAAAGTACAAAGCCGAAGAAACTACCGTTCTCTTTCCCATATTCTTTTTAGGTTCTTAGGAAAGATCAGCTGGCTACAGAAATCGAATTCATTTTCTGCATGGAATACGTGGTTAGATGAACAAAGCACATGTTACGGCCAACAAGATCGGCTTGCTACTACATAGGAAGTAGTTCCTCCCGGGCATGTTTGTCTCCATATCGGGCGACTAATGCAAATGTAGTTCTCCTCTTTTGCTTCTATTCCTTAATATATCCATTACTTTGACATGTCGCTCAGCATCTTCCACACATGCCTTTACAATTCACGAGAAGAGCTGCCTAATGTCTTAGTACTGTACAGGAGACTAGGTTGGCATCCGTGTCTACCGAGCAATACAAAACAAGGTGTGCAGAGAGAGAGTCGTTGACTTTTCAGGACTATTCTTGTTCGCTTGTCCTTTATTCTTCAGACCTCGAACCCAGCTGGGTTTAATGTCGGCGCCGCCCTAAGAATACAGAAATTGTTGGACCAAGGTACTTTTCAGCCCGACGCTGATTTAATTTCAGCCTCAGAAAGCACCCCCAGGTACTCCGTAGTTGGGTCTCGGATGCCGTGGTGCTGCTTGAATTGGCAGCCCTGCATGGAGGAGCAAAGAAAGCAAGGCGCGCACGAATAGACTGGGGGTAGTAAGTTAAACAAGCACAGACACGAGCACGAGCGTTTCTCTTCTATTCCACCAATGGGAGCTGGCGTCGCAAAATTGGGCTGCCAGATGGAATACTGAGGGGGAAGTCTTGGGCTCTTTCTTGTGCTCCCCAAGCATGTATGGATGGTGTCGATGATTTGCTTCGGAGCAGCTGGAGATGCTGGTTGCGCGAGTGCCAGCCAAGGTACTTGAGTACATACATACCCGTCAGCGACCAATGAAGAGGCTGGCGGGGGTGAAAGCGGCGACCATGATATGATGCGCTGTCAAGTGCTGCCCGTCAAACCGACGTGGCAGTTGACAGACGCCAACGCCAGGCTTCCCCGCAACATGGAAGACCCCGCCAACCTGGCCAAAGTCCTACTTACAAACAACAAAAGTCCTACATGAGATTGACCGTCCCCCCACGATGTTCCCGTCCCAGCATCAATGATGGGTCGGGAGAAGGTGTTTTTCCCGCCATTGAATAATTTGACCGCTCCGCCGGACTCGCGAGGTTGGCGACCTCTTGCGCCAACGGCGTCACGCACCATGGAAGCAGGATAAGGAACGGCGTGCTAACTGGGCAGCGGCTGGGCTTGTGTAACCGAACGGATGATTTGTCTGCATCTTCACGGGCTTGAGCTTGAGCACGAAAGTGGCTGGCCCGTCTGCTTGTGTTGCCTTGGATACTACGCGTGAGGTCGTTACTCGGTCCAAGCTGCAGCAGAATCCTCGAGAGGCCATGCCTTGTCCCTCGAGGACAGTAAAGCACCTATTGTGCCATAGTACGTAAAAGAAGAATAAATACGGAGTAGATGCTAGTGGATACGGTTCATGATGACGAAGACCAACCGTGCATTTTGCATGGCGTGCTTGCTAGTTATGCCATCTACACCATCAAACCATCTACAGCCACTGTACGTTAATTAATCTTCACACACAACAGTGACTTTGCCACGCCGGCCTTCCATCGCCGTTGTTCCAGACACGTCGGTACTTGGAAGGCTGAGTCCCCTCAATCTCAGCTCAGCGCCATCCCGCCTCGCCACATGCGCACGTCGGCCACACAATCGCAGCCTTCGTCGTCCGTCCAGTCTTGCGCCTCCACCAAGGCCACGGCCATCCACCGTCCTGCTCCGGCCTCGAGGCACCAGACGTCGCTTTCAGCCACAAGCCCCGGCGCAAATCACAGACGTTGCTTACGCCGTGCTTCTGGCTTCGCCGCATACTCAACAGCCCCCCCCCCCCCCCCCCCCCCCCCCCCCCCCCCCCCCCGCTTCTCTCTCTCTGCCTCTCTGCCTCCCCGCCAGCCCGGCTGCTGAGCCCCATTCTGCCCTGTGTTGCTAATTTCTGACCCAAGCTCGACCCCCAGAGAACCCTCTTGAGCCTCGTCATCGTCTTTCTGCTCAGGTGATTGCTGAGTGTGTCCTCCGTATCTGCTTATGTCCGCCCACGCTCAAGTGCTGCCTTACGCGAGCCCTACCAGCCCAGTCCTGGCCCGGCCATTTCTTCTTCCCTTTTCTTCTCTCGTCCGCCGGCTCAACTGATCTACCTATTCCCCCTTCCTTTCCTTCCATATGAGTTATATGAACTCCCGCCTCAAAGGCTTTGGGTTCGGAAAGCGCAAGTCAACCGCCAGCATCCAGACCACCGACGGGGTCCCGCCCGCTGGTACCCCTCCTCCAGGCCATCCTCCAGCTCAAATACCTCAACACCAAGCTCCTCTCCCAGGACAGACGCCGCCCATCGGCGCCGCGTCCTCGACCACCAGTCTCCCGATGAACCACCCGGGAGCTGGCAATCGCCCGCCGAGCTACACGGCCAACTATCCTCCCGCCGGCCCTGGCGATCGTACGTCTCCTCTCCAGGGCAGCAACCGTACCCCGCCAAGCCAGATGGTTGGAGGCCCTCCTCCCATCAACACCGGTGCGCCGGTTGGATATCCACCTCCAAATATGGCTGCCATGGGCCAAGGCCCTCCTCCCATGGGCGGCCCTCCTCAGGGCGGTCCTGGCGGTCCCCCCCCAGGCTTTGGTGCACCACAGGGATATCCTCCCGGTCCTCCTCCGGCTCAGGGAGGTCCCATTGCGCAACAGTTCCAGCGGCCCAATCCCAATCCCGCTGCTGAGGTTGAGGGCGCCAGCAAGAGCAAGGCACAGCTCATTGTTGGCATCGATTTTGTTAGTGCGGCCCCGGCATCCTTTGCGTGTGTTGCGCGAATTGAATCCCCCCATGAAAAAGAAGAAAAAAAGGTCATGGGAAAGGCAACAGCTTTGAACATGGTTTGCTAACACGCAATACAACTTCCAGGGTACCACCTTTTCCGGTGTTGCCTTTGCATTCGCGACGAATAACGAGGCGAAGGAAGATATTATCACGGAGTGGCCAGGTGCCGGCTCATATACCAAGCAAAAGGTGAAGAAAACATCACTCCGGGTGCAGGGCTTTGATCAAGAGGAGCTAACAGAATCGCGTCACAGATTCCCACGGTGCTTTACTATGATCAGTACCAGAAGGTTGTAGGATGGGGTCCAGATATTGCTGACGCGTTGGCGCCAACTGGTTACCCAAAGCCAGGTGTTCAAAAGGTAGAATGGTTCAAGTTGCAGCTGATGCTCAGTGGCAATACGTATATTGATCCTATCAATCTGCCTCCCCTGCCCCCTGGCAAATCCGAAATCGATGTAGCAGCCGACTACCTGTTCAAGCTTCGACAAGCTATGCGATCAGCACTGCAAAAGACGCTGGGAGAAGTGTTTAACCGAGAGGAACGCAACATTCGATATTATCTGACCGTCCCTGCCATCTGGAACGATGCTGGTAAAGCCGCCACCCGAGCCGCCGCCATCCAGGCTGGCTTCCTCCGTGACGAGAACGACAACCGCTTAACCCTGGTTTCGGAACCCGAGGCTGCCGCTCTTTTCTGCTCCAAGACGGGACTTCTCAACCTAAAAGTCCATGACGCCGTCCTGATTGTGGACTGCGGTGGTGGCACTGTGGATTTGATCGCATACGAAGTTGAAGAGGAGAACCCTTTTACCGTTGCAGAGTGTACCGCTGGATCCGGAGATTCCTGTGGCTCCACCGCTTTGAACCGCAATTTCAGCAACATCCTCCGAACCAAGATTAGGAAAATGAAGTTGCCGGACGGCTCCAAGACTGCTGGTCGAGTGTACGCCAAATGTATCATGGACTTTGAAAACAGAATCAAGGCAGATTTCAGAAACAATGGACAAAAGTGGGCCGTGGACGTCGGTATTGAAGCTGAATTCCCCGAGGCCGGCATCGAAGAAGGCTACATGACTTTCACCAACGAGGAAATTTTGCAATGCTTCGAGCCAGTTGTCAACCGAATTCTCGAGTTGGTCCGAAACCAAATTATTGCCATCCAGGCACAGAACCGAACGCTACAAAACATCTTGGTGGTTGGTGGTTTCGGTGCTTCGGAGTATCTCTTCCAGCAGATCAAGCTACATGTTCCACCACAGTTCCAGTCCAAGGTGGTGAGGCCCATGGACTCAGTGGCGGCCATCGTCAAGGGTGCAGTCACCGCTGGCATTACCGAACGTATCATTACACACCGTGTTGCTCGTCGCCACTATCTCATGGCTACTCTACAGCCATTCAAAGAGGGATACCACCCCGAGGCCTACCGTGTCCCATCGTTGGATGGAAAGGACAGATGCAAGTTCACCCGGCAAATTTTTGTGCAGAAGGGCCAAAAGGTCAAGAACGGCGAACCAGTCAAGGTTTCATTCTTCCGACAAGTTGCGCCCGGTGCGACCCTCATGTACGAGGACGTGCTGTATGCCTGCGATGACGACGTGTGCCCTGAATACACCAAGGATCCCCGTAAGTTGCGGCCATTTCAAAGCCATGAAAATGAAGATTCAAGGGCGGCTTTCAGCTAACTATTTAGCAGGTATCAAGGAAGTCGTCACTCTCACTTCCGATCTGTCGCGCAAGAATCTCGAAAAGGACTTTGAGCGCATGGACACGCCCCAAGGAACATTTTACCGTGTTTACTTTGATATCTACCTGACGCTTGATGGCTCGGAATTCAGCGCCGAATTGGTCTGCCAGGGCGAAGTCATGGGCCGATGCAGAGCTCGCTTTAGATAAACGGAAGTTGACAAGAAGAAAAATGCAGAGAGGAACACGGTGATGTCGATTGATGCGCTTTATCAGTAGAGCTTGGGTACCTTACATCCGGAGTTGACATTAAATGATACCTAGGAGAATATTCAGCGCGCTAATGGAGGGTGACGGCCAGGGAACTACGAGTTGGTGGGGTGAATGTAACGGCCGAGGCTACTAACGGTTTTGCTTCTTGGACGATAGTTTCAATTGTTAGTTGGATTACAAAGAACTGCGGACGAAATCTTAAAAAAGCTGGAGAAGACAACCTCTTTTTTTATTGTTTTTGCACAAAGCATATTGGAGCCGGATATTTCATCATGCCGCAGTAGCAGAAGACGGAACGTGTCTTATGAATATAGGAATATTTTGATAGATGATCGATGTTATGTGTTGCAAGCAAGCATTGCTCGTGCAGTGAGTGAGCCAGAGAGTCGGCCCTACGTGGCAAGTGGAGGGACTTCGGACCTTATCGGCTTGGGCCTGAAGTCGTTATCGAGATGTGAGACAAGAGTGTGGCGTCGAGTTGGCAGGTTGGCGGGTTGGCGGGTTGGCGGGGTCCGGTTGGTGGGATGGTTGGTTAATGGATCCCTTTGAGGGTGCGCAGGTGCCAGTTATGTATATACTCCACTTTTCTCTAGTACTTGCTAGGTACATCCTTATAGCTCCTCGTATATAAGATACTTTATTTACCATATAAGTTCACAGGTGAATTAAGTATCTTTTAATCTCACATCTTTAATTGGTTTACATCCTTGGTCGTTACCAAAATGGCACCTGCGCACACTCAAAGGGAGTGGATCGATGGATTGTCACGATGGACGGATGCAACATTGAACCTTGTGGGCGCATGGTGAAGGTGGGGCAGCACGTTCCTGGTCCCTGTCGCGACTGCCAACTTTAGAAACGGGAACATGACAGCCAGTCCTTCCTGCGTCATACCTTCACTCTCAGATGGCCATGGATCCGTTCTTGGCCAGCGAGGCAAACGAACAACGCTTCTTCACCCTTTCATTTCTCAAGCAGCTTCTCCTTTGCCAATCCTGCTGGACAGGCCACCTGTGATCTTTTTAGGCGTTCCCATTTCCAGAATTACGCTTGTATTATTTATTATATTCGTTGCTCCACTTCGCACCTCCTGGTCCAGTTTATATTTATTGTCTGCTTCCTCCGGACTGGCGCCTCCTTCATACCTCTGAACTACGCAGCATTGCCTTAAACTCAGCGCACACGTGCTGCAGTCTTCTTTCAATTTTTCCCTTCACACATCCAATCCTGCATTGCTTCTTCTTGAGACCTGGTGGCTCGCGATATTAGGCAGGGGTGAACCTAGTTTGATAGGGTTGGCGCATGAACTATTCGGCGATTGGGGGAGAATCGCTTCGCCAACTCTCAACGGCGGCTTCTGACGTTACAAGCCAGTTTCAGCTTCTCAAATCGCCATTCGAACATATATTTTCTAACAAAATTTAACGCTTCAAGGACGAAACGAGATGAGAATTTCTATTTTTCAGTAACGCGGAGTACTTTTGTCTTGGACTTCACAACTGTCACCCCTGCCACCTTCTTGCTCTAACGACGACAACAACAACAGCAGGAGGCTGATAACACCAAGACGAGGCTCCCTCCGCCAACAAAAAAGGGAGCAATGGTGATGTCACCACGTTCTGCAGCTGCAACACCTCGATATCAATCTTCCATGAGTCGACTGCTGCTCATCTTCGTTACCTTTGGATCCCTCGTTCCAGCAGCCCACTTGGGAATACCAGCTCACCACAGAAAGGGACACTGGCAGGCAGAGTTCTTTCGCCATACAAAACGGAGCATCCCCGCAAAGAGAGGTCCTCCAGAAGACTGGGAGGGTAAAGTACCACTTGTTGTGACCAACAAATGCGAAACGACAATCTGGCCTGGCATTGCCACCCAATCTGGTACTGGGCCCGGAACTGGGGGGTTCGAATTGGCGCCTGGAAAGAACAAGACGTTATGGGTTGCACCAGATTGGCAGGGCCGAGTTTGGGGAAGGACGAATTGTACAGTCAATGGTGAGTCGTGCGCTTGCAAGACAGGGGACTGTTTTTCTAAGCTTGACTGCGAGTTTAGCGTAAGTTTGCTTCATCCATATCAGCCCCTGGTCCTGTTCTGTGTCGACGTTAACATTGCCTTCAGGGAGCAACTCCTGCGACACTTGCAGAGTTCAACCTGGCCGGAGGAGTGACTGGGATGCAAACCTTTTACGACATATCTTTAGTTGATGGCTACAACCTCCCTATGGGAATCAACTACATCCCTGCCAAGAATACCACATACATCCCTCCAAATCTAACAAACTGCGCGTGCATTGCCACGGCAGGGTGGCTCTTCAGCCAAGCCAAGACAGGCACGGCTTACACCAACTCTACATTCCCGGTTCCGTGGGAACCAGATGAAACGAATCAAAGCGTTGAAAACTGGTGTCCGTGGCCCAATCTCGCCTTTCCTCCCACTAAGCCTGGAGACGGTGTATACCCGTATCCCGACGACAACATTCAACGGCCAGCATTTGCACCTTGCAACAGTGCCTGTGCGGCAAGTGGCTCGGATAAAGATTGCTGTGTCGGAAGGTATCACGACCCAAATATCTGCAAGCCATCGAGCTACAGTAAAGCAGTCAAGGCGGTGTGTCCCGACGCATACAGCTTTGCCTTTGACGACCAAAAGTCGACGTTTATCATTCCCAAGGGAGGTGGCTGGGAGGTGGTCATGTGTCCATCTGGTCGATCGACTAATATTTTACGGCAGTTGGGCAAAGAGTTATCTGAGTTGGCAAGTGGCGGCAGCCTGTCAAGACGGTCTATAAGGATGCTTCGGAACGTCACGTATATCGAAGCTGACAAGGGAGCAGCTGGCGGGCTGATACCATCGAACGGACTGACGGTCTCTTTGCTTGCCTCACTCATTGCTTTTCTGGTAATGGTGTGAGGAGATGTTGGGTTGTGTTGTTCTTGTCAATTGTAGCCACTGCGCCCCACCACCTGGGTAGGATAGTGATGGAGAACCGTTATGAAATAGTCGTGAGGCACAAGGAGGAATAAAGACTTGCAAGATGGATCAGATCCTAGAAACATATACCCTACTGTTTCAGTTTACACGATTAGGCCTAGTAGTCAATGCTGTGCTTTTGGTAGTAATGCGTCTACTTGCTGCCAAGTGAGCTGGTCTAGCGCTTAATTTGTGATTGCTGATAGTAAACACTCGTATATTCATAGCATGCTGTACGTCCCAAGCTCGGAAAAGGGAAAAAAAAAAAAAAGGCAACGCCGCCAATCAAAGCAGAATCTAGACATGCCCAGGAAACCGACCGCTCTCGACAGAATCATTTCCGCTTTTCCCTTCTCCTCCGCTCCCACTCGGCCCTTTCCTCCTCGTCACTGCCGCTGAACTCGGCATCATCGTCATCATCACCATCGCTCTGCTGCCCCACAGCCGCCACACGATCAATACTATTCCCCTTGCTGTGCGCGGCGCCCGCGTCGACGGTGATGAAGTCGCCCGCGTTCTGGTTCGTATACTCGTGCTGCTGTATGAGCTGGCGCAGCTCGACGTTGCGCGGGTCGACGAGCTGCAGGGCCGTCAGGCCGCCCTTGTTCCTGACGCGCGGGTTCGAGCCCGCCTCGAGCATCATCTCGACGAGGGCCTTGCCAAAGGCCCGCTGGGCGGGGGGCTCGGCGTTGAGCCAGCGGATGGCGGTGTGCAGCGGCGTGTCGCCCTCGAGGCGGTTGATGGGGTCGCATTCGAACGAGGGCTGGTCGAGGAGGAGGTCGATGATTTCGTCTGCCCTCAGCCGTGTCAGTCTGGCGTCTGTTTGCCCGCCGTGGGGGGGGAGCGGGGGAAAGGGGAGGCGCACAGTTGCCGTGGGACGCGGCCTCGTGGTAGAGGTGGTTGCCCATTACGGTGGTGGTGTTGTTGAGGAGGGCGGTGATTTCGGCGTCGGGCTTGTCGTGGAGGACCTCGAGGAGGAGGTCGGTGTTGTTGCGGCGGCAGGCTTCGATGAGGAGCTCTTTGATCGAGGCGCCCTGGCTTTTTTGTTAGACTGGGGGGGGAGGGTTTGGATGTGGGGTTTTGTTGGCTCTTTTACCTCGTGTTCTTCGTCGGCGGCCATGGTGGTGGTTGTGCTGGTGGGAGATGGGCTTTGGGGGATCTTATGGGCGGTTGGTGAGGAAGATGTGCCTTTAAGTGATGATGTGGTTTTGTCTCTCCGTCGTTGGTTCAGTTTGGAGGGGCATTTGCGGTGGGGGGGTCACCCCAGCCGTCAGGTGGATGGTTCTGCCTTGGTTGGCTGACAGCTTTGGAACCCCACTGCTGAATTTGGATTGCCTTTGAACTACCAACATTGGACTTTTTTTATTAAAAAAAAAATCCCTGGGCGACAATCAATCCTTCTCCTGCGACAAACTTTATGCGCACGCAAAGCCTTGGCATACGATAGATTTAATTGCCGGTGTCTCTTCGCAAGGTAGCTACTGCTACTGTGATAGTTTATACGGCCAACGGAGTCCTAAATAGCCCACCATGCTGCTCTGTACGTTTTCCCACCTTAGGTACCCCGATTTTGACGGACCAGGACGAGGATTCCCCAAGGGTGCTAATCGTTAAATAGTCTGCCCGCAATGCGCCAACATCCTCACCGTGTCCCTGACAAGCCAGCGCACCAACCGCCTCGAGTGCCGCACCTGTCCGTTTGAGCACACCATCACCGAGCCCGTCTTCTCGCGCCGCGTGTTTGAGCGTAAGGAAAAGGAGGATGTCTTTGGCGGGCCGGGCGCGTGGGATAATGCGCAAAAGGGCCGGGCGCAGTGCCCTGCCGAGGGGTGCGACGGCGACGAGGCCGCGTTTTTCCAGGTGCAGATTCGAAGTGCGGATGAACCCATGACCAGCTTCTTCAAGTGCATGACTTGTGGGAATCGGTGGAGAGAGAATTAACGGGTATTTTTCTTCTTTCTCTTTTGGACGTTGCCCCGTGTGTATGTGGAATTTTGTGGTTGGGGGAATTGGGGGGTTTGTATTTGGCGTTTTGAGACTTCTAGAGCCTGGGAGCGAACTTTGGTGCGTGCTCTTTTTTTTTTTTTTTTGGTGGCTGGGTAGGGCATTCTCCATTCTGATCTGATATTCGTGTTCTGAAATTCTTGTCCACATGCTCGTGGATGACTTGGTAGACCGTAACGCGGTTGACGTAAATCACTCCCGGTGCCACTGCACAGAAGCCTTCATCTCGTCCTCTGCCAACTTCTGCACCAGGTCGGGGCTCATGATATCCTGTCGAAACCGCTCTTCCTGGAGGAGCTCGAGGTGCTTGAGCGTCGGGCCCGGGTACGTCAGGTATTTGAGATATGGCGGCTTCGTCCAGTACTGCAGGTAGGCGAGGTAGGCGACAAAGGCCGGCTGCGTGAGGAGTTTCTGAGAGGCGAGGTGATTGAGGTAGAAGGGATTTGCGAGGGACTGGACAAACTGTGGACGTGTCAGGCTTCAAGATTCTACGCAGGGATTTCGCAGAGGAGGAGAGGAGAGGGCTGCTTGTACCTCTAGTTCAATCTCGAAGCGCGAGTAGCCGCCGTACATGGGCTCGTCGGTGGGCGGCGCAGGAGGGGAAGTGTCCATAGGAACGTCTTTTGAAGCGTCGGTTGCCATTGTTGCGAGAGACGGGGAAGCTGCGTCGGTTGTGGCCGTGGTTGGCGTCGAGGCGATGGAGCAAAGACGAGTATAGGGAAATGCGAATTGGATCGGGGAGAGAGATGGCACCGGCTTGGCCCCACATGTTCAACTACATCTCACTCAAGGCACATCTCAGTCCTCCAGCGTGTTCTTCAAGACATGACATATAATGGAATATCTGCCCCATCCGCCCCGAGTATCTTATACGTCTGACATCTTCCAGCCCTCTAATACTCTTTTCGCACCTAAACAGGACAAGACTTTACGCCAGGCAGCCAACAACATGCCCACCGCAGCCCAGCTCACACCTTCATGATATAAAACCAAACCACCAACAAATACAACCCAAAGAAACACCACCAACTTGACCTCGCAATGTCGAGAATCAAAACCCGCATCCTCGTCATATCAGATACCCACGCAACACGGCCTCACCCACCGCCAGCCCCCAACGAATTCGAAATCGCCGACCTCGTCCGCGTCACCACCGGCTACAGAGACCCCCTACCGCCCGCCGACCTCGTCCTGCACTGCGGCGACCTCACAAAGCGCAGCTCCATTCCCGAGTATGAGACCACCTTCTCCATGCTGCGGTCTCTAAACGCACCTCTGAAGCTGGTCATTGCCGGAAACCACGACCTCTTACTAGACCCCACGTACGACTCGGATCCAGAGGTTGAGCAAGAGTCACGGGCCGTTCAGGACATTGTGCAGGACGCTCAAAGGGACGGCGTCCTGTATTTGACAGAGGGCACGTACGAATTCGCCCTGGAAAACGGCGCCCTGATCAGAGTATACGCAAGTCAGTACACACCCACCTATGGCGGGTGGGCATTCCAGTACCCCGACCACCATGACTTTGCTCTTCCGCCCGGCATAGACGTGGCCATGACCCATGGTCCACCGTACGGCGTGTTGGACGAGGCGGGCATATCCAAGAGATTGGGCCAGCCGCATCACGCGGGATGTGAGTATCTCTTCAAGGCGGTTGCGAATGCAAGGCCGCGCATTCATTGCTTTGGCCATATACACGAGGGGTGGGGGGCTTATCGGGGTACATGGCTCGGTAGAGACGAGCCGGGGTTCTCAGTGCCTCGGCCGACCAAAGAATGTGTTATGGACGAGGCTATGTCGGGTCCGATTCAGACATTAGACGGGTTGCGACCAATGTTTGCCGCCGACACAGAAGGGAGATCTCCAGAGGCAAGACAGAAGTTGGCACACCTCAGCAATCAACGCGGGTACCATATTGACTTGACAGAACAACATACACGTGTTGATCCAGGGAAGCAAACCTTGTTTTTCAACGCATCAATCATGGACATGAGATATCGACCGTCACAATTACCGTGGATAATCGACATGGATCTACCAAACGCCGAGAACAAACAAACTTCTATTCACTCTACCTCGCGATGAGAACGCCTTGAACGCAACCATCTCTCACGTCACAATGAGGTCAACATTTGCGCTTCACACCATATAGACGGTAGTAATTGGGTTCATAAATTAGACGTGATATTAATTAGTTGTCCAGAAGTATTGGACTACATTCTGAATATAAAAGACACCGTGTACCCTTTTTCGCATTCCTTCTGCTAATGTGTCCCGTATTATTCATGTATCATTCGGAATAACAGCCCTTAGACTAGCCTCATCGACAAGACATGGGCTCTAACATTTCTAAAATGCAATTGCTTACAGAGCCAAAGCGGCAGCAAGGACGGCAGCCAGAGCGCCGACAACGGGACCAGCAGCAGCAGCACCAGTGGTAGTAGGGACAGTGCCAGAGCCGGACCTGGTGGCACTGCCAGAACCACCCTGGGAAGAGGTAGGAGCCTTGGTGGTGCCAGTAGCTCCGCTGGTTGAGGTAGCGGTCTGGTTCTTGCTCTGAGTAGGCACACCACCGGTGCCAGTGGACAGGGTAGAGACGACAGGAGCAGAAGAGCCTGTGGCAGAAGCAGAGCCAGAGTGCGACTCAGTAGCTGAGCCGGTGGCAGTGGCAGAGGCAGATCCCGAGGCAGAGCCAGAACCAGAAGCAAGGGCCTTGCACTCCTCAGCGGCGACGGACTGAGCCTTGATGAGAGCGCTGGTGTCGCACTTGTTCTGGGTAGCACACTGGGTAACGGGGGCGAGAAGCTTGGCCTGTGTCTCGGGCTTGCAGGCGCAGGCAGCGATCTCAGCTTCGGTGCCAGTGCAGCCAACCTGGGGGAAGGCCTTCTCGATGCAGGAGCGCTGTAGAAGTACATGGTCAGTCCATTGAACCATTTCTCGCCAGGTGGGACAATCATTCGAGGGTCAACATACAACGCAGCCGTCGACGCCGCTGAGGTTCTGGGCGGCGGCGAAGCCAGCAACAGCGAGGGTAACGAAAGTAGCCTTCATTGTGAACGAGGGTGATTTGCGGTAGAGTACGTAGACGACGAGTCGGGTATGTACAAGAATTGACAGCTGAGGCGTTGCTTGGAGACGATTATAGCACGAGAGGATGGAGGAGAAGAGAGAGCAGGGCTGCGTCGTGAAGGGAGGGTTGGCCAAGGGGCCTTTTAAACAGAGGTGGCAAGAGCTGTTCGCGAGTCTCGAGCGTCGAGCACCAGGATGAGCACACTAGCAGTTCACTCGAGGACGGAAGATGTAATTTGGGATGGGCCACAGGTACTGGACCAGGCGGCAGCACATGCCCCGGCCGTACCCGTGCTGGCAGGCGAGTGAGAAAAGATACGAGATCAGCAGGAAGTCCAGAGTGTCTGGGTACCTTGAGCCATACCCCTGCCCGGGGGTCTGGCAAGGTTTTTTTGCTTTGATTTCGTCGTCGGCCAGACAATCATTGCTCCAGGATCGAGAGTCCACAGCCTCCGCATCCTCCTCCTCCATCTTTCTTCCCTCCCTCCAAGCTACCAGCTAGTTGCTCCACTTGAGCATGTTCCATCACGCTGCCAACTTGCCAGCTTGCATCCAGATGGACACGCAGAGAGCCCCAGAGATGATACATGGGGGCCTGGGTTCGGCCACTCACCAGTCGAAATTGGCTGATGGCCCCGAGGCATCGCAAAGCAATACTATCCCAATCCGTGGCTCCAGCCGTGGCGTCTGGGCCCCTGAGCCTTGCCTCATTATCCCAAGGGTGAGTGAAGTATTTCATCTCGACTGTTCCTCGGGGGTACACGGTTATGCCTGGTCAACGGGCGCCCAAAAAAGTAAAGAAGAGAAAAAAAGAGTTTCCAGGCTGGTACGGACCACTCGGGGAGGAAAGCTTGTGCCAAAAACTGAGGGGGGCTGGCGACGATCCGACGCGAAAACAGGGACATACTTTGGGCTAGCATCGTTCTAGTTACCGCGATGGTGAACCCCGTAATCAAGGGCCGCTTCCCTTGAGCCAACTTTAGAAGCAGTCTCCAGTATTTTCTGCATGTACAGCCACAGCTTAAACACCCGGCCAAGGGGGAAGAGAAGCTTCTCGCCACGCAATCCCCTGGTTTCTTCACGCCGTGTACGGAATCCGCCCCATGAGTCGAGCTTATGAGGGCTCAATGCGAAACTCTGAGGCAATCAACATATTGTCGACAAAGGCGGCCTGGGAACGAAAGCAAGGGTTATCGCAATAAAAAGAACCAGTTCCAAGAGCACCAAAAGTCAATACTAACAGAAACCACGCTATTGTTGGTCGCAGGCCGGCGCCGTCCACTGATCCCACCTTGTCAGACAGTCTCTCCTGGTAGATTGGACTTCGGACAGTTGCATACCTGGCTCAAGTTTCGGGCCACGCGGCATTCATTACCGCCGTCACATTGGCCTACATACGGAGTAATAATACTCTGTGCTCTGTGCTCTCCGTTGGCAGGCACCGGGCTTCGAAGCACGAGGGTGCTGCGACATGACCAGTGGCACGAAGATGACCTCGTTTCCGGCTTTCTTCAGCTCTTCGTTATACTAGCTACATCGATCAATCCCGCACGAAACGTATGCCAATTGCAACCGGAAATACTCCGTACATAACTTACCGTGCACAAAGAAACACATGGTCCTGCAGCACAAGGCGTTTCTGTACGAGTGTACAACAGGGAGGAGCATGGGAAGCCTTGTCCGTGGCCCAACGTAACGGAAACAGCTCAACACGAGAAACGCCAGCCCACCATCATGCAGGTAGTAGCTAGCATCGTTGCGCTGCCCACCGATCGTCGGCAGCGACGTTCCGCCGCACTCCAGACTATATTAGTGCTCCTTACGAGACATGGATGTACAATCCAACCAGGCCCTGCAAGTTTAGCTGGGTTCATGAACGCCTGAGTGGAGCACGGATGGTGGCCGACTGGGAAGATGCAAATGTCATCGCCCAGCCTGAACGAGAAGGATTCGGTTCAAGCATCAGGCTGCTTCATCTGACGCTGACATGATGCTGCTCATGCTCATCGTCAGCCAACCCAACAATCAAGCGAATATCCAAGGTCATCGAGACGGAAATAGAACATGATGCGCTGTACAACCAGCCCACGCGGGTGCGGTGGATCTCGAGCCTTGCTCACCCAGCACAGAAGAAAACAATTTTGTGACGACTCCCTTATAGTTGTTGCTATTCATACTCTGTATACGGAGTAATTTTTCTTCCCTTCAGATCAGCCAAAGGTTATGCAGGGTCAAGGCGAGGCCTCTGTTGTTGCACAGCCTGCTTGCTCGGTCCGTACGTAATACTACATGTCCACCAACCTGCAACATAACGAGCATCAAGACAGGTCATTATCATGTCAATGCCCCTGGTCACTTGTGGCGCCAGCCCAACAGCCAAGTCCCGTCAAATCATCCCAGTTGCCGCGCAGCCGCTAGCGAAAAAAAAAAAAACAAGCCTTTGACTCCCGCTCTAGCTGCAGCATTGGACATGGTCTAAGAAGCTTCCTGGACTCCGCCCTTTGTGTTGCTTGTGTAACAAAGGGCCCCTTGTGGCCTTTGAGGCGACCGAAATCCATTCAGCTCGTCCGCAAACGGACGCCAGAAAAGCGTATTGTTTTCTTTTCGTTCTTGATGGTCTGTTTAATACGGCATGGTTGTGTTGACGCTCGAGTGCTCGATGGCTCAGATGATCATCATCTCCCCTTTCGAGGTTGGACGAAAGCGCCGACTGCATTCCATGCCGGCTAGCCCAATTGAGTCGCAGTGTGTCCAGATTATGCCAGCATGAACGACCTGTTTCTGATCCGGTTATTGATTGACTGTGACTTGCCCAACCAACTACGGATTGGCGTGGAATTGTGCTTTAAGAGGGCGAATCACTCGGGCACCGCAATACGTCAAGGGCGGAAAATATCACGGTCTTTTGACTGCGGTTCGACCGTGTCGATCCTGCCCAATACCTTTGCTGCAACGCCCGACGCCGTCAAACCCAGCTACGGAGCACAGGGCAGTATGTACCCGTTGGCAACTAAGTGGGCTCGTCCACTTAGTTGCCAACGGGTAGTTTAATTTTGAAAAACAGCCCACCGCAACGCATGCAAGTGTCTCAAACCACTATGATTTTTGCATGCATTTCCATTTAAAGCTGCCCGTACATAGAGACTCCGCGTCTGCCACCAAAGGGTCATGCAAAGCATTCATCGTCTTGGGATGCCAGCAGAAGACGGCGTCGGCCCTGTTTCACGTCGAGATTTGCATGCAGCTCCGTGTATACGTGCCACATGTTGGGCAAAGGATAAATTCGATGCGCAGAGTGCTTGCCAGGCATCGTCATTTAATACCCAGAAGTCAGGACACATACATATAGTGTAGTTTGTGAAAAATGCGTGCCTAGTCAGTCGGCTCTACGCTACAAATGACACCAGATAGTATGCTATTCCCTCCTCTCAGAACAGACGGATTAATTATATTGGTGCACAGCAGTATTAGTATTACATACATGATCATTACGGCATCTTTTCTTCTTTTCCCCCCATCATGTGCTTCATCTATCATTCCACCTCGTCCTACTCATAATAATTGGCCGGGCAGGATCCCAGGGGCCCCGAATCTCATTCTTGTACTTTTGCAACCCAATCAGCCACCAACTACACCCACCCGTGGCCAGCGCGGCAATCACAACGGAGAGGATCATGCCGACGATGCCGCTCTTCCACGGCCACCTGCGGCCCTGGACGGCGCCCACAACCATGCCCACGCCCAGCCCGGCGCCCAGGACAAGAACCACCGTCTGAAGGACGTGGTATCGCCAGCTGCGGTGGCGGATGTGCCGTCTGAACACGGGGAACAGCCCAAACACCTCGATGCTGAAGAGGGTCAGGCTAAAGACCTGTCCGGTGGAGGGCAGGCGGCTGGCGAGCACGGTGGACGCCATGAGCGCGGCATTGGTCGACAGCGACGCGGGGAACTTGGCGCCCACGCCGCCCGAGTAGTCAAAGAAGAAGATGTTGATGGCGAGCAGCCAGAAGGAGATGGCCCAGATGCTGTCGCTGCTGGTGGACTCGGTGAGGGATCTGAGGATGGGGCTGAGGCCCAGGAGCGTAGACCAGATGAGCAGCGCCGACTTGATGGTGCCGAGGCGCTGGTGCGTGCGGCTCTCGTCGAGCGGCACGAGGGGCTCGCCGCTGCCGCCGCCGAGGGCCTCGCTGCTCGTCCTGGGCGTCAGGCGCGACGGCGACGCGGACGCGGGCACGGCTGTAGACGGTGCAGACGGCGCCAGGCGGCCGCCGTGCAGATTCGCGGTGGAGCTCGCTGGCGACGGCGCCCCCGAGGGCACGCCGCTCGAGGACGTCGTCGGCGCCGCCGTCGTCGACTCGACTCGCAGCGGGTGCGGCGGCCTGCGGACGCTGCCTGCGCGGTTCCTCCGCCGCACGCTGCCCGCTCGCACGACGGGCGCCGGGGCCGCGTTCCCCTCGGCGGCGGCGGACGCTGCTGCCGCCGCATTGGCCTCGTCCTCCTTGTCCTCCTCCTCGGACACCCAGCGCTCCCAGAGGATCCAGCCGACAAAGGTGGCGAAGCTGCTCCAGCTGACGACCGACACGGGCGACACGCGCTCGTGGTATATGCCCACGAAGCAGACGATGAAGATGGTCACGGAGCAGACGTGTTGGAGGATGACGGTGGAATCGGCGACGAGCGGCCAAAAGTCGTACGGTTTGAGGCGGGGGTTGCGTTGGAGGTTTTCAAGAAACGTTGCTTGGTCGGTGTAATTGTCTGGGACTGCTCCTGTGTTAGTGTTTCTTTTTCTTTTTTTTTTTGCCCTTTCCTTCGCGCTTCTTGGGCAGGAAAGTAGAAGAGTAGAACATGAGGTATCGTATGTGATGCTCAACGTACAGGATTGCTTCACCCACATGAGCTTCTTCCAAGCGCGCTTCCGTCGACGACTGCGGCTCCTCTCGGTGTAGCCGCCCAGTCGCCTCATCTCAGAGGTGCCGTCGCCATCGAAACCGCGTGCCCGTCGCGGCGGCGAGAGGTGTGCGTCTTGCGGGGAGAGATGCGAGCGTCCAAAGACGCTGAAGGTCGCGGCGTGGCTTAGAGCAGGGAACGGCGTCTCATCGTCCGTGGGCGACGGCATCGCTGGGGTATAGGGGCTCCTTGGGGTTCTCGGACACTCAGAGACGGGTGTTTATGAGCTTCGGATGCGCGCATTGGGGTTGTGCCATGGGGGGTTTGCGTTTGTCGGTTGTGAGGTTTTGCATCTGTGGTAGACGTCGACGTTGTCAGTGAACTTGCGGGGCGCTAGTCTCGGCAGTGGGGGATCTGCCTGCCGACAAGCTGGTCAGAGAGAGCTACCCTGAACCTCGTTTTGCGAACTCATGAGCGGAAGTAGGACCCAAGCGTTGGGCAGCAAAGACGAGCAAAAAATAGGTAAACCACACGCACCAAGGTAGCAAAAAATACCACACTCCGTAGGAGTGCTTTGCGAGAAAATTCGTGGACACGGGGGGAGTTGAACCTCGGACCTTTTATAAAGCTCTTTACCCGTCAGCGACTAAGTGGACGAGCCACTTAGTCAGCCACAAAATTCTGGGACGGCCACAAAACTCCGGGACAGACTTTTCTACATTATTTTACGTGAGAATTACATATATTATCAGGTAACTTAATAGGTATAATATTTCTTCATATGATAAATCGCTTCCAACGAGCCTTAAAAAGCTAACCAAGTAAGCTACCCAATTGCTAGCTATCATAGCAATTGATTGCTAAAGGTTGCAGGCCTTGAAGGCCCTGTTAGGCTGTGCGAGGCCCGGCCAAAATCAGGCCTCCAATAATGCGGTTATTTTGCAGCTATCGTCAGATTTTTAGGGGCCCTCATAACCTCACTTAAATGACCTGAATTATCAAGAATTCATTAAAAAAACGTTATTTTATCGGTCGGCATCAATAAAAATCGCTTAATAGGTTCGTTATAACTATCGTAATTAAAATATCAGGTTATTTTATAGCGGCGGGCTTTGGTTATACTGGTAGACATAATTAATTAATAAAGTAGATAATAAAGTGTTAAAATGTTAAGGATCTCATAGAAAATTAGTGAGAGAAAGATCAAAAAAAATCACGTGATTTTGTCTCGAAGTTTTGTGGCCGTCCCAGAATTTTGTGGCTGACTAAGTGGCTCGTCCACTTAGTCGCTGACGGGTAACTTGATAGTTATTAGACGTAAAACGAAAATTATACCCTTAAAAAATATATAATAATAATTAAAAATATGGATACTCAGGGAATCGAACCCTGGACCTCTCGCAAAGCTCGATAACTAAAGAGTGATAGGTGCGAAGCGAGCATCATACCACTTGACGAAGTACCCCTGTTTACTTTTAGGTGAGTTATTTTAAACTATATAGTTCGTCGCTGTATTGAGACGAGGGAGCGGCAGCGGCAACGGCGGCGGCTCCGCCAATTGATGGTCGCACATGATCCGGGAGTCCCTAGTCAAACGGATGTTTTCCGGTAGAAGGTACTCCTTCGTGCCTTCCGCGGCCTTGAATTAGCTTATTATCCCTGCAGATACATGACCGGAGCCTTCGCACACTCTATGGGATAGTTCCTCGCTGTGTTGAGACGAGGGGGCGGCAGCGGCAGCGGCGCCGGCGGTAGCAGCGCTGCTGAGAAAATCAGCGCAGTTCTTACGGCTTCTGTCCTGACTAATGAAACTAGGAACGTTCTCACAGCTTCATACCTAACCACGAGCCTCAGCCATAACATTAACAGCTACAAAGCCTCATATATAATCACAAAAAACAACCAGGGCAATCAGTGATAAATAACCACAGCATTTCACCTGGTGCAAATTAATCTATTCATGAACCTTCATATAACGGTCTAGGTTGCCCTTTCTTGGAGAAAAACACTTGCCACATATCTTACACTCCCAGGGCTTTTTGCCCGTATATGTCATTTCGTGCTGCTTCAGTAAACCTATTGTAGCAAAAGCTTTCTTGCAAGTCCCGCAGACATGCGGCCTTGTACCCGTGTGCGTTTGTTCATGAATGTCCCGGTGAGTCTTCTTAGCAAACGGCTTGCGACACACACTGCAGGCAAAGCGCTCCGAATCAGCACTCTCGTGCGTTTTCTCGTAGTCCTTTAGTAGCTTTTCCGTGGAGAATGACCTATTGCAGACTGAGCAGGCGAAATACTCATCACCTTCAGGCCTTTCCCGGATCCCGTGCCATCGATGGGTTTCCAGGTATGCGGCATCATCATTGTCGTGCTCTGCAACTCTTGAAACCCCCCCCAACGGCACAGTACGCTGAGGCTGAGGACCGCCGTTATGGAGCTAGAGCATTCGCGCACAATTCATGCGACGTGGGACGAAACTCCAGTTGATGATTAATGGGGCGTTAAGAAGCCATAGAATATTTAAGTCTATACTTAAATATACTTGGGTACACTTAGGTATACTTAAGTATATTTAAATCTTTGTATGAAAATAAACTACCAACGAACAAAAAAGTAAACTGACATTAAACTAAACTAAAATGCAAACGTTGCAACACGGCCTGCATTTTGGATTGCAAGCAAAGCCCCCCGCAAAGCGACAGCCCGAATATTCACAACCTCGTTGCCGCGAACTACCTGGAAGTAATCCGTGGCCCTGGGGACGTGAGCGCCGCCCCGAGCGCCGCCACCGCGACCGCCACGACCGCGACCGGCTCTGGCGCCGGCTTGAGCCCCTACGGCCGGTGCTACGACGGGGCCGGTGACGTTGATGTCTCCCACGATGAGGAGATATGACTTTTGCCGAGACAAGGCGACGCTACAGTTCACTGGTTAGAATGCATGTTACGTGGATACATATTTTTTGGACTCACTTGAGGCGTTGCTCGTCGGCCGAAAAACCCGGGCCGGTCTTCTCCGTGGTGCCGAGAATGAGCACCATGATGCTGGCCTCGTGACCCTGGAAGGAGTCGACCGTTGTTGCTGGCTCTACGCCCTGGAGGCTGTCGTAGTTCTGCAACTGTCGGTTGATCGTTGCTACATTGGCCTTGTAGGGGGTGATGATGCCAATATTGGCGGGGTCGACCCTGGGGTCATCGCGATGGGCGCGGACGAACTGGTCGAGCAGCGCGACGGCGATCTGGGCCTGCTGCAGGTTGCTGTGGGAGCCATTCGCATCGACCTTGCATTCTGAGCCAGGGCAATGAACGAAGACCTCGCGCAGCTCGTTCGGGGGCGAAGGCCTCAGCTCAGCGAATTTGGAGCGCACAAAGTTCTCCATAAGCCGTCCAACAGCATGCGCGGGGCTGGCGATATCGCAGCGCGGGTCATAGGCACAAGGCACGTCCGAGTAGAACAGCGTATGGCTGAGCGTGAAGAGACCGCGCGCCATGCGAAGCTGCGTGCGAAGCCTGAAGACAGGCCAGCCAGTGCCCTTGAAAAACCCCAGAGCCGAGATCCCCGCGTCGAGGGCGTGCCGATTCAGGGCATTACCATCATCATCCTTATCTTTGGCGGACATTACTGCTGGCGGAAGCTGCTTCTCATCGCCGGCAAGGAAGAGAGGGATCATGGTATTGCCCCAGACCGAGTAGAGATCCGGCCTTCTGATATTGCCAGCCTCGTCTATAACCACGGCATGGCCCTTTGAGTCCTTCCAACGCTTATAGGGCATTTGGCAGGAGAGGGCTGGCGTGGTGGCGACGGCATCGGCGACATCCAGGAACAGCCGGAGGAAACCCTTGACCTGATTATCGGTGAGAGGTTGGGCCTCGTAATCTTCCCAAGGCTGATCCCCAGCGGCAACACCACGCAGAACAGCCCACTCAGCTCTGTTGTCTATGCGGGCCTGGAGCTGGTAGAGGGCCGTGCTGTCGTCCTGGTGCAATGGCTCCACCGCTTGCGACCGCAGTGTCTTCAGGGCCCAGTATGCCAGCGATAGGTGAAGCTTCCACCGAGAGGCGCCTCTCCAAGCCGATTCCGGGGCAGCTTGATCGCCCAAGTCGGGGTTCTGCAGCAGGCGGAGGAAAGCGGCCATCTCATCGTCCGGCTTATACCCCCGTATAACCAGAAGTCGGCGAAGGCGCTTGGGGTCCACCGATTCCATGCTCCCATTGGCAGTCTCAACAACACGACGACTCGTTTCATACATACGAGAGGCAATGTTGTCAACAGCGACACTGGTGGGCGCGGACACGTAAACAGACTTGAATGTCCGTATCATGCCGTACGCAGCCACGGCAAGGAGAGTTGTCTTGCCGAATCCAGGTCCCTACATGGAAAGATCAGTACTAGTTTCTATCTGGTAAAAGAGGAAACTTACCGCTGTCGCTAGACCCAAGCCCAGAGGACGCGACTCGAGGTATTTGCCGAAGATGTCGCGGTCAACAGGCAGAAGCTGACTCATGAGGGCATTTCTCTCCGGGTCGCTTGTGACGTTGAGCATATTGACAAGTGGGAGAATCGGCATCTTCTCCCCCAACGCAGCGGCTTGTACGCCCTCGGCGAGCTGATCAGGGTTGCCTGCAGCTGGGCGTGCACCGGCAATGTCGACTCCGTAGAAACCTCGACCGCGAACGGCAGCACGAGCCACTTCAAGCCGTTGTTTGACATGAGCAGCTGCCCATATATCGCCCTTCAGACTACGACCGTCTTCCGCAATCTCGACCCCGAATAATTCTGGGTTGGACGGGCGAGAGTCTGGCGCGAACTGGCATACGGCGTCGATTTTGCGAATGTAGTCATCAATGCCCGAGTCGAAGTGCAAAGCAGCGCAGTTCTACTGATCATTGCTTTGTTTCAGCGCCTGCTGGGCCAAATAGCGAGCCTCGAATGTTTGGGGTTCGAAGTCTGGGCCGCGAGCTACCTCACTTGACTTGGGGCGTCGTACGTGCAGAATCAGCTCGAAATCCTCCACGACATGGTTCGCCAAAGCATCGACACTCTCTGGGTTGTCGACAATTCGAGCCACCCAGTTCGCAATGGGGTCTCCCTTCAAGTTTTCTTCATCGAAGATATGGAGCTCGAGTGTCCCTTGCTTGGCGAGGCGACGCCAGGCAGCCTCAAACCGGGTCCGGAATTCAGGCTCTAGTGGCACCAAAACGTAGTACTGGTGACTCGGTACCACATTTCCAATTCCAATGAAGTAAACCCTCATACGGAACTGGGAGTAGATTTCCTGGGCAGCCCTGTCGACCCAAATAATGTCCTGGGCGAGCGACTGCGCAAGGACAGCAAGGTGACTGTTATCGCTGTCGAAACTGCGCGCAGGAATGAATTGGCGACCCTTGTTGGCGTCAGCCAAGAGATGATACCTCTCCTCATCCCAATAATGCTCAGTACCCCAAGGATACTGGAATCGGGGAGGCAATCTGGTGACGTCCCAATCAACGCGGAAGGGTTGCTCAGGCCTGTAGACGACAAAGGTGTATCTGCCAGACTTGAGAATATCCAACAGCGTCTTGCCCTCGAAGACAGCCCCGTTACGCATCCAGCTCTCGCAAGGATGGCCGGGATTGGCGAAAGGCATGCCAATACCCTCAATCCGAATGGCGTCAGGGTCTCCCACAGTAACATTAAGCTGGCAGACCTTGCGGGGCTGGAGGGAGGGAGGGAAAGCCCTCAGCAACACACCATCGACAGGCGTGATCTCCGACAAAGTGGATTCCCGAGGAAACTTGACGGTAATGTATATCGAATCCGTCGTCGTCAAACGACCCTTGGCCTCATTGACTAAGAATGTTAGTACTATATGTAAACGCGATAGTCAGACGATAAAAATAGAATACGTACAGGAGTGCCACTTCCCAAGACCCAATCCTTCGGCATCAGCCGAGAGCGGGACTTGAATGGAGAACCCGTACCAGTTCTCTACCTCGGTCTTTGGTATGAACATGACGAAGCACTCGATGTCGGTACTGAGGCCCAACTTTTGGCCACCAATAAATTGTCTGGCGCTTAGCTCACCAACAACAATGGCGCACGCGTTGCGAGCTAATCTAGGGGCAAGTGGCGGGTTGGCTGCAACTGGCTTGTTTGGTTGAGACATTGTGACTGATTCTGATGGATATGGTTAATCTTCATGTAACGCAGTAGCTCTAGGTAAACCAGTCACAACATACCTCTAGTATAGTATGAGACAGAATGCGAAAGAGGGTCAGAAGCTCCCTAGGTGGGTAACGTTGCCGGACTTGATTCGTTATCTGATCAGACAGAGTCCCACGAATTCGTTGTAAGAATAGACACATACCTAGACGTCGAGAAGGTGGTGGAAGGTCGATAGAGGCCCCCAGATGGGTGACCTTGTCAGCGAGACAAGGCGAAAACTAGTCAGGGCGACCTTGACAACGTCGAGGAAGTGTTCGCGCTATATCAAAGAGTAAGTCAAAGCTTACAGAGACATCTGAACGCAGGCTAACAGCAAATCTTACCGACGCGGATGAAAAGTTTGGGTTTGGAATTCTGACTTGACTGGGGCGAAAGGGAAAAAGGGAAAAAAAAAAAGGCGGAAGCATAAAATAACAACGGACGTGTGAGCGACCCACTATTAGGTTGTTCGTCTACGGGGAGCCAGAGTTTACTGAGAAGATAATTGGTCATCATCAATTCGCAGCTGGCAACGTCTGTTTTATTCATGAAGTGGAGCGGCTATGTATGTCCAACATGGGAGTTGGAGAATGATCTGGCGTGCTATTGTTCTGGTATAATTGATTACTGTAAAAACTTATTATTGGAAGCAAGGTTTCTACAGAATTCTATATATGTGTACAGGTTTTTGGCCAGTGTCACACGGTTAGGCTTAGCTTCGGCCATGTTAGTTACACGATAGGATCACGGGAACTATAGAGACCCTAGGCACGGACCGTTCCTTTCATGTATATAAGATGGTTTCTCCTCGCCCTCAAGGCTTAAGGGAACCAAGGACCTTTGACACCATTCGAGATTATCTCTAAATTGAAGCATTGTGCCTCCAAGCCCTCGTATCACGAGCCCTTGCTACACTGAGAGTCTGAGACACAGCGCCATGAACAATACCTATTCATGGCTGATAGTCTAACCCCTTGAATACAATTTTCTGCGGCGGGTTCAATGCAGCGGTTCTTAGAGTATCTCGGATGTGCTCGTTTGCGGACACTAACATTTTGAATGAGTTATAATCTAGCTATCAAGGTGCATGGGAACACTATTGTGACAAGGGCAGGGTGACTGGGCTTGGAACGTAAGGTTCAATTCAAACTTAATAATCGACTTGAAGGTATCAAAGGTCCTTGGTTCTCTAAGAGGCCTTAAGGCACCAAAGGTCTTTATATCTACAAGAAGTCGGTGAGCTCTAGCAGCCTGAGGCAGCCCTCGCCAAGGTCCGACTCCGGGCTCTCGTGATACCTTTCTTTGTTGTTGTGTAACCTTCGATATCCGATACCTTTATCCAGGCCTTGGCCGTGTGACAACTACCAAGAAAGAGGACACGCCTGTCTTCATGCGTCTCCGCTTCAAAACAGCTATCATCTGCGTTGTTGTGAAATGTGTTTTGTATATCTGGCGTTCCGGAACATATATGAGCTCTTTTATGCTCTCCGATGGTACTACTTCCAGCCGCCTTTCGTTCGTACATGAATATTCGAAGCTTCTGAGAATCTTCTTGAGCTGCGATACAGCAACTCAGTGGAGATACGTACATAATTTCCTGAATCACCACGCAGAGCTTTATTAAAATACCCCATAATGCATGGCAGCAACTCTTACTGTTTAGTATTGAGCTAGCAAAGAATGGGGACCACTTACCAGTATCTAAAACTTCCTATACTATATGAACTCGCCATGCGCTTAGCTTACAAATATAATAAGGGTGAACTCATTTTTGAAGATATAGCAATAATGTAATAATGCGATAATTCCGAAGCCAGTGGCCACTATAAATCTGTGTTAGAATTCCCGGAGGGAAATCTAAGAACTCTGAGATCCGAAAAATAAAGCAAAGCGCTCTACCATATCGCTAACACCGGGTGTCAAGTGGCATGATGCTCGCTTCGCACCTATAACTCTTTAGTTGTCGAGCTTTGCGAGAGGTCCAGGGTTCGATTCCCTGAGTATCCATCTTTCCTAGCTATCAGCTATCATACTCCCTGTCAAAGCCCATTAAGCTGGGAGAAGTCTAATTTTTTTTGAGCTTTATAAAAGCTCTAGGAAAGAGAATAAGTACACCTCTTAACTTTACTTCTTTTATAAGAGTTCTAATTACACTACTCCACGTAAAAGGCTATCTTATAATACTTTATCAACGCGCGCTAGGCTTACACATAGCCGCGGTTTATAGGATTAGGGCCAAAAAGGTTCAACAAGGTCAAATGTAACAGCTTCAACAGGCCCAAATCAATCAGTGGCAGCAGCCTTGCTTACACCCATGGCAAGGGCTCACGTTGGCATCGGACCTAGCTATAAATCACGACGCTCGATACACTCGGTAAATCCCACCTCGGTGGCCCAAAAGTCCATGATGGCCGAGCAATCCAATAGTTTCACACAACTCCATCGATAACCGCCAACCGCTAAACAGCCAGCCAGCCACTAGGCCCCGAGCTAATGAGCTGGGCTTGTGGAAATGTCAACACGTGGGCTCCGGGTTGGCCTCCCACTGGCCCGCCTATTAGTATGTCACTGCTTTGAGAGGCCAATTTTACTAGTTGAGTAACTAACGTATTATTGCGGGCTTTTTTGCACAGTCAGCGGTTGGTTCGGGTAGGCGTTTTTTCCATTTGGGAATTCGAGGCGGGAAGTTTGCAACGGAGCATCCCGAGTACTACTCTCGCTCAATTAGGGATGATGCACAAAAGCCAAGTTTTGTCTGGGCCAGTCACAGGGCCGGGCGCGGTCTTGGTATTTCGATGTGCAGATTTGGCTTGCCAAGATCCCTGTTTCTGGGGATGCGGCTGGAGGGATTTTTCACTAGGTGTCCGTTGTTTCTCGAGATATCTCATGGCGTACGGGGTGGCGACTTGCGACATTGTCACGGATCGTGTTACATTTGGGTAAATCCCGCGGTGCAACATTTTGGTCGATTCTCCGGGAGCAGAGGGATCATGGGAGGGTGTTTCCTACAAATTCATGTTTCAGTTGCTGCATGAAGTGGAAGCATAAAGTGGAAGTGGAATGTGTGCAAGCAAAGTATCCCATAAATAGATGCGTCTGCTACGGGGTGTTTATGCTTTTAATATTCTCGTTTGGGGGGGCGTCGCTTGACTTGAGAGAGGAGCCCCCTTTGAAGGCGCTAATTTTTGAGTTCTCTGCATAGAAGAGATGTTTCTTTCAAACAGAACACGGGTCTATAGCTGGACAGGGGACAAATCTGATGCGTGGTTCAAAGACGGTGTGTCAATATCCAACACAACGGACGACGTGAAACGTGATATTGCTTTGCATGTGTATACACCGATTCGTTGTAGGAAATGTAATCGCAGGCATGCAAAGTCAGCAGAAGCCTGGTCCATTGACACGTCGGTACGAGTGACGCGAGATGGACATGTACTGAATTTGTCATCTGGCGACCAGGTGATGGATGAGCGGCTCACATTGGTGAATGCACCCCTTGACAAGTCACCATCTAGTTGCATTGAGAAAAACGTCTTCACCATGCGAGCGCCACAAGGAGCCAGAGGCAATCCTGGCTGGTGTCTTTTCAAGCTCGCGACAATCTATTTCAAAGGTTGCGGCCATGGCCGTTTTGCTTCGTCGTGCCACCATGACGGGACGGAAAGCATTGGCGAATAACCTCGACCCTCGTTTCAAGATTCCTTGCCCTCCAAGTTTTTGCGTGCTTTCGGGTTTTATGTTTATTAGCTGTGTCCTGCGCGTTTCTAATACACGCCCAGCAGGAGGTTTGACGTTGCGTGTCGCGTGAACCGCATTGATCATGTCTTTCAGCTTCATCGCAGTTTACCGAGTGAGGTGCAATCCGCGGCATGTTGCAAATGATCTGCACATCTGCCAAAATGAGGTGATTGAGTTTTGCCAGCGGATAAAGCGCCACCGTACATGGTGGTCTGGGGGAAGAGCGCCTTTGTCGAGCCAATGGTTAGTTACCTACTCGCTCATCGAAACCCCGACTCAACGTGCAAAACAAGAGACATGGGGTACATGAGCGCCTCGTATAGAAGATTTCACATCGCCATCGCCATCCCGCAGACGGGCATCGTCATTGATACATCGGTGGGGGGGTAGTTCGGCCGCCTGAGCAGAATAAATAAGCTTAGTTATCCTTGTCCAGAGCATATATATTGTGGAAAAAGTAATGAAAATGATAAATAGTTCAAGTTACATCGGCCCACGTCGAAAAAAGGCTGCAAGCCCGCGCGTCGGATGCTCCTTGGGTCACGATGCTGCTCGATGGTTGGCCTATGCCGTCTTCCACGAGGGCCCAGGCCTCGTCAGAACTTGCGTAGGCGTGTGGTACTGCAACAGGGCACGGATGGGTGATGCGTCCTAGCAACCCGATTGCTCGACTGATAATGGGTTTCAACCACGGGGGTGAGAGCACCAGACGGTTGTAACGAGAGGCGTTCAGCCCAGTCGGCTATCGTCCGAGGAGAAGTTCTCTTAGGGCACGGAGTAGCCAGGCCCCCAGATTTCCTTTTAGCCTGTCGCTCGTTCTCGCCGCGGTATTAGGTGGCCCAGACGAGCACTCGAGGAGACACCAAGCTTTCTTTGTGGCGGCGGCCCACTATCACGAGAGGAGCATGGCAGGGCAGGGGACTTGAGAGAGTCGGCGATGGTCCAGACGCTGTTTCACCCTGCGGTCTCGCTTTGCCCGGCTGTCAGTAACACTATTGGCATGTGGGTAGCGTCTAATTCATGTTGGTTGGGGATTGATTGATCTTCACTGACAAGACAATAGGATCGGGGTGTTCGGTGCGCTGTACAGAGGGCACCGTGCATGTCGTGCTTACTCTTGTTCCATAGCGACAGGAAAAGAGATGCGATCGACGCATCTTGGTCAATTGCGGCTGGCTGATGGACTGACCCTGGGCCACAATCTTGTTTGCCCGGTGGACAGAGTCGGGCAATATGAGGCCACGATGTTTTCAAGGGCATTGACTCGAATGAGTCCACCCGCTGTTCATGCTGAGTCGTAAAGACAAAAAATTGAAATGAAATGGAGGTAAAAAAAAAAAAACCACTCGCCTCTGGCGTACGCTGTCGTCGGGCGACATGTCGAACCATGACGGCGGACCTGGTGCTGGGGTCATGACTTGTGGCCAGTCCCATGTTGTCAATGCCGTCCGTCTTGAACTGGTAACTTCCAGTAGATTAGTGTGGCGTAGAGCTTCGCCCGTCTTCAGTCTTTTTGGTCACCGTTGTGCCGTCGCCAGACCCTTTGATTGACCGGGACCCCATTTCCCACATCCACAATTGTCGAAGCCGTGGCTGATTCCCATCAGGCCTATGATGCCATTCCCAAAGGCAAAGCGTGCCGGGGGACGGGCGGGAACCCATGGCGCCGGCAAGGCTTTTTTTTTGGCTTAGAGGTTCTGCCTGGTATGTATGGAGCATGTCAATACTTGATAGGTTTGCTAGTGGAGGGGGAAAGAGGTCCTCGGCACCTCTTAGCCGAGCTCCCAGGCTCAACATTGAATGGCGCACCCGTTGGCTCCAAAAGCACAGTGCAGGAAGAGTGAGAGGCATGGTGTTCAATGAGTGCTGTTTTGCATCACCACCACCACCACCACGTCCTCTGCACTCCGTCCCCTCTTGCGATGTCAGGCCCTGCCTCTGGCCCATTTACCCGTCATGGCCCTGGTCTGGCCCTGTCAGGCCTGCGTCCCTGCAGCTCCGCCTCCGCTTCTCGACGCCCACTGACTGACCCATGCTCACGCCCACGCCCACGCCCACGCTCACGCTCATGCTCATGCTCATGCTCAAGCTGGTGCTCGTGCTCAGGCCTCTCACACGCCGGCCATGATACTGGACACCAGCCAGGCCTTACACACAATATCATGTACACACCTGCTCTTGAGTTTGCCTGTTACTCTCTGTGTGCTGCACCCCCCCGCCCACCTCCACCTCCCAGTCACTCCCTCCTCCCCGTCCAGCCTTATATCTCGACCAGCCCGTCTCTCGGATGCCTCGCCCGCACAGTCGTTCCCTCTCTCTCTGAATCTCGTTTCCCCCCAAAACTGCTCACGCATAGTGCTGCACAAAGTATATACATTTGATTTCACCCCAAACCACAAACAAGACGATAAAAAAAAGGACCTGCCTTTCCGCAGTCGACAAAACCAACCCGTCTGACAGACCACTCTTGGCATCCAAGTACTCACTCACTTACAAGCAGCCCCAAAGCGGCTCCAGTCCAAGACCAACGCACCCGACCCGCGCTCATCGTCGACGCCTCTCGCAACAAAATCTATTTCTTTCATTGTTATAGAAAATCCCCAGACGCCGTGACCACGCACCGGGCTGAGAACGGGTCACCCGTCATCTCAACTCTGCCGCGTGCCGCGCATGAAAGAGTGAAATAGCAGCAACAAAATCCTCGACCCACGATCATTTACCACCCAAAAAAGAAGAAAGAAGAAACCTCGCGGCATCAAAGAAATGCGCCTCTCGCTCATCCTCGCCTCCCTCACAGCCGCGGCCTCCGCCGCCCCGGCGTGGCACCAGGGCCCCGTCATGGCCGACGACGATGACCTCATGGAGCGCAGGGACGTGGTCCGCGTGGAAGTCGTGCATGCCCACACCAGCCGCTTCACAAACACAATGATTACCAAACTCACCCGGTATGCCGCCGATGCCGCCTCGGACGTGCAGGGCTTCTTGGCCGAGTCCTTCCGCGGCGCCGTGGCAGACGGCACCGGCGAGGTCATGACCATCACGTACGGCAAGAAGACACCCCCCTTGGTCGTGGGCTCTGGCGGCAGCAGGGGAAAGGGGCTCGGCCGCCACTGTCATCACCGGCACAGGATTTCGCTGCTGGGCTTTAGGAATCGGCTGGCTGCGTTTATTTTGGCCTTTTCGTTGGTTTTGGCCGTTGCGTGCTCATATCTCAGACGGTGAGTTTTTTTTTCCCCCAAAACTCTCTTTTTGTTCCCCCCTTATCTCTCACTCCTGTTGGCCTCTGTATGCTTTGGGCGGCTCCTGGGGAATGGGTTGTGACTGACTTTTTCATTTTCAGGCTACATGTTGCGTCGCCGCAAGAAGCAGTAGAGGATCCCGTCGACTCGGCACTGGCGGAAAAGGCCCTGCTGTCACGGAGCAGCAGGGAAGACGAGACGACGCAATCATGAAGAGCTAGGTTGCTGATAATGGCTGACGACGGCTCATAACTGAGGCGCCAAAACATGAAAAAAGGGGGGTGAATACTGCGGAGAAGACTTGCATCACGGGATGGATCGCTACTTTGTGATACCGACGATATATTGCATGGGGTACATCTATATTAATCAGCACGGCGTTATTTATCAGGGCGCTCGGGGGGCGTAATGGCTCCAAAGGAAAGGAAAGACTTCATCATATTCTCACATATGACGCTCGCTCAAGACGGGGACCCAATATACCACTAATATACTTTGTGTATACTCGTAAAAGCACCCCCACGAATTTATTCTGGCTCGCAATTGCAATCACCGCACCGGTATCCAATAACCCCTTTGCTCCCTATCGTCCGCTCGTCACCCGAGACAACGATTGCGCGCCCAACTTTGCCAAAACCAACAACCTGCCCCAAAGGACCAATTGGAATATAGTACCCTGAAAACTGATGGCTACAGAAATGAGAGCCTGCAGAGGGGGAAAAAGGGGGGTTGCCGAGTTTCCAAAACAACGCACCAATGCTGCCAAGCAAGGACATGTATGCGCCAATCAACAACTTCACCTCTGAACTACAAAAATAGAAGCAGGTCCATTCTACCCCAGATTCACCATTTCGAAACGCCAAACACAATTCCTTGCCTTTGCGATGCGTTGGCGCAGATTCCTGCGGCTCAGACCATGGGTCAGCTGACGTGCCGTCGCGAACCTGGCTGAGACGGGTATCGTGGGGGAAAAGACCCGACTGCCGTCCCAAGGCGTACCCAATGTCTTGAGCTAGAGCCGTTGAGAGATGGGAAGGACGAAATATCACGGCTACGTCTCTTTTGCTTGCATCGGCCATGGCTACCTATAAGACTGCGCAAAATCAGTATGTGAATGTTGGGGGGACGAGGTTTGCGTACCGGCGATTGGGGAGGGCGTACGGCGTGCCGTTGGTTCTGTTTATGCATTTCAGGTTTGTCAATGATATTTGCGATTTGCTCCCCCCGAGGCCGGCCTTGTTTCTTTTTGAATCTTTGAAAGGGTCACAGCCTGGCTGACACGGGTCATGTCCCGTCCTTCTCTCCTCCAGGGGCACAATGGACCATTGGGATCCGGCACTGATCAATCCGCTGGCTGGGCGTCGGCCGGTTGTGCTCATTGACAACTCTGGTGTTGGACGGTCGCAGGGCCAGGTAGCTAGGACGTTTGCAGACTGGGCCAGGAACTGTGTCGACGTGATGGAGGCGATTGGGATCCGGCGGGCGGATGTGATGGGCTTCTCGATGGGAGGATGCGTCGCACAAATGGTTGCTCTCAACGCTCCCTCGCTCGTGCGAAGCCTGATTCTCTGCGCCACCGTTCCGAGCACTGGTGACGGTGTCGTAAAGGCGCCGCTCGGGCCCTTCAACAAGCTCAAGGCCGCCGTGACTGTCGAGGAGCATCGCAGCGCCTTTCTAGATGCCTTCTTTCATACCTCGGAGCGCAGCCAGGCCGCAGGCATGGCCGCCTGGGACCGCATAACCCGGGCTCGATCTGACAGATCAGATCATGTTGATGCCCAAAACGCCCATAGGCAGGCTGTTTCATTCGCCAAGTTTATGGATCCTAAACAGGCTGCGGATGCATCGTACCACCGCTTCCATGAACTTCGACTTCCGGTGCTGATTGCGAATGGTACGTTTGTTTTTCATTACACATGTGTGTTTTTTCATAGGAAAAACTCATCACCGAGTTCGTCAACAACGAGCGGCTTCGTCTAACTTTGAATATCTCTAGGATGCAATGATCTTTTGTTGCCAACAGACAACAGTATCCTCATGTGGAAGAAACTTGGCCACGCAAATGCTCAGCTTCACTTGTATCCCGATTCAGGCCATGGGTTTCTTTTTCAGTACGCCACCGTATTCTCGGGTCTGATAAACGAGTTCCTTGACAACGTTGCGGAACAAACCAGTCGGCTCCAAGGTTCCGAAATGTACGCTTAGCAACGTCTTAGTCATTCTGATTATAACACAAAACCATTCAAGGACCAAAACTGTTTTAGTGGTTCCTCTTCATGTGTCTCGGTGTTTCCGTCAGGTTGAGGTCAAGGTGAAGAGTTTGGTCAAGTTGTCTAAGAGTACGAACCTGACTGGATTCCAAGATGATAGAGTGCAACCTTGGGATGCATGGACATTTGATGCTTACAGTGCGAAAACCTTGTCATCTTGGACCAGGAGACCAAGTGATAAGACAAGATGCATGGTGACTGTGGAAGGTCAACCAACGGAAGCGTGCAAAACCGCCAGGGAGCCGGGTAGATACGTCCACAAGAAAGCTGCACCGGTGGGCAACGTGGCAAACGCCCGATGTCGCTCACATCACCATCGCCATCGCGGGTTGGGCCCGCGTCGTCAATGCAGTGTCCATGCATCGTCCCCGTCGCGCAATGACAACACCAGTAAGATTCTACCAGGAAAAGATGCGGATTGTGGCCGCTTCCCCCGCGATTTGCATGAGGACCGTCCCGATAGTTTGCACCAAGTTGCTAGCTGTCATGCGGCTGCCCGTGCTTTTCTCTATGCAAGTTCCTGAGACATGACCCTGCCACTACATGGGATGTAAGGAGTCCATGGAGCTGAATTTCATTCAAACCATAACGCCTATTGGGTTATTGGCCGAGTGATGAACCCAACATGACGCAGCTAGCCGCTGGGAACACTGGGAGCACTGGGTACAGACCGTCGGTGAAGCTAGACCCCAACCCCGGTGTCTGTGACACAGTGTGTGTCTTTTGTCAGTCGCCATGTCGACGATGTCTTCAGCAAGTGCTTCGAAGCGACCGAGCCAGACCGCATACGGCTCGGATCCATGAGATGATGACGATGGCGTTGGGCTTTTTGCCGGACGATAAGTAGCGCCACGTCCGTGTCTCCTCCGTGTGTTTCGTTATTAGTAGTCCGCCACATTGATTCAGCTGTACAAATCTGGCCCCATTCGTGTCCCGACAGCTTGGGACGGGGCTGAAACTAAATTGCCTCTTTCCCCTTCAAATATAAACAGAGCCGCCATAGACAATCCCCAGCGGCTCCGAGGACAACTCGAAACATCACAAGATGGCGGCTCCACAGTGCCGTGGTGACTCAAAGAGCGAGTGTACACAAAGCCAACGTTGCTGCCAAATGGCAACATTTGCCGGGTTACCTACTGAGCTTCGGCTCAAGATATGGTCCTGCGCCGTGGAACCTCGGGTTGTTATCTTGGACGACCTGGTTCACCAGAAGCAGGCATATCCATTGCCCTCGGTCACGCAGTTGAATGCAGAGGCCCGCGCAGAGACTCGACAAGGCTACGAATCAGTCGGACGCGGGTCATGTTTTCACTTTTCACGAGATATATTGGTTTGTGACGCCAATATTTCGGACCAGAGTCCAAACGTGCCACTGGAAGAGCTGGCGCTGCGCGTGCAACGGCTCGCGTTCTGGGACTGCTTTCCCGACGATGGCCGCATAGACGGGCCGTGCCATTACTCGGAGTATCTTGCACGATGTTACCCTGGCGGACACGACGGCAAAATCGAGTTTGACAAGTTTTGGTTTCCGAATTTGCGCGACCTCTGGATCGTAAAGATCGGCGAGGTGGATCGGTCCTGGATGGTAGGGGTCGACGAGGACGTGCCGTGCGAGGTTGGCCTTCGAAAAACGGCACGACAGTTCCGATACTGGGTCGACGAGAACATTATCGAGATTGCCCCACTAGACTTGAGCGAACCAGAGACCAAGCTCATCCTGCGAGAAGGGAGGTGCGGCAAAATGGACTGTCAAAAGCTGAACCACGGCCGGCAGAGAATGGTGTCGAAAATTGTCTTTATTGATGGCAAGTACAATACCAACAGGCAAGACAACGAGGCAAACAAATGGAAGCAGATTTGGCCTTGGTCGACCGTGGTCGAGCAAGGGAGCACGGAAAGCGAAAGCGAAAGCGACACATCTGCCAACCGGATGAGATGGATCATGGTTGAGCGTATTCTGACATTTTCACTGCGATGGGACGGTTCTGAAGACCTGGGTGAACCATCGTCTGGCCATCGACGAGTACGCCACGGGCAGGGGGGCGATCAAACTTGTGTAAAGCTCAAAAAAAGGTAAGAATAAGAAGAAGGAAGGAGACCAGATATTACGGCATAATCTTCGATTCACGCATATACGTAAACGACTTTGAGCGAGACGATGTGACTTTGAGATGAGACGAGGAGCCATTGAGGGGGACTTGAGGACTTGGGGATTGAACACAGGCGGAGGAAGGCGCGCCGCACGAAGCACGTGCATCTGAATATCTTCAGAGCCTCGTGACTAATCAATGGGGCTTGCATGGCAGTCAAGAATCAAGTTTGTGTCCTGCGATAGGATTCGAATATCTTTATGGCACTGTCTCTTGTCATTCATTGGTGGCGACTGGGAAGAGCAGCGTTTCGTCATCAACTATGCACACCAGTACCATGTACATTGCTGTCCTTTTAGAATAATCAGACACTTCAAGTTAACGTCTTGCCATGAAATGATTCGAGACGAGTTGGACAAGGGGCTCAGACTAGCAACTGGGCTGTGAATCATGCATATATATATATGCCTTGACCAGAGGCGTCGTCCAAACAACACGTCTGAAAAAAACCACGGAGAAGATGTTCTGCATCATCAACCTTGGGATCACCGCATCATAGAGATTGGCATGCAGCCTTGTTAGATGATGCAGTATACCTTCCAAGCTCGATATTCTGGACACAGGGCAGGGTTACAGCCTGCCGCCGGATGTTATGTGTCTATCGTCGGCTGCAGGACAAGACAAGACAGTACGTTCTCGTGTCTTCTTTTTCTTTTCGGGCACCACACAGTTATCCCGACGGTATAGACCTCGGGCTCGGGAAACGCGGATCTCTGCGCTTTCACATTTCCATAACTGTCTAGATCGGACGATCCGGCAAATCCGGTGCCGACTTTGACTCACGGACTGCAAAAGCAAATGTCCAGGCTGAGAATCATTCACTGCCTACAATTACATTTTTGTTACGTTGACAAGTTGATATGATTGGTTGGCTCATGATTACCAAGGGGGGTTCTAGACCGCTGGCTGTTTAAGATGTGTCTCAAGAGCCCAAGACTAGGTGGACTATGGATTGTCAAATCGGTTCCTATCTCGGCTTAATCGCTTAGGTCTATGAGAAGATTCGAAACACCTCACCAATAAGTCGGTGGCAGGTATCTGATCAGCGAAGCCGGGCAAAGACAAACCGAGTGCTGCAGCTTTACCCGTCCGGATGAGTACATGCGCAGGGGAGGAGCTGGGCAAGATCTTCAAACTGTATAGGGAGCACCGGCTTCACTGTTTACAGGTTTGGTCGGAGATTTTTATATCAATCGGCCTTTGCAGCGGGTGGGAGGTCCCCGAATAATGACAGGTTTTCTCGACTTTACTGGGGACAGGAAGGAGGCCGTTTACCCGCTACAAATGTAGACGCGTACCTACTTGGACATGTAAATATACACTTGGCTATGAGAATATACATATACGTATTGCTAGAGGCTGTATTTACATTTCCCGTGACAGCACTCCTAGTTCGTCGGCCGACCTCGAGCCACCCCAGCATTTTGGCTGTATGAAAGACACTTCGGATCTCACGTCCATGTTGAAGTGGAAAGCGCTGTGGTTCGTTTCTTTCCTGTAGACTAATGAAGTAATCATAAGTTGAACGTCTTTGAATCACGAAACATGTTGAAAGATGCACCAGCTCGCGATGCCGTTCCCTCTCGGATAATGGGGCTCGTTCGTCTCGAGTGTAACAAGCAGCATATTCTCAGGCGGCGAACTGAACATGGAGACATTTTCTGTCAAGTGAGCTGTATGAATTCGACATGAACAACCGATATACGAGGAAACAAGCTGTTCAAGTACAGGAGCATCGAGGTAAGCCCGTAGCTCCCCAGCAGAGCCACCAACAAGTATGCGACACAGCGCCCCAGGGCCTTCTTTGCCGTGTTTCGATGCTGTATTTGAAATTCTCAATAGTAACGTGTAATCAAAATTGGCCATGCAGCTTTCCAAGTTTCGTGTTCACCCCGGCAAGCCGAGCCAAATACTCTTTCTAGCTCCACCGAGTCAAGTTGTTTTGCGGTTCAAATCCGCAAAACGGGCTGGACGAGCAATGGATGTTCATGTACCATGCAGGGACCAGATATTGCGTGCGTGTTGCACAACTACGCGTGTCCTGGTTCATTGCCAGAGGCATCAATTCATGGACAGGAGTAAAAGAAGTATTGCCATGATAAGGCCGCCGTTGTACTGTCCCTAGCACATGCCCCTTTCTTGACCCAAACTATTATTTACTCTCGAAACCCTGACCTTGAATCATCACCTCTCATACGGCACCCTGTTCATAATTCTCGTGCCTAGCTTTTATCTCCTGTCGCTGAAGAGATGGACTTGTCAGCTCAACACCTGTTGCCAACACCCGGTTTCTTCGGCTTTTCATCGACGGACAGTTCCTCCGAGACTATCGAAATTCGGTCTTATAGGCAACCCCGACAGATCCGCATACGAAGAATCAACAGTGCTACATATCCAACACGGGTTCTCGTAGTTATGCCGGAGACTAAGCCATGCTGGTGGCGAACTTGCCTTGCGCGAGTCTGCTTATGTACACAGGACGAAGATAGGTAAGAATGCGAATATTCAATAAGCCGCGTTCGCGCTCGTTCTATTGAGGCTATTCCCATAGCCTAACATCTCTCGAGGGTCACTAGGCAGATTGACACCGTGTTAAAGACATTAACAAAAAAGGTTGAATTTTCGACAAGGTCGAGACGGATTCGCAATTCCCGTGGCGTGACGCCCACATCTTGATTTTCCTGGAATTGCAGCCAGAGTTTACATTGTTCGACCGGGCGACACGTAGCACTGCCGGGAGGAAGCGAAATACAGGGATGGAGACACTGAAAATACGGGAAAAAATTGTGCTGATTTGGAGAGCAGTGGTAGATGAGATCAATACACTTTATTTGCCACCTACAATGTCGACTTCGTTTCGCAATGAATGAAGCAGGCACCGCCGGGAATGACGAACAGGAACAGGATGGATTCCAAGGACGGGAACAACCATGATGGGGATTGGAGGATGGCCACAATTCGGAAAACATGGAGGCGCCGATCGATCATGAAGCCGCAGAGGAAAAGACATTCGTGATGCCATGGAGAGAGGCTGTGCTTACATACACCGGAACGAGATTTCTTCACAGAGGTGCAAAACCAAGCGAGACAGATAAACGCAACACGGGTGGCATCACACAAGAAGATAGATCTAGTTGGTAAATGGCTTTTCGACGGAGAGAGCAAGATGCCTTGGATAAAATCGTTGAGCAAAGGCAGAGAAAATCGGTGGAATATCGCGGCTCTGGAACCACGATTGGTTAATCAAGAAACATGATTTGAATTTCAACAGGCTTGACCCTAGTATGCTTAATGGAGCTGCAAATGGGAGTACAACTCATGCAACACCGCTGGCCTAATTCCAAAGCGAGGACAAACAAGATAGGGACTAGTTCCTGTTCAGTTGTACGTTTAAAACAAAAGGTAAGGGGGACTTGATATGCTACAGCGCTGCCTCACTATCTATCTGTATACCTAACGGGCATACACCCTCTGCCGTAACCAACAGGCAGGATATGAAATAAAAATCACCAACATTATTACATTCAGCCACAGCGCCAGGCCGGTTCACCAATGCTCACGAGCCTGTTTTTATCATACATACGGCGTAAATATAATCAGGAAACTATCTAGCCTCTTCGCCCAGGTCCACGTAAACTCGCGGTTCGCGACCATGTCCCCGCCTTCTTCAATCTTCCGAAACTCAATGCTGCAGGTGACCGTGGCACCGCAAGACCGCCTTGCTCTCTGCTTGGAATATTCAACTCGACTTGTTCCCAGTCATTCTTGCCTCGCCCAAGTTTTTCGTCTCCGCTACCGTCCATGGCTGCCGGCGGAAGCAGGGGGAGCTTGGCTGGTTTATCACGACCTTTCATCATCGCACCACGAAGTGCGGCCCAGGACTCGACTTGTCCGTTACTTGCTTCATCGACGCAGTTGCATTCATCCCCCGCTGGGCAAAAGGTTTCGCCAGACGCGTGCCATTCTGCGAGACAAGCTTCGTGGCTGGCACATCCGCACGAGAGGCATGGTGGGAATAGCGCGTCGACAGGCTCTAGACAGTAGACACATTGGAGCTGTGTCTGTACGCGGTGACACCGATCGCATGTTCCCACGGCGCCTCCAATGTTGTTATGAGAGGATGTATAGCGTGCTGGTTCAAGCTGGGTCTCGTGCGTGCGACAGATGCCCGTGACGTCTAAACCACGACCAGATGCCACGAGGTTATGGAGCTGGTCTTTCTTACCCATGACGATAGGGGATGAGCCCGTCTTGTGGTGGTCGATGGTGCCGCTGGCTCCATCTCTCAACGTGGTCGAGTCGTGAAAGCTTCCATCAGTTATTGCTATCGCCGAGTCATCGCGAAGGATATTGAATTTCATGACCTCAAGTCGTGCCAGCGGCTGATCCCACATCTGCAGCATCTCTGCATATGCGTAACGGTATCTTGCATAGATACTAGATCGGCTGGAGTCTAGCAGCGGCGTATTCAACCACCCATCGTCATCGAATATTGACTGGTCTGCCTGGACAATATTGACTGAGATGGGAACCAAAGAAAGCAGGTCATCTCGGCGGTAATCCTCGTCCGACAACGAAGTTCTAGCCACGCCTGAATCACCTGACGCATTTGCAGGCCCTTGCGTAGATGTTCCAGAGTTGGCAGTAGTGGGTACAAGACTGCTCATGATGTATTCGGCAGGGCTAGGTCTCTTTTTGCCTTGATTCGGCGGCGATGACGAGGCGCCGCCACCGAATGACTTCGGAAGCGTTGCAGTGAAAGCTGAAGCAAGACCGGTATTCCCTCTCAAAATGCCTCGACTTGTAGGTGATCGCGACATCGGTGGCTGTGGCGTATCGCTGCCACCGAGGAACGCCCTGCCCTTCAGAGGAGGCGTCTCGCCGCAGGAATAGGAGCTGGTTCCTGGGTCACCGCTCCAGAGAAACTCATCAGAGGCGTGAGAGCCAGGATAGTGAACAGGAGTGTGAAGAGTTCCAGGCGTGGTAGCTGCTGAAGTCGTAAGACTCCGGCTGTGAATATTCCACCTCCGTCCTGAGGCGTCCGTGGGGAAATAATCCAGTGAAAAGGACGGTGCCTTCAAAGGCAGCGGCGTTTCTTGTTTTGGGAGATGAGACTCGACATACGCCACGCCATCATCCGTGTACGGCTCATTGAAGACACACGACAGCATGGCCAGCATCTGGATATCAGCGAGTCTCTCGAAATGGTCAAAGAGGTCCATGATGAACTCTTTAGCAAGCGGATGCTGCCCCCATTTGACTCTGCCAACGAGACCACTGTCGTTACTTGATGAGGAGTCAACTTGTGATTTGTTGATTTTGGTATGCTTTGATATGGCGTCTCGAGCAATTACCAAAATCGAAGCTTCATTGTGGTCACGGCCCAAGACCTCCAAAGGGATTCCCTTTGTTAGTAACAGTGCCAAGTAGCGCCATACATCTACTAATTCAGCATTGCCGTATTTCTCCGCAACCCGGGCATTGTGTTCGCAGACGTCAGCACCGTCGCCAAAGATGGCGTATTCTTCGGCAAATTCCCTCTTCGACGGAAGGTCAGCTCGCAAGTCATGAATGGCAATCAAGTTTCGAGGCCGCCCGAATCGTCGGCGACTCGTGCCCGTACCGGTGCCTGTGCCTGCTCCAGTGCCACCGCCACTCGACCTTACGGATCGATCTTCGCTCCAAGTTTTGCGAAGCTGTCTGTTTGAGCTGTACCATAGGTTCATCTTATGCATTGAAGTCGACTCAGAACCGCTCGACGACGACGAGGACATTTCACTGTCAGACTCGTCTGACTGATCGTCCGTGGCAGAGGCCTCATCCATTGCATACCTTTGCTTGGAAGGAAGATCATAAGTAAGACGACCAAAGCCAGCAAAAAACGGCTCTCCTTTGGAACGCTCTTTGTTATAGAACTCCGCAGAGGTAGAGAATAGCGCGCGGGCTTTTTCCTCCTTTGACGGGAAGAAACAAACAAGCCGACCATCTGCAGAAAATCGAGCGCCACAAGTACGGGGCGGGGGTGGAATAATGTTACGATTAGGTAGTGGTGCAAGAGTTGTGTCAGCATCTGCATGAGGCAACTCTTGGGACATTGAAGCAGATCCTCCAGCAGGGATATACTCGTCTTCTTCGCTAGAGCTCTCGTCCGCAAGGCCGTCGAGATCATCGTCCAAGTCTCGGACATTCTTAAAGAACGTAGTACTTGACTCTAAATCGACTTCACCAAGCAGGTAGGTAAATGTGACTTCTAGACAGTTTTGCTTCCGTTGCAAAAACTGTTGGGCGAGTTGATGTATTTCCCGCATAATCTTCTTGTGTGTGTCTTCCGGCATAAAGGACGTCTTTTCGATGTAGAAAGTCGGTGCCTTGAGCTTGGGATATTCCGCAGGAATGTCGATTTTCACTTTGACAAAGATGGGCTCCCCATCGACGCCCCAGGGTCCCGTCAGAGCCGCATTCAACGTCAAGTTGTCCATGTCTATGTTTTCCCACTTGACCTTGGGGATCTGCGTACTGATACGGAGAAGCTCTTCTTGAATTGTGTCCGGCTGGCCCCATTCATCATCTGGGTAGTGGTGGTGGCTGAGAATTCCGTGGTCTTTGGAGGCATGTCGCCTGTAACCGTCAGTCGAGGCTTTCCGCTTTGTCATGGTAATGCCCTTCATCCACCCAAGTTGAGCTTGGCTCCTGTCCACATGTTGACTCGAGTCAATCTTGGCTTTCATCGATGGGCCCCTCCATGCTGGTCGAAGATTCCGGTTCAGGCCAGACCGCCCACCAGATGGGGTTCCCCCCTGCTTGTATTGTGCAAGACCGGTGCTGGCTCTGTGGTCGCTCATTGTGCCGGCCCTGCGGTCACGGCTCGCACTGTCATCGATAGTACGGAAGGTCTTATATGCTGCACCTTGCCTTGTAAGGTTAAGACCCTTCCTTGCCGGGCCGTCTTTGGCATGACCAACAGCCGCGAATATGTTGGCGTCAACGCAGTGTAGCCTTAACTCATTATCCGTGCCCCATGATACCAGCTGAAACTCACGATGGTCAATATTATCATCGGATATGCCTCCTCGAGATCTCCATAGAAATTCCTTGGCTTTGTGATCACCATGACCCGGAAACACGGCGACAGGGTTCGGGGCAACCTCTACTGGGGAGTCTTCCCGCCATAGTCTGTCGTACAGGTACAAATCGCCGGGCTCATTCTGAGGCATGGCCAGTAAACCCCATCCGAATGGTGTATGGCGAGCTCTCCAGACGGGGAAGTCGGTGCGGATGACATGTTCCAGCTCGTCGTCGTCCTTGCCGTAGTCCCAGAACCTGATTGTCTTGTCCAGGGAACAAGTTACGATGCCAGTGCTTCGGGTGCGGTTCCAGTCAATTCCGTATATCTTGGATGTGTGTGCGCTGATGGACTTGACAGGCTCGGAAGCTTTTCGGTCGTCCCAAATATGTAAGAAGCGGTCATGAGCCGAGGCAAGAATGTGAGGATCTTGGCGATTGAATTTAACTTGAGTCGCACCCGCAAACCAATCACAGAAGGTAAGAACCGGTTGTCTAGGCCGCCGCAGATCCCACCAATGGACATAGCCGTCAACAGAACAGGTGGCGAGCATATCGGGGTGATGGGCCGAGAAGTTGACATCAGTAATCGCGCGGCTATGTCCATGGAGCGAGTGCTCTATGGCTCCCGTATTAGAATCCTCTCTCAGGTTGAGATTCCATACCAGTGCGCGATGGTTCGCTGTGGACACGACCCAATAGTCTCGAGCTGCAAAAGGCGACCACTGAACATCGCAAACCAGCCACGGAAGTCCATGACTTCTCAGTCGCCGCGGTGGGTTGTATGGAGAGTCCAAGTCAATGATAGCCAGCCCCTCTGGTCTACGTAGACACTGTTAGTCTTATCCAAGATGCAATGCGAGTCGTTGAGGTTCGCGAAAACGTACGATGCAAGAGCAATATCGCGACCGGATGGAGAGATTGTTGCAGACCCAACGAGTCCTTCCACATGAATGGAGCCGTCTGATTCGAAGCTCTCGCTGTCATACGCCGATTTGATGATTCTACCCTTTTTAGGCGACTCGGGCCGCTGGGGAAATGATGGCATTATGACTGCATGTCTTTTGCGACAGACCCTACCATAGAGGTCATGTCGTGGCTCACAGGAGGCACGCCGGTGCGGTGACGGGGAAGTGCGATATCGTGATGCCCATCAAGCTCGGGGGCCGTACTTGGCAAGTTCACGGCAGCATGCGGAGCGCTGGACCAGCGCTTGGATTCGAAGACGCTGTGGACGTTAGAAGCGTCCCGTGGCGCGCGCACGAAGCGATGTCGTTGAAGCTGGAGCTCAGAGATTGGGAATTGCTGGCATTCTCAGTCTACTTGGTGCTACGCTACAATGGGCAGGGAGATGCAGCTTGGGGTCATGAGATCAGGTATCCCTCCGCAGTTGTGTCGCGGGGAGGTACATCCGTTGATCCGCTCCAGCCGCTAGCCCACCAACCGCCCAGGAGGATCAGCGATGAATTGATGATGCTAGTGGCCGGCGGGCGCGGTATTCGCCAACGTTGTGAAAGGTGTCAATTTGCCGAGGATTTGGCAAATCTGGCAGTCGAAAAATGGCAAGTGATCTCTTCTGAGACACCAGAAACTGTTTCATTGACCAGGCCGATACCCAACCCTCCTCGCCTTGCTCTATGCAGCCCTGCGACCATTTCTGACGTGGTGACCTTTGTTTGGCGACCTAGCAATGACCGACCAGTTGACATCTGGACAAGATCGGCCGCTGAAAGCCCCTTCCTCGTCACTACCAAGGTTACCACCACGCACCAGTGCCCAAGTCCTCCGGTTATTGACTGTCGCATGCCCCGCCCCATGTCTGTCTCTTCTTGTCGTGAACTCTTCAACTTCCGTACTCTACGGCGAGACCGGGAGACCTCTTGACTGAATAGACTTCGACCAGAGGCAAGACGCCTTTCCTGCTCTTTTGTACCTTGATTACCTATTTATTTTGACCATAGCCCGTCTGAAACTCGCTTCGACCCAACAGTCAAGATGGCTCTTCCCAAGCGCATCGTCAAAGAGACGGAACGTCTCATGGCAGAGCCGTACGCTACCCTCCTCTCGGCCAAGCCTACGGAATCCTTGACGTGAACACGATACTGGATATCTGTTAACAATGCATCTTCTCATGTAGTGTCCCTGGAATTAGCGCCGTCCCCCACGAGGATAATCTGCGCTATTTCGATGTCGAGATCCACGGCCCAACCCAGTCACCATACGAAGGTGCGCAAATTCCGCCGTCTCCTCATTCGCATGCGCAAATCCGTGCTAAAACAAACATATGTGCAGGCGGCATCTTCAAGCTCGAGCTCTTCCTCCCTGACGACTACCCCATGACTCCCCCCAAGATCCGCTTCCTCACCAAGATCTTCCACCCCAATGTTGACAAGCTGGGCCGTATCTGCCTGGATGTCCTGAAGAGTGCGTCTCCCACTCCCTCCTCCCTCCTCTCCGGAAGTGACTGCTAACAAGACCTAATCAGATAATTGGTCTCCTGCTTTACAAATCCGAACGATCCTCCTCTCCATCCAGGCCTTGCTCGGCGCACCGAACCCCGACGACCCTCTCGCCGCAGACGTAGCTAAGAGCTGGAAAGAAGACGAACAGGCAGCAATTGCGACGGCCAGGGAGTGGACCAAGAAGTATGCACAGCCATAGGAGGGTGCTTTCCAAACAGGAGTAACCAAGCGAACAAGTAAGATTTCGAAGGGAAGGTCGGGCTTTCCAGATTCAGCGGCATCGAGGCAAAAATGAGATATGAGCATTTTTGGAGGAGTTTGACGGATTTAATTTTTGTGTTCCCAGTCTACGATGTATTGTTTGCAAGACTTGCTATGGCTTTTTTTTTAGAGTTCCAAGAGACTTTGGTTGGGTTGGTGTATGACGGCTAACCTTCCACGGTATGAAATTAGACAATCCGGCAGTATGTACGGATAATTATAACGCGTTGGGTCTTTTACTCTTTTTTTGTCGTCCCCCTCATTATATATGATATCAAAACGAGACTCTTCATTCTTCTACCACGAATAATATATGCTGATGGCTAGTCTACTGCCTCGTGATGTCTCCTTACTAATATGTAGCTCTGAAGACTTCGTCAAAGGTTGGAGAATCAACACTGTGATTCTGACTTGTCGGTTTCCAACACTCTAACAGTCACGGAGCATGCTCAACATTTTAATTCAAAGAGTGGCCAGTGGCAACACTCTGCCAGACACTGTTTGATTCGGGGCTTCCAAGTGTGCAAAGCTAAAACATCACGATCCCACGGTGGAAATATAGGCTTAGATGAGAATTAGCAGAGACTGGACTCTGCCTCTTTGAGTATATTGTATCTACAATGCTAGAGTACACAAAGGGAATAATTCGGGTTGTAGCGTGAAACGCAGATCTATTACACCAGCGCGAGGTCGCCGAACTTCTCCTACAGTGGGCATTAGCAATCTGATCACGCGCGGTAATCTTCCGCTATCAAAACATACCTTGTATCCAGGCACCATCCATCTGCCCTTGGAAATGAGCTGGGTGGTCTTCTCGTCGATGAACTTCTCGGCGGCAGCAACTTCGTCCTACAGAATTCAGCGTTCTCGTTCACACAGCTTGGCATCGAGATACATACGACAGTGAGGTCCTCGAAGGGACGGGCCTCCTCAATGTTCTTCAAAGTGGCAGCGAGATCCTTGAGCTCGAGATCAACAGCCTGCTTGGTGGCCTCGGCGTTCTTGATGGCCTCAACCTCGAAGGCGTCAATGGCCTTGAGCTGGCGGCTGACGTCGTAGGTGACGGGCTTGAAGGCTTTGAAGCGCTTCTCAATCTCGTCGACGATGGCCTGATTCTTGAGGGTAGATCGGTAGGCGGCAAAGTCGACCGTCGTAGGCTGCTCGGACAGCTGCTGAACCTTGCGGCGAGCGTCTTCGTTTCTCTTCTTGAAGGCCTGGAGGGAGGCGACTGTCTGACCGCGAAGGCCCAGCGAGCTGGTGACCTTTACCCAGTCGATCTTGAGAGCTGCGCTTCGCTGTTCCGGGGGAAAGAGTGAAAATTAGCTCATGATTTGGGAATGGAACCGGGTGCGCGACTCGGAGGAAGGGCGTCGGGAATAGATTCGATAATGCCTTCCGTCTAGCCCAATTGATCATCTCGACTTACCGTGGCCGCCATTTTGCTTATGTTTCGGGGGGGGTCTCTTGGAGCGGAGAGCGAGTGTGGTGATGCTAATGATTTGCCGTGCCGAACTGGTCCGACCAGGATTGCTGGCGGTTTAGTCACGTGATGCTCTTCGTGACTAACGGTTCGCGGTCCAGTTAGCCGGTTCAGTGAGGGATTGGACAACACATTGCGTAGCAGTGTTAATGAATTTAGCATTTCTGGTTTGGTTGCTGGAGACAGTAGCAACGCATAGCTCAGTCTAAGTTTGTTCAATGATGAAAGTTGGCCATTGGAGTTCTTTTTTTTTCGCCATCGATCTGTACGATCTGTACGCTACTCACGCAACAACGCAACATCAAATATGAGCCATTTCACAAGACCAAACTAATTAGAATCATTTGGAACCAAATCCAGTGATGCTATTTTCAAACCCATCAGTGGTATCTGACATTTCTTGTCGAAATGATAGCAGCGGCTGCCAAAAACTAATACAAGGCCACTCCTACACGCACTGTGCAAGAGATGGTTGACGAGAAGTTCATTTGTAGACCGCTCGCTCCCAAATAATTTTTCCCCTTAGATACTCAAGGCCATGATGGAGTTGACAATATCATTGTCATTCTCTTTCAGGGCCTTTATGGCCTTCTTGCGACTGACGTTGGCCTGGGTCATGACAAGCTCAATATCCTTATCCTCAAGACCTTCAGCATCGACCTCCTCACCATCGTCGTCGTCGTCGTCCTTCTTAGCCTCGCCGGATTCAGCAGCCTTGCTGGGCTCACCGTGGTTGTGGCCAGCGTGCTCGGCCTCGGCATTAGCGGCGGCCATCTGAGCAGCAGCGGCCTGCTGAGCGGTGGCATTAACATCCTCGATCTTAGCCTCGCCGAAAACACTGCAAGATATAAACCATTAGATTCCTCATTCATTCACCGACGTTTTCGACATCGAGATACTGACATGTAGGTGTTGCTGTTGGGGGACTTGTAAACCTCGGGGTTGTTGATGACAAAGAGGATCTGGATATCTCGAGTCAGTTTTTGATGCACACCATATCAGATATACCTGTCCGTATACTAGCGTCTATAAAGAGTCTGCGTCTAACATACGTTCTTGGGGCGTCGGAGAGTGACACGGGTGATGCCAGGGACACGGGTAAGATGCAGCTTCTCAATAGCCTTGCGAGCCTTCTTCTCGTTGCGGTTGTGGATTACAGCGGTAGAGCCAGCGGGCAGGTTGGCCTCACCATCCTCAGCATCGGACTCGTCGCTGCTGTCCTCCTGCTCCTCAACGGTAGGTCGCTGAGTCTCCTCGTCGGGGAGCTCCTCGATTCTGGGGTTGGCCATTTTGGATACTGCTGGGACACATGACCATTAGCTTTCGACTCGCATTTCCTCGTCGCATTAAAATCGACAAAAGTACACTCCGGCGGCCAAATTCAGTGGCGAGAATTCCCGCAACATGCGACCGCAATTGGGCACTTACTGATGTGCTGAGCCCGAATTATCTTTTTCCGGCCTGAACGGTGATTCTCCTCGGGCTGTTTGTGCTAGAGAACAGCAGTACCGCGAAATTCTAGGGTTTGGTGGGCAACTGGCGCTAAACCAGATTAGGTAATCACGCATTTTCCGATTCTCACTCCTCCAGTGACATGACCGAGAGGGGCGAGCAAAGCATATGTTATCGTCACCGGCGGCAAACACAGGCACTTGGGAGTCAAATTACAAAAAAAAGTAGGAATACTAACTACTAAAATGTCACGCTCAGAGCCATCAAGATTTTCGTCATACATATCACAAACATGTTTCAAGTTGTGCTACCGCCCAATGCGTTGAATTCATTTTAATTCTGAATTTCCGTGTTGACGCCGCTCATCATTAAGATGAAATGTGACATACAGCCCCTCCAGAACGGGAGTTAAAAAAATGGATGGCAGCAGATTCTTTCTGTTGCTCCAATGTTGCTTTTTCCTGTCCGGGTCCATGCATCTCTTTCTAATGCCAGCTCCCAATTGTTCCAAAGCACCTCCTCGACTCCAACCAAAACTTTCAACCAGACATTTATGCGGAGGCCTTGACCTTGGCCAGAGCCTTGCGCTCCTCAAATCGTCGCTGCTTCTTGAGTCGCAAAACCTTGAAGCGGTCGAAGTCGGTCAGGTTCTTCCTCCGCTGGATCTGCTCGCGCTTCTTGGCCCAGTTGCTCTCCTTCCACTTGGCGTCGATCTCGTTCTTCTCCCAAAGCTTCTTGACGGCACCATGTCGGGAGCCACGGATGAGGCCTTCAACGACGAACTGGGAGAGCAGGCACTTGGACAGGGGAACGGCCTGTCGGGGGACAGCCAGAGTAGGGTCGGCGGAGGGGCCGTCGACGAGAACCTGCAGTTACACAATTAATCCTCCATCCAGGATCGCTCGACTTCGTTTGACTCTGAAAACGTACTCGCTTGTGGTCGATGATCTCGACGATGGCGGCAAGTCTGCCAGCGAAGGGGTGGTCTCCGTTGATGGCGACAACGCGGCCAACCTCAACGAGGCGCCAGTTGGATCCCTCAATCACTGCTTCGCCCATTGTGACAGGTGTTCTATTGGCTCTTAGTCAGTCGCGAGGTCGATTTAGATGTCTTCAGATATCTAGATTCAACTGCAAGGAGGCGCGGTGTTGTTCATACCAATAGTCGAAGTCGGGTTGCCGTTCGAAAGGTGGATGGATTCTGTGACTTCTCACACCGTGGAGTCGCCAATGACTTTTTTGATCACTCGGCTATTAGGATGGTGTGCGGGTGGAAATTCGACCTGTGCCCTAAGCAAAATTTTCGGATTTTCAGTTTTTGCCGCGCCGCACCCAGGCCCACTGATCTGGTGCACGGACCACTTCCTTCGACTTTTATCCGAACTTTTTTCTGCTCACACCAAGGTTCCCCCTATGTGTAAAAAAATTTATTCAGCTTCAGGACGCTGATGATGTACAAAACCTTTGCTGATTGCTCTGGTCGCGATCAAGGTAAGTCTGCCCTAATCACTTTTCTTCTGTCACTGTCACCTGCACTTCTTTATGATGAGGTAATTTGCGATTGATTCTATTCGGTGGCTCTCTTCGCCAGAGTGGCTATACTGTTTAGATAAATGATATTCAATTCTTACATATTCTGAACTTGTGTCTTGTCCCGCCCGCATTGCATTTATTTCCACTGTTTTTCTCGAATTGCAGTTATGCTAACAGGGTCCCTCATCTAGCCATTATGGTTACCTCCGACAGCCCAAAAATCAAATACGACCCGTCGCTGCCATCATGGCCCTGAATGCTCCCCGTACAAACATGCATTCGGGGCGCGCCCTAGATTGTCGCAGCATAATACTCGCCACGCCTTGTGACAGGCCATACCACTTTACATGTCCTTTTTTTCACACCTGTGTGCGCCTGTCATATCGTAGAGCTCCTCGCAGCCAAAGCCTTATTTCCCTTGCTTTTCTTTTATTCTTTGCGCGTCCTCTGCGGCTAACTCTGCATCAATCTTTGCTCCTTTGGAAGGCTCATTGCCGTGCATCTTGGCCTACAATTGACCAGTTAATGACCCTACCAGATGGTTTCTAGCTTCGTCAGACTTACAGGCAAGGTCGGGTCTTTCTTGGACATAGCTGTCTCAAAGTCGTCGCTGTCTCCCTGCTTTCTACTCTTCTGCATGGTAGTTAGCAAGGGGTAACAATACTTGACATGACATGATGTACTCACCTCCTCGGCAGCTAGTCGGTTGGAGATTGTCCTCTCATCTTCTAGGAGTATCATTAGATCAACCATTGAAACCTGAGTTGAATACACATACTCGAATCGGTCAGTGAGTGCGATCCCGGTCGGCCTTCCTCGAACCTCTCGGCGGTATTTCTTTCCGACGCCTTTACATTCCGCTGATCTCCATCTTCGTAGACGGCAGAGGTTCCAACATTGGAGTAATATGACATGATCGTTATATGAGGATATGTGTGATATGTTTGTAGACAAGTGGGATCATGAATATGTTGTACCATTGCCTGTAACTGGGCAGTATTTAAGCCTTTTGGATTCTGCAGATCGCTGGCGGCGGAGCCCAAGCTCCGCGAGCTACTTCATCGACGACGTCATCCATTCATTGCTGTCATCCATCCTGCTGCATATCGCTGTACATTCTCTCATGGTCACGTCATATGTGGATTGACTTCGAAGCACGTATTTCCATCCCGTTAAAGGGGTTGAATGATGACGATGCCAACCGCTGAGGCTTGAGAAAAGAGCGTGGCTGGCAGCTATGAGGTGATGGGAATGGACCCATAACAGCTCTCGGGGCCTTCTGAGACGAGAGCGAGTCACTTCCAAGCTTCACTGTCTCAACATCACTTCTTGGTGTATCACCTCTCTCGAGCCGAAAACAAGGGCCACCGAAAGATCCCATAAGGAATAGACAATATAAAAGCCGGGGATTCCGACAATGAACTCGATTGACTTGTTCATTATGGCTCAAGAACGGCAAGTACCAGATGAAAAGTTGAACCAGCCAACGGAAGCTGCAGCTCAAAGCGCTGCTCCCGGCCAGAACGGAACAACATTAAGTAACCAATAAAGGAACCCTCGTAACCATGTGCTGTCTGGTTTGACATGTTGCTAAGAATGGCATGTCGAACCCTTTGTTCATGCCTATTTATGGGGCACTTGAGCGCCATGTAGTCTTAACGGCTGGATTTTGCAGCCGGGAAATAACCTCATCTCCTTCCTAGTGGGTCTCTGGTCTTAGAATTCAGACGAGCTTAGGGGCAACACGCTTTGTGGCAACCGCGCCAACTCAACAGCTTCTCTCCCCGAGTTTGAGAATGTTGTCGGGGCTTGGCCTGTGATGGTGTTTTTATAATCACCCCGAACCTACTTTTTCAATCCTTTCCCTAAAATTACAGGCGGACAGGCGACGAAACGAGACAAGTGCTTGGTAGTCCACAAGCAAATTTCTCCTCTCTTTTTTTCTCTTTTTTCCTTTTTTTTTTTTTACATCTCACCTCTGCATCATGGAGAAGTATATCGTTTTCGACAAAGCTTTGACCAAGGCCGACCACGTCGTTCTCCAGAGCTTAGCCAGGGATATTAAAACGGCCAGCTTGGTAACGTCTAGAAAATCCAAGGGACACGATTCCGACTGCGACTCTGGCATAGGATCTGAGGAGAGCTCTTCTAGTGGGGACGAAGCCAAGGCATTTGCCCTCCAAGATGATGGCGCCAAAGACAATGACATCGCCGCACTCAAGGCGTCAAGGAATCCTAAAAGCGACGCATTCGAACCCACCATTGTCCTGTCAGTCGATGATTGTGACGCCCATCTTCACCCGTTACTCAACAAATACTTGCTGCAGCCATATATCCAGCTGGCTCGGGGGATTGTTCGCCATGAGACAGATGTAGCTATGCTGACACACCTCATCATCTACTTCACCACGTCGGTCCCTAGCGGACTGGTTCTCTTTCGACATTTCACCTACACACACGCCGTGCTCCATTTCGTTATGCAAATGTATTATGTGGGAACCTATACTTTGATGCAACACCAACATATTCACCAACGGGGCATATTGGCCAAGACTTATGGCCTCTTTGACAGAGCCTTTCCTTACATTCTTGACCCGCTCATGGGCCATACATGGAATACCTACTACTATCATCACGTGAAGCACCACCATGTGGAGGGCAACGGACCAGATGACCTGTCGTCGACTATCCGATACCAGCGTGACAGCGTCCCGGACTTTCTTCACTACGTTGGACGGTTCTTCTTCCTCGTGTGGTTGGATCTGCCCTTGTACTTTTTAGGCAAGAATCGACCCGCCTTGGCGTTCAAGGCAGCCGGTTCCGAGTTCGCGACCTACGCGTATTACTACTTCATGTCCCGCGTTGTGGGCACCAGGGCAACCCTTTTCGTGTACATTCTTCCCCTTCTCATGTTGAGAATGGGTTTAATGGTTGGAAACTGGGGTCAGCATGCGTTTGTGGACAGTGATGAGCCGGATTCCGACTTCCGGTCTAGCATCACCGTGGTTGATGTTGCAGTAAGCCTCTCCAGAATTCATTCCCCGGCCCATAATAGAAAGAGACAGAAAAAAAACTAACGAGGGACAGAGTAACCGATTCTGCTTCAATGATGGTTATCACACATCACACCACCTCAATCCGCTACGCCACTGGCGAGACCACCCTATCTCATTCCTTGAACAGAAACACACATATGCAAAAGAAGGCGCCCTCGTGTTTCATAACATTGACTTCCTCATGATTACCTTCCGTTTGTTGTGCAAGGATTACGAACATCTTGCCAAGTGTCTCGTGCCGATGGGAGACCAGCTCAATCTCACAATGGATGGCCGGATGAAGCTACTAAAAAGGCTGACGAGGAAGTTCACAGAGGAGGAAATCACAGAAAAATTTCGAAAGGTTCAGTGAAGTCATTGCTCACAGCGAGTAGCACGTTTGTCAGTCATTAGGCACGGGGTGGAGATTGATTGCCGCCAATTACGGACAGGAATTGCATCGGTTGAATAACTGAGATACCCTATAGAATACATACACAAACTCGCATATTCGTACATATGTACGCATGCATATGAGAATCAATCAATGCTTAATATTTGCATCAATTGGACGATTTGGACAAATCTCGTAGCGGGTCCGGCCGTCTTATTAGTACCCCGAACATGATTTGGCGTCAATAGCTTGCTTTTGCCTTGACCAATGTTGAAGCTTCTTGACAGATGCCAAATGGACAAAAGACCCACATAAAGCTAGTTCCGCGACAAAACGTCAGTCGGCAACGCGCAACAGCTCCGCCAACGAGACCAGGCAGGAAGGAACCAAGCTCCAGCCCGTTTGGCCCGTTCGTCAATCTTCCGTATCCAAACGTTGTGCTCCGACCACTCGATTTCTCAGTTGCAAATTTCTCCAAAGACGCAGACACACGGTTTCAACATGTTTCGATTTGTAAGGATACTTCATTTTCGCCCGACCCGAGTCCGAGCTGCGGGGGCTAACTCATTGCACAGCACAAGTCGCTCGACATTGTCACCGTCTTCCACAAGGCCAGCTCCCCAGCTTCCACCAGAGTTGCCAACCTGGTCAAGCAGATCTCGGCCAATGCCCAGGCTGGAGCTACTATTGACCAGGCCAGCGACCATACCGCGCAGACGCAACTGAGCCGAGACCCATTCGAGCTCAACATCACCGAGGAGCCTCCCACTGTTGAGCAGGTCCAGACAATCCTCGACTACGTTGGCAAGACCAGCATACCCAAGGTTATCAAGGGAGCTCACGATGAGAAGGATGCGCTGAAGAAGTTCCGAGAGAGCAAGGAGAGCTTCTTGCGACCGGTGGTAAGTAGAGTCACAGTGCTTTGAGCCGCGACCGAGGGTCACAGCTGGTCCGTGACACAAGCTGATGCATTGTATAGACTGTGGACTGGAACAATGGAAAGGCCATTGCCGGCGATAATGAGAGCGAGATTCTGAAGATGCTGGAGACGCAGAAGTCAGAGTGAAAAAGGCCCTCGTGAAGACGAAAACCATGGAAAATGACCCGCACTTGTACATACATTCTATGCTCGCCAACTGCGACTCCCGTTTTGTAACAATCAAAGTCGTGATTTGTCAAGGAATTTTTTCTCCAAGTGCTGCTGATCAGTTGAACAGTCGAGTTTGTTGAAGCTGGGGGTGCTCATCTGTGAATTTGAATCTTGAACTATATCTGCACAGCTAAAAGACGGAATCAACAGCGGCATGCGCACGACGTCAAAGCGCTGCAATGTTTCTTCTGCAACACGATTTGAACACCAACATTGGGCCTACAACTTTCTCGACCACCTACGGTAGGCGAGATTCACTGTGCTCTGTTTGTTAGTGGACTCTAGTCAAACACGCGGACCACTCCGACCCGCGCTTCTTTCAGATGCTGTTCACTTTCACTTGACTGCCCGTTGGCGGACTCTGCATTTTCTCAAAAGTGAAAATGAACAATAGAGGAACATGTCTTTTCCCTCAACTGAACAGAGTTGGTTCTTGGAAGACACCTTATCCCCTTCTTTGCTTCGGGTGCCAACTCACTCTCCTTGAGCATCTGCCAAATCTTATACCTCCTCCTGTACTTCCCGGTTGCATTACTCTCCAAGATACATCTTCAACGCATCGCATCGTCAAAACAGCCTATTGCAACTTCGCTAAAGCAATCTTTACTTTATTTTTCTGGTAAAAAAAAAGAAGAAAACAGAAAACCTTCTCAACCTCTTCCCTTGAAGAGTCTGCGTGGTCTCCTCCTGACTCTTATAGTTTTGTATAACCATCGACATGACAGACTCTGTTCCTGAGCACCCTGACCTGCCGCATCCTCCTGAGGATATGGCCAACGTGAAAGGAATCCCGGCCGACGCCGTTCCTAATGATCTACCGGCCACGAACGGGACGGCACTCGAAACCGGTTCCGCGGGTGTGCCCTACCCAATCATTGGCGGTGACGGCCCTGATGAAGGCTTTTACATCAAATACCCGGCTGGTGCTCCTGCAAAGTTCTCAACCGATCATGGGGTCAGAGCTTTTCGTACAGTGGATGTGGAAAAATTCGCGGTCGAACACACAAATCCTCGTTGGCTCCCGGGCAAGGTCCAAGAGTATTGCAACTCCATTCGCAAGAAGCATGGGGAGTGCTGCATGAAGGACCTGAAAAGGCTAAACAACTGGACCGATCTGTATGAGTACTACGACGCTCACGATATATATCATATAGGTCACCACAATCTGTTGGATGTCCTTCGTCACTTGGTTACCGAAAACGAGGAATTAGACAAACAATATCCAGCGAAATTGCAGGAATTATCGACTCATGGATTTATATGTGGCTTAGCCGCAACAACAATAAGATGAGGCTCAAGAGCTGGACTACAGCAGACGGCGACATTACGTGCCTATTCTCCAAAGTCGATTTTGACGACCTGTATGGTATCAAGGACGACCACATGATTGCGCTTGTGCTTGCTCTTATGAAGAAACGGGAAGAGCTGGTGTTGGAAAGCCGTGACGAAGGGCGAATCGTGAATGGTGCTGGGTTTGCTTCGGCAAACATATATTTTGAGAACCCACAACGTATGTTGACATGACTCTCCCGCTCTTTTCTTTTTCTTTACTAATAACAGGGAACCATAGTCGGTGGGCATTGGTTTGATTCTTATGGACAGTGTATTTAACCCCCCTCCGTGTTTCCCGGGAGTCCAGGCACCATGCAATGTGGACAACAAGCAATTTCACTCTTGCAGTGCAGTGTCTGGACAGCCTTTCTATCCTCAGGCGAGATGTCCAAGTGCAAGTGCTGTTAAAGATTTGCGGCGGACAACTGCTGCGGCGACGCCGAATTGTCCACGTGCCATTGCGAATAGTACTTCGCAGTCTCGACGGATCAGTCCAGTCAAGCAGCAAGCCACAACTTCGACGACGACGAATGCGGTACCGCCCAATCACCACAACCAGCCTCATCGTTCTGTGAATACTGAGAACGACGTCGGACCAGCTGTGGTGGCACAGACCCAAGCTTCTCCTTCTCCTGGTGCTCGAAAGGATCGACCTGTTCAACATGTCACGACAAACGGGAAAAGTCCCCTCGCACAAGCTCAGCCATCTAGCTTGAAAAGCCTTGGACGAAATCATGCGAAACAGTCTGGTACTATCGCTCCCAAGGCGGCGAAACCTGTGCCGACTCAGCCTCGGGGGTTCATGATGGTCGGTGTACAGCCTGCTTCCAAGGGAGGCAACACCGTGCCGTCTCGGGCGCACCCGCAGAATGGCAATGGGAAGCCGGTTGGCAGACAGATCCCCGAGAAGATGGGCCAGACAAGGCCTCCAATAGTCTCACAGCGGACCTCCAACACAATCTCCGCAGACCAGGAGGAACCAGGGAGGTCTCGCAAGAAATGCTTGTGTCGAGCTGCCTCCCAAGCCGCGGTCCGACGGGCGCCGCGCAGTGTCGTTTGGCGATGCGTCTTTCGTTGACAGCACGACCTATGGCAATGGAAGTTCCATGCTGGGTAATGGTAGCTACAGGTGTGACTCTGTACACGCTGCCATGTTTGACGGAGCTTTCCAAACACAACTTTCGCATCAATTGCCCGCAGCCGCACCGGGCTGTAACCCGTCTCCGGCTGGGACAACATCTACCCATCGGGGTGGCAGCTACACTCGAGGAGGCTACAGGCACAAAGGGCGACGAGGGCCCCAGAACTATGAGCCTCACGCCTGAATATCCTGTCCAAGCTGGCAGGGGGTCGTTCTATTCCCAAACTTCCCATCAGGTTGACACTGCACAAGGATCGTACCGCAGCAATACGCGTCATTACTACAACCGCAATCCTGATCACGAAAATGAACGCCGTGAACAGGTTTCTAGAAGAAGTGTTTGGGCACAAATTAAAGAGCGGCCTCCCGGGCATTCCCAGGATATCAAGAGCCGTTTAAAGAGTGCAATGGATCGCCAATTTGGGATAGTTGAAGACGCCTTCCCTACTTTTCAGAAAAATGGTGAAGCCTTCATAGTTCGGTGAGTCTGCTTCAAGCATGTGTCAAGATCAAACAATTTTTAGTTTCAACTAACACTTTTTGCCACAGATTTAAAGACGAAGCTTCTGCGCTAAAAAGCTTGCAATCCGGATCTTTAAAAAACGGAGTGCAGGGTCTCGAGGTCGAGATTCGGCCGGTGCATAGCAGGAAACAGATGAAAGATCAGTACCTCAATAGGGGAGGGCCTGGCAACCAGCAGTGTCAGCCATACCATAACGAGACTCATTTTCCTATGGGTTACGGGATGCCTTCTCCGACTTGTGGCCCGCATGTTTATTACGCCCGTGGTCTACACAACCTACCGCAAGCTAATCAAATGACAATGACGCATGTGCCGCATAGCCTGCATCGGAATTTTCCTGGGATTGGGCCCTACAAGCAAGGAATTCAAGCCCATGTTTTCGGGTCATCTTTCCCTCAACCAATGATGCCACAGCAAGCGCCTCCCCAGAGCTCCCAGGAGTACCAAATCTCCAAGCAGGAGGCTAGCAAAGCCATCCCAAGACAGGAAGAGGAGAAGAGGACGAAGTCAGCAGCCGATCGAGAGACAGCAAAGTCATCGGATTGGAAGGCTCAGTCAAAACCGCTTTCCGAGGAGGCCTTGGAGAATGACGATCCTTTTGAGAAGGATGGGGCTACAACTCCCACCAGCCAAGGAAGCAAATCTTCCCAGATTTCAAACCGGAAAGTGAGGGTGTCACTTCCATCAGTCTCACCACCCAGGCTTGCCCAGTCCAAGGCACCTAAAAGTGAGAAGCCGATAAAAGAGCCAGGCAAATCACCAGTGGGTCAAGAGCCGCCTCCGAAATTAACAAATAGCCCAGGTAATGTCATTACACAGGCCCAGCCTTCTCATACTCGACAAGTGCCTGATGATACATTATATGGAGTGCCTCTTGCGAGTGGGAAGGGATCCGAAACCTTGGCTACTACCACAACATCAGTGACTGGCACACGCAGCAACTTCACTGAAGAAAAGATTAGGACAAGCGGCAAGCGTATTCGAATATGATTGCGATGCCCTTGAGTCCGCGCAATATCAAGAAGGCGGCATCCACGGAGAGCAATCCTGGCAACGCCATTAGGGACAAAGCTGCATCTTCTGAGCCTCTGCCTTCTGATACCACCTGCCATGTACCTAGGCCGGCTCAACACATACCCGATGTCGAAAGTTCCAGCGTCAAGTCTGACGAGTCCAAAACTATGTCGGCCTCTAGCTCACCAAGCAACCGTTCACCATCTAGTAACCCTAATAAGACGCCTGACAATAGGAATACCGCTAGTCCGCACTCCAGGCATCACAGTAAGGTCTCCAAGACGCCTACGAGTCCGATCAAGAGAAACGCAGAAGCCAACAAAAACCAGAAACCGACCTCTCAAGAAGAGGACGTGGTCGAAAGAGGCTCTTGTCTATCAAGTCGTGCAGACCAGGACTCGTCCAAGTTTCCTGGCAATGGACGAGAAACGATACGAGTGAGGAAAGTAAAAAAGGGAGAAACAGCGTCTAACGAAGGCTCCGTCCAGGAGAGAGGCACGGCTTCAAGGAAGAGAGGTTGGAAGACTCGACCAGCGTCGCGAAGCATTGGTTTCATCGATCAGAAGGAGCAGCAAGAGAGCCAGCCCCGGGTCGAGGTGACTTCAGCAACTGACTCGGCGACCAGGAACGAAGCAAGCGCTTCTACTACCAGAACTCCGCGGAATACCTCACCGGCAAGTGTGGGGGGAAGTAACAATGTTAATCTGCGAAATGCTTCTAGTGACAGAGATAACGGGGAAGGGAGTGGCTGGCAGAAGGTCCGCAGTAGAAGGAGGGCTTCTAAGAGAACAAACACCCCCGGATCAAGCGACCATCAAGGTTAGCAACCAGACATGTCAGCTGGAGGAACATATGCTGCCTCTCCCACTGCAGTAACTACCGCCAACGATTCAACAAGCCCAGTCAAGTTAGCGGTTCCAGGGTCGGCTACGACCCCGGAAGCCGGCGATGCTTCAGCTGAATGTTCACCCGGGGGTAAAGGAGACAATGGCCCTTCTACGTCTGAACGTGTGAGTAGTAGGGATCTAGAGGTCAAGGAAAACATCGTGGTTACGGCAGCGAGAGACCTAGAGACCATTATGCCAGCTTTGGCGCAAGGGGAAGTTGCATCAACTCGACGCCGGCAGGGATTATCTGGTGAATCAGCCCTGGAAAAGCAGCTTGTCCCGAGCCCGGTTTCTGAGGAATCGCCGACAACTAAAGACTGCCGGCTATACCCAGGGCTTGAATAATCAAGACTGGCAGTCACTTTCTGCACCGCTTTGACGCATACTAAAACGAGAGTCTTTGAAAAGATGCAAGATGGGAAGCAGATGAGTTGAGAAAACGGATAACCAAAGGAGCGCACACACACACACACACAAAACAAAAACCGACAACAACGACGGACAGCATTTATAGCGAGCGTGGATCGTATTGACCACAGCTTGAGGACATAATGTGGAAATCAGATGGATATAAAGCCCTGGGTCAGAGAATCGGGAACTCTGAAGGATATAGTACATAGGAAGCAATAAATGGTTACCAGTAACTCACACTTGACCTCAGTGGCACCCCCTCTCCAGCCTCTTCCCTACCGTCCAACATCCTCGCAGTCGATTCCACCGTGAGTCTCCTAGCATCGCATACCACGCTCATTTTCACGTCTTCCTGTCACCCAGCGGAGGCATGTTGGTACACATTCTATTCCTCATATACAACGTACAACGGCCGTCAGTGGCCCGCCTCCCAACGCCCGACGGTTGCCGTCTATGCCCCGTTCTTCACTAGTCCCGTGACAGTCTCCTCGATTTGCTTATCCGACAACCCCTCCAGCGACTGTGACTTTTCATGACCAAACTCTGTGACTCGTTAGCCATCCAAAGAAGAACTTGGGTCCCGTCCGGGACGCACCGTATCTGGCGTAGACCTTGGGCAGCGTCCCTTGCGCCTCGCGGATGAGGATCGGGATCTGGGGATTGTTCTTCTTCATGGTGGGGTAGGCGCGCGTGAGGAACGACCTGTCGCCGTGTCTCGTCAGCACTCTCGTCTCTGCAGCTGGCCAAGGATGCCGCCTCAATGGATCCGGGCAATTGGTGCTCTCGTGGCATGTTTCCTCGGCTCGATCTCTGTGCGTCGTACGTACCGCACGGCAGCGCTCTGCTCCGACGTCTGGCAGAACAGAAAGCGCACCTCCTTGAGGGCCTTTGTGAATGCGTATCTACTCGACATGGCGGTCGGGGAGGGGCTCGTGATGAATGACAGTGGGCAAGATGGGGAAGCAAGATCCAATGCTGTCGACGGCCCCCCAAGCTCTTTAGATGGTGGTCGTTTTCAGGAACGCTCTGGTTGGCCGTGGACATACCAAGTGGGGATCCTCTGCTGAAGCAAGCAACCCGCCCTACCGCCCGGGGCCGGTCTCGCACCTCGACTTACCCGGCTGATCTCCGGACCCTCCGTCACCAGCGCCCCCCCAGGCGAACTTGTCGCCAGGAGTTTCCCGCCCGTCACCGGGAAAAAGACCCATCAGCTCGAACCTCTCTTCTTGTAAACCTCCCGTGTCGCCCTGCCGCAACAATTATTTGCCCTGTTTGCGCGAAGACAACTACCGAGTCCAAGGCCCTCAAGTACGTCACTCCACCACAATACCCTCCATCCCCTCCGTTACTGTTTTCAACCCCCTCGTACCTGGGAATTTTTTTGTTGAGCAACACGGTCACCTTGCCCCAAAGAAACAACAGCCGACTGACAACCCCGTCCATCACAGGATGGTCGTCGCCAGCACAATCATGCGCGCCTCGCGCCCGGCCCTCCGACAGGGCGCCTTCTCCGCACAGGCATCCCAGGCCTTTCGCGCCCAGCGACTCCGCTTCCGCGAGAGCGGCAAGAGATGGCAGAGCACGGCCGACGGCGCCCAGCAGCAGCAGCACCAGAGCTGGTTCAAGCGCGCGTGGGAGAGCGAGGTTGGCATCAAGACGGTGCACTTCTGGTATGATTTCCCTCTCACACCCCCCTACGTTTGGCGCCCAAGCTAACACCATGGTCGCCCAGGGCTCCCGTCATGAAGGTCCGCTGCGCAAAACGTCCCCCCTTGCAAACCCAGATGGAAAAAGATAACTAACAAAGAGTGGCAGTGGGCTCTCGTGCTCGCCGGCGTCTCCGACTTTGCCCGCCCTGCTGAGAAGCTCTCCTTCACGCAGAACTTTGCCCTGACGTGTACTGGTCTGATCTGGACCCGGTGGTGCTTGATCATCAAGCCCAAGAACTACCTGTATGCACCCACCACCCCCCCGGACACTTCCACTATTCCATCATGTGGAAAAAAAAAAAGAAACCATGAGTAACCGATTTCTTTCTTCTTCTTTAGCCTTGCTGCCGTCAACTTCTTCCTCGGTCTCGTCGGTATTGTCCAAGTCTCCCGCATCGCCATGTACGAATCCGCCAAGAAAAAGGGCCTCGCCGGGGTCGTCGAGGATGTCAAGAAGGACGTCAAGGACCAGGTGAAGGCCTAAGCTACCCTTGCGATCTTGAACAACAAACAACGAAAAATAAAGCCTTCAAAACTAGCCTTTTCTCATGTATCTATACTTGGAAGGGAATCGTTTTCTCTCCCGTCGGGGGAAAGCACAGATTTTGCATTCACGCAGCTAGATGGGAAACGTGGCACAACGCAGATGGCCGACAGGAGAAGAAGACAAAAAAAAAAGGGGGGGGGGGGCGCGGGAACATGTCAGACCGCTCGCACTTGGCATTATCGCAAACTCTGGGGTCAAGACTAGATGATGGCTTGATACGGACACACTAGACGCGTACATGAAGGATTGTTATGTACAGTATTGGGCATTTAGTTGAATGACGCGAATGCGAATTGTGCAGCCTTCACTGGATGTGGGTGACCAAGGGGGCCTGTTTTGATTCATATTTATTTCAACCATGCTCATATTACGCATAACTTGGGTGAGGGGCGGAGGCAAAAAAAAAAAAAGAAAAGAGTTCTGTTCTGCATGTGCTTGAGAAAGTACTGGTATCAGACTTCTCAAGCGGGTATAAAACTGCCTTCTGGTAGGTGCAAAAGTTTTGTACAACAAGCCCACGACCAGCAAAGCCGGCACCAACACGGAGAATACAGAAACGTCTTAATCAAAAAATCCTTTACGCACCCACATGATATCTGAATCCCCCTCAAAAAGTGACAACCGCCAGGCGCCTTACAAAAAAAGAGGATGAACAGGGAACCTTTTCCTTATTCATAAACGTAGCAAAATAAAAAACAAAATTCAAAAAGTCCATGCATAAATCATCATTTGAGATGACTGCCATTCCGATTGCTTCTCTACAATTTCCCAAAGTTGTCAGCAATGTCGTTAGTGATTGAGCGTGACCAAGCCGCTTCGCTGTGCTATCGTCTCCGTAAATCATCAACGCTTTCCAGAAGTCTCTGAAAGACCTGCTTCCTATGTACAAAACATAGCCTTCGTTTCTCTAAACAAACGAATAATAAATGCCGCGTCATGGCAATCGCAATGAATCAATCGTTGGGCAAGATAAAATTAACTTTCAGAGTGGCCGTCATTAAGAAGCAATTCCAAGACAATTTGTCGACCGGGTAGCTCTGGATGACACATTGCAATCTTGACAGAGCCCTTGGACGTATCGCCAGCCAGTAGTGACTGTCCATTGGGTCCGTATGTTTGCTGTGACTGAGCTGCATTACCGCCAGTCGGACCACCGAGGCCAAAGTCGATGACTCGGACATCCCGTCCGGCAATAATCTGTCGAAGCCGACCATTCCCTGCGTTGCGCACCTCCACGTAGTCTTCGTTAAATAGTAAAAGATATTGCTTATACATGGTCGCCCCTTTCGCCTTCTTTTGCTTGCCAGTATACTCCATGATAAGAGTGCGACTGACGTCACCATGCTTATCTACGTAAACAGCACAGTCTTCATACGTAACAATGAACTCGCTTGAATCCAGGCGAAACATGCCGAGTGGTCGTTGTTCCCGAATACGACCTGCGATATTGGCAATTGCTGGTGCCTTCAAGTCGGGAATTGACATTGGCTGCTTCCTGTCCAGTGTAAGCATTTCGACACCCTTGGACGTTGCGACAGCGATATAAGTCTGAAATATGCTGAGTGAATAGCAATCGGTTGGCAAGTAGAACTCATCAAAGTCGCGGAAGGTATCGGTGCTGCCACCAGCCGACTTGCGGCCGCCGAAAAGCCGAGACTTCTTCTCAGTTGCCTTGTGAAAGATTGGTTCTAGAACTTTGAAGGATGTGTGCAGGCCCTCCTTCCGCTTGTAAAAGACTAGCAATCGGTCCTTCATACGTGCTGTCGCAAAATACGTCACATCCTTTGCAAGTCGTAGAGGTGCGGTTCGGGTATTGTCGTTGACTGGTGCCGCAAATTCTGACACAGGGGCTATGGCCTCCAAGGGGTAGCAAATAAGTGACTTGTCTGCAATAATGAGACAAACCGAAAACTCCTCAAGCACAGCAATTTGGGTAACCCGAGTAGTTTGCACAGACTGAAAGTTGGTAGTTAGCTGAAGCTGTTTCTGGGGCCAAAGACATGAATCAAACGGTAGGCTTACCCGAGTCCACCCGCGAGGATTAGAAGAATCAGATATATACACGCCGTAATCTGTACCGATAGCAATGAGTGACTTTCCGAAGGCTGAGAACCCTGTGGCACAGTTCACCTGTGCACGGCACACTGCCGCGGTGCCCTGTGCCGAGCCCAAGACCTTGTCCAAGTCCTGGATAGCTCTGTCGAGGGGGGTACCTTTGACCGGAACACCCGACGCTCTTGCGTACATGGAACCGGTGTCGTAATGGAAGGCAGCATCCGCTAACACGCGGAGCCTGAACGGTTCGGCATTCTGAGCATACAAGGCCTTGGCGTGCCTCGTCTTGGCCTCGATAATGCTATTGCACCAGTCAAGTCTGTCCCGGGCAGAGGATGCGTAGAGAGTGTACACTTCATGGCCAAGATGTTTCACCTTGAAAGGGTACAAAATTTTGCTTTCGTTATCGTTTGACGTGGTAGGTGCCAATGAAGTTCCTGATGATCCTGTAGGTGTATGCTCCAACCCGGGTCGGCCAGCACCATTAGTGGCTACCTTATTCAGTTGAGCGCCTACTGGAGCGGCAGTGGCTCTGCCGAGAGGTGCAGTTAGGCCTTTTTGCTTCATGACTGGCTCATCGTTCATACTCTCAAGGAACAGGAGGGGCATTGGGATAGGCTGGGGTTTACGGTTAGTATTAGGACCTCCCGCATGAACATATTTCTGTAGACCTTACCTCTCTCGAGACATCGTACTTCCTTTCCCCCTTACCGTCCTTGGGCACGACGACCTTGGCAAGGATCAAATAATGGTCAAATAAAAGGGCATGGGAGTCGACCCATCTCATGCCTTTCGAACCCATCCTTTGGAGCTCGCCCTGCATGATTAGAACTCTGCCCAGGTGGTCTAGATTTAGGACAGATTGGAAGCCTGGTCTGAGAACCAGCATTCGATCCAATTCCATCATCTGAACCCTCTTGTTGGTTTCTGCTACCTTGGCATCGCATTCAAGGGTGACGGTTTGAATCTCCTGGATCGCTTTTTGCAAGTTTGTCTTTTCTTCGCTGTCCCCGATCATTTTGTGCTCGACACTCTGGAGCAACAGGATGTAGCGCTGAAGACGTTGTACAGGGGTAATCAAAAAATGAGTCCAATCCTGCTTGGCGGACAGCTTGTCCTTCTGCTTATCTTCGAGGAATCGCTTGAAGAGCAAATTTCGATCGGCTTCTTTTCTGACCATGTAGGCAGCTCGCGGGTAGCCAATGGCATACTCGGTATAAACGGATTTGGCCTTCCGGACCCATTCACGGAATAAGTCGCTGAAGCCTGAGATCCAAGGACCCTGTTCTTGCTGACGATATTTGAGCTGTGCCAGGAGATGATCTTTGTTGATATGAACAACGGTATCGAGCATTCCGAACACTGCTGTCAAGAACTTATCTCGCTTGTCGGGATGGATGATGGGTGGGGCCCTTGTTCTCAGGTCATCTCTGTATAACCTTCGGAAAATGTCGAGTTGCTTGATGTAATTCTCTTCGCCTGTGACAATTTCATGAAGAATGTTTTGGCGTTCGACTTCCTTTTTTGGTTTCGAATCAACAACTTCCTTTGTCAATTTATAAAAAGTATGCCATGCATCAGCACCCTGCACTTCTTCTGAGAGGACCTCCAAATCAACCTTCTTCAGAGTTCGAGTACAGTAATGAGAATAGCAACGGCCACTCATCTCAACATCGTGAAGCTTAGGTGCGTAGCAGCCCGATCCCGTCAACTGCCATAGGACACCCGAAATGTGGCCGTCGCCAAACTTGACCCATTCCTCATCTGGAAGAAGAACTTGAGACTCGAGCATACCGGATACTACCTGACTGCTCAAAGCTTCAGCGTCCGCGACGTTTATGGTGGGTATCTTGTATACGAAGAGATTCGTTACAGCCTCTTCGATAGCTTTCTCTTTTAGATCCGGTTCGCCTTCGCCCATGTTGCGAATCCATGCCTCAATATGACTTAATGCCCATGGCGCTTTACAGTCGTTGAAATCGCTAGATGTGAGCTTCGATGGCACTAATCTTCTCTTCCGTCCGCTAGGCAAAGTGATACTATCGAAAGCGCCGGATGCAGCCACGGATGCCCTATCATAGTCGAGAGCTGGACTTTGTTGTGTGATCTGGTGATTGCGATTCATCTTCTTTCGTTCTTCAGCAGCATCCGTTCTCGACCTTGCAGGAGCCTGGATCTGCGGCGTATGGCTATGGCTACGGCCACCCAGAGATACTGATCGTTCTGGATGCAGCGTCTGTTGACCCCCATGTTGATAAAAGATTTCAGGGCCATCGGCCTGATAGTATCTCGCATCAGCATTGATGGAATGAGCATGTTGATGTTGCGACCGGGCACTGTTATGAACAGAGAGCATAGAGCTGCTATCAGAGCCGGGACCAGGAGGCAGAGCAGGGAGCGGACGATTCGAAAGACCAGGGTGATAGAATAGATCTTGGTAATCGTCCCTGGTGGGCGATTCGGTTCCACTGTGTTGGGAATGAATGGAAACGTGTTCTTCCCCACCCTCGTCGAAGCTGAGCCTGTGAGCTTCTGGGGCTTGCAGCCCGCCTGTCCCTCCATAGTCCATCTCAGCATTGTTAAAGGCAGCAGCATGGTCGTAACTCTCCCTGAGAGAGTTGAAATATCCCGGCGTTGGCAATGGCCTAGGTCCATTTTGCATCGAAGAGGATCCAGGTGGGGAACCAATGTCTGCACCATAGGCCAAGGTCCCAGCATACCCTCCACTCAGCATGCCAATATCCATACCGCCAAAGTCGCTATCACTACTGTGATTCAGTTCCTCTGCGGGAGGGGCTGGCAGGCTGGATTGGATAGTCGTAGTGTGAGCAGGCATTGTAGCTGGAAGTGGAGCAGCTGGGGCAAGACCCGTGCCGCTATACATGAATGTACCGCCACCAAATCGCTGGTCATCGAGCTCCGCCTGTTGCATTGCTAGCACACCGGCTGTTCCCTCTGGGTCATCGTCGTCGTCGTCGTCGTCGTCGTCATCGTCGTCAAACCGCAGTTGACTTGATCCCCGGCCGGGAGAGGTTCGGCTCCCCGGAGAATGTGCCGACGCCGAGCTGTAACCTCTGAGTCTCTGGGTTTGGTCATCGAAGGCTTGGCTACCAATGGGTGACGGCCTACGTTGGGAGCGATATACAGAGCCGCCGAGCTCCGCCTCTATGTCTTGCATAATGGTCTCTTGGGTGATTCTTTCCTCGTCCACATCATCAGGGGGCAGGGGACGTCCATGTTCGTCCCAAGGCGTCGTCTCTTCGGGAACGTCTTCCATTGGCCGACTCGGAAGTGGTGCATTGGTGGGGTGTCGTTGAAGTCCAGGAGATGACTGAGGTTGCATGTAGGGGGAAGTCCTGGGAGAGGACTGGGAATCTGAGGGATGGTGGGTATAGTAAGAGTGCTGGTCATTGCTGGCTGCGTAGTTTGGGCCTACTGGAATGTGAGATGAGTTGGGATAAGGAACCTGGGTCTGAGATGCTGAAGTCTGATAGGGAGCAACACCATTGGAGCCATAAGAAGCATATTGAGTGGACGAGTGGTAATTTGACGGGTCGTACGTCGGTGTTTGACTCATAGGGTTGGAACCAGTAAAGGATGAAGGACTGGTTGGAAAAGACTGTTGGAAGCTGGATGAAAAGGAAGGAGAGCGCACAGGTTGCGAAAACGTCGACGTGTGCGATGCACTTGGAGAGTGTCCGTATGATGGCGAGCCTGCTGTTCCCACGCCTGCCGCGTAGCCTTGATCATGTGCAGCATGTCCATATCCATGATGAGACGCTTGCCTTTGAGGGACGGAGTTTGTAGCGGCATATGCGGCAGGATTGTAAGCTTGAGGAGTGTAGGTTGTAGTTGGTGGAGATGGAGTGTGGTATGAACCAGCGCTCGAAGTCGAGAACCGCTGTGCCGAATGATATGGCAGCGTCGAGGCCTGCGATCTGTGATAAGCGGAATTTGAGGAGGGCGAGAAACTCTGAGGATTATACCCTGACTGCGACGGTGTCGGAGGGGTCGTATCTTGATATTGGTGTTGATAGCCGGCCATGGCACTGCTGGTGGAAGCATAGCGATTGACGGGTGGATTGCCGCCACGGCCAACAGGGCCCGTCAAGAACAGCTCGTCTTCGCCACGGCTGAAGGAAGCGGTCCGGCTATGGTTCTGAGTGTAGTATCCAGCATCGTCGCCGGTGTTGAAGCTCGGTCTTCGGCCTACACCTGATGCACTTGCGGCCTGATGAGTGCCGTGTTGATCCTGTTGTTGTTGGCTAGCTACAGCATACTGCACCGGAGGGACAGAGCCATAACGGCGCTGGTCGTCGCCGCGAAAGGACATGGCGACAACAAGCCAAGTCGAGGCACCGACAGCAGACGCTGCTGCGGGTAGGGGGAAAGGATGCTGTCGATTCTGGGGATGGTAGAGTTTGTCGCACACATGCACGGGCGCCCGAAGCGTCGAGGAGGTGGTGGTGGTGTTGTTGTAGTGGTGTTGTGGTGTCGTGGGACGGCTGAACCCCGCGGGTCAATGTTGTCGCGCCGCGCCGCCGAGAGCGAGGAAACGAGAGAAGTCGGTGCTTGGTATTGGCCGCCAAGAGCCGCATCGGATTTGGACTCGACTCTGCGGAGACGCATGGGTCAATTGATTGCTTGATTGTGGGCGCCCACGATTTGGATGCTTACAGATTATTCGTGCGCTGTGGTCTCTGGTCGACGAGGCTCTTTGCCTGATGAACTCGAGCGGGGGCAGGAAGGTCCAGCCCTTGCCACGTCAAGAAGCGACATTGAAGGGTTCAAGCCGGGTTCCAAGCTGCGATTTGGCCTTCTGTGACTTGTGGCAGATGGGAAACACAGTGGGAACCCCCGAGCTTGGTTTTCTTACTCCGTGAAGCCAAGCCATGCCGAGTGGCTGTGCGGCTCGCCCGTCTCCAGCTCCAACAAAGGACTTTTCTGCAATGTAGACAGGGCTGAAGCAAGCGAGGTACCAGACTTGCTTGTATGGGGCCGATTTGGTTGTGGCTGAGCAAGTGGCCAGACGCTGGATGACACTTTTTTAACGGATGGGCATACGTATTCAAATCGGGGACCTTGGAACGCTGAGGCTGAGAGCTGCGGCGATGTACCAGTCGACTCTGGGAAAGCCTCAACACCGAGATGCCATCCATGTTGAAGCTCATCACTTGTTTGCACACATGATGTCGAAGCATTTCTGATTTCCCAAAGTCCGTAGCACTGGGTAAAGGGTTTGGCTATACGGAGTATTACAGTATTTCCAGACCTTTTCTACGATCGTAGTAATGTCGAGCATAAATGCAGCACAAAATATGTGCGGCGTCCCGGCCCTCAATGTTACCAATTGAACAGAACCACGACGTCGCCGCCACAAGAGGCTCGGAGGCCTGCGGATACTGGGCTGGTACTTGGGTTGCTTCGGCATGACTATTGACGACCGTCGCTGAAACTCTCCAGTCGCACCTTCCAGTCTCGTCTACTGCGCGCTGCTCATCAACCAACCAGAGTCTGCCGAGCGACAAACGTCTGTCCTCTTCTTTGAGTCACTCTATTCTGGGCCAATTTACTCATCATTGCTTAACTGTGACTATTACATGCCGTACGGATCGTACGCTTGACTAGGCGCATGCCGCATGGACGCCATATCACCAACGACGATGTTTTGTCTCGTTGTCAGGGGCTCTTCTAACAGCCAACAGTTTCACGGGAGTTCACCCACCAGTATGACATTGAAACAGATAATTCAAACTGTTGACAGTGACAGATATTCTCCGAGGCTTCGCCATTTGTCATTTGTCATTGCAATGTTGCATAATGAACAGCGTCGAGCCAGGACCATTGTTTCCACGAGCCTCGACTCGGCCGGAAGACGGCATTAGCTGTCTGTTGTCCCTGGCGTACATGGAGGAAGAAAAACAGGGTCTGAAACATGGCCTACGACGTCTACATTGACTGTCAAATTCGCTAAAAGGAAGAAGAAGAAGAAGGACAAGTGGAAGAACGCTCTCTGGGCCGGTTAAGCTGCTGATTCATATTCAGATCTCGAAATACAGGGCCAGCCGAGCTTGAACATGGTCGCTTTTGCCCTGAGTAGCTAGCGTCGCCAATCCATTTATGGTTGGGTTATGCCTCTTCACCTGATCTTGCGTACGTGGCCAATTTTGCGTTAATTTTGTCCTTCAAGTACGTTTCTTTTCTGGTATCACGTTCCGTATTATATTGCTGTTTCTGTGATTGCTTTGCTACTTTCCTGATGACATCGTTCAGCCTTACCGCCGACCATTTCGGAGTTTCGCACTTCCAGATTTCGTCATATCTGCCTCGCCATGGAACAATGTTGTCATACCCGGCTGAGGCTCGAACTACTTATGGCCTCAAACACAGCCTCGATAGCCTTGGAAGAAATTACTCCGTGGCTGGCTTTCATGCTGCAATGCCATCAATCTCCTGTTCACATCAATGATTTGAACAAATTGGTAGCTAGGGTCGCCGCGGTGGGAGTAGCAACGGAGGTACCATACATCAACCACAAGTCTTTATTGTCTGTTAGCCTTAAGCAATTAACGTCATTCAGCATGTTGAAAGTGAAGGTAAGGTGAGCTTACATTTGCAACCCCATCGACTTTTGTCTTTGCCCAACACTTCCTATGTATACTTGCGTCCGCAGCAGGATGGCACCGTGAATCCGGCCATATAAGTTCTGCGTCCGGCCTTATCGGCCAGTTGGACAAATCCCGGATCGCCCGAACCGGCAATAGTGATTTCTGCCGGCAAGAAATTGCTCACTAGTTTTGTCGATAAAGGCAAAGCCCCAGGAAAGGGCAATGTGTATTGCTCAGATACATGGCGAGCGTGTCGAGGGCCAATATTATTCGGCAGATCGACCCAGGCCACTTGTAAACGACCGGGTACATCTCACAATAAAAAGCTGACATGTAGAGAGTATGATCTTTTTTTCCAAAATCGTCACAGTTGAAAACTATCTGCAATTTTCCCCATGAGGGCGAGGGCGATAAGTGTGTTTTATTTCCATGCATCCTAACAAACACAAAGCCGCTAGCAAGAAAGAAAGAAAGCAAGACGAAAAGAAGTCACCCTACTCCACGATAGAACATCCCTTGTAAGAGACGTGCTCTACGTTCCTTTTGGCAGCAGGCAGGTCGGTGTCCTTGCACTACCACACCAAGGTCTTCTTTAGCAACCAAAACTCCCCGCGCTTCGACCACCAATGGAAAGATATCCAAGAACTGGCTACAGCGTAACAAGTTCGAAATCATCGTGAATCGTGGTGTGAAATTGCGCTTCACATGGGCATCATTTTCCGTCTAGTGTCGCCAGCTGCCAGCCTTGACGGTTGTAATGAAGAGCGGTATGTAGCCGCAAGTTAAACAACAACGCGACCAGTTGAGGCGCAACACTGGCCCATCGACTGACTCGTTGTCAAACTAATAATATGACGCCCTTGAATATACAAAATGAAATGCCGAGCTAAGCTAACCTAGTCTTCAACCAACACTCTCAACAGAGCGACCTGATCCCGGTAGGGAAGCTAGTGTCTGACCAACGGGTATTTTGGCCCCCAAATCCACTGTTCACAACATACAACCATGGATTGGAGGTGACTGGAGCTTGATTCATTCTAAGCTATAGCTACAATGTCCAAACTCCACAAGTAATACTAATCTTGGGGCCCAGTTTACAACGCAGTCGGAACTGGGTCGTACGCGTCGCACAAATAGAAGACACTCATCGGATGCCTCAACGAAAATAGTTTGAGAAGCCTTTATCATAAAGAAACGGCCTAGTTGATAATATATGTGCTAGCCCATGCTATGTTGGAATCTGGCTTTGATATCTTTTCAGAGGAATACATGCAATGCCAGATACCACAACTTTTTGTTAGCAGACCCTCTCTCGAGATTAGTAGGCCGTCCAACAGCCAAGTGAGTTAATCATGCTGCGCTAATATCGGGAGTCCAGCAGCCTTCAGGTCCGTATTGACTTCTTCCAAGTGATCCAAAAAATGGGCCTTCAAACTATCCCATTGATGGGGGTCACTCGTATGAAGGCACTTGGACCCGTCGCCACGTGTCGCCCATTTGGTAAGCAATACTGGCACGCTGATATGAAACATGAACGCCATCGTATCCTCACAGATAATCACATTCTCCAGCTCGCGATTGGTGGCATCTTTCCACGTATCATACGTTTCGCCATGGGGCATGTAGCTCGCTTCGTAGCTAAGGCCGCCACCATCCAAGACATGACTAGATCCACCATATTTTCCATAAATCAAACCCATAATCTCAGTGCTCATATTTCGGTGATAGTATGGCGGCCGAAAGGTATCTTCCGCCGTGATCCATTTCTTTGTGAAAACTAGGAAGTCACTGAGTGATACACCGGGTACTTTGGATTTGGCTGTTAAGACACAGTAAATTGTCGGGTCGGCTTGATCTTTGTTTGCATTTGCCATGTTGACAAACTTCTCCATGGCATATTTATAGGGAACCAAATTGCCGTGCCATGCCACAACATCGAATGGAGAATGGTTTTGCTTGCAATTATGCAAGGTGCCCGCCAGCTTGTACGTAACCGTCCATAGCGTGTCATCAATGTCGAAACTAGCAACTGGAGACTCAAAATCTCTCGGGAGTGCTAGACCATTGGAGCCAACAACACCGAGGTCCGGAAGCTCGTAATGTGTGCCGAAGACCTCTTGTATATAGCCTCTTACCGGTCCATCTGGGAGAAGAACACGAAATCGAATTCCGGCTGGAATTACCACTACTTCTCCAGGACGCGCCATAACCCAGCCCAGTTCGGTTTGTATATTTAGTCTGCCGTGTTGAGGCAAAATTAGAAATTCGCCGTCGTTGTTGGAGAATGCCGAGTGTTCCATTGAGATATTCGCTGAGAAAACATGGACCGCGACACCCTCTCTAAGGGTGGGATCTCCTTGGCCGCCAATGGTCTTGATACCCTGAATAAATTCTGTGCCAACAGATGATGATCCATGCGCAATAGGCTCTAGGATGGGAAATGGATCCCACGCCTGCTGTGATGCGACAAACTCCACGTTGTGGTTCGATGGCGAGAAGCAAGATTCGATCTGCCACATCTTGTTAGGTTTGCTCCGACCATCTCTTGAGAAACTCACATTAGCATTCAGATTAAGATCTGGGGAAACGCGGCCATGAGCCACAGACGGCCGCATCCTGTACATCCATACATGTCGGATCGCATCTCTAGAGCTCAATACGGGAGCCCCATTCAACTGCTCTGAATATAAACCATACTTTACTCGCTGAGGAACATTTTGTCCTTTGGGCAATACATTAGGCACAGCTTCTGATGCAAAGCGGTTCCCAAATCCAATCTGGTACGAGTAAGGATCTGCTTCGGAAGGGTTTGTCAAGAACGCCGCTTTAGCTGTGGCCGTCATCTTGCTGGCCGTCATCTTGCTGGCCGTCATCTTGCTGGCCGTCATCTTGCTGGCCGCCATATTCGCCTTGGCAAGACAGTCGAGACGATAATCAAGGCGTGGTGCGGAGTGGGCGCGAGCGATTTCTTATCACTCACGACGGAATTGATGCTCTACTAAAACGCCACTAAAAATGAGTGACCAGAAGCTTAAATCGGGCACTGCCGTGGAAACAAGTGGTGGTCCTCTATTGAACCTGGCTCGGAACGGAATTCTTGCCGACAGAGGATGCACTGCGCCTTCTTGACTGATAACGGATGGTGAAGTGGTCCATGTGTTGGTCACTGGGTAAAATTTTGAGACTGCCTAAGAGATCCGTGGATGTTCCAGATGTCTCGAGATGTAGGACTCAACAAAAGAGAAAGAGTCCCTCACCTAGCCAAACCCCTAGAGATTCTAAAATAATACCATCGACATCTGGAATAAATCGGAGGACAGCTCTACGATCCTCCCGGTCGTCATATCACCTAACCATGCCAAAATTCATATCGCGCCCTCTGTACCTGGAGCCACCAGACTGCCAGAAGGTCTTTTTTTTGACGTGGAGGATGTGGTGCTGGTCTTGGCGTTGGAGCGCAGACTTGCCGGCGGCAAGCCAGAGACAATGCACTACATAGTACATGGTGCAGGGCCCCTCGGCTATCATCACACTGCAGGACGTCGTGCATCTCAATTTGAAGGCGTGGACACGGGCGATACCGTGCAAGGGCGTACTTGTATGCAGAAACCAGTTGAAGACGCAGATTGTTGGTGGGTGGGAGCTTCGAAATTACCAGCCAGTCCGTACTCCGTATTGTTCCAACACCCGAGTCACCATCTTCGTGAACAAGAAGGTGGAAAGCTCGATACGCGTGGCTGTCGCACCGACCATACCCAGGATTTCAGCACACACTAGACATATTTGTCGACAGGTAGCAGAATGAAGTGAATGAGTGTTGGACTTTGGTGCCCGTGTTCCGTATTGCCGGTCTCTAAGACAGATGTGCCTGGTTCCGAATCATCTCCGCAAGGCATCGTGGTTGCACCTCGACGTGACGATGCCCAATACAGAACCAGCCGCATGAATCTAGCGTCCCATGAAGTGCGGAGGTGAAAATGTGGCTGTCGGCTAAAGGGCGTATGACCCATAACATGCGGTGGTATCCCACGCCTTCGTGCCTTCGTAGCAGACTGTTCATGCTTGTGTTGACCAGTGTGAGACGACGTGAAGAATCATCATGCAGTTAGCTAGCAAATATTCCCTGTTGCCACGATCAAGACTGGCTAGAGCCCAAATCGTGCTGTCATCTCAAGTTCTCACCGCAGCATTGCCGGAAATAGCACCCAAGCACCCTAGAGAACTGGGGGATAGATGCAATCCAATACCACCTGGCCAATTAGTCCCCGGTATTGAATCATGGTGCAGTAAAACAAGTGACCCGGATCCGACGATGATAATGCTTTGACAGGAGGTCTATTTCTGAAGTAACCCTCAAGCGTTGGTTGCGCCTCGACTCTGGAACAGACGAGGAAGGAAAGCAAGCTGCGCCTGCCACGAGCTGTCATGTATCGACCTGACCACTGGTCTTACCTAATTCGTCATTCATATCCCTTGGCTAACCCTGATACCTACGGACAGCTGTCCGCAGCTGCCCGCTTGTGCACACAAAAACACAGGCAGGTCACCTGCAACTTGGCCCGTGTTGGTGGCAGTCTACTCCCGTAGTGCTTTCACTTTTTCCAGTTACTTGTCTACCTACCCTAGGTACCTTGTAGAATCGCATCTGTCAGCCGGTCTCGTGAAGCCACCGACGGTTTCTCTCCACCTCCGTTTTCGTGTCACCATCGTGCTTTGTCTTTGACATAACTCCGTACGACGTCGACTATCAGTGGTACAGGACCGCCTCCCCACACCGTACTTCCAACACCCCGACACAAACGGCTATCGCCCACAGGTCCTACCCCATTGGTGGATCTGCCCAGGGACTCGGCTCCCAACTTCGAGTAGGACCCTTTGAAGTTTGTTGCGGGCGTGAGCCGCCATATCTCTTGTCTGACTTTGATAGCCTGCTCGAATGTGGTTCACTCAGTTCTATGCTCTACAGTGAATTTTGCCGGTAGAGGCCTGGTCTGCATGACACAGAGGCGAGGTCCACCGACCAACGCCTGAACGGGCTAGGAAAAAAGGGAGGGGGCTCTAAGCGGACGTTGGGAAGCCATGGATCTCTGGACACTTCTGACCACCAGGTCTTCTACCCTTGTGTCTGTTGCTGTTGTCGTTTTAGTTGGATACCGGCTATTAAAGCTGCTATCAAAACGCTCTCGTGGGCATCTCCCGCTTCCCCCAGGCCCGCCCGGAGAGCCGATATTGGGTCATCTGCGCGTTATCCCGACGGATAACCCCGAGTACGCTTATATGAAATGGTCCGAGGAATACAAGTCGGACATTTTGTCCTTCAGTGTCCTTGGTCAACCAGTCATTGTTCTCAACTCAGTCCGTGCCGCAGTTGACCTGCTTGACAAACGAGGTGCCAACTATTGTGACAGGCCAAGATTCGTCTTATTTGAGATCATGGGATGGGGCAAAACGCTTACCTTCTTACCATGGGGACAGACTTTTAGGACGCACCGTCGAATTCTACAGAAAACTTTCCAGAAAGGTAATATTGTGCAATACCGCCCGGTCCAAGAACGGGAAACTGCGTTGATGTTGCAAGGCATACTTGCGAGACCTACCTTGTGGGATAACGCTATTCGACGGTTCGCTACCGCTGTTGTTCTTGGTATCGGCTTTGGCATCAAGGTGGAACAGGATAGCGATCCATTCATTCAAGTTGCTGCGGACGCTAGCTATGCTTTAGCTCATGGAGGTGCTCCTGCAGGAACTCTTGTCGACTTCTTCCCATTTCTCAACTCCTTACCGTCTTGGTTTCATGATCGTTCGCTCAAATTTGCCAAGGATTGGAAGTGGGCCATTTGTAACTTGCATGACAAGCCTTTCGATGCTGTGTTGGCCTCCGAAGAAAGGACTGATTCCCTTGTGCAAGACATGCTTGACCAAAGACAAGCCCAAATTGAAAAGGGTGAACAGCCCGAGTTGTCGCATGACGATATCAAGGGAGCAGCTGGCGCTGTTTTTGCAGCCGGCCAAGATACAACATGGGCAACTCTGACTGTGTTTATTCTAAACATGCTCCTCCACCCTGAGATACAGACCAAAGCACAAGTTGTATTGGACAAGGTTACCGGCCGCAACAGGCTACCAAATTTCAACGACAGACCACAGCTCCCGTACATTGACTACATTGTCCAGGAAACATTAAGATGGTGTCCTGTATCTCCTATGGGGATTCCACACAAGTCATTGAAAGATGACACTTATAGTGGCTACTTCATCCCTGCAGGATCTTTCGTGTGTGCAAATGCCCGAGCCATGACCCACGATGGACGTATATTTAAAGAACCGGATAATTTCAATCCCGAAAGATATGCGACCGAAGAAGATGGCGGCTTAGGGGAGCCTTTTCCGATTGGCCAATTTGGTTATGGCCGCAGAGTATGCGTCGGCAAACACCTGGCGGAAGCGAGCGTTTGGATAGTGGTAGCAACCATGCTAAGCACTATGAACATTGAACCAGTCAGAGATGAAAACGGAAACGTGGTTATACCCAAAGTAAAGCTTACCAATGGCTTGACAAGTCATCCAAAGCCTTTTCAGTGCCGAATTGTACCAAGGGATGAAAGAAGCGCTAATATTGTTCGAAGCGCAACGACATGACGAAATACATCGTTCTTGTTTAACAGGCTTATGAGGCAGGACACAAAAACAATTGTTACACTGATTATATCTGTCATGACTGCTGCTCCACTGGTTATAAATGAGCTCTTCCTGTTTTCAGATCCCACGCCCATAACCCCAACACGATGGGAACGCAAAAAAAGCTAAATACCAAGCTTCCCCCAAAGACTGGTGCATGATATGTCCACGCATTGCTCTTATCCAAATTTGCTACCTGGTAAACAATGGCCCAAGGCAACACGTAAAGCAAATTGCTTGCCAAACTCTGCCAAAGATACCACTTTGGTCTAGTTGCCAGCAGAACAGCAGCCAACAGTGTCGAAACAGCATACAAGATGTAGCACCAGTCTATAGTCTTCCACATATGGGCTGTCACTTTGGCAACGTCGTCGTTTCTGCTGAGAAACTTTGCAAACGGTCGTGCCCCCCAGAGGGGAAGAAAGACAGACAGGAACTTCAAAGACCAAAGCAATGAAAATCGACTTACACGCCGGTCTGGTAATACTAAGCAAGCTCCCTAGACGACTTTGGTCACACCGGCAAACCGTCTCTTCCAAATGCCCCAATCGTGTCCTACAAATGTCAATGTTGTTGCCTCAAGTGCAGAAATCGGAACCATGACAAGGCCCCAGCGAATCGTGTTGAAGACGCTCCATGCCGTAGCGTACGTTGTTCCCAAGCTGGTAATGTTGGTAATCAACCAGAGGTATAAAGCGTTCCGAACTGTGGATTCAATAAAGGTCAGCACTCCACGTGGACCCAGGACCTGGAGCGCTTGAATCGAGGGTTTCGGTATCGTTGACCGTCCTCCTCCGTCTCCCTCTCGCTCCCCCTCCTCATGCTCTTCCTCATTCTCCTGCTTGCGGCGTCGGTGCACAGCAAGCAAGTACGCCAGGCCGCTAAATGCAGCGGTCAGATTACAAGTCACCTGAATACCAGCCTGCATATTCACACTAGGCGTGTGCCGTCCCACATGAAACGTTGAAATCAGCAACATGTCCAGCACGATATTGGCCGCAAACTTGATACCGCTCAGCACAAGCGGAGCGTCAGGTCTATCTAGCGCCCTCGCTGACGTAGCAACAGCGGCCTTGATGGCACTGCCGAGGGCGGAAAATGCGCTGATCCGCACGTAAGTTATGCTGCCGTGGCGCACTTCAATGGGCACGAAGCTCTTGGCGAAAATCTCGGCAGCACCGGGGATTGATATGACATGACTGGGCCGAGGATAGATTGGGCAAGAATAAGGGTGTATGTCAGGGACAGGCGGCGGGTGTAGGGCGCCGTGGTGTCACCGATGGTAGACCATGCTGCTCGGGGGAGGCCATCGTTTACGACTTCCGCTATCGTAGTGATGTATGTGTAACGTGCTTCAATCTTTTGTCAGCCAAGTCTAGTGATGAGTGAAGGGCAGCGGAAGGCCCAGCAGACTCTGTCGTCACGACCATTCGTGAATCAATATTCGCAACCCACAGTTTCACAAGTGTTCCGTACAGAGCGGCAGTGTAAAGGATAAGACGTTGAACCACAAAGCACCGCTGAACTGGGCCCTCACCCAGCGACGCTTGTAGAAACGAAGGAGCCCGAGCATGATGTGAAGACAGGAGAGGAGGACTCCCCATAGGCATTGCCACTAGGACCTTTCATTTTCACGAAATGGTTGTATGTTGTGTAACTCGAGATGCGAGATGTTTGTGCCACTTTAAACGGCACACGGTACCCAATGACTCTCGCCGCTTCATGCCATCCATGTCCTGTGTCTCATATCCCTCCACGGTCAGGATGCGGTTGACTTGTGAGAGCAGGGTTTGAACTGGGTGTGCTATCCTGAGGCTTGTCCTTAAGGAGGCAATTCAAGTTGGCTGACGACAGACACAATCTAATATGGCAGCGAGTGCCTGGATCCCACCTTCTGAAGGATCATCGGGGTCGGACCATCGCTACGTCTCTGGCAGGGAACTGCTGTACTCGTATGGCCACGGTTGCACAGAGTCATACGAGTGGCATCTTGATCCTGATGCTGGAAAGATCATTCTCAGACGACCGGCGGGCTTTATTCTGGTAAATACACTAGAACGAAGAGCTTCCGGCTGTTATTAAACTATAATTGTGAACGAGTTAAGAACTCTAAAGAAGCTTTTCGCACTATACGCTGGCTGTATTAACGATGTTTTCGTCACGTTATAAGATTCTAAATAGCGGCTGCAGACATCTAGCTTTTAAATATAAAAGAAGCCACTGACCTAGCTAAATAGCTTCAATTCAGGGTTAGTCCAGTGTTCAATGCGACTCCATAGCTGCCAAGGGATGGCGAAAGTGTAAGCCTGGCAGTTGAACGATCTCACCACCACTGGTCTGCAAACGCGCACGTGTCGGAGCATTATCGAGTTTTCCCACTGAGCTGTCGAGCAAAAAGATCCAGAAATGGCGGCCCTCGGTCGAATCCGCCAATACTCAGCTTACAAGTGTGCCCCTTTTGGCTCTCTCTCTCTCTCTATGTGTGCGGCCCTGACAACATGTATGGGCTGCTTTATCATGTGGTCTAGCAATGTGTCCATGTTGGTTTATAATCCCGATGCGAGGCTTCATGCGTTCGACAAACGTTTTAATAACAAAGCCGATCTCATTTGGATTGGCCTGACATTTGTTCCGCACGTCGATGGACGAACAGGAAAGGGGGCACGGGGAGACCGTAGAACTCTCGGAATTCAATGCCAACTGTCTGCCGAGGCAAAAGGCGGAGCGGCGTCATGATGACCGTAATATCGGGCCCTCTTAAGGGCAGGAGCATTGCAGTCAAGGATAACTAATAGCGGCATGTCAATACTATACAACATTGCCAATTCCGAAAACCGCCGGCAAGATTGTATTGAGATGCCGGAATGTATTGTGGGGAAGCCGAATCTTGGCTCATCTGTCACGATACAAACATCCTACCCAATCCCGTTCTATGCCCGAGGAGACGGTTATTTAATGAATAGTGGCAGCTGCCATATGGGCCATGGCTGCCTTCGACTGGTTAGACATTATCGTTTGTAGCGATAGTAAGTACTGTTCCGTAGCTCCGTCGCGGAGAAGAGCTTGCGTCAAGACTCGTGCAAGGCGAGCTCAGGTATGAGTCATTTGTAGCGGGTAGGGCGGCCGAATTCTATTTTTGAACAAGCAAAAGGGGGATGATAACCATCGCCATCTCTTCAATCGCTGACGGCCAGTCACGCTGTAGTTTTGAACCCGAGTCACAGCTCACTGAGAAAAATTCGTTAAGCTGGTGGAATGCCGTATTGATGTGCCACCAGAGAGCCTCGATTCGAAAGCTCAAATGTTATGTCATGTATAACGGGGACGATGTAGCGCGTTAAATCACGCAAGTGATTTATCAATCTTCATATCCGTGCATGTGCCTTAATGTTTGGTCCTATTTGTCAGCGGACGCCAGAATGACGGAAGAGGCACAGTGGGGCCAGCGACTGAGGAAGCTCGAATTATGACGCCGTGCACATGCTAAACTGCGCTCTAGTGAAATCAGAGCTTCCGATCGAGCTTTGTGCACGCATAAACCCCACATGCAGCTCCATGCTCCCAACTCGTAACTCCGCACCCACAGCCAGTGCGGTTGCTCCAGCTTGGTTCCGAGGCGAAAAAAAAGAGAGGTGTTAGAGGGCTCTGGGCTCTGGGCTCTCTTGTCGTTGCTGGACAAGCTCCCATTCTGTCAAGGCCATGTGTGATGTGTAAGGTGCAATGCCCAGATCCCCAAGTCCCGTTTCAACTCCTCCCGCCCCTCTCCGCTTGCACCCTCTCCGTCAACATCACCAAGCCTCCTTCTTCATTTCTATCCAGAACCTAGCTCCCCGACATAAACGTAAACAAATCTGCCAAAATGGTCAAAGCTGGTAAGACACCCAACCAACCTCATCTGCCAGGCACACAGATGTAGTCCCCCCACGTTGCTCTTATTATAGATGCTGCTGTGCCTGGACTGGCTGCGTCTGGGGAGGGGGCGAGTTGCTCGCGCTTGTTTGAGCGAGTTTTTTTCCCAAGCAACCTCGTTGGACAATGGCTCCCAAGCAAAGCAAAACAACCTTGATGGAGCAACAGCCCTACCATTCCCAGCGTGTCAAATGTCCCTTGATGGCCCTCCTTCCCTGTCCAACTGTCTAATGACACTTCCAAATGGATACATCTGCTGACGATTGATGCCGCATTGCAGTTGCCGTTCTCCGAGGTGACGCCAAGGTTGGCGGTACCGTCACCTTCGAGCAGGAGTCTGAGTCTGCTCCCACTTCCATCACTTGGGACATCACCGGCAACGACCCCAATGCTAAGCGTGGTTTCCACATTCACACCTTTGGCGACAACACCAATGGCTGCACTTCTGCTGGACCTCACTGTGAGTACTGTGTTGGGAGCAACACCCTAATCCGCCTGGGTGTGGCCGGCCGCTACTGGCCGTTGCTCTGCCTTGCTGTATCAGATAGAGTTGCATCACTGACCTCACTCATCCGTCTCCTAAACAGTCAACCCCCACGGCAAGACCCATGGTGCTCCTGCCGACGAGGCCCGACACGTTGGTGACCTTGGCAACATTGAGACTGATGCCCAGGGTAATGCCAAGGGCTCCGTGACGGATTCCCAGGTCAAGCTCATCGGCCCTCACAGCGTCATTGGCGTACGTCTACATCTAAAGCGATACAGGTCCTTGCCAAGTGTTCCATACTAACATTGCTACAGCGCACTGTCGTCGTCCACGCTGGTACCGACGATCTCGGCAAGGGTGGCAACGAGGAGTCCCTCAAGACTGGCAACGCCGGTCCACGACCTGCTTGCGGTACGTATTCCCGCTCCGACTTGCTATAGTGAGAAGCGTATGCTGACAGTTGCAAAGGTGTCATTGGCATTTCTTCGTAAGTTCAGCCCATGCACCACGCTGCTGGGGGAAATACCGGGCATGGTAGGGTATCAAGAGATTGGATAATGCCAAAAGGGGCAAAATAGTAAGATTTGATATGTCTAGGAGTTTAAAATTGAATCCTGATATGATCAGTTGTGATTTATCTGTGCCCTCGTCATCGTGATGAGCTCAATACAGCGTGAAGCTATTCATTTCTCTTCCATAAATGTTGTTGACAGCGTTGTCAATTTGTCGGTTTTTGGCCTTGAGGAGGGGTAGAGTGGGTAGATGCCGTTGCATCACTGGCCCGTACACAAACAGTCAGTATCCTAAGCTTGCCACACAACATCGCGCCACATCGGAAGCTATGGGACACTCGAGAGGGTCTATTAACAATTCTGTTCCAGGTCAACATAGTATATCGTAGCTCAGCAAAAGACCACGTCTTAATGTTACCCGCAGGAGCTTCAACTCGTTCCTTAGCTCAACAGCCCCTCATCTGTTGCCCCGCGCCGGGCGGTCACCACAGCTTGGTCGGGCTGTGCTCGCTTAATTAACCAACTCAGGCCAGGCACTTCGAGCACTTCAAGCACCTAAAACAAGCGCCACGGAAGGTCCCCGGCACCACCCAGTAGTAGTGACTCCGTTACCCGAACATTCGTGACACCTTGCCTCAAGGGCACACGACCGGAGTTGCACCGCGAGACACCGCCTTTGTCTCCTCAACTGACTTCCTTCAAGTTTGAGTAGAGCTTGGTTCATCTCTATTCTACCCAATATCCCCCATCTTCCTTTGTCTCGATCCTCCTAGGTAAGTATTCTGATTTGATGTTTCTCTTGCACGAGGCTCTGTTCAGACCAATTCTTGCTTTGCGTACGCCTTGAAGGTGCTTGCATCTTTCGGGGTTGCACACGCTATGCCTCGTGATACCATTGCTCGATGCGAGTGACATGTGTCAGCAAAACACGGGTTATTCTTTAAAACTCCTAATATTCTTGTCTCGTTGCTCAATGGCTCAATTTCGAAGAGTCAGAAGATCATGAGTGTTGCTGTGCCCACTGCCCAACATTGCTTCGAATCTTGGGCTTAGATCCAGATCACTTTTTAGCTTGGCAGCGCCGCTCAAAGACGATAGCTTGCACAGAAGCAATTTACTAACGTCAAATCCTTGAAACAGTCTTCTTCCGCCCGCCTCGGTACATCATGTCAAAGGTATTCGTCGGCAATGTCAAGAGTGTGTTGAGCGGTGACACACTGATCTTGACAAGCCCTAACAATCCCTCTGCCGAACGAAACTTCTCGCTCGCATATGTCACCGCCCCCCATCTGAGGCGAGAGGGAGACGAGCCGTTTGCTTTCCAATCCCGCGAATATCTTCGTAACTTGGTTGTCGGCAAGCCGATTCAGTGCACAATTCAATACACCATCCCTAACTCTGGCCGAGAGTTTGGCACGGCCAAGTTGAAGGATGGTGGCGAGTTGCCCGACGAACTGGTCAAGGCTGGGTGGTTAAAGGTCCGTGAGGATGCTGGCCGCAAGGAAGAAAACGAAGAGGTCTTGGAGCGTCTTGAAAAGCTCCGTGGTTATGAATCGGCGGCCAAGGCCGAGGGCAAGGGTCTTTGGGCCGGCACCGGTGGTGTTATTGAGGTCCAGAATGATCTTGGTGGACCTGAGTTTATGAAGGAGTGGAAAGGCAAGACTGTTGACGGTGTAGTTGAACGGGTACTCAGCGGCGACCGACTCCTTGTGAGACTCTTGCTCTCAGAGAAGAAGCATGTGCAGCCCATGACCCTCATCGCTGGTATCCGTACGCCTGCTACGGAGAGAACAGTCCCATCCACTGGTACCGCCCAGCCGGCTGAAGAATTCGGAAACGAGGCTAGGCAATTCGTTGAATCTCGCCTGTTGCAGAGACAGGTCAAGGTTGAGATTGTCGGTGCCAGCCCTCAAGGGCAGCTGGTTGCCAACATCATTCACCCTCGCGGCAACATTGCCGAGTTCTTGCTGCAGGACGGTCTGGCTCGATGCAACGACTTCCACTCCACCATGCTGGGCGAGAAGATGGCTGCGCTTCGGTCTGCCGAAAAGCAGGCCCAGTCGAAGAAGCTACGACTCCACAAGCACCACGTCGCAAAAGCAGTTGGCGACAACCAGGAGATGACGGTTAGCAAAATCGTTGGAGCAGATACGATTATTGTGAAGAACAAGGCCGGAGTGGAGAAGAGAATTAGCTTCAGTAGCATTCGTGGGCCTCGAACCAACGAGGCTAGCGAGAGCCCATTCAGAGAAGAAGCCAAGGAGTTTTTGCGACAGAAATTGATTGGAAAGCATGTAAAGATCAGCATTGATGGAAAGAAACCCGCGTCTGAGGGCTTCGAGGCCAAGGAGGTGGCTACAGTCACCGAGAAGGGCAAGAATATTGCCCTGATGTTGGTCGAGGCAGGGTGGGCATCGGTCATTCGCCACAGAAAGGACGATACCGACAGAGCCTCTAATTACGACGAGCTTCTGGCGGCTCAGGAGAAGGCCAAGGAAGAGCTGAAGGGTATGTGGTCTGGCAAGCCTCAGAAGGCAAAACAGTACACAGATCTATCAGAGAACGCTCAAAAGGCCAAGATTATGCTCGCCACGTTGCAAAGACAGAAGAAGGTTCCTGCGATTGTTGATTTTTGCAAGTCTGGTTCCCGATTCACGGTCCTGATTCCCCGGGAGAATGTGAAGCTTACGATGGTTCTTGGCGGCATCCGGGCTCCGCGGGCTCCACGCGCTGATGGAGAAGGCGGCGAGCCATTTGGCAAGGAGGCCCTGGACCTGGCAAACCGACGGTGCAACCAGCGAGACTGCGAGGTCGACATTCATGACATGGACAAGGTTGGTGGGTTCATTGGCGCTCTTTACATCAACCGCGAGAACTTTGCCAAGGTATTGGTAGAAGAAGGTCTAGCTTCTGTTCATGCATACTCTGCTGAGAAGTCTGGAAACTCGACGGAGCTGTTTGCCGCCGAGAAGAAGGCCAAAGAGGCTCGAAAGGGACTGTGGCACGACTACGACCCTTCACAAGAGGAGGCTGATGAGGAAGAGGAGGCTACCGAGGAGACTCCTGCTGAGTCAGAGGTATCACTAGACAAGAAGCCTACGGACTACCGTGATGTTATGATAACCAATATTGATGGAAACGGCAAGATCAAGATCCAGGAAATTGGCAAAGGAACCGCGGCTCTGGAGACGATGATGAATGAGTTCAGGAAGTTCCACCTCGACTCCAAGAACAAGAAGCCCTTGGGTGATGCCCCAAAGACTGGGGACTTTGTTTCTGCCAAATTCTCCGCCGACGGACAGTGGTACCGAGCTCGAGTCCGCTCCAACGACCGCACTGCCAAGGTGGCTGAAGTACAATATGTCGACTACGGAAACACCGAGAAGATTCCCTGGTCCGATCTTCGAGCCCTTGATCAAGGCCAGTTTGGTGTTCAGAAACTCAAGGCTCAGGCCATTGATGCCTCTTTATCTTTTGTCCAGCTGCCCACTGGTGCTGATTACTTTAATGAAGCTATCAGCGTCATTGCTGAGATGACGGAGGGCAAGCGACTGGTGGGCAGCTTCGACTTTGTGGACAGCAAGGAGAATGTGAGCTACGTTACGCTGTACGATCCCAAATCGAACAATGAATTGCCTGGCTTGAACGATTCGATCAATAAGGAGGTTGTTGCCAGCGGTTACGGCATGGTTCCCAAGAAACTGAAGGCTTGGGAGCGAAGCAAGGCATTTGAGTCGTACCTGAAGCACCTCAAAGAGGTTGAGAGCCAGGCCAAACAAGATCGTCTGGGCATGTGGGAGTATGGTGACATTACTGAGGATTAGATGGATGACGGGGCGGGTGGAACTGTCTACGGATAGCGTGCGCGGACGATGAATTGGGAAGGCATGATATAACGAATACAAAAGTCATCAGGCATAGAGGGGTATGTATTCCAAGATGTTAGCTAGCGTTCTTGAATCAAAAAATGAAGACGTTGTTATTTGTGGACGGCTATTGAGTTGCATTCGCCGGTCTGCAAGTGTATAAATGGTGAAATGACGGCGAGTACAAATATGATGTCCTTGTAGGAAGACTTTCTACGGTCATGGTGTACTTGGTAGGTAGAGGTACGTCGTTGGCAAAGGTCAACAAAGCACGCAGGTGCGTTTGATCAAAAATAGAAAATGAAATGAGAAATTATTCCACTCAAGTATCCAGTGTTTTAAGAGTTGACAGTAGCCCAAATGACATCGAGCCAAGTCCAGTTAATCTCCGGGTGTGAGGCTGCAGTAGAGAGTGAGAGGCTCGGCTGAGCCGTCATGTGCGCAAGGACAAAGTGTCATTACGTGCCAAGTAGTTAACTGCTGTTGACCATCAAGTACCTAGGTGATTGGTTTTGTGATTGGTTGTGCTCCGGCCGGTTGTCGACGATGCGACTCGGTCGTCGGTGGAGCCGAAAAAGGCGGGCCGGAGCACAGTAGTCCGGGCATGGAGACTACGGTGAAACTGGTGGGACATGGCTGGGACATGGACGGGGGCTGACAAAGAGATGACCTGATGGTTAAGCAGCACGTTTGTCACCAACTGCCTAGGAAACTAGAGAGCTGCTGGCACTGTTGGCACTGTGGCCACTGTTGAGGGGGCCGCCGGAGTCCCCCAGCCGCCGGAGTCCCCAGCCGCCATTGCCGGATGGAGGGGTGCAAGCCGAACCAAGGGCCACGCTTTCAATTCGCAGAGAGCCAATCTCGTCCATCAATGGCCCAATGCCATTCGTCCAGATGGTCTCAAGTGCTCCATACTGCCATCCAACCCAAGTTGGTGCCATGCTTTCAACGTTGGCTGTTGGCGGGTTGCAGGGTCCGAACGGCGGCGACGGATGGCCCAGCGTTATCCACCCATTATATCATCGTTGCTCCCGACTTTTCGCCATCCTCTTGCTACAAAAAGTCTCAGCGTCCCACTTTACATTTCAAACTCGTCTTTGAAACCTTCTTCTCGTCTCTTTTCCATTTTTTCTTTAGCAGTGAAAAAGAAAAACTACTTGCATTGCACACATCCCACGTTTTTACGCAATAGCCCAACATGTCCAACTCTCTCGATCAGCTCAAGGCTACTGGCACCGTAAGTCTGGGAAAAACCACCCCCACCATGGTTTGCCCCTCCTTCTGCGACGCAATGAGGAGCTTTCCCCGACGGCGGAAGCTCTGCCTGCGAATGCCTGCTGGGGGAGAATGAATGCGTGCTTTTCCAAATAACGGGTTGCAGCACGTCTTTCAAATCTTGCTGAAGACTTTGATCTGTCAAGGATTGACAAGGCTGACTTTTTCTTTTCTTTTCGTTTTCATTAGGTCGTCGTGTCTGATTCTGGTACGTTCCCGCACGAGCCGACACCTCCGTGGTATTTCTTGAAACGCTTAGGCTAACAGTTTTCTTGTGTAGGCGACTTTGCCTGTTCGTAACTCATTTCTCGGCCGACTGTGCTGGTTATGTGATTCTTCTTTTCCCCCTTTTCGTTCGGCAGAAGAAGGAGAAGAAAAGCATACACCGGCTGTCTCCCTTGCTCAAATTGCAAACAAACTAACTCGTTTCGTAACAGCCATCGCCAAGTACAAGCCCCAGGATGCCACCACCAACCCTTCGCTCATCTTGGCTGCCTCCAAGAAGGCCGAGTACGCCAAGTTGATGGACGTGGCCATCGAGTACGGCAAGAAGAAGGGTGGCGACATCGACTCGCAGGTCGACCACGCCCTGGACCGCCTCCTCGTCGAGTTTGGCAAGGAGATTCTCAAGATTGTCCCCGGCAAGGTCTCTACCGAGGTGGACGCCCGCTTCTCCTTTGACACCAAGGCCTCTGTCGAAAAGGCCCTGCACATCATTGACGTATGTTTTGTCATTATTATTTTTCTTTCCTTGTCTCATCAATACTGCAAGCATGCTTACTCTCTCACCTTCCCCACCAGCTCTACAAGGAGCAGGGCATCTCCAAGGACCGTGTCCTCATCAAGGTCGCCTCCACATGGGAGGGCATCAAGGCCGCCGAGATCCTCCAGCGCGACCACGGCATCAACTGCAACCTGACGCTCATGTTCTCGCTGCCGCAGGCCATCGGCGCCGCCGAGGCCAACGCCTACCTCATCTCCCCCTTCGTCGGCCGCATCCTCGACTGGTTCAAGGCCCACAACAAGAGGGAGTATGCCAAGGAGGAGGACCCTGGCGTCGCCTCCGTCAAGAGCATCTACCAGTACTACAAGAAGTTTGGCTACAAGACCATTGTCATGGGCGCCTCGTTCCGTAACATTGGTGAGATTACTGAGCTCGCTGGCTGCGACTACCTCACCATCTCCGTACGTTTTGACCCTTCCTCTGGGCACCGGAATACCCTCTTTCGATTCGTTTCGCTTTGCTAACCCCTTCCTCGCAGCCCAACCTCCTCGAGGAGCTCATGAACAGCTCCGAGGCCGTCCCCAAGAAACTCGACGCCTCGCAGGCCGCCTCTGCCAACATCGAGCGCAAGTCGTACATCAAGGACGAGGCTCTCTTCCGATTCGACTTCAACGAGGAACAGATGGCTGTTGAGAAGCTACGCGAGGGCATCAGCAAGTTTGCCGCTGACGCCGTTACCCTCAAGAATATCCTTAAGCAGAAGCTTGAATAAGCTTTTATTTACCATGGTTGAAAGAATTTGCCGGAAAAACAAATTAATGATGATGAATACGTGCGCATGCGCGTGAGAGATGGGAAACAGATACAAATGTTGAAAAAAAAAAAAAGGACGTCATGCTTTGGGAGGCGTTTTGGCTTTGTGAGATTGTCGTCTTGCAGGCAGATTGAGGAATAATATACTAAATACTGTCATTTGTTGGTGTTGCAAGTGATGTTGGCCATCATTGCTGTCGACTGTTTCGTGGGATGTGTATGTTGGCAGCCGCGATATTCGCAGTTAGGCATGCTGTGATTAGTGTTGTGGAGCACCTAGTTACTTCCTTTGTTTACATAAACCTCACGCTTGGACTGTCGTAGAACGGGTTCCAAATGATGATTTTTGATGCAATAATTTCCATCATAACGTGGTCTAACGATGCTCTAATGTAATGAAATTGGTATCAAGTAGGGTATCAAACTCCAACGTGCGGTCTCATCCTCGCCATCACCACGCAAGGGCATTAAAACCCCCTTACGTCTCTTTGCGTCTCCGGGCCGCTTTGCACGGGACTTGGATCTTTTCGTACGAAATTCCGCCATGGCCCTTGGCCTTGACAATCAAGCCCGTCAAGTGACCGCCCGCCGCACACCCCGAGTCCAGACCAACGGTGTACTTGCCCTCGATAAAGCCCCTTTTCGCGTCGTGGCCGTACATGACAGTCTGGCGGTGGCCCTTCTTGACAAATTTCCGCTGGTACTTGTTCCATGCCTTGTCCCATCTCTCGCCGGAGTGGTCGTCGATGGGTATGGCGACGACTTTTTGCGCCGGCGTGACCTCGCTGCCCTCGTCGTCGTCGTCGTCGTCATCGAGCTCGGCCTGCGCGCTAGAATGGTCGTCATGACGCCGAAGTTCTTCTTGAGAGTATCTCAGTGTGCGCATGTTCATGACCGCCCAGGGGTCCTGCTTGTCCAGCTTGACGCCTGGCACGAGGCCGCCGTGGACAAAGTACAAGCGCAGAGCCGGGGATTTGAGAATGACGGGCAGGCCCGCGAGCCAGGTGATTTGCTCTGGGAGCAGGGTCTTGGCGACCTTGAGAATCTTCCTGTTGCGCTTCCGGGAGGCGTGCGCGGTGTCGTCTTGTTCGGCGGCGGGTGCCGCCTGTGCGCTGTGCTCCCGCAGCGCCAGCAGGAGGCGGTCTTCGTGGTTGCCTCGCACGGCGCTGGCGTTCATGGACATGAGGCGCGATAACACGCCCCGCGAGTCCGGGCCCTTGTTGACCATGTCTCCCAGGGTGATGACGTGGTCGGTTGCCGCGTCGTACTTGGCCAGGTCGAGGAGGTTCCCCAGCTCCGTGTTCATGCCGTGGATGTCGCCGATGACGAGGAGACGGCGGCCGTTTTTGACCGTGGGGACATACTGCTTGGGCACGCTGGCCGTGAGCGTGAGGCCCGGGGGGTTGGGTTGGCGGTTTTTACTATTCGAGACGGCGGCCAGCCCTTCAAGTTCCCAGTACTGCGTGATGTAGAGAAACGCGACTATGAATATCGCCACGTTGGCAATGGCCACGGCCACAAAGGGGACGCATCTGTGCCGGGAGACTGTCATGATTGCTGTGTTATGCGGGGGATGGTCCGTTCCAACTCTTCAGAGACTTTCAAATCGTCGGTCGAGATGGTAACGCGGCGTCATAACATGAAGTTGGCCGCGCTTGTATCCATCTGCCGCGGAGGCTGGCCAGCATAAATGTGAAGGAAAGATGGGGAGTTGAAACGCGGCAGGATTTTCCAACAAGTAGTATACTGCTCTTTGGTACGGAGTAATAAGGGAAGGAAAAATGTTTCGTTGGAAAATAGGCATCAAGGGTGAAAATCAGGCGCCAAGACAGATGTGAGCTCGTTTCACAGGCTCCGTCCACTCAAAGCCTACGAAGCAGCTCACCCAGTGCTGGTCACCCCACCCCAAGTAGAATGTCTGGGCAGGGGGCTAATCTGACGCCAGGCAAAGAGTTTATGCCAGCAGTTGATTCACTGTTGTGCTTGGGCGGTGCTGCCCAAAAAAAAAAAAAAAAAAGGGCAAGTTTGACTGATCTGCATAATAATACCAGCCCGACATTACATTCAGGGCTGGAAGCTTATCTCGTCACGTTTAGCTTGCACATGTAACTTTTCTCTAGGGAATCTGCCAATCAGTCATTCCGAATGGAGGCGGGCACGTTGATGTGATTCGTCGAATCCAGGACCCTTTACCGTCCATTTTCTGCGGCAATACTACCCTACATTTTTAATGTTAACAACAGACGCAAAGTGCCACGCACAGTTCGCATTATTCTGTATCTGGAAACATAGACGTGCAAAAATTAGAGTTTGAAAAATTGGCGTTTTTAATACGTACCCACCCACCAAGGGTAGTATCTCGGAGGGAAAAGTGAATATTGAAAATAAAAAAAAATAAAAAAACCATCTCTTTGAAAGCATCGTGGAACGATTTTGCTCCCGGCAGGGCTTGAACCTGCGGCCTCCGCATCACTAACGCTTATTAGTACGAAGCTCTAACCAACTGAGCTACGGAAGCTTTCCCGAGATAAGTTATTGATGACCGATGGAGCACAATCCGTTGAAGAAGGTTATGCACCATGGCTTTTGTGAAAGTGAATTGATAGTTGATATCTGTGCTGTTGTATGGATGTTGTGTGTTTATTGTATGTGGGATATAATGTTGCTGGCTGAAAAAGTGGCATCTGTTGTTGGAGATGAGTTGGCCGAGAAATTTTCTCAGAGACTGGTGCAACTCCCGAGGGTAGTTTGTTCATATGACGTTTCTTTTTGTATGGCAAAGGGCTGAGAATTGGCATATAGTACATCCTAATATACATGTTCTTGTAATCTATCCATTCTGTCCCAGGCAGTGTGTGTCCAAGACTCTGCACAAGACACCATCTGTACGTCCTCGACAAAAAAAAACGCATAAACGCCCTAAACGCCATCTCCATGCAATGTGAATGCCTCCGTCTCGTCTCCCCTCTCATTTATTCTGCTGCTGCTGGAGAAGCTGCGCCTGCTCTGCCCGATACTTCTCGTTCTCAACGTCCCTCCAATCCTGAGGGATCGGCTCGTTGCCACTCGTCTCCTTGACGCCGCCCGCAAACGCCGGCTTGCCAGCGTACAACTGGTATCCCTTGCCGGTCTCCGCGCCCTCCATCGTCTTGTACGTGACGGGCATGTTTCCGCGGAATCGCTTGCGCATGTCAACCATGCCGCGCTTGCAGTCGCCGTAGCCCTTTTTGAGCTGTTGACATTTCGTGGGGAGCGTGCTGGCGAGCGGTTCGCGGAGGCAGTCGGATGCCTTGTTGCGTTGGATCATGACGCATTCTGATTCTTGGAGGCACTGCGCGAGCGCGTCGCCTGGAGGTCCTCGGTTAGTTTGCGCATTGGGTGATGCGATGCAGACGCAGGTGTGTGTTTGGCTTACGCAGCTCTTGACATGAACTCGGCATTTTGAATTTATTGTTTGGGAGAATTGTTGGGTAGCAGTTGGGACGGAAGCTCTAGAGAAGATGGTTCGAATCTCGGAGTGCAAAGCAGCTGATTGGACCCGAGGGCGGCCCGGTCCGGACAAAATCATCACTGCAACAAGACTTCAGCCGTCCACCTTGTCTCATACGGTGCATCGGGTACTCTGCATTCATAATTTTGGCCACATCGCTCATCACCACCACGAAAATCCCTCCAATGTCGTTCTGCATCATTGCCATAGTTGCTTTGGATTGATGTTGTAATCGGATAGCATAAGGGCAAGTACATTGTTGTTTGTTTGTGTACTTGCCGCCCTGACCTTGGATGTTATTGGAGTTCAATATCCTTAACGATTCGACCATGATACTAGTTTGAAGTTGCGCTGCTCACAAGCTCACCCAACGCAACTACACCACATCCTGACCGAGCAATTCAAGAAACCGAAGCGTATCCAATTACGCCCACTGTAAGCACCCAATCAACCTCTAATAAACTCTCCCTGACCCGTCAAAGCATAGAATGGGATGCGCATTCAAGGCACCAAAGCGCATATAGGGTAGCCATTTGGTGGGGTTCTTTTGTTCCAGCTGACCACTTGCAGATCGTGGCTGTCGCATGTGACATCACCATTCACTTTGCGCATTCAGGCCAATTTGAGGTCCACTTCCCCAGAAACTATTTTGCTTAAGCTTGAATATCGGATCTCCTGCACCCTTCACGCGACATGGTAGCTGTGTCATTCCTTTGTGCTTCTTTTATACTTTGTAATATTGTCTCGCAATAATGCCTGTTCCATTTCTTGGGAGGTTGCATCCGTGAGTGACCCTCCGATGGCTGCCCTCACCTCGGCGGATTCCGACATCAATTGTGCTAATCCGTGCGTCTCCTCTAGCTACGAGTATATTGCCCTTGTTGGGTCGTTCGTTTTTGTAGGCCTCGAAGCTGTAATTCGGGTGTTTACACTGGCCCTCCGTACATAAAGCCCTCCCTCCTGCAGTTGTGTTGCGACGCTTACTCATGTGTCTTAGCCTCCTTCGTGGTTTCGTTTTTCTACCTCGTTTCGCGACGTCTGTTTAATAGATTTACGACCGAAGAACATAAAAAAGCAGAGAGAAAGAAAAAGAGTAAGTCTATACAGAAGATTCGGCTCGGCGACGCAAGCTCAATCTTTCAGCAATATCCACGTCTGTCCGCGATGCGCCCGATTTTGTCGAACTTTGCCGTATCTGGGGATATGAGGCCGAGGAACATATAGCGCAAACGAAAGATGGCTACTTGCTAGGAATCCACAGATTACAATGGCGTCGGGGAGAGGAGGGACAAAAGGTCAATTGCGGACTTGGGAGCACCAAGAAGCGAGTAGTCTATCTACACCACGGGCTTCTCATGAACTCGGAAGTTTGGGTGTGTCTGACAGACGAGCGGAGATGTCTACCTTTCGAGCTGGTCGAGCGTGGATTCGATGTTTGGGTAAGCCTCCTATATCTAGATGTCACCGGTGTCTACCGTCTAACCGCATTAGCTTGGAAACAACCGTGGAAACAAGTATTCAAAGAAGTCAATCCATGCCTCGCCGACGACAGTAAAATTTTGGGACTTTTCTATGGATGAGTTTGCATTTCACGATATCCCCGATACCATATCTTACATCCTGGAAACCACGGAACAGACGAGCCTCTCGTATGTTGGTTTTTCGCAAGGCACTGCCCAGGCATTCGCCACTCTGGCCATTCATCCCTTTCTAAATCACAAAGTCAACGTGTTCATTGCTCTGGCGCCTGCCATGGCACCCGCCGGCCTGTCCAATGGTATAGTAGATGCCTTGGTCAAGGCCTCGCCCTCGGTACTCTACCTGATGTTTGGTAGGCGGTCCATCTTGAGCTCTGCCACAATGTGGGAGACGTTGTTGTACCCACCCATTTTCTGCCATCTCATTGATAGAGGGCTGGGGTTCCTGTTCAACTGGAAGACGAAGAACATCTCGGCCAGCCAGAAACTAGCAGCATACCCACATCTCTACTCCTTCACCAGCACGAAGAGTGTGGTGCACTGGTTTCAGGTAATCCGCAACAAATGTTTCCAGATGTACGACGACGACGTCCACCAGCCGATGAATGTCGCCACGTCGAGAAAGTACTCAAAGGTAGCCAAATATCCGACTCGGAATATTCGCACGCCTGTTGTGCTGGTCTACGGAGGCAGTGATTCTCTTGTGGACATCAAGACGATGCTGCGAGAACTCCCTCCGCAGACCGTCGCCACCGAGATTCCACACTACGAGCATCTAGACTTCTTGTGGGCCAGAGACGTCGATTCTCAGGTTTTCCAGCACGTATTTGACGCTTTAGACAGCTTTACGGACGCGCAACACACGGCAGAGGAATACGATCGGTACTACATGGTGAGAAATGAAAGCCTGATGGGGTCAGCGTTTCCTTTCTTGCATCGGGGAAGCGAAAGCGAAGCATCGACAACGGCTGCCGGAAGCGAGGGGCCGAGTGGACAACCGCCTCAGCATGTCGCCCGAGAGGCCTCAGAGTTGACTGAGACTGCGTCAAGGAACCGTATTGTTGGCGGCGCTGATCGTGTTTGCGAAGTGACTGACAAGCTAAAGGGGGTAGGTGTCAAGAGAGGGGGGACCAAGGGCGCCAATCCTTGGCAAGACATCGGACCGCTGGACAAGACAAAATGAGTCATATCCAATCAAGTACACGTGGGATCAAGAGAAGGGCAGCAGAGGAAAGTAAATACACTCTGATGGTGTCTACATGGATGTAAATAGCAAGACTGCAAGTACATACATGGCATGGTTTTAAACTGTGGATCTAAAATCGGCGTATTCCTACAATGGGTGGTGTAGCTTACGTTGCGTAATACGACGTGATTACTGTGGCTGAGCTCCACGCCATTGATTACGGGGGTGGGAGACACGGAAAAAAATATGACTAGACAATCTTGCAACAATTTTTATGTACAATAAAGCAATATCAGACCATTCTCGGCGAAGGTGTGTTTCCGTTGGGCCCATGGCCGAACGGTGAGGTGGGTCACCGGCCGGAGCTGACAACTATCCCGGCCGGTGCTCGCCGTGAATAAAGCCTGGGATTAACACGAATAAAAACGGAGACAGGGTGGTGCCGTAGTTGAAGGAAACTGCAGTCGTCTTGATACAAGGCGACCGTCACGCTACCACGACTTGACAAAACTGATCATTATAGAGGGTTAGGGTTAGGATTGATGGATTGTGGAGCAGCTAGAAGCTGAAATGCTGTGCCTTGTATCTGAAATGTATAGCCTCTGACTCCTGTTCCTTGCTCCTGGTGACTTATTACTTGCCATCATAAGTGTGTGTCTGGAGCCAACGCGGGGAGGAGCCACATGTCCTGTAGGCAATATACCATCTCGTCTTATTCCAATCCGCTACTCCCCTAGGCTCAGTATAAAGGAGCCGCTTATTCGACAGGGCAGAAGACGGGATTAAGAGACGATAGTGAGCCCCTATTTCGACCAGCTCTACGGTCTACGACTACCCAGTCTTATTATCCCTCCTCACCTTCACTGTCCGTGAGAAATCCAGCACCGCGGCCGCTGTCGTCTTGCAGTTCAGAAGAAAGACGCCGCTCCTGCATCTCCTCGCACCTCTCAAAGTCAACCATCCGTGTGCAGCCCTCACCGACGATGAAGTTGCACCGGTTGGTGTCCCCGCGGAGCAGTCCCCGCCGATGGAGGCGGCCGAGAACCTCCTCGCAGCGGGGGGGATGCTCGATGCCGGACTCTTTCCAGCGGCAGGCAGTCGACCTGTTTGGGGCGTCGTGTCTCCTTCACCCCTTGCACTGGGCGGCGCCTCGGCTAGTAACTTCCAGGTTCATAGCCCATTGTTACAATGGAGAATCTTTGCATTCGCAAATTCAAGTCTCTTGCGCCACCTTGATGCAAACTGAAGTCGAACTTGTACGCGTAACGGCAGCCCGGGCCACTGTGAGACGTAAACGAAGCCAGCAATCGCTCTTATCCCCTACCTGACCCCCCTCGCCTCGTCCGTCCCGGCTCTTCAACCACAGCTGTGCCTCCCTCGCTGGAAAGCCAAAGCTCCTTTGCCTCTTGGCAGTCCCAAAAGTGGTGAATACAGGCGTTCTCGACGCGAGAAGTTCTCTTCACACATGTCGGCCTCCAGGGCAATCTGACGGCCCTTGCAGGACCTCCCCAGCTGCGACTCGCCAGTGGATGGGCTCGCGTATGGCAACCGTGTTGACGCCATACACCTCAAAACCTGGGAGTCAGGTAGCCCACCCAGGGTGGTTCGCGGATCTTCATTTTCGTCTCTTGGAAGCACCTCGAGGGTGTGATATGCAGATGCGAGATAAGTACGCCTGCTTCTCCGCGTCATTGCCGACGAATACGTTCCGGGGACGGAGCGCAACACCGGAATAGACTTCTCGAGCTGCGCAGCTGGCATACCAGACGCCTTGCACAGTGAATGCAGAGACACGGTTCGGAGAGCCGGAGCCGACTCGATGCAATAGAAGCAACAGCGTTCCGAGGTGGGGAGGAAAACAAAGCCGCCAAACGAGCCGCAAATTACACAGCGCTCGGTCGAAAGAGTTGAGAGCAGGGTGGATGTGCTGATGCGAGGCGCAAGGCCTGTGCGAAACAGTGCCCATATGCACCCGAGGGCGTGCTCGCGGAGTCGACGATATTGAGGAATGCTGGCAATGGTCTGCCGAGCGCTTCGATTTGCCTGGCTGAAGTTGAAGGCAGACTGGACGTCGAGCAAAAGGCAGACGGATGAAAGGAGCTCCAAGGGGAGACGTTGAAGGCGGCCGAGGCCCGCGCTGCCTGATGCACCCAGGTTGTTAAAAAAGGTCAAACGGGCATGGTCATGTTGCCCGGGATCTGCTGCAACGACGACACAATCAAAGTCTCTTCTATGGATTGTGTGACACGTATAATGTCGTCGGAGCCGAGGTTCACGGCGGATACTTGCTGGAGACTTGGCGACATGGGCTGCTGCTCTTGGCCCTCCGAGGAAGGATAGGGTCGAAGGCGTCTGGCTACGGAGTGTAGATGCTGACTTTTGGACTGCTGAAGCTGCGCGATTCCTGTGTTGGCGGCTGGACTGAAGTTGGTGAGTTGAAAGTTGACATGCAGTAGTTGCCCCCGCATGTAGAGTCAACAGGTTACCTTGACCAACACAACCAACACGAAATTTTGAGAGAGCAGAAGACCCGACCATTGCTCGTCTACCCGAGCTGACCATTCTCAGTTCCTAGCTCTTCTCAAATAGTGACCTGTTTTCCTGGGACTATTGTCCAGTTGCGGTGCGTTTTGCGGTCGGCCATGTACATTCTACCGACTATTGGATTCCAAGAAACTACCTAGGTACTTCATCCCCATCAGAACTACCTAGGTAGTCATTAATGGGGGAAACTTGTGGAGTGATGTATATATAGCGTTTAGCGGAATTAGCAATTTAGAAGCAAATGTTGACCAGTAGAGAAGCTACTAGGCAAGCGCATCTGTAAGCAACGGCGTCGTAGCACTATGAGTACTTGGCCAAGTTTCCAGGGTCGTTATTGTTCGTCTAAAAACGACACACTAACCGCAAAGAACTAGACTAGCCAGTTCCCAGTACCGAGCGGTTTCCGTGATGGAGGTGGCACCGGAGTATGGTTTGTTGTGAGGGAGACGTTGCTGGTCTACACAGGGATAATCATTGAGTTTCCGGAACAGTGCTCAAGCCTTCGGTCCCTAAATGTCAGCCCTGGGCAATGGCAGGTCGATTGATTTGGAAGCTTGGGACTCGGTTAGGCCATGTTGGGCATCTATACCAACGACTTTCCGACAAATGTGGATGTCATTGGGCATGATGCAATACCACATATAGGGTCCAGCACGTGTTTTGTATTAAAAAGCTTTTCAAATGGCATCTCTAGATTGTGGAATGTTAGCACGGCCAGAGTATCCAAGTACTGCTATCATAGGCAAACCAATTCAAGCCCTCACGGCCTGTCAAATTATCTACTCCGTAACATGGGATACATATCAGAACTCTTGAACCCTGTCCAGCCCGCAACCCTGCTGCCTGATAGTCGACCCGCGTGTGCTTGAAACCAGGATCACGCTGACAGTTTCCAACGCGGCCCTGTCGCACACGCGGTCACGTATCTCCTCTTCAGCCGCAAACACCGAGTGGGAACTCGGCGTCACAGATGTGTTCCTGGATTGGATGGGTATGGCTCCCGGCTTACGGCTTGGACTAGGCCCCAACCTTGTTTAAATGGAGGTTTCGCAAAAAGAACTCGCGACATGCCTGTGTGCTTTGCTCCCGTGGCTTTCTCACCGGGGCATTTGCGAGCCGTGGGATGGGATGACATCGGCCGCATGTACGTCAGACGTGATCGAGTCCAAGACTGCTGCGTACTGACATGTCATTGCCCGGTCCGGGCTCGCCAAAACCCAGAAACTGTTCAACCCGGCAAGCGGCGATCCACTACATCCCATCCTGCACCCGAGACACCCGGTGAACACAAACGTCACGAACCAGCCTTGACCAAAACCCACAATGAGGAATGGTTAGTGAAGTTTCAGTGGCCGGACTCTGCTGTTGTTGGCCCCGAGCGTCTGTTTCTCCCTGCTGACGGGCATAGCCTCACTCGTTGTCACAGTGGAGCCGCGGTTGACACCTTTTTGGGACCCAATGTTTGTGATGAAATACCTGGTGTCGGATGTCGTCAGCCCTGGTGTAGCTTATCTATAAGCTTGGCCCTGTTTATAAGGGGTGGTGGTGTTGTTCTCACCGTCCACGCTCTTTGGAGCTCCAGCTCGGGTTTTGGTGTTGATCTAGTCACCATTCCTTTTTTCCATCATCAGCATTTTCCAAAACCGACTCGGAGATTCCAAGTGACAACTTTGGAAAACAAAAACACCCACGAGCAACAGCAGCACAACATGTCCGGCCGCAGCGACCTCGAAAAGGCCCAAATCTTCTGCCGGGACAATCCTAAGAGCCCGCTCTGCAATGACGTGCCCGGCTTCTACGAGTACCGGGTCGACCTTGGGCCGAACGCCGCGTTCCTGGGCATATTCGGGGCGTCGCTCGCGGCCTTCACGCTCATCCTGGTGGTCACGCGGCGCGGCGTGGCCTTCAACGTGGCGCTGATGCTCGGCCTCGTCTGCGAGGTGCTGGGGTACCTGGGCCGGGTCCTCAGCTGGCACAACCCGTGGGACGAGAACGGCTTCATGATCCAGATATGCTGCCTCACGATCGGGCCGGCCTTTATGGCGGCCGGCTGCTACCTGTGCCTGAGGAGGATCGTGAGCGCCTTTGGGCCCGAGAACTCGAGGCTGCCGCCCGAGTACTACACGCGCATCGTGAGTTGGAAAGGAAGGGGGGAGGGGGGGTCTCATTTCCATTCTGCTGACACGGCGTAAACTCTTTCACAGTTCATCCCCTGCGACGTCGTCTCGCTCGTGCTGCAAGCCGTGGGCGGCGCCATGGCCGCGACGGCCGCGCACAACCACGACTCTGCCGACCTCGGGTCCGACATCATGATTGCCGGGCTGGCCTTCCAGGTGGCGACGATGCTGGGCTTCATCACGGCCGCGTCCGACTTTGCCGTCGGCACGTACCGCCGCTACCGGGCGCAGGGCGCGTCTGCGCTGTGCCGGGACGCCGCGCTCGTGCGGATGCGGCGCACGCTGCGGTTCAAGCTCTTCCTCGGCGCGCTGTCGCTTGCCTCGCTGCTCATCCTGTGGCGGAGCGCCTTTCGCGTCGCCGAGCTGAGCGAGGGCTGGACGGGGCCCGTCATGGCCGACCAGGGCATGTTTGTCGGCTTCGAGGGCGTCCTCATTGTCGCTGCCGTGCTGGCCTTGAACCTGTTCCACCCTGGCATCTGCGCCAAGGAGCTGTTTGACGTCGGCGGCGGCCTCAAGGGGTGCTGGTGCATGCGCAGGAAGAAGGGGGCTGCGGCAAAGGACGCGAGGAGTCTGAGTGATGGCGAGACCAAGCCTGTGTATGCCTCTGCGTAGATGTTGTCGGCTTAAGTACGATGGATGCTTTGTGGACGTGGGGTTTACTTTTTTTGTTTTCTTCCTTCTTCCTCTCGAATGGCAGGCATGGCGTTTTGATAGACTACATAACTTACAAGTCGCGCATATAGACTCGCAGTATAGACGCGCAACCAACTAGAACAGAGAGACGGGGACTTGCTGCGTCAAAGTTCACGCTATTACCGAGTGTTGAACACCCATGTCTACACAGATCCCGAGGGTTACATGGAGGCTTCGGGCGTGCGGTCTTTGGGCCATGTCTACCAGGAGAGCTGGTTGTGCACTTTATTTACAGAATACGAGCCGCATGTGAGCCTTCGTGTTTCTTCGTTTATTTGCCAGCCCGAGAAACAAAACGTGGCCAACAATCGCAGCTAAATAATAGGTACATTTGGGCTCATCTACCAGCACACCACTTGTAGACTCGAGCAAGCACAAGGCCAAGTCACTGCTTGGCGATTTCCTGCCGTTGCCCGTCAAGCCTTTGCATCACGCATAGTGAAAAAAAGCCATTGTGGCCCGAACAACTCGGATAACCAACCCGTCCTTGATACGACATCTAGACTGTCTCACAGCTTCACGAGCGCACTGATATTTTGGCCTGCATGCCAAGCTAACTCTGATCATGTAGAAATATCCCCCTCCTAGACGTCGCCGATGTGCTAGCCGCCTGATACTCGGCGCTTGACTTGCACGACCAAAGCCGTTGCACCCTCGGCAAAAATATCCACAAGATGAGAAGAACAAGCCATTATTTCCTAGCACCGACGCCGAGTGCCAGATCTCTCGGTCTTGCAAAAGACCGATTGTGGCGGAGCTATGCTCTCGTGGCTCCGTCAAGAAATATATCCCATCACGAGAAATCCAGCCCGTCCTCAGTGTCACGTCACATACAACACCCACCAGTATTACGAGAAGCTGACGCGCGCATTGATTCCGCGACAAGCCGCAAACACGTAAACGCACGAGTTGGGCGTAGCATGTAGATGCCAAGTATAAGTAAAACGGTCACATCACGCCCTTGCCCGACGAACCCGCGCATCTACAGGAACCAACAGCGTACTTTAACAATCTCTGTCCTGAAAACGTTTTGCGTTCCGCAAAAGGCCCCTCGTTACACCCACGCTCGCTCATCGGCCCCAACTACTCTGCCCAGGATGCGCACCGCCAGCACCGTGTATGCCGTCCTGACTGCTGCCGCCGTCGCCGTCGCCCAGGCCGCAGATGCTTCCGACACGGAGGGCGTCCCGGCGGGAGCCGTCCTCTCGACAGACGGCATCTTGACCGGCGTCGCGCGCTCTACCGAGAGTGTCCTGACCGGAGTCACCCGCGAGACCTCCGAGACCATCTTGACGGGCGCCACGCGCGAAACCTCTGTCCCAGCTTCCACCGAGGGCATCCCGACCGGCGCCACCCGAGAGACGTCCGTCCCGGCTTCGACGGGAAGCATCCTGACGGGCGTCACCCTCGAGACCTCCATTCCCGCCAACACCAGCGCCGTCGGCCCTACCGGCACACAGACGGGCGCCCCTGTCGCTGGCGCTGCCTCAAGCTCGCGAAACCCCTGGCTGGTTCTTGGCACTGCTATTCTCGTGGCTGCGCTGGCTCTCTAGGCTGTGCATCCCTCTTTATGCGGGTAATGGTTCCTTTTACGTACACGCACCGTCTGACACGGCGCTTTGTTCCGGACATTGCTGTATACACTTTGGAATATATGAGTGGTGTTTTGAAATCTAATAGTTTATCGGTGCGTGAGGCGTGAATGCGTAGGTTCATCTTACATGTAGGTAGAAAAGGCGGACTAAGAACGTGACGGCTTGCCGCAAAAGACGGCACCATGGAATAATGGGGGCAAGATGAGGACTGAAATGCGTCAAAGACGAAGAGCTTGTCTTTATGCGACGCGCTGTATGGAGTTTGCGTTTCTCGAGGCTAGAGTCGCACAGGAACCCAACATCGCATCTTGTTTTTGCCTCCCTTGTGAAAGGCTTGTTCACGGCCGTCGTAGAGTCCCGATACGAGCTTCACAAGCCCCTATTTTGGGCTCGGTTGATTCGGGTCCTATACGCAGACACGGCAACGGGGCCTTGAGGCAGTCTGGTGGTAGGGAATCCCGTATTGAGGGCTGATTCAAACCCATTTCTGTGTCCCTGCAGTGCTCCTGCTTGAGGGGTCGCATGTTGTGGAAAAGGAGGTCTACTCGGTGTATAACTCCATGAGAGGACGCTGTGCTATGTTTCATCTTGCGCTTCTTAACCTGTGCTTTTGAAGATTTGCTATCAAGTTGCACATGGTTGCTTGATGCAAAGTGATACAAAAGGATCCTCACCTCGACTTCAACATGAAAGGAATCTCAAAAATTCACCAATAATGCAATCATGTAGATCGATACTCTGTTTTCCAAGAGGGAGTGCTTCGATGATCGGGCGAGCTGTACCTTTATCGAGTGGATTTGATTCATCACCAAGGAAGGCTCAAGTAGTCCCAAGGACAGTGAGATGGTGCAACAATTGGAAATTCAGGTTTATTCGTGTTTACTGCTGACTCTTCCCGAAAGCCGCACAAATCTACGTATGCAGGAATGGGGCCCCCAACTATAGCAAATACCAGCCGCCCAACAGGGCGCGCATTCAAACAATCTCCCCCAAGTTTTTTTCGCCTAGGCAGATTTCGCCAACATGAGACCCGTTTAAGCTTACTGGGGAAAATACGTGGTTCAACCATATCTTTGTGTGAATGCAGACAGTGCAAAGGTATGAGAGGGTATCGCGAAACTATTACGTCCCAGCACAACGCCAAGTAGTATGCATCATGCGAGGTTTTTGTGAAATAAATCATTATAATGGCTTCATTATCATAAGCCACAGTAAATGTTAATGCGCTCGTTTGCGCCGACCAAATGCCCGCTGGAAGGATGATAGTTGGGGTGCGATCATGGGCAAATGCCCGGGTATGCTTACAGAATGTAACATGGAGGGATATATAAATGTGCATTGCGTCATCGGTTCAATGGTTCGGTCCGGCCTGGCTACAGGCTGATGCTACCCAACGGTAGAATCTTGGTCTTATCTCCAATGAATTTGGCCCGGAATTCGATGATACCTTGGCTAATCGTGTTGAAATCTTTGACTTTACGGGTTCGGAACTCGGTAAGGAGCTGTCTTAGACCAGCAATGTACTTCTGCTTCTGCTCCTCGTCGTAATGGTCAGCTGCTCCTAGCTGAAGCAGGATCTGGTCATCTGTCCAGTTTGGGCTGTCAGTGCCCAACTCGAGCCATGCCGCTGCTTTGCACCTTCTATTAGCCGGCCGGGGAAATCCACTCACCGGGAGCTTGCATCGTCTCAAAGTGTTGAAACTCGCATTGGCTTCCCCTGGGACATTGCTGTCCAGCCAACTCATCGGGGCAAAGTTCCTTCTTGACATCAATTTTGTTACTGTAGGTCATCGACCGCAACCCACCGGCCACATCTCGATTGAACGAGGGGTGGAATCGATAAGCACGGAAGTACTGCAGTGGTGTTTCGTACGGAACGAAGCTAGTCTTTGGAGCGACAAGCTTGCCATGTTCATTTGTCGAATCTGGCTCTGGCAACGCAGGGCCGCTTGGGAACGCAGCGGCGGCACCTGATGTCACTGGGCTACCTTCCACAACTTCCTCAGTCTGGGATAGCACAGTACTGTCTTGCTCCGACTGGTCGTTGTGGCTTGCCACTGCAGACAAATTCGCCTCTGGAGGCTCATAATCTTCGTCAGAATTCTCTTCGACGTCTTCGTCTGCTGAGTAGCCCGCATCTTCCATATCAACATCCTCAGGGATATCAGAATGCAAAGAGGAGGCTTGAGAATCGTTCGGGACCAGCTCATCGCTTGCTGGGAACGCCTCGGGATTCACTTTGTTTGATTCGGGCAGAATTGTTGTGCTCACAATGCCGCCATTGCCAAAGTTTGATGTAGCAACGCCAGCGCTGGACTCACCCGCGGCAGGCAACTCATGGGATGGAAAAGGAGCTTCGTCATCAACATCTGGTACATCATCAGCGTGTTCCAGGGCTTGATCTTGCTCAATTGATCTGGCCGTTGGTTGTTCGCTTTGATCTGTTGGATTTGAGAAGGCCGACTCCTGCAAGGATTCAAGTGTTTTTTCTTGTTCTTTGTCATTATAGTTAGTCCTATTTGTCACGAGGCATGTTGGGCGTATTAACGTACCGGAACTAGATAGATCAACAGGAGCGAAGATGTCCATCTCTTTATCCGAGTCTGAGCTTAGAATTTCTCCCTTTAGCCTCTCTTCTTCAAGCATATCCTCTTCTAACTCTTGTTCGATCCTGGCGATTTCGGAATGAAGAGCTTTTAGCTTCAGTCGTTGTTTTCTGCGTCGAGCTTCAATCAACGGCAAGCGTTCGCTGGCGGCACGAGAGCGCGAGCGCTGTTCTAAACTTGTCCCCAGAGCTTTCCTTGCCTCATGACCCAGCTCGCCGTAGAGCCGTGGAGGTGCTAGCGGTCGACTCGCTGTGTCGGATCCATCCTCAAAAGAACTGTCATTCAGCTGACAGAGTACCGGAGAGCCTTGCCGTGAACTCTTGGCCTTCTTACGAGCCTCGGCCTCGGCAATCTTTCTCTTCATCTCTTCTATTTGCTTATTCATGCTTTCCAAGTCGCTGCCATTATTTCTGCTGGCGCTCCTCAGTGGCGTTGAGGCCGATGCAGGGCTTCTCACTTGTCGTGGTATGGAGGAGTCAGGTATGGCTTGTACGTCTTGCAGTATAGTATCCTGTTGGTGTGCAGGGTTGGGCATACCCGAAGGAGTCTCTGGCCGACTTGGCGAATCGAGTTCCATTTCCTCATCACCGTCCTCATCCTCTTCCCCTTCACTGACATTGATCAAAAATGGTCGGGATTCCGTGTTCTGATCAAATGCTGGGGCTGGTCGCAGCTGGCTCAGATCGGCGGCCTGGAAGGTCGCGGTGGGTTGCTGCATAGCCTGAGGTGGCTCCGTGGCTTGCTTACTTGGTGGCCACGACAGCCCTGGAATAGCACTTGCTGAAGCATCATTTCGCGGAGCGTTAGATCCGTCATGGCTCGTAGTCTTAAAGGATGCTTCAGGTGTCGAATCGTTCTTACTGAAACCATTCTTGTCCTCTACCGGAGTGGGCTTTTCTGACTTGAGGGCTTCTCGTGCCCTTTTGAGAGCTTCCATTTTCTGCTGTAGCAACTTGGACTTTTCTGACTGTGTCAGTGTTGGCTTGACGCCTGTAGCCGCCGCCTTGGCGCTTTTTGGAGCAACTGCGTCGTCTGCCGGTAATGACGCAGGTGTAGAGCTTTGTTTTGAGCCTTTTGCAGCGAGTAGACGGGCGATTCGATCCTTCCGTGATTCAGACGCGTTAACGACGGCAGGCTTGGATTTTGGAGGCACGAGATTCGTAGTTTCGACGGCCAGCGCTTTTGAAATACTCGTCCCATTTGAAGTTGCAGGCTCATTCCCTTCTGGCCCCGACGTCATCCTGGTAGCCTCGGTGAAGTTGAGACCTAAGTCCTTGAAGAGCGATTTGAGAAGCGCTTCGTCAACACCTTCGGAAACGTAGTTGTGAAATCTTATATTTAGTGGCCATAATCGAAGAATGGCATCCTTTGCCTGCTTCTTAGACGCTTCCAAATCCGAACGATTCATGCATTTGGTTTGACTGGGCCTGGGAGGCAGAACATCGCGCACATCGATAGGCGCTGACGGTGCTGCCTCGCTCGCGGTAGGTTTATCGCCTGTCGCATTAGTTAAGAGAGGATACAACGTAGCTTGCACTGCGCAATACAATAAGTACCTGTGTAATGGTCCGATAGGCTGTCACCAGGTTGTGAGATTTCATGAGGCGATAGATACGGCGAATACGATCCTGACCGTTCGCGGCCGTCGATTGGTTGATAACCGGCCTGTCTTTGCTTGTGCGTTTGACTTGTACCAACCGCATCTTGTTCACTTTCCATCGGTTCGTAGACATCCTCGAGCTCACCATCCTCGCTGACCTCGCCATCTTCTAAAGGCCTTGCTGATGTCCCGTTTAGTCCCGGTATACTCGTCACGGGTTGGCTTTTCGGCAGGCCTTGCGTATTTTTTTCCGAACTTCGGTGAGATAGCGATTCTACCTGCCAGCTTGGTAGTTGTCCATGTGACCAAGAGCCATGCTGTGTTGAACTGGCAGTGTGCGTTCCTAACCCCAAGCCAGGGATCAAGTTGTGCCCATAACTAGGGCCAGATGCGCTCTCTGGTATAGATGGCTGACCTTGTGAGGCACCAATGAAACTGTTCAGTGCAGGAGTATAGGCGGGCTGAGAGGTGTGCGGAAAACCTTGATGGAGGTTATAACCACCAGGGGGAACGTACCCGTATTCAGGCTGGCTCATCTTCTGGTAGACCTGTACATACCACTGTGCTGTGAGACTCTTCTGACACGCTTAAGGGCTTTGAACGAACTCTGACGAGGATCACAGCTGTCTATGCAAGGTTGACTGGGCAAATGCGTCTCCGAGTTTTAGTAGCACTGGAACGATGTTGCGACCCGCGATGTACCGACGTTTGTCGCGTCAAAGGTTGCGAAATATGTCTTGATGAAAGGCGCAACCAAAGAGCCCCGTCAAAGATTCCGAGCGCACTTTTCGCAGTCTTTTTGCGCTGGCGCAAACTCACTCTTTGTTGTTGGACGCGACGACTTTGGGTTGCCGGTATTTTTGGGGTTTTGAGCTTTGCGGTCAGGTCTAAGCGCTGGGAAAGAAGCGCTAGTCTCGAGTTAGGTCTGGCTCCACAAGACACGCTAGCCGAGAAAGAAGAAAGTCACGTGCGTCGGTTTGTTTACTTGGGAGGGGTTTCGCCCCAGCAACGGCAATTGTATATCATTGCCAGCTCTACACTAGCAAGCTGGAAAATGATGAGTCTATTCACGCCATTCTAATTCCGTCTCTACTTGTTCACGGCGCCGTAGTGCTTTTAGTTGTTCTTTCTGCCCTGCGATCCACGTTTTCTGCGGTGGACCTGTATTATCTACTCACTCTTTTTTTCTCTTGCGGCCAAGTTTGTTTACGCGCATATGATTGTGTAGTTGGGGCGGAGTCTTGATGCACATCAACAAAGCCGGCGTTGATGTTTCTCGTCGACAATGGCTTTCAACCTGAATAATTCGGCACAACGCCGCAGCAATCCGTTTACTCGAACGGCATCTCCCTCTCCATCATCACCAGCCCCCCTCAACGGTAGCAGACCAAAATCTGCCCTGTTTTCCTCACCACCACCGCCGAGTGTGTCAACACCGTCGTCTCATGGCCGGTCGCAGTCCAACAGCTCATATGGAACGTCGTCGGTCGCGACAGGAAACGCAATCAGACACCATAGAAACGAGTCGAGAAATGGAACGCCCACTTCAAATACGTTTGCACCTTCGTTCATCAAGCTGGGGGAGATGAGACGAGAACATGACACGGTAAAGGGCATCGAAGGGGAGAATGACTTCTCTGGTAAACGTTATGTGTGGGTTAGAGATCCACAACATGCATTTATAAAGGGATGGGTTGTCGAAGAAATAGGCAATAGCCGCATCCTGGTGCAAACAGATGATGGAACTGTCAGTTTATAAATCTATGCATCGGTGAAGAAGTAGCTGACTGAATGACAGCAACGGGAACTTGACCCCGAAAGTGTCGACAAAGTTAACCCTGCCAAGTTCGATAAGGCAAACGATATGGCCGAGTTGACCCATTTGAACGAGGCTTCAGTCGTCCATAACCTTAAAATGAGGTACCAATCGGATTTGATTTATACATACTCCGGACTCTTCCTCGTTACGGTCAATCCTTATTGCCCATTACCTATTTATACCAATGAGTACATCAACATGTACAAAGGCAGAAGTCGGGAAGATACCAAGCCGCATATTTTCGCCATGGCTGACGAAGCCTTCAGAAATTTGGTGGAAGAAGGCCGAAATCAGAGTATCCTAGTAACAGGTGAATCTGGCGCTGGCAAAACGGAAAATACCAAGAAGGTCATCCAGTATCTTGCGGCCGTGGCCGCATCCGAGACTTCTGCCCGAAGCAAATCGCAACACACCAATCTCTCGCAACAAATTCTCCGAGCAAATCCTATTCTAGAGGCATTTGGAAACGCGCAAACTGTTCGAAATAACAACTCTTCGAGATTCGGAAAGTTCATCCGCATTGAGTTCAACAGAAACGGAGCTATTGCCGGGGCATTTATTGATTGGTATCTCCTTGAAAAATCACGAGTTGTACATATCAACCCTCATGAGCGGAACTACCACATCTTTTACCAGCTTCTAAAGGGCGCTAGCAATCGCGTCAAGAGCACTTTGCTTCTGAGCGGACTGGATACACAGAATTTTGCGTATACAAGAAACGGACACGATACGATTGTCGGCGTGTCTGATAAAGCAGAATGGGACTCTTTGATGGAAGCGTTCGATGTCATGGGTTTCTCTGACGATGAACAACTATCGATTCTTCGTACGGTTGCAGCGGTGCTGCATTTGGGCAACATTGAGGTCGTCAAGGAAAGCCGCGCGGCTGATCAGGCACGATTGGCGCCTGAGTCGAAACAAGTGGTGACAACTGTGTGCAAGCTTCTCGGCGTGCCAGTAGATCCTTTTATTCAAGGACTGCTGCATCCGAAGGTCAAAGCCGGACGGGAATGGGTCGAGAAGGTCCAAACCCCGGAACAAGTGCGACTTAGTCTAGATGCCTTGTCCAAGGGAATTTATGAACGAGGATTTGGTGATCTCGTTTCTCGAATCAACCGCCAGCTCGACAGAACAGGCATGGGACTTGACGATTCGCACTTTATCGGTGTCCTCGATATTGCTGGATTCGAAATCTTCGAGGAGAATAGCTTCGAACAGCTGTGCATTAACTACACCAACGAGAAACTTCAGCAGTTCTTCAATCATCATATGTTTGTCCTTGAACAAGAGGAATACGCGCGCGAACAGATTGAATGGCAGTTTATTGACTTTGGCCGAGACTTGCAACCAACAATTGACCTTATTGAGCTGCCAAATCCAATTGGTATCTTTTCCTGTCTGGACGAGGATTGCGTTATGCCAAAGGCTACGGATAAGACATTCACAGAGAAGCTGCATTCACTTTGGGATAAGAAATCCACCAAGTATCGACCCTCTCGCCTTGGACACGGCTTCATCCTCACACATTACGCTGCCGAAGTGGAATATTCCACTGAAGGCTGGCTGGAGAAGAACAAAGACCCATTGAACGATAATATCACACGTCTGCTTGCCTCTTCGTCCGACAAACACATTGCTGGCCTATTTTCCGACTGTGCTGCAACAGATGAGGAAGTTGGTGGCGGCCGAAGCCGAGTAAAGAAGGGACTCTTCCGCACTGTTGCCCAGAGACACAAGGAGCAGCTTCACAGTCTAATGGCTCAACTTCATTCAACACATCCTCACTTTGTGCGATGTATTCTGCCCAACCACAAGAAGCGGCCAAAACAGTTTAATAATCTTCTCGTTCTCGATCAGCTACGCTGTAACGGTGTTTTGGAAGGTATCCGAATTGCTCGAACAGGGTTTCCCAACAGACTTCCTTTCACGGAGTTTCGCCAGCGATACGAAGTGCTCTGCTCAAATATGCCTACAGGCTACCTTGAAGGTCAAGCTGCTGCGACAATCATGCTGGAGAAGCTTGGCCTCGACAAAACACTATATCGTGTAGGTCTTACAAAGGTGTTCTTCCGGGCGGGCGTTCTAGCAGAATTGGAAGAACAGCGCGATGCCCTAATTACGGAGATCATGGCCAGGTTTCAGTCCGTTGCCAGAGGCTTCATCCAAAGACGTGTCGCATACAAGAGGCTTTTTCGAACTGAAGCCACAAGAATTATTCAGAGAAACTTCAACATATACCTGCGCCTAGTTGAAAACCCGTGGTGGCAACTCATTGTGAAGATGAAGCCCTTGCTAGGAGCTACTCGTACTGCAACCGAAGTTAAGAAGCGCGATGCCATGATCAAGCAACTCAACGAAAAGATGCGACTTGACGAAAAGGTGCGACAGAAATTGGAAGATGACCGTCGCAATACACACACGGAGATGGTTCGAATCCAGCAGACACTGGAGAGCGAGCGTGCACTTGCATTGGACAAGGAGGAGATCTTTAAACGACTGCAGACTCGGGAGGCCGAGCTTGAGGAGAAGCTTTCTGGTGCCCTCGATGACCAAGAGAGACTCGAGGACCAACTTGATGAACTCATGGAAGCCAAAAGTCGAGCAGAGCAGGACGTCGAAAAATTCCGGCACCAACTCGAACAAGCTGCAGGGCTAATTGCTAAGCTGGAGGAGGAGAAGAGCAAGTTGTCAGCAAAGTCTGTAGAATTAGAGAACGCGGTCAAGGAAATCTCCCGGAAGCAGTCTGAGCGCAGCGAGCAAGAAGCCGCCCTTGCCGATGAGATCAAGGTCCTTCAAAGCCAATTAAATGTCAAAGATCGCAAGGTGCAAGATTTGGAAAGCAAGCTGCTTCAGCTGGACCAAAACACGGAAGTAAAGTTGCGTGCTGCTCAAAAGGAGGCGGAGGCAGCCAAATTGCGAGAATCCCGTCTTAGCCAAGAGAACAAGGATGTAAAGCATCAGCTCTCCCAACTTTCCAAGACTTCAACTGATTATGAAGATTTGGTAAGAAGCAAGGAGAGCGAGCTGGCTCTGCTCCGCAGCGACAAGAGGAAGTTTGAGACTGAGCGACGTACTCTGGAAGACCAGAAGAAAGCACTGACGGAGGAAAGGAACAGAATCTCGAGCAGGTCTCACGATGTTCAAGCCGAGTTGGATGCAATGAAGTCCAAGCACTCCCAACTCGAACGTGAGGCCGCGGAGGCCAAAACGCTACTTGCTGCCAGGCTCTCGGAAGATGCTCAAGCGGATGAAAACAGGTCACTCCTAGAGGCTCAAATCAAGGATCTCAAAGAACAACTCTATACTACTCAAATGGACCTAAGCCGAGAACGACAATCGCGCGATGATGTTCTGCTTCTTGGAGAGCACAAGTACCAAAGCCTCAAGGAGGAGTATGACAGTTTGAATGAAGCAAAGATTGTCATTGAAAAGGAACTCTATGTTCAGCAGGATACTTTGCGAAGAGCCATGGAAGCACGCACCGCAGTTGAGAAAGAGCGAGACGAAGCACGAGATGAAATCCGTCGACTGCGGGTGGCCAAAACACAGGCTGAAGAAGCCCGTGTGCAAGCTGAAATCTCTGGTGAGCGTCAGGCCTCCAAGATGGCTCGGGAAAGAGAGGTCAGCCTGCGGAAGGACTTGGATGCTGCACATGATCGATTGCGATGGTTTGAGGATGAGTGCGCCAAGCTTAACCACGAAATCGAAGATCTTAACAAACTGATTGCATCTTCGGGCGAGTTTGGACTGAAAAACGACCAAGCAAAGGAGCGGATGGAACGAGAGCTTAACACTGTCAAGAGCCGACTGGCTGCTTCTGAAAATGACAACAGGGCGCTCCTCAATAAGCTCCAGCAAAAGGGGCTCGAGATCGCCAGGTCCACCTCCCGTGCCAATGAAGCCTCTCGGGGCCATGTCATCAGCCTGCAAAAGGAGAAGTCTAGGCTAGAAGAACAAAACGCTAATTTGAACAAGCAGCTTGGCGATGCCCAGGTGACAATCGCAACTTTGGAGAAGAAGACGGAGAAGCTTCAGCTCAGTCTCGAAGATCTCAACCACGAGGTTGCTCGGGAGGTCCAGTCCAGCAGAAATGCCGAGAAAGCTTCGTCTAACTTCACGGTTCAGCTTGCAGAAGCCAACAGAACCATCGATTCTGAACGTCAGCTGCGCACACAGTCACAAGCAACCGTTCGTACGCTACAGGCTACTATAGATGCCAGAGACAAGGAGCTCCAAGAGCTACGTGCGCAAATGCTCAATGCCTTAAGGTCTGTCGACCCGGAAATCCGGATCCCTCCTCCGTCGGATGACAGCAATCAAAAGGCCCTCCTCAAAAACTTTGATCTGGCACGCAAGGTCGAGGAGCTTCAGCAGAATCTCCGTGTTCAGTCAGCTGCCAGGACCAACGCAGAAAGCCAACTCGCAGATCTTCGTGCGACACGACACGAGAGCCCAGGTCGACCCAGGTTGGAAGAGATTCACCTTAACGAGGCACCCTTCAACGGTTCTCCTACGCAGCGACGATCCGCTAAGATTAACACCCGACGCTTCTCAAATATCTCGACACCCAGAAAGGTCAACCAGGACATCACTGAGCAACACGATACAGCGCGCTCAGACAAGACAGTAGACACACTGGCGGTTAACAATCGCATGGACCTAAAGGCCGAGGTTGAAGAGCTTCAAAATCAGCTTCAGATTGCTCAGATGCAAAATCGCCACCTCCAAAGCCAGGTCGATCGAGGCACCCCTGGCCCCGACTCCTACAATGACCAGAGCCCCTCTCTGCGTCGGATGCAGAAGCTGGAAAAGGTCAACAGTAGATTGCATGACATGCTCGACGATTCAACAAAGAAGGTGTCTGCTCTCGAAAAGAACATCCGCACAGGCGAGTTGTCGCTACGCGATGTACAGGCTAGATCGCACGAAGAAATTTTGGATGTGTTCAACAGTCAAGAGGAGTCACGACGTGCGCTTTTGCACAGCCACAAGGACGCCGTTGCTGAACTGACAGACGTGAAAGCCCACTTTGACAAGATGCGTCACGAGAGAGCGAAACTCGAGGTTGAGCTGCGGGACACAAAGTCTGACCTGCAGGAGATGACAATGGCTCGAGAACAGGAAGCACAGAGCCGCAGCCAGCTTCTGCAAGAGTACACCGAACTGCAGATACGGCTTGACGCCGAGACTTCGAAGCTGGCTGACGTGTCGGGAAGCCTTGAGGTGTACAAGAGCCGAGCAGATGAGTACTTTGGCAAGCTTGAACAGGCAGAAATCGCCGTGCTCAAGGCCAGCCGAGCTGAACAATTTGCTAAATCACAGGCAAAGGAATCAGAAGACACGTACAGTGAGGTCATGGCAGAGCGCCAAAAGATGGATGCCACGATTGAAGACCTCCAGCGTCAGAACCAGCGCCTTGAAGAGCGTATCGAGGACATTTCTACCGATCTCGAGTCCGTCACACAAGCCAAGAAGAGACTGCAGCACGAACTCGAGGACTACCGAAGGCAGCGCGCCATGGACATTGAGGACAAAGAGTCGAGCATGGAGCAGACACGAAAGAAGTATCAGGCCGAGTTTACCACCCTGACCAAGGAACTAGATCTCGCTCGCGAGGAGAAGCTGTACAAGCAGGCTGAGATTGCGCGACTTCGCGAAGAGCTGGACGAACTACGTTCAAAGTGGGATGACGAAGTCCTCAACAGCTCTACTTGGTCCAAAGAAAAGTCTCGTCTCGAGGCCACGCTTGCCGATGTTGCTTCATCTCGTGATGAAGCCGTCAATGCTCACAACGAAGCCCAGGGCAAGGTTGTATCACTCCTGTCTCAAGTACGAACATTGCGATCCTCGGTGGATGAGGTTACCTCTGAGCGCGATCTCTTGCTACGTGAGAAGCGAAGTGTGGAGGCTCGGCTTGCAGAGGCCAAGGCAGGTCTCGAGGAGCTTGTAAAGGGTGAAAGCCCATCTCTGCGCGATGCTGCGATGCTGGATAAGGAAGTCCTGGACTTGAAGTCTAGCCTTGCTCACCAGGAGGATGTCGCTGCGGCCGCGGTCGAGAAAATGAGGCGCGCAGAGGCCCTCGTTTCTGATGTGCAAAAGGAGATTGCAGCCGAGCGCGAAGCCAGCACCGAGTTGCAGAAGCAGAAGGCTGCCCTGGAAAAGAGTTTGAATGAAGCCCAGTTGAAACTGATTGACCTGGAGACAAAGGGCTTTTCTAGTGCCAGCCAAGACATCAAGTTTTTACATAAGCGAATTCAAGAGGTAAGGCACTTTACAGAGGTGCACCCACCCAATCTCATGAGACGTGCTAATTCAAGCTGCAGCTCGAATCTCAACTGGAGGACCACGAGACAGAGCGGTCCAAGTCTCAGCGGTCGAACCGAAACATTGACCGCACTGTAAAGGACCTTCAGTCGCAAATCGAACGCAAAGAGAAGCAGAATACGCAGCTCTCGGAGGACGTGAACCGGATGCGCGACAAGGTGGATAAGCTTCTGAAGACGATTGACGAACTCCAAGCGTCCGAGTCGGCAACCCAGCTTTCGGCTAGACGAGCGGAGCGAGAACTTCGAGAAGAAAAGGAGAAGGCTCTGCGTTTGGAGAAGGAACTCGAAGGGTGGAAAGGACTACGGTCAGAAAAGACGTCTGCTGTTGGGAGCCTCCGCGGTCGTCTCGAGGGACCCGATGTGCCCAACAGATCAAGTAGCATTAACAGAGCGCCTAGTCTTACAAAGGGATTTATTTGATAAGGGAGGAGGAAGGGGGGGAGGAAGGCATTTTTTTAACCGGCGTTTGTGCATTGGTTCTGGGTTCAGCGCGCTATCGACGACTGGGAAGAATAGGGTTTTAATGACATGTATGTCAAAAGGTGTCTTTATGGTTACGCAGTACAGCGTCATATGATTGAAGGTACATAGGTTAATGAGGTTTCATCGTCTTAACACTGGGTGTCTTCAATCTGAGTGGTCTACAAGGAAATAATGCAGTTGATTGAATTGCAAGAGCGCTGCTCAAATACCTGCAATAGAGGGCTGCTTCGTACAAAGATATAACCAGCACCTTAATGAAACAAGAACTCTATACTTGCCGCTGAAATATAAATAAAAAAGAAGGTAGCATTAATGCCAACGGACACGGCTCCCTCTTCCGCTAGTAAACCGCTAATATTCATCCATAGTATAATCCTCTACCTATGTGCAAGTACACTAAGAAGAAAGCTAATGCAGTATTACTTACTGTGTGAGGAACAAACTAATCAACCATTATTTAACATCACGCATTATGTGTCCTACAGAGTTAAAAAGGCTTCTGCACAGTAGACCTAGTGTAGATTTAGCATGTTCGCATTACACTTATCAGGGGTAAGTAGTTTATTAGGTGCTATACTTTATAGCTATTGTAGCTGACATGAGAACACCTGTTATAAAATGACACATGGCCCATCTCAAATCAGTGCCATCCACGGACATATCCAACTAGTCACACCTAGCATCGATGTCCCGAAGCCGCCCTGCTAGCGTTACAAAAAAAAAATTTCCGAAACAAAAAATTAATGAACTTGGATTAATTAATACGGGTCTGGCCGGGGATTGAACCCGGGACCTCTCGCAACTTTGCTTCAGGGTTGTCCCTAAGCGAGAATCATACCACTAGACCACCAGACCGACGATCGGGAGCCCCGACTTGCTGTGGCAAGATGTGCGTTATTTTCAATCATACTGGCTGATTTATTCAATTGGACGCCACTATGCCCTCTGAGACAGGTGAGGCCGAACGTTGTTCTTGATGTAACTACGGCTTGATTTGGTGTTGTGCGGCCCGTTGGCAATAGTCGACTGGCTGGTTGCTGGTCTTTGGTACTCGGCATGCGTTTGCCGAAATGGTAGTTGGTTGTGTTGGTTGGTTGCTGCGGATTCATCCAGCGCCCGTGGTGGTATTAGTAGGTGAAAAAGACGGATTTCCCTTTCGGCATCTTGAGAATACCAGACCTTTGGTGTAGCGCTTTGGGGAAGGCGGTTGCCGCCCGACGATTTACAATGCCGTGGCCGATTGGGTGACAGCTGACGGCTGTCATATGGCTAACCTACACCACCTGCGCCTGATCTTTTGATTCAAACGTGGTGACGATGCAGTGCATCGTGCAGTTCACTTGTGTGTCTTCTAGACATTTGTATCCCGACTCCCAATACGTGCGTTGTCTCGCCAAACTTGGTTTCAATTTGAGCCGACTAGAGTCTTGCTGCCATGACATGTAGAAATTAAGCACTCTGCCCAAGTCAAATGTGCCGTCCGCCCTGACCAACCTCACCGCCCTCACCACTCTTCTTCAATCCCTGGCTCTGACCACCGCTCGCATTCATGCCCTTTATCCCGGCGCCCTGCTCCTTCAGACCTTCCGGCAAGTCGGCCGTCTTCTCCGCCCTCGGCACCTTGGACGTCTGTCAACCGTTAGCAACCATCCTGCCTGAAGCACCAAAAAAAAAAACTTAAAACATACCTCAGCAGATCCTGCGCCGTGGACGATATCGTGACCATATTCCTCGAATGGGCCGTTGTGGCTTGAGCCGTCTCCGGGACGAGGCATTATGCGTAATGTTGGGAGGATATAGTAGATTTGTAGTGTTGACCCAAAAAGGTAATTCTTGGATTTTGACTTCTCCAGCTTGGTGTGCAATACTTTGGATTTTTGCAAAGACACAGTCATCACCAATCTGCACATTTATATATCCTACCAAAGGGCCTTGCAACGCTGCCGGCGACGACGTCATCGTCCATGACACCCGTGGCGTCACCGTCGTGGGGCGAGTTTCCTCACCAGGAAGCCGTGGCGATCATCGCTGGCCCGCGCTGGCTGCGAACATGTGGGGATTGTTGTATCCTGTCTTCTATGACGTTGTGGACGTGGTTTTCACAGCAACTGTTCATCTACATTGGTTGCGGGGGACCAGGGCCCAGGTAAATTCCTTGCATATCGACGGCTCAACGACCGCCGCGGCACTATTTATGAAGATTCTAGTTGAAGGGACCTAGCCCCGTCTGCAATTTTCACCCGTCGTTTAATCCAAAGACCCTGCCAAGGCCACGGCGCTAAACCTCAAATCGCCGCCCTCGCGCTCCAAGAACCTCAAAATGCCCATGCCCAGCGCCCTCTCGCTCAACATGTCCTCGCTCTCCTGTAGCTCTCCCCGGCGAATCGGCCCCTTTCTACGCCCGTCCAGCTCCCACAGCGCGCCGTCGCTGCCCTTGACGAAGCAGACGTAGTGGAGGTCCACGTTGTCCTGGGCGTCAGGCGCAGCCGTGTCTCCCGCCGAGGCGGCTTCCTTGTGGGCTGCCGCGACAGCAGGTGTCTTTTCGAGGAGAGATGCGCGTTCCCGCGGAGGGAGCGGGGTGGATTTCTGGAGGAGCTCATCCAGCGTCGTGCCCTGCTCTGAAAAACACATTGTTAGCAAGCTACCGGGGGGATTTCTAGAGTAGAGCGCTCACCGATTAAAGTCCTGGCAGGACCGTTTGAGACGGCGTGCAGCAGACCCATCATGCCGCACGCATTGCGGATCGTCTGCTTCCACCAGATGACGGGTTCCTGCTCCCCGGCGCCCTTGTACTCGTCGATAGTGTTGTCTTCTGCCATGCGGTGGCTCTCGTAGACTGCGGTTATGGGGAACACGAGGAGGAGAGCTAGTGCGGGACGGGGGATGAATGCGAGCATATCTGGGTCGGTGAGGGAGTAGACGTCGTGGAGCTGGAGGGCTTGCGAGACGCCCAGCTTGTGGATGAGCTTGGTCATGAGCTCGGGGTTGGCCTCGAGGGGAATAAAGGCTGGAGCGCCTTGCTCCGGGTCTGGATTTGTCGTGGAGGACATGGTATCGCTGGGTGTTTGGGTTGGGGGGGGGGGGGGGGGGTTGTCGCCTTGTCGGTGGGATGAGAAAGTTGCAATGTCAAGTTGCGAAGTAGGGCTTGATTCTGATGTGAACATTGAAGGTTCCGAGCAAGCTCCTGGAGTCTTGCGTGGTGGGATGGTGGGGGCTCGGGAACCTGGGGAACCATCAACGGTGGCTGAAGTTATGACGTCGCAACTGGTGCTGTCGCCGTCTGCCTGCCTGCTCGTCACCTGTTACCTACCGGCTCTACCGTGCTACGCGGCAAAATGTCAAGGTACCAGTTGACAACAACCAGAGAAACTACTGCACATTACTCCGTACTCTACTGATAAAGCATATTTGCTGGTTCGCTTAGCGGCCCGGCTCTGTAGGACGACGTCAATAAATTACTTGACACAATCTTCACGTGGAGCAACTCACTCACATCGCCCAAAGGAGGTGCACGAAACCAGTAAGAGCAAGACTTTTATCCCTTCACTGAACCAAGGCAAACCCGGCCAAAAACATCAATTATTACATATGTGCAAGAAAGCGACTGTCGACTTTTGATACAAGTACATAGCAATGACTATGAACCACATCGCCTGAGCAAAACTCATCATAACCGCTAGCAACTTGGAAACCAACTCCAACACTATCCATCCGCTACTCAACAACGTGCTCTACCTATTTCACACCGTAAACCAAGGGCAATTTTTAGCCACATCATGCGCTTTGACAGACAACCAAAGGCTTAAGCCTTGCTTGAGCGACTGGTTCGACGTCCCTTTGCCTTTGGAGCAAGCTTCTCATCAGCCGGCTCATCAGCCATCACCCTCGCCCCTGATTTACGACTTGACTTTCCTGTCGCCTTGGCGTCAGCAGTTTTGGTGGTCTTCGGTGCAGCCTTGGATTTCTTAGCCGACACAGGTGCCTCCTCCTCCTCTTCACTCTCGTCCTTGACGGCTGCCTTCTTGCCTCGTGAAGTCTTGGTGGAAGCAAACTTGGATTTCTTTGTAGACACTGGCTCCTCCTCCTCCTCCTCCTCCTCCTCCTCCTCCTCATCATCACTCTCATTCTTTACAGCTGCTTTCCTGCCGCGGGAAGCCTTTGCGGGAGTAGCTTTATCACCTTTTGATGATTTGGCGGGCTTTGCTGACTTGGGCTTTTTGGCCTTGGGCTCATTGTCTTCGTCATCGTCGGCGTCCTTCTTGCGACCGCGCTTGGCCGTCTTTTTCGCTGGTTTAGCATCTTCGGAGGCCTATTCATTATTAGATTTGAGACCATCCTCTATGGCAACACGGAAGCCTACCTCTTCATCTCCGGCAGCCTCAGCGGCGGCTTTTTCTTTGGCTGCCTTCTGCTTAGCAGTCAGGTGAATGCCCTTCTCGCCTAGCTTGTTCTTCTCAGGATCCTTCGTCGCGCCAGTCAGCAAGTTCCCCATCCGGTTCATGGCAGTTCGAGGAACATACACCTTTGAAGTCTTCAGGATCAATAAAGCCTTGCTTCACGCATCGGCGGACCTTTTCTTGAACTTCTGGGTCGCTACAAAGGTCGAACGTCAGTCTGCGGTGCCTCGCCAGGGTACACATAGCCCAGGGACTAAGAATACTAACCTCAATTCATCGTATCCATCAATGGCATCAAAGTCATATTTGCCATCGCCAGTATCACATGTCTCTTGGAGATTGAGCAGCTGCGCTCCAGAGACACATCCCCTATAGCATGGCAGCTTTGTTAGTGATGTTGCAATGGGCGGCTGGATATTTGCTACGAGACGGAGATGTGAGAAGCACTTACCAGTGTTTCCAAGCCCAGCCCCCATGGTCTTGAATTTCCACCCAACTGCCGAAGCGAATCTCACCCTTGAGGATCTTTACCTTTTCCTCCTTGCAGACAGTGTCTTTGCAGAGCGCCCGGTTGTTGGGTGAAATTTCTGCACAAATGTAAGCGTGTGTCATGGAATAGAGAGCTTTGAATGGCAGAGTCCAGTCGTACCAATGCGATATTGAGGCATGGCGTTGTAAACGTGATCTAATGGACGTAACACGTTTTGCGCCGCGTTGCTTCAGATGTCAGGCTCCGCGGACGGTACGCTAGATAGTGTCTCGCTGGAAGCTTAGCTCCACCTAATGATGCTTGTAGAAACGGTTTGGTTCAATGCTGATGTATGGTGCTCACATGCGACCGGGAGCAGATGGAGGATCAGCTGATGAGATGGATCGGAAGGGAGAGGTTGATGTGGGATGAGAAAAAAAAATTAGACACAAGGCTGTCGCAATGTACCCAAGGAGCGAGCGCGCAGAGGCAGCCTTTGCATGTCAACTGGTAGGCTGGCAAACTGGGGCTGATAGGGAGGGTGTAGAGGTGCAGACTGTGTAGTCCTTACTCGTGCTTGGTGGCACCTGCCTGCTCGGCACTTGCCTTGGCTTGCCCAGTCAGTCGCGTGTTGTCGCGTTGCCCAAACCGTGTGCAGAACCTGCGGACCTGCGCAGCCGCCGTGCTCCAGATGCAACATCAAATCTCCACCCGAGCACAACGCTTGACAATGTTTGATGTCATCATCAATAGTCGAACCAATGCATTTCGCAGAACTCACAATCACCCCAGTTGACAGGTCATTTCTCATGTTCGCACATTGTCCCTTTTAATCTCGACGTAAAACGCCAATCTATGCCCACTTCGCCCTGAAATGATCCCAATGCAACTACAAAAATGGACACCATCCAATATACATGGCTGTCAGGTTCCTTGGATCAACAGCCTGCTTGATGAGTTCTTCCACTTGACCTTCCACGCTCAACGGAATGCTCTCATTCGGCAACAGCCCTCTGACTTTCCTCTTGATGCTGTCCACCACGCTTTGTGGCTGCAGCCTCACACTTGCATCCCCTCTCCTTGACGGTTTCTTTTCCTTTTGTAGATCTAGTGTTGGGTCGTATATGAACGCCTCCAGAATTGTCATCAGCGTTTCCTCCTGTTGCCGCAGAATACTCAGTGTGAGCTCCGACGATTTTCTAAATGGCCCTTCGTATCCGTATATACCCATTGCCGCGACCATATTGTGTGTAAGGCGAAACGGGACCCGTTCCGGCTTGGCAAACGTCAAGCCTTTGTCGAACAAGCAATTAAAGTCCACGTGGAATATCCCGCCGTTGCCTTCCTCCAAGTTGACGTTTTCACCATGCCGGTCGCCTAAACCTAGAATTGTGCCAACCATGGACATGACGGCACATGACCGGGTGTATCTGAGTCGAGCAGCAAACCACGCCGACGGATTGGGGAACTGCTGAATAAACCACAACGGCAACAGGGGCGGGAATCGTCCCAATACATCGTCGGTGAAGATTCGGATTTTGCTCTCAGATGCTGATGCCTCCTCCATCAATTGTCTCAGTGCCGCATAGTCGGGGTGAATTTTCTGCGACGCGTACAAGTTCAACAGAATATCTCTCATCGTCTTGATCCCCGGAACCCACTCAATAATGCCACACTCCTCGTTTAACGGAACAACAGCATACGTTCGAATATACAGCTGTCGCCTGCTGGATTCCGCATCTCGTTTCAATGACCGATTGATGATGCCGTTAAACTCCATAAGACGCTGGTCAGTTCGAAGATCATCTTTGGGTTTGATCAACAACATGTAGCTCTTGCCATCGGAACCCCTGGCAGTCAGACGTCTCGGTTTTGCAAGGGAGCTCAGAACGAGGACGTCATCCAGGAAGCAATCGATCGTGACGGCATCCCGAGAAAAGGCATTGTGTTTCTTCACGTGTTCGGAAACCGCAGGCAATGTTGCTGTCAGTGAACTTTCTACAGGGACCACCAGTGGACAGGGTGTGCACTTGTGCTGGAAGCGAAGATCTCGCGAAAGACTAGCTTTAACCGTTTTGTTGCTGTGAAAGTCACCGTTCTGACAGGCTACGAGAAGTTGCTCTGCGAGCTTCTCACCGGTCCTGATGAGGTATTTCACATCGTGAGATGTGCCATCCACCTTCCTTTGAATTCCTCTCAGAGCTTGCAGGATTTGTGCGCCTCGAACCTTTCTCTCGGAGGCCTGCTTTGTAGTCATGATGCCAATAAGACTCCACAGGGCTTGTCTTGGATGCGCCTCGACAACTTTGGTGATGATGTGACTGAGCCGCTCGAAAACTGCAGTGTTTGGGTGAGCGATTCGAGCCACAATTTGTGGCAGAGCCGTGTAGAAAATATACGCTGGCAAGCGATAAATATACTTGTCGAGAAAGGCATGCAGCATGTTAAGCTGTTCGACCCGTCGTTTATGTAGCTCTCGGGAAAGTGAAACCTTGCCGTCTGGTGCCTTGTCGACCTGTGCACCAACATCCAACCACAACGTCAATATTCTTGGGAGAGTTTGGTAAATATATTTGGTTCCTGAGTTGAGAGACCGGACGTAATTTTCAATGACAAGTCTGGCAATTTCTCCAGTGACATAGTTATCACTCTGGTCTTCGACTTTGAGAGGTTGTTCCGCCTCAAGTATTTTTTTGTAGTGTCGGCCCAGGTAGTAGTGGCCTTTTTCCCAAGTCGAGTACGTCTTAGGGGGTTGTTGGTACTTTTCTCGCAGTGCGACAGCATGAGATTGCCCAGCGGCATCCAGCCACTTGGCGAGGAGTAACTGTGCTCGAGCAGTCAGCAACTTTTGTTGGGGGTTGAGCCTCGAGGTTCCAGCTGTTCCAGCGCTCGTCGATGGGCCCGTCTGAGTCATGAATTTTTTGCGTTCGATGGCGCCTTGGAGCATTTGAATGGCTTTGCGATGATGATTGTCCCTCCACAACAGCTTGGCATTTTCGATCGTCGCCGAATCATCGCCTAGTCGGGAGGCATGTAGCACAGCATTGAATGACTGATGTAAAGAGTTCGTTTTTCGTGCCAGCCTAGCACTGGATAGCCAGAGACCGGAGATGTCCAGATCCGCAAAAGTTGGTCTGCCAAGTTTGCTGTTAGAATAAAGTACATTGAAGCTCGCGATGCAATCTTGCCCATACCTTGACAGCTCCATAGCAGCACGTCTAATACCAAGAAGGTATTGCTTATCACTGAACCTTCCCCCAATGACTTCTAGTCGACCATCCAACAACCCCAGAGTTCTCCGCCGTTCAGCTTCGTTGCCAGATTTGGTATTGATAATTACGTCCAAATCTGTCAGAACGTGACACTTCAACAAAATCTCATGTGCGGCATTCAACGAGGCTGTGGCTGACGCAGTCATTGATGAGGCTATCTTGTCCTGCATGCTCTGAATAGCCTTGTCGAATGAATCGGGACCCGCCCGGCGATATAAAGAATCAAACAAACAGGCGACAGACATGTTAAAATCTTGAGCGACATCTTCCTGGAATCGCCCTGTAAACTTGGCCAGGCTTTCCCATCGGCCGGTAACCCAGGCAGCTTCTACAGCAAATGGCAGGATTTTGTTCTCAGCTGAAGGGTCTGCCTGCATACCCTCAATGTGATTCAGGAGCACATCTAGTGAACAATTAGCAAGTGTCTTGATAGCGCTGTGGGTAAGGCCAACAAACCATGTTGCCCGGCTTGCTTTAGGCAATTGAGAAGATCCAGTTGAACCTCGGTGTTTCGAGGATTCTCAGCAAGCTGCATTTCATACCACGTTTGAGCCGATGCCCATCGGCCGGCCTTTTTGTGGCTCAGGATTTGTTGATTTATGTCGAGTGCATGAAGCTGTGAGGAGATACCTTCCAAGCCATCTGGTTCGTCAATATTAGCGTATATATTCTGGAGTTTTTCTAGCAGTCTGCTTCGGTCCCCTGGCTCCCGTTTCTGCTGCTCCATTTTCTGAGCATGCTGTTCAAGATGAAAGAGAGCACGAGAGTACTCGTTGCAATCAGTGGCTCGCTGTGAGATGAGTTCTGCTGGTATTTGATCAAGTACACCTTGTATTCGTGCGACACTCTCTTTGCCTTCTGCAGAAAGTCTTCCGGCTGCACGTTTTTCTTGGATCCATCTCATGGCGTAATCTAGGCAACGAAATACGGCCTTTGTCACAATTTAGCTACAGAACCGAGCACTGAGCTTGGGGCGCACTTACATGACAGTATCGCTTCATTTCCTCCCGTTCCACGTAGGATGCATCATCAGCAGGCTGGTGACTCAAAACCCCTAAAAGCTCATTCACTATTCGATTCTTTTCATTCTCACTGCTCCGTGCACCAAGTAAAATGTGTATTACTAGGTAGGGTAGGAGAAATTCGGCAGTCGACAGATCTTTCACACGGATCACGCGCATAAGAGGTTCAAATAGCAAGTCAGCATGAGGATGCTGTCCCTCCCTTAACATGTCGATAACAAAGGACCGCAGCCAATTGCCGTAAGGTTTGCCTGGATGGAAGATCGGGTACTCCACAGTTACTGGAGGCATTGGAGCAACCATATACCTGGAGGATAAGAAAGGGGTCATCACCTCTCGAGCGTGATCTGGAATGGCGATCCACTTCCTGTAAATGTCGTTGCCACCAAGCATGCCTGTTTCGTTCATGGCACAAGCTGCTTTGATCTCACATTTGTCGAGCAACTCCTGCATTGCATAGGAAAGGAACCCTTGGAGTTTGGTATCAGTCGCAGATAAAAATGAGGGAACTAAGACCTCCTCAAGCATGAACAACCCAAAGTCAGTCATCTCCTCCGGCGCCACGAAATTGTTCAATACAACAATAGATCGCTGCTCTCGAACAGTTTCAATCTGATTGGAATCCAAGCAGCCAATGAGCCCAATGCATTGAACGCACAGCCGGGCGATGTCCATTTGTGACCCGCTGTATTTACAAGCACAATCGAGAAGTGACCTCAATATAGTTGTAATCGCATTATCTGGCCTTTGACTCACAGCAGAGGTGTACAAAGCACTCTGGTTATCCCTCAGGTATGGGGCAAGTTCAGTCAAAGCTTGATGAACTACGCCCGCGTTTTCATGGCTAACTCTCTGGGCAAACACACCGAGTGCTTCTTCCATAGTAAGAGTCGGGCGCATTGCCTTCAGGGTTTTCTCAACACCCTCAAGACCCTTGCAGCACGATAGCGAAGGGAGCTTGCTGATGTACATCTCAACCATGGCACTGTGCTTCTCCAGCAAGGATAGAAGCATATTTTTGCCAATAGTCGCAGTCGCATCGTGTAGCACGCCCCAATATCGACGGATGATGAAAAAAGTAGTTTCAAGCAATGCTTCAACGTCTTCTTCTTCCAAATAAGCGAGCATTGCAGCCCAGCAAGAAAAGCAGACTTCTCGTAAAGGTTCCTGGGGAATGGCTGCAAGAAGGCAGGCTGATATCTAATGGTATGTTAGGAGACAGTATTCTGAGTATGGAACACGGACGTACCTGCGGCCTGGCAACCCGCACGTATTGCTTGCAGACTTTAAGCATCTCTTCCAATGTCGCTATGGCGCTTCGTTGCTCCATAATGAGAGGCTGCAAGGTGATGGAATCGTTGATAACATCGGTCAGACGAGCCATGAGACCCAGAACATGGGATTGCAAGAACCGACCAATAACGTTCCCTTTCTTACTTTTGGGGTCCTTGTTCGTACTCAGAATGGTCGTTGCCATTAGGTGAAGGGCTCGGTGAACCTGTAAAGCGTTAGGATTATTTCTCAGAAGACTTGGTTTTTTGTTCTTACAAGAGAACGTTTGTTTTCATCCGCTGTTGCAGCTGTCTTGAGAAGCTCCAGCGCAATCAAGACCGGCTCTGACTGAAACAAGACAAGAAGTGATAGTGAGTGGAAATGCGGAGATATTTCATTCAAGCGAGATTTTGTAAACTCTTCAATATCACCAGTGTCCTGGACCAACAACAGAGCCAACGTTGCCGCAAGATTCGGTCCATCCATTAGCTGTCTCCAAACCTCTTTTTCTTGTCGAGCTTCAGCAATCTTCTGAATCACGTCCTGACGCTTATCCAAGACCAACCAGGGTAGTGCGTGTGTCTGAATTAATAGTAGAAGATCATTAACGGATATTTGTAGCAGTTCCGCGATAGCTCGACTTCGTTGGGGCCGTTGAGTCATGTCCTTTGTCGTCATATAGGCAAGGCTTTTCCAGAATGGCTCAAGGAGGCGCCTTGGTGTTGTATTGCGAGCCTCTGCAAGACTAAGAAGCTCATTGAACGTGAAGGCTGACACGATATTGTTGCTACTTCCAAGGTAATCGACGAGTTTGATTAACACCAAATTCAACTCATCTTCTGAGACAACGCGACCGACCTGGCCCCACGCCAGAATTCGGGTTTCGACCAAATGCGCTGGGTCTTGATCAGATGTCGATTTGAGCAGGGCAATAGTGTTTTTACGATTCCTTGCAATCAGGTCCTCGTCAACATTACTGGCAGGCTCTAGTGGCATGAATGCACCTAGTGTCCTCCCGGCGGCAACACGAAGTTCTCTGATAGAGCTGTTCAATGACTGCAAACACCATTGCCCTGGCACTGATGTTTCAATATTCAAGAAAGCCGCGTCTTCGCAATGAATGACTACCCTCCGTAGCGCTATCATAGCAGCAACCCTAGGCTGTCTTGATTCTAAGAACGACGGTTCCTGAATAAGCTTTGTAAATATTGATCGAGATGCAGCCTTGGAGACTTGCAAATCTATCAGGGCTTTTGATTTTTGGCCAAGTTCGCAGACTGGACACTGATTTTCAGTTGGGGAATGAGTAGTGACTTCTCCCAAGCCATCACAAACGCAGGAGACCCTAGAGAGGAGATCCAATGCAAGACATTGACTACTGCTGGGTGCTTTGGTGAAGTTTTCACTGCGAGGAGTTAGAAAAAAGCAAAAAGAATTATACGAAAAGTATTCTTACAGAAATATTTCTTCAGGCATGAATCCCATCTCATTTCCTGTCCACGCCATGTCAAGTGTATCGTATATGGCCCCGAGAAGGCTTGAAAGTGGATTGGAAACAATTTTTCTTTTCTTGGCGACAGCTTCCGACGGAGAACCACGCCCATATTCGAGGTTGAGACCCTCAATTGCCTTCCGGATATCTTTGTCACGGAAATGGGATGGACTTGTATCCTCATCAAAGGTATGTTGTGGAGCAGCGTATATGATTTGACGTAGCAAACGAGTACATCGCTTCAATTGTCAGTGTAACTTCAACATTTATTGACGGGGATAATGCTTCTTACCCAAATGTCCGTACCCTCTCCAATTAATGCATGTTGTGATGAGAGCAAAGTCAATTCTTGGACTAGCTTTGAAGCTGCCATACGCCCAATAGAATACGACTCGAGTGTAGCACCAGATATCGCTAAGAGTGCCTGACAATACAGCTGCCGAGACGTATCACCAGTTTCATCTTCTTGTAAAAGGGCTTCCGGACAGGATACCATTTCACTACACAACAAAACTAAAAGAGCATGTGACTTATTCTTGAATGTAGCTGTCATCTCACTTCCAGATCCAAGTCCGTGAGACATATTCAGCACTGTCTCTATAATAGGAATAGGAGAGCTCGAGCCAGCCACATCCCATCGCTTTTGGGCATTCCGCAGGTCGAGCCATGTATCCAAGAGCCAGGGGACAGTTTGAGATAGTGACGCCAGAGAAGAAAATGTTGAGTCAGGTTGTATGAGGGGATACGCAAGTATTTTTGCTAAGCTTGTTATCTGCCTTATCGCCTGAGATGACGAGGAGACCTGATATGTAGGTCCATGGCCCAGGGATTGTTCCCCCAGAATCTGGCGCAGCGCAAACTGAGACGGAAGGTGTATGGATGTGAAAGAGTTCATTTCCGAAGGGTCTAGTGCTGGGTTTTGTAATTGATCTATCGTGTCTAGGAGCAGTTAGTGCTGAGGCCATTTCTTACTAAAAAAAAAAAAAGATAATAAATAATGCGTACTAGAAACACAAGCTCGCAAGTACAGAACCAATTCCGGACCATGTGACCATAGTTCATTCGTTCGTGATGCCAATAGTAGTAAATACTGCAAGAAGCCCTCTAGGGAGCCCTCCAATTCCTGGAACAAAGCGTGGCCAAGAAATCGCAAAAGATGCGGGAGCAGCCAAACCCAAAGTGGCTCAGTGCCTCGGTACAGCAACGTTCTTGAGGTATGTGTATGCGCGAGAACAGATGGAGTTTCTTTGATTGTAAATCTCAAGAAATTTATTGCTTTTAGGGCTTCGGCATGGGCATGTGCTCGATTTACAAATGGATCGTCCAATTTTATGCCTTCCAAGGCCACACGGCAGTACACGTATATGAGCATGTGATTGTGTTCAACTCGGTCGGCATGAGATTTGAGTAGTTCTGGGTGATCCTTGACCAGCTGAATCGTTGCGAAGAGCTCCTTCAATTCATTGCTTTCGTCCGATCGTGAGGACTTGGTAGAGGTTGATATGTTCTCGACAAGCTGAGCAGCCAATGTCGACGGCGGAGGACCCTCTCCCGCGGCGGCAGCGCCGCCATTCTGACCTAGCGGAGCTGTATTCCCACGGGAGTGTTGTGCCATCTTCCTATTGGCATCGTGTGTTATTGGCAATCACTTTGAGCCTGTAAAAAAACTTCGACAGAGTGATTCGTCGTCGGCTGGGTGACGCGACGGGTTATCGTGGGGCATGACGCGCCTTCACGTGATCTCAGTCTCGCTGAGGAGTCAGGACCTTCGATGTGGCAGGAGCTGTGACTGTGACAATATTCTGCAGTCAACTCTTGCCTTTCTGTCTCTCATTTGAGTCAAAGCATCCATGGTCTAGTGAGCTGGAACCGTGCAACTTTCAATTTCATTGCTTCAATCTCTGGACTGACTAGCTTGTGCACCGAGATCCCTTGCTCTTTGTGGGTTCCTCAGCCTGATCATAAGTAAACATCTATCCTGTATGTGCTAAAGTACAAGGGGCGTCAACCCGATGACCGATCTGCATTATTGTTGACCGTCTGACCCGACAGCGCCTATAGTAAGTGGAGTGAAAAACTATCCTCTAACGGTCCGGAGGGCTCTGGCAAAGCTATTCTACCCCGAGCCCTTGATTCTCATATCGCACCGTGAGAGCATCGTGTGTCACGCCTACGGCTCTTCAGCTTGTGGCAATTTAATCACGAAACTCTGCTGACTCACCTCCCAGCTTGACCTTATAAGTAATCATGGCTGAGCCGTAGCTAGCCTCTATGGCCCCGGTCAGGCAAAAGTACCTATGATTGCCAATCCGAGTTACTCCTGCGGCGTTCTTGGTGGACATTGGAATTTTGTCTAGGTTCAGTGCCAGCGTCGCAATGCACGTCGTCCTCGAAGTGCAATGGATCGGTGGCTCGGGATCGTCGTTGCAGAAAATCTCGATTTCTGTTTGCGGAACAGGACCAGAAGAAACAGGTATATCGCACTGATAATCAATGGCGGTAGGTATTCCTTCCGTATAAGACTCGCCCTTGGGAAAGTCAGTATGAACCGGTCCGAGCAAAAACAGAATATTCAGACCTTTCTGATAAACCAGCACATTTCAGCAACCACCATCTCGCCTTCCTTTGGAGACCAAACCCTTGAAGTGAGTTAGCGTAATTTTCTGCCCAATATCGTGAAACCAAACTCACGCCTCCTTAGGGTCATGCCGCAACATATCATACGCAGCAAGAAGACAGGTACCGTAGGAGCGCCTGGCTATTCTCGATACGATTTGCACTTGGGTCAAGCTGGGATGATAATATCCCAGGCCGTGTATGACTGCTCCCTTTACCACGGCTATCCAGCCGTTATCGGGTTGCAGCACTGGGGTGTTGCGTGCAAGGGCTGCTTTTACTTCCGACTTCAAGTATGAGCTTTCACCGAAGCCACCAACCAGTACCACCGCGGCAATCTCGTCGGCGACCAGTCCTATCTGTTCCTTGATCAGGCAAATAATGTCTTTCATGATTGGTGCGAAAATTCTGGTTGTCATGTCGGCTTGCGGTATGGTGAACCGATTGCGTTTGAGGCCGAGGCTCTCATCAACACGGATCGTGAGGGGTTCTCCCTTTGGAGAGAAGTCTTTCTTGAACTGCATACCTTTCAGCACATTTACTGGTAGAAGAGGAAGGCGCAAATGCTGTACCCACCGACTCAAATTCAGCAATTGCCAATATCAGACGCTCATTGGTCCAATATTTGTCGCCGTGTGTTTGTTTAAGATATCTTCTGAATCTCTTGTTTAGCATTGCAGAGCCGCATTTTCCGCCTGTACCTTCAGTTATTTCTTTAACTGCCAAATTACCAGAATTCGATACCTCATATGATATCAGGTCGACTGTGCCGCCTCCGGCATCGCAAAGTACAAAGTTCCTGCCCGGCTTCAGAACTGACGGACCGAGGTGTTTTATTGTGTACAGAGCAGCAGCTTCCTAACATAGTTAGCTTCGAAGGTATTCCCATGGAGCGAGTTGTAATTCATACTGGCTCCGAAATGAGAAGGATCCTTTTGTTGCCACAAAAGCCGGCCATGGCGGCCGCTCGTTCGGTGGCTTGCTTTGCGGTGTTGGACCAAATTGCGGGCACCGTAACGACAAAGTCCATAGGAGTCATTTGAACAACTGCGCGCGAAAGCTTTCTTTCCAAGATACCGATGAAGTGGTCATGCAAACACGAGAGGTAGATTCTGGCCAGTTCTAATGGCGTATCTCCATCTCGGCTTGGTCTATCTGGCTCGTCCAGTTTCCTGGCCGGTGTTAGATTTCAAATCCCTTCTAGCTTGCATACAGCTTCCCGCACCCTGCAGATTAACTTACAGCTTAAAGAAGCGATATCGTTTGGCATCTCTGGGAATTTGGAAACCCCACTGCCATCCTGTAGCTAACTTTCGTAGCTCTGTAGGTACTTTGAGACTACTTTTTGGACCGTCAATGGCAGGCCAGCTCGATACGACATGTTGAACATCAGGCTAATGGAGATTAGCATTCGACCTACTGGCAGTACACGATACAGCTTACTCGGCTTGTCTCGGCCCAGGATACCCCAGAATACGTTGTTCCAAAGTCAATTGAGACGATTATTCTCCTTTTCTCCATTTTGGGTTCTGAGGTTACAAAAGACGAGCGGATCGGAAATTGTAACCCAAGGCTCAATGCGAGTGGATTGCCATCAGCGCTTTGCTTACAAGCTGGTGTCTTGTTGCTGCGGCGGCCTCATCGAATGACTACACCAAAATATCGCACGACACACTAATGAAAAGGGCGAGGATTTTACTTAGAGCCCTGCGACTATTACTGAACCTCGGTCCCTGCTGCATTACCGACTTGCTTTGGGCATTGTCATGCCCTCCAATGTCCACTGGCGGTCTCGAGAGTGGGCCAACTTGTGCAGCATTGCTGCCCAGCCGGAAGCCCAAGGCACTGTGCTTTTTAATCTGCACATTGTTGTGCGGCATTTGGTCAAAGCTGGGCGCCAGCCGTGTCTCAAATGGCAGGTAGACGGAGTAACTACATAACGACTTTATTGCCCAAGCATCCGCACCTACCAGCCAGCTTTGATGCCCAGCTTCATGCCGCTCTGTTGCCATGGAGCAAGCCTCAGTGGGGGAGTGACGCATGTTGTGCAGAACGATGCCATTACACATACGCGCTTACCGTCTAGTCGGTCATGTTTTCTAATGTCATGATTGAGAATTTGATAGTCGAACCTTCAATGAATCACATTTGCGAGTTGATACTCAATTGTGTCCAAGACACGTCAAAAACTTCGACACAAAAACCGAACGCCCCAATGGCGGAAGACACCACGACAACATCTACGGAGGACCAGCAAGAAGGCCTGGAAAGGTTACTAGCCGATGAACGAAGTTTACGCAGCTTTACCGAGCAAGTCCTAGATTGTCGGCAGATAGAACTCGAAGTTGCGGAAGTAGAAAACAAGAAACTCTTGAAGAAAATTGACCAGCTTACCAGGGAATTATCAGAGTCCAAGGCGCAGCTACTCGACGCACAAGCTCAAGTCAAGTCGAAAGACCGAAACCTGCAAGAGGCTGGTGATCAAATATTTCGACTGCAGTCACAGCGGGAAGACATCACTGAGTCGGATGCGAGGGACGCGTACAAGGCACTCTGCGACAAAATTCAACGATGGGTGGAAAACAGATTGCCAATAACCTTGGAAGCGGTCTCGTCGGGCCAAAGCAAGAAGCCACCGCCGGCACAAGCGACAAAATTTCTGTCATTGCTCCGTGAGCCAGCGAAACGATGTCTTTCTGTAAACCTCGGCGATGAATACCACGTCGTGGCAGCCATCATGTACTACTTATGGCTGGCTTTCTTCTCAAAGCCATTCTATTGCCCCCTTGATGATTCTACCGAGGATGCAACCCTCCTATGGCTTCTTGGGATCGAATCGGCCATGGCGAAATCTCGAAGTAGGACAAACCGCAAGATTTCAGGAAGGGGTTACTTGGTCATGCTAACTGGCGAGTCACAGATGCCGAGCAATGCCGCGAATGGAGAAGCGAAACCCTGTTGGCGCTGAGCGCCCAAAAGTCCTTCAAATCTAGACGAGAATCGTACATTTATCTAATTTCTAAGGACCTGTCATCATATCTGATACCGATATTCCCCAGTATATCGCCCCTGGAGCTCCAAAACTCGGTTCGAAAAGCTATCGTCCAGCCTGCAGCCGACCTAGCCCACAGACTTCACACATCAGTAAACGTGTTTTGGTTGAAGTGGCCGTTGAAGACGGCCAGTACGCGGCTTGAGGTGTATGAATGTTTCAACTTGGCCGATGGTGGCCGAGTAACCGACCTAAGTGGCACATCACCTGAGTCGCCCAGTCGACGCAACATCCGGTATTTGTTTGATATTGCTCCTGGGTTGTTTGTGGAGAGGGTAGAGGGGGGGAGGAAGATGCCTCTCAAGGCCATCTGTCGCCCAAAGGTCCTCATACACGGCAGTGAGAACCAGGTCTCTCACAGAGCCACGCTTTTGACGTGGCTGTACAGCGCCACGAGAGGCGGCTGAAAATGTACAACGGTTTTTTCCCCTTTGTTTTTCTGAGCCTGTAGGAGTTTGACAAAAGAGAGAAGCTCAACCCTCATCAACCACAATGTACGACGAGAAAACACGGGAAACTCGTTTTGTTATTTTGAGTCTTCATTTATACTCCAGCTTCACTTGCTCGTGGCGAATTTGATCTCGTAGGCGTGGGTGTTTCCTGGCTTGAGCCACCTGATTCTGGTACAAAGGGCCGAATGCAGTTGCGAATATAGTCATCGTCCATGCCGAGAGACGCTGCGTCCCTGAGCCCACGATTGATGCGGTCAATGTACTCCTCCTTGGGGCTGCTGTCCACCACGTGCACCAGGCTTATATATACCAGCACATTGTCAGTCTCCCTATCAATGGTGGTGGTTGTCTTCCGATGGCTGTGCTTGGCACTCTTGCGAACGCGGCATGGCCCGCCGCGGGCGACAATCCACGGAACCGAGCGGCGATACAGCGAGCAGCAGGCCAGCTTGACCCTGACCTGCATATGCTGCTTCTCGTAGGCACCCTTGGAGACGCCCTCGCTGATGTCGAGCTTCTCCTCATCCGTCTCCTCAATCTCGTACACCAGACCATCGACCCAGTGCCCCTCTGCGCGTACGACGTTGGCATACCCACGCTCGTTGATTTGCCATCGGAAGTTGGGTAGCCGCCCAAAGCCGACGTACCTGCTCTTGGGACATCTCCGCTGCATCTGCTTCATGTGTAGGTTGCTGCCGTAAGCAAAATAATACTTGGCATGTCGAAGGTCACCCGACGGCTCGTGAGCTGTTTCTGCTTCGCCCATGGCTGGCTGGCTTGCTTTCGTTTGATCAACTCCTCCTCCCTCCAATGCAGGAAAAAAGTGGTCAGGCGGCGGACAAGCGAAGGAGCGAAAGAGGGGAAATCCACTAGCCAGAAGCTGAGGAAGCGAGAGAAAGTGCCTCATCCTGCTCAATAGCAGGTCATTTTTAAACATGGCCTTGCTCCATGCTCGGGGTCGTCGAGCAAACGGGAGTGATGACGGTGGATCTGTTGTGCATATGTTGGGCCGCAACATGCTTGCTTGGCCGCGAGTTGCTGGCCGTCTTTGGACACCGCCAATCGAAGCCTCACACGTTCGGGTGGCTCGTCTGGTCATATTTCAACGGCGGCGAATCCCCAGACGTCGGTGAAAAGATTTCGTGCCTCGCATAATGAGGCTGTAACGGGTCACACGTTTCTCGTCCAACCGAACCTCCGCCTCCCACGTCACATATAAGTTCCAAGTTCCAACCCTGCACGAGGAAGCCTCGCGTCACGCCAGCAGTCGGGCAACTGCTGCTGATCGTTGAGACATCGATACTTGTTTTATTCGACATTGGGACAACGCTCCGTTGGGGTGACACGAAGCAACGACATCAGTGTTCAGGTTTTGTTTTGTTTTATTTCATTGCCCCTTCATCATCTGGCTTTGTAATTGGGCCTGTTTTGCATCTGTGTTGGGTACTGTTGCCCGTATAAGGTGCCGAGTTCAGAAACAATACGTGCGAGGCCTATCTCTGTCTGCTGTGTGTTCTTTGACCAGATAACTTACCCGACTGCGTGCCCGTGTTTGAGCCTGTGAGCTTTGTCCCGTATGAACTGTTAGTCCAGAGAAGAGAAGAGGAGGGCAGTTCGTCCCATTCAGAGACTCTGTGATACGCACTGCTCAGGTGACCAATGTCGACTGTTCAACAAGCTTCCAAAGTGCATGTTCTCTATATAATTCCAAGTCCGCATCTTCCAACAGTGTCAAACTCAGTCTTCTCCTGCACCGGAGCGTACCCTATCTATTGCCAACTGCGTCACGACTATCAGTCGCCATGAGACACTACAACTTTGGCGTCGAGATAGAATCCATAGGAAAGCCCTACGGCGGCGGCGAAAGCTTCACAAACGTCGACTGGTACCGACAGCTGGCCCAGAAACTACAAAATCGAGGCATCGAAGCCGTTCACGATGACTGCTCAAGATACAGCAAGCACCCCGAGTACTACGGCGGCAAATGGTTCGTCACCCGCGACGGATCACTCAAACGTCCTCGCCCATACGGTTCGTCTCAAAGCACACGCAAACACCGGACTTCCCCCCCCCTTTCCCCCAAAACAATATACTGACTCTCAAAATAGTCTGCATGGAAGTCGTGTCGCCCCGTCTCGACACGACCCTTCACCTCACCCGTATCCTCAGCGACTTCTGGGAGGCCATGCGTGTGCACTTCAACCCGCAAAAGGACCAGTCCTGCGGCGGCCACGTCCACGTCACGCCCGTCAGCCGCAAGAACAAGTTCAAGCTGCGCACCCTCAAGCAGATCGCCTTTGCGGCAATCGCCTACGAGGACTTTCTGTGGTCTATGCTTCCCCCGTCCCGGCGCGAGAACCAGTACTGCAAGCTGAATAGCCAGAGCTCCGGGTCGGGCGTGTGCGAGACCCTGCTCTGGGGCAAGTCCACGTCGAGCCTCAAGCAGGTCGCTTCCGAGATCAAGGCGTTGCGGAGCGAGACCGACATCTACATGTACATGCAGGGCAACCGATACGTCCTGTGGAACTTCCAGAACATCTTCCCGCACCCCAAGACGGGGCGGTGTACGGGCACCGTGGAATTCAGAGGCGGGAACCAGTTTCTCGGCACAAAGGGAACCCTGGCATGGGTCGCCTTTGTGCTGGGCTTCATCACGCTGGCTACCAAGGAGGTTGGTGCACCCCTTCATCTTTTGTTCTTTGTGTATGTGCTGGTGCCGAGGGGGGGCTGACAAAGACGCAGAATCTCATCAAACGATTTACGGAATACATACCCCCGTCTGATCCCAGATACGTGAAACGCCTCGAGGAGTGGTGGGTTCGAATCAGAAAGGCAGCGAGGAAGAGCAAGTTGAGCAGGCATCTCCCCGACGACTACAAGAGGATGAGGACGAGGTAGTCAGTCACCCGGCAAACAACCCGACGCAACAACCCATAGCGCTTTCAAGAGAGAAGAAGCTACAGAAATTCGTGTACTATGCATCAGAACGGTCATCATCTAACGTGTGTCATCACTTATATATATACTTAATACATTGCCATCCAACTTCTTGATTCGTGTCCTGAAACGCCCGTTGTGAATTTTTGCTGCTTATGCTTCCTCCTTGGCTGGATCCTCCTCAAATAGTACCAAAACCGTGCCCGCTTTGCAAATATCCTGTTGGGGAAAAGACAAAAGTTAGTCTGCCGTGACTTGGAATCTTTGATGGAGAATAACTTACACCCTCCTTGTGGGCTAACTTCTTGACTACGCCGTCCTGCGGCGATCGGATCACCGTCTCCATCTTCATTGACTCAATACTGTAAAAGCAAATTAGTAAAAAACTTGACCGTAGAAATTAGAGATGGTGCGTGGTGGACTCACACTACAAGAGGCGTTCCCTTGTTGACCTCTTGACCCTCGACGACTTCATTCTTCAAAATTTTGCAGGGCATCGGAGCAACTACCGAGGCGGCAATCTCCTTCAGACCCAGCGCCTTCTCATACCACGAAGGCGGCAACAGAGAGAGATCAGTCTTGACACCGTGCTGGAACACGGTAATTTTGGTGTCATTGTCCTGAGTCTGCGGGACAACAGAGGACAGTATTCTCTCAGCAGGGAAGTAAGTCTGCAGCTTCATAACGGCGCCTTCGGGGGTAGGCTCGGAGGCGACATTGCTGAAGATGGTGGGAGTCTCTTGTCCCTTTCGCGAGACGGTGACATTGTACAAGTTGTGTCCGGTTTGGGTAACGGCCGCCTCGACAATTTCGCCCTCCTCCTCGCTGTACCCGTCGAGGACCTTGAAAGCCAGCTTGCGCTCGCTGGATGCGCTGGCGTCGCCGAAACCGAGGGTCTGGCCGTGGGGCCTGGCGCCGTTCAGCTGCAGACTCAGGACGCCCAAGGCGGCCTGGGCAAAGACCTCGTCGTTGATGTGCCTGGGCTTGAAGAGCTCGTCTCGCCACTTGTCGATGAAGCCGGTCTCGACATCGCCCTCGATGAAGGCGGGCGAGTAGCACAGGCGCTTGAGGAACTCGACGTTGGTGCTGACGCCGACGATTTCAAAGGCACGCAGGGCGGCCGCCAGCTTGGCAATGGCCTGCCCGCGGTTCTCCCCCCGCACAATCAGCTTGGCAATCATGCCGTCGTAGGCCTCTGACACGGTGCTGCCGGAGCCGAAACCCCAGTCTAGCCGGACGTCCGGGTCGGCCTGGACGGACTCGGGAAGGACGGCGTGGACGAGCTTGCCAGAGTCGGGCATGAACCCCTTCTCGGGGTTCTCGGCGTAGATGCGGGCTTCGATGGCCGCGCCGAGCCTCTTCATCTGCTCCTCCACCTGGGCCTGCTTCAGAGGCAGCTCCCCGCCGGCGGCGATGCGGAACTGCCACTCGACAAGGTCCAGGCCAGTGACCATCTCGGTGACGGGGTGCTCGACCTGCAACCTGGTGTTCATCTCCATAAAGTAGAACTTGCCGCTGTCCTTGTCGAGGATGAACTCGACCGTGCCGGCGCCCACGTAACCCACGGCGGAAGCAGCCTTGCGCGCCTTGTCCCACAGGTCCCGTCTCGTGGCTTCGTCCAGATCAGGCGCGGGAGACTCCTCAAGGACCTTTTGGTGTCGTCGCTGAACACTGCAGTCTCGCTCGCCGAGAGCGGCCGTGTTGCCGTGCTTGTCGGCGAACACCTGAACCTCGACGTGACGCGGCCGCACAATGTACTTCTCGACCAGCATCACCTCGCCACCTTCGCCAAACGAGGCGCGAGCCTCGGCACGGGCACTCTTCAGCTGGGCCATGAACTCGTCCTCTGTCATGACAATGCGCATCCCCTTGCCACCGCCGCCACGCACACTCTTCAACAAGACGGGGAATGTGATATCCTTGGCATGCTGAAGCAGCTCCTGCTCCCCCTGCTCTGCCCCATGATATCCGGGGACGCAGGGCACATTGGCAGCCGTCATGATCTCCTTGCTCCTCGCCTTGTTACCCATGTCAGCCATGGCCGTCGCGGGCGGCCCGACAAAGACGATGCCTTCCCTCTCACACTTCTCGGCGAACTGGGAGTTCTCCGACAGGAAACCGTATCCGGGGTGCAGCGCCTGAATGCCGTGCTTCTTGGCCAAAGCAATGATCTTGTCTCCGTCGAGGTAGTCGTTGGCGGGGCCGAGCCCCAAGGACTGGTATCCGGTCGAGGCGTGCCATGAGCCCGCATCGACGTCCGTATAGACGGTGGTGGCGCGGATGCCCATACGCTCCGCAGTGCGGTTTATTCGAATGGCAATCTCGCCGCGGTTGGCAATGAGCACCGAGCTGAGGGCAGTCGTCTTGGGAGCGGACGAAGACGACGTGGACGTGTAGCGAGGCAGGGGCCTCAATGGGAGGCGATTGGCTCTGATGGAACGCATGGCTGCAGTGATGCCGACGACAGTCTCGAGAATTGAGCGCGGAGGGTATCCTCAGAACCAGGAGCGGCCATGAACAAGTTTTCCGAGGAGATGGAGAGAAGTCGCGGGCAATGGACATTTCGCCAGGTCATGTTTCGGTTCAACGGGCTAGCCAGCACTGGGCAAAGACACGCATCCGGCCGCGGGGAGCCGAATGTAGCCGTCAAGCCAAACAACAAGCAGCCAGTAGGCCGACGTCAGTCCGTCCTCCTGCGGCGGCTCATGTGCCCCACCTGCCGGGGCTGGAGAAAATCTGGGGTTCTCTCCGGGAGCAGCTTAGCGACCAAACTCTTCCCGTTACTAAGCACGCCCGTCGGGCGAGCTGCTTCCTAGACAAGCCATGGTCTGGTTCAACTGCCCCACCAGACGTTTTGCAGCTCGGCGCCCAGCCGGCAGACGCACGAAGCAAGTCGGATGACCCTCGCGCATTTGACCACGCCGCACGAGCCGACTGCATACCAACCGCCTTCGTTCGCCCCCAAGCCTTCTCGCTCCAACAACCATGGACAAGATTCCATTAAACTACGAAGCCTCCGAAGGCGACACCCACAAGCAAACCACCAACTCACTACCCCAAGAGGTAGTGCAATGCCTGGAAAATGCGCGCTTCGTGAGTTCCCATCGTCGCCCGTCTACCCCGCCAATCTAAGCCCCATCTTCACGCTTCAATTTTTTTTTTTCCCGTCGTCTTTCAACGGAGCCGAAACGACCATGACATCCGTGACTGATACCCCCCTCCACCGAAGCTTCATCTGGCAACATGCACAGATAGCGTGCCTCACGTCTCGCTCATGAACTACACATACCTCCCCTCGTCGCCGTACTCCTCCGTGCCCGTCATCATCATGACCACCAACCCAGCCTCACGCAAGACGACCAACATTGTCGCCAACCCCAACGTCTCTCTTCTCGTCCACGACTGTGAGTTGCTCCCTCTCTTTGATACCGCGGGAACACCCTCCCGTAGTGTCCCCTTTTTTTTTTTCAATAATTCCCCTCTCCCCCTCCCCCGGGACCATCATCACCTAACTCACCCCAAAACCAGGGGTTTCCCACCGGCCACCTACCCAGGGCCGCCGCATGTCCGGCGGTTCTCCAGGCCCCGAACACCGCTCCAGTCTCGCCTCCCTTCTCCTCAACCTCAACTCCTCGGCCATGTCCAGCATCAGCGCTACCATAGGAGGAGCCGCCCGCCTGGCCCCGTCCGGCTCAGACGAGGAGAAGTACTTTACGGAACAGCATCTCGCCAACAATACCTTTGAGGAAGGGGAGGCCGTTTTCCGGCAGGATAGCAACACGGATACCGATCGACGTGGAAGTCACTTCGTAGCCGGGGAGGAGGTACGGGTCATCATTGTTGATATCAAGGACGTCAGAATCAGTGACTGGAAGGGCACGGTCCGGGACTGGGCTTTGGTGTCGGATGCGGCTTTGGTCAACGGGGACTAACTCGACTATTACGCCTTGATATCATGATTGGTCTCCTACTACTGCTGCTACTCTTGCTTTACTCCTGGATGCTGCTGCCGTTTTCACCTTGTTGTTGCCATCTTTTGCCGCTTCGATTGATTTTTTTTTGTCTTACCTCGGGATCTTCCTTCGCACATGGCCGATTACTAGGTGGCTCTTACAACAGGATATATAATCAAGGAACTTGAGCACAAGAATCGTTCCTCCTCTCAATTTTGGTCATGGCTGTTCACTCTATCGTACAACCACGTCTTTTTCCTGCGCCACCCAGTGCCAAATACAAACGCCGATTCTTGCATCTATCATGTGCTCTGTGAAGAGGAGGAGATGCCATGCTAACGATATATCAATACCCATGATTCTGCGGCATTGATTCGAGCTCCTGCCCAGGCCTAGAATTTACTCAACCAATGCAATGTACCAAATGTCAAAGTACGAATCGGCAGAAGCAATGCTGACTCGTCGAGAGAGGAAAGAAAAGGAAAGGAAGGAAAAAGCAAAAGAAAAAGGAGAAATGATACCAAACAGAGTGGCATGCAAGGCTTAAATTACCTCGCCCACTCTACAACTTCGAGCGCCATCATAACGAGAACCAAGGTAGACGGAAGAATCCTACAGTATGATTAGCTTCGGTGCCATGGTAGTTTGAACTCCAACGCAACTCACCAAATAACATAGCTCTGGAACAGGATACGGCCCATGGTCTTTTCGAAAACCATGTTGATTTGGCAAATTTGAGCCAGCTGCAGAGCGCTTGGCGCACCCGTGAGAAGAAAACAGACTATAATAAAGATTGGGTCGTCCAAGATGCTGACGTTGAGATATTTGGCAGTGATGGCTAGAATCGGGGCCATAATAGCGGTAGGAAGGACCATGCGACTCAAAAGCGACGCAACAAGCAACTTGGTTCCAATCTGCTCTTCCTCGGGGTCGTGGTTGTCTTCGCAAGCCGTGGTGTTTCGTGCCAGATTCGCGCCCAAGACCACTAGAATCAATGGCACAGCAACTCCACCGCTTGATTTGACGGCATTAGTGACACTATTATTGATAAAAGTGCCTTCTTCGAAGAACAGTTTCTGGAGCGATGGAATAGAGGCAACAAGAACAGCACAAAGCATGGCCCACAAAGGAGGGTTCATGAATTCCCAAAGAAAAGTCGCCGTTTTGACACCGACACGCTTCAAGAACGACGCAGTAACTTGCAGGGGGCGAGGCATGGAGTTGTACGCTCGCAGCATCATACTGTTGATGTAGGCTTTGACACGAGTCCATGGGCAGTTGCCTTTGGCGGCATGACTTCGAATATGAGGAAAAGCAACCATGGTGTTGTCGTTGCCGTTGACAGCCACATTCTGTTCATTGGGGAATGTTGAATAACCTGCCTTGGCTTTCTTTGGCGAGAGCAGTTCCTCGTCATCACTAGACTCCGTCCCGGACGCATGCGACGCACCAGCGGTTGGAGTTCGACCCGCGGGAATGTATTCATGGGAGTCGACACTTTGTGCCTCGTCCTCCTCTATCGTGTCACCGTCGAGGTTGTCAGAAAGATGGCCATTTTCGTCTCCCACAGGCTCGTCGCGATACCCTTGCTGACCAGCTTCAGAAATTTCGTCCTGGTACTCTGCATACTTGCTCTTGGGAGCCAGCAGAACATGGTATCCCCAGCTCCAGCGCACCAACTGGCCGAGTTGCTGGAAAATCAAGAGATACAAGATACCTCGGGCAGCAACCTCATCGTCATTATCACCCGGTATTCTGTCCCAATGGAGGCCCTTGATCGTCTGTGAAAGGGACATAACAAGCGAGATAGGAAGTGAATTTGAGTTTCCAAAGACACCCATGGCGGTGACAAAGTTGGAAGCCCGCTTATTGAATCGGAAGACCTTGACGACAAGAACGGAAACAATCCATGACACAGCGGTCTGGACAACAAAGATGGCGGGAATGATGGCGAGCTCGGACAGCTTTTCAGCGTTTAACTGCGACGCAAGCTTCGTGAAAACTATTATAGTAGTGGGTTGTTAGATTACGTCGTGAGAGGGCTATTGCAGTTTGGATACGCACTGAGGCATGGCGTAAACAGCATAACATTCAAGTTCGCCAAGAATTTTTGCTTGTCAGCATCGAAATGGCCCAGCCGAGCGATAATGTAGCCCGGCAAGCTGACGCAGACGACTTCTAGGACAGCCTCGAAAACAAGAAGACAAAGGTAGGCAAGAGATGGATGCGCCTCCAGGCTGCCATCCTGGCTGAAAGCCTTCAACGGTAGGTCGTATGCATCTTGAGCCAGCTGGGCTAGTCGAAAGGACGTCGGCTTCGGGAGGACACTAGCGAGATCCATCAAGCTCCCCTGACGGCGGATCTGATGGATGGGTGAAGTTCGAGAAGCAGAGCAAGGGGGTTAATCACGAAGTGAAGGAAAATGTCGGCCCTAGACTCAGGTCCGTCGAGAAGGATGAAGCAGAGGGGTGTATGGACGGCGCGGGTAACAGGATGCCTTTTTATCGCCAGGCGAGGGCCTCTATCAGTGGTACGGTGGCAACGGCGTACGACGAGTGTTGATGGAATAACCTTAAAGCAATCAGGGTCGGGCGGCAAGCAGGAGATTGGTACCCCGTAGTGCCTACCAAGGCAAAAAAAAAAAAAGGACAACGTCAAGAGGTGTCTCTGTGCGTGGGTAGGCTGCAGGATTGGGTTGCACTGGCGCGCAAACGCCAAGAAATGCAGTTGACCGGCAGACACGGTTGTTGAACGAGATGAGCGTTGAGTGGGCCAATGACTCGAGAGGCCTCGATGGGGACGATGTTGCAGAATGTATGTATTTGCGGCAGAGGCGGCCCCTTACGGCATGGAACTGCCAAAAGGGAGGATCATGGGCAGAATGTTGGAGGAGAGAAATGCTTTGGCAGCTTGGAAGGATGCCGCAGCTTGGTTTCATAGCATTGCTAGTATCTGAAGCTGATGGGGCACGGGAGGCGTTAAGAAGAATCAAAATGGGGAGCCAGGAATGGCTTGGCTGGTGCTTTTGTCCGGGAGGCGTGTGGTCAGTTTTTGGTCAGATCAAGTTTCATTGACAGCGGCTCGAGCGCTGGACGGTACAAGCTCAGCAGTGACGAGCTACGGCACAGCAGACAATACACGCTTATCTACCAGGTACTCGGGTCTGGTACGCATTGCCCTCAACACCCCAGTGCCTGAAGTGCCGCTTGGCTCACCATCACGGCCAATTGCCTCTCTCTGATACTGCTGCTGCCCAATCTTGCTGCGTTTTCAGCATTTCGCTACGGAGTATTTCTCCATGTATCCACCGCCGGTCACGCCGTTCAAAGCATCAGTATCATTTGGTGGTTCGGGACCGGTGTGAGACGGCCCCAGCCCAGCCCTGAGAGGTCAAAGTCTCACAACAGGTCAAATATCCAGATCAATTTTGCGTGTGGTCGGGCTCCCCCACTCAATTCAGAATAAACTTCTCTCCAAGCTACTAGGATGGTGGTATCGGGCCAATGTTCACTCCGCGGCTCTATCCCCTCGCGAACCCTATCACCCGAAACTCAACTCTGGAGAAGTCTCGTCGTCAACCTGGAATATCTCAACCAGGCGCAACCGGGACAAATGTGATAGAAATCCCAAACTCCCATCCACATCGCCCCATCGCATCGCCTTTCCTTGCCGCGCGACCGGGGGGGTTTCCTTGCTGTCTCGCCCGTTCCCACATCTTTGAGCTTGCGGTGGCGCAACCTGGCGTCTTGTTTGGGAGGACGTCGTCGATCCTGTGGATGTGCAGAGGTCGACCACGTGTGGTGCTAGAGGAGGCCGCCGGTTCTCTCCACCGAGGTCTCGATCTGCCGTCGAGGCGTCAGTTAACATGTATGGCGCCTGGCTTCGCGAGAGTACTGCGCGATGCTTACGTTCTGCCAGCTGGGTTCACGCAATTGCAAGGCTGGATGGTGCGTGGTTGGCATGATACATTCGTCTTGGAGATGACGCCGTATGGAGTTCAAATGTCAATTGATTCTGACTGCAGGGCACGCCGGGTCACACAGGTCACGATTCGACGAGAGCCATCACCTTGAACGCACCATGTTTCCTGCCGGTAGACGCAAATGGATCGTACCGAAAACGCCTTGCCATAGAGGTCTTTTCGACTTGAGCGTCATTGCTGGAAGGAGTAAAATGGTTAATTAAAGCGCCGCTGCGACAAAAATTACGAGTCAAGCCAACTTCTCCGTAGCGCGTGGCCGATATGCAGCGGCAGAGCGCTCCGTGATAAAGCCACGTACGGACGACGCGGCTAGTCAAATAGAAAAATCATATCAACACCTCTAACCGGAGGAGCGATCCGAACATGGCATGAGTTGGAGCGTTCAACCCCAGATTGTTTGCCTCCAAAGCCATGTTTGCCGAGTGCTCCAAACGCGGGGTTTGCAAGGCTAGCATGCTAAGTCCAATGTGCAGAGAAGGGATTGCATCACTCCATACGGCCGTTCCCTCTCGGGACAAGCACGACATGCACGACAAGCACCACTCGTGGCTCTGCGTCGCTAGATACAGTCACCCGAGTTTCCCGAAGCCATTACCCATGACGCATCCAGAAACCTGCCCCATTGTTTCTAGCTTCGAGCGTGTTATACATGCGTTAGACCATAGGCTACAAGATGGAATCTGGGTAACTAGTAGTGGGAAGCGGTGAGGCTCAGCGGCCTCCGACTCATCAGTTGGCTGATTGATAAGCGCAAAGCAGATCTAAGTTGCATTGACAGAATTAAAGACGTCAAGCCACTCCAGGTAGATTTTGCGACTCTCAGTTACGGCGCATCACGTCGGCGTCTCGCTCGCTAGGACCCCCAAATTCTTTGCACATCGGAAGAAATTGGACACGCAACATGCCTCCTCATTTCTCTCCAAACCCGTCGCATCATGTCCCATGTGGATCTTTGCCAAGTTTCTTCTCTGTATGCCGTGGGTTCGCCTTGATATTATCGCAGACATTGGTTGCGTTCGAACCTCCCCGCACTACGGTGCTATGCGCTGTCCATGAACTCCTCGGCTTGGCACATAATGGTGTTACCTTGAGAGTAATCACATGCATTTCTGGACAATGAGAGTAGACAAGTTTCATATTCTGAGATGCCGCACTGCGCCTGTATAGCGACGTCGAGTCAGGCAGACGAAGCCCAGCCGTTCTCACGGGCTTACATGAGTGGTTGATTACGCCTTCGTTTGTTCCACAGCATCATGTCTTTTATCAACTTCTTATCTTGACATCTAGCTGCTGGCCAAAATCAGCGGGCACGCAGCAGGAGACCATGATACATACGTGCAAGGGAAAGAGGAATACATCTTGGTTGCCAAGGTACTTGGCGATGCTTATGCCACTATCAAACCCCGATCTGGTGGGTTGCCGGAATTAGCCATGCAGCTGGTTCATATGGGATGAGCTCCGGGGCATGCAAGTTACTTCTTACATGTTGCTAGAGTTGTGTGGACGGAACATGTTGCCTTCTATCAGTAAAATTAGCTGCCGCAGGGCAGTTCCCGCCGACCCTTGACTGTCCTTCAATGCGACAAATGACGGCTTGACTGCCTCTTCGATACGCGATGCTACCAAGCAACCGATGTTGCATTAAACCTTGGGCCATGTCTATCCATCCCAGAAATCGTTTTGGAGCATGCGCACCCGTACTATCATGGGAAAGCTCCGCAGATCAGATCATGTATCATGCCATCTTCGGTTGGAACTGTCGAGCCATGGACAGTTGCAACATTCTGCAATGGCTTCCCACACTGGTAGGTGAGATATCTTGGCTCGACGTACCACGACGCGCAACCCCTATTTGTGCGAACCGTGACGGACTTAGTACCGAGTACTCCGTACTCTGTACTAGCTACGCTTTGCGTTTGGTAGTGACATGAGTAGAAATCTGCCTGCATGGACTAACATTACACACAGGCCGAGACAATTGATGCGTTTCCACGCCACGACGACCTCGGTGAGCAAGCTTCCCTGCAACCTTGTCTCGACTTTGGTTGTCACCTCCGGAGCAGATGGACAGGGTCGATTGGATTTTACTCGCTGCCCTTGTGCTTTCTGTTAAATGCGATCTGGTGGCATCGCAACGGCTTTAGAGACGTTCTGCCCGACGGGGCACATGCCGGCTCCTTACGCCGTGTTGAAAGACGAGCAAGCCATTGTTCAGCTAGGAACGGACAATTCCGCGGACGAAAAGACAATGACCCAAAGCGTTCATCACGGTGTAAAGGCGAATGCGCGGCCCTGCGTTTCCCGTCCTCTCATCTCAAAGGACCAGACTGTCGCCTCGGCGTCCGACAAGAGCCTTGGGCAACCGCGTCAATGTAAAGTCATCCCATCCATATCTTGACTATAAGGGGGGATGCGTGGCTTGACAGTAGTTCACTCACACCTGGAGAAGAAAGAAAGGACAAGCAGAAGGACAAGGAAAAATTTTTTACGGCCATCCATGTCCGTTGGGAAGCAATGCCGAGAATCCTGGCCACCATCGAGACGAAGACTTTTCTTTTTCCCACCCAAAGCACAGCCGTGATTGATGTCAGGACCAACATGTCCGCGTCCAACAGACACCGTGAGTCACTCAGCAACGCCAGCTGTTGAAACGGCGACGAGCATGACGCGGCTTGTTGTCTTGTATCGACGCCTTGCCTGTCAAAAAGGGCACGGAAAATATTTGATTGGATGCTGTGCCTTTTCGCAGCCTCACTTCCAGCTCTGGCATGGCCGGTGGAAGTTACACAGGCGAGGCGTCTGGTTAATGCTGGCGTCCCGGTTGCGGCAGCGCCCCACTGTAGCCCACTATCGACGTCGGTGAGGCCCTGAGCCATGAGCGCCGCAAAGCCACTGAGACGGAGTTGTCACAAAATTGCCTGCCCAAGACCTCAGAATAAGAGGCATCAGGCATAAAGTTCCACCTAAAAGAAGTTTTTTTCTCTTTCTTCTCTCGTTGTTGTCGTTGTTTGTGTACCTTGTTGAGGACAGGGCATGCACGGGGGCCCTTTTCGCCAGAGCGTTGTTGCAAGTAATTTGTTGGGCAATAAGGGACGTCAAGTGTTTTCGCGAACCATATATTGCCAGCTTCGGTTCCCCCAGCTGTGGTTGAAGTTTGTCTCCAATCAGCCAGTCGACATTTGCAAAGCCAAACTACCGAGTACTGTTGACGCAACTTCAGTGATCGACCGCCCAGAAAAAAAATTACATGACATTTTCCCGGCTTGTAACAGTCAATTCCTTGTTGCAGCCCGGGTTCTATCCAGTCTATAGCTTTTTTTTTTTTTTTTTTTTTCCCACTTTGATGTCCTGCTCCGCCAATTATTAGCACTTTAGCTTGAGTCCACATTACGCCCCGCTACTCAACACTGCCTAGGGTACCCAAGAAGGCAGTCACTCTGTATGCCCTGATTCAATTCCAAAATCTCCCCCGCGACAGACCCGTCTCTCTCTCTCCCTCCCTCCTCCCCGCTCACAATTCAATATCACCATCCCGGACTTGACAACGGATCGAGTAGCTCTGCCATCTCTCCTCCAGCGCGACGACGTATGCCCGAGAAAATTGCATGGTGTGCACCGAAGCTCTCTTGCGGAAGCGGCTGCGCCATCCGCTCAGGACCGTTGCTTCATCGCTTCGTCCACTCCCGCTGCGGCGATGAGCGGCTCCGATTCGACCCCGGTGATGCCGGGCGAGATGGAGCAATCGAAGGACGTAGAGGCGTCGACTTCTCCTGGATATGATAGTGATGCCGCTTTTGAACCCGTTTGTGCCAAGGAGTCGGTGCCTGCAGAACCATCTGCCGCAGACAAGCCCAAGCGAATGCCGTCGCTGCGATCCGTATCCGACCCGCGGAACATGAACTCGAATTCAACGGCCATGGGATTGTTGGGGAAAGCGCGAAACCCGTCAAACACCTCGCCGACTCTTGCTACTGGCGCAGGTGGCGTCTTGAACAACGATGTGATGGCGAGAGCACGGGCTCTTCATCAATCACGCATGTCCAAGTCGCCCATAGCCAGTTCCCCAAACTCGCCGTCGCCTTCCTTTCCATGCCCCGGTCGAAATGGGTTTGCTTTGGCAATGCCACCGGCTGCAATGCACCGGCCAAGCCCTGTGCCGCATCCGAACTCGGATCCCGTGATACCGAAACCGTCCCTGAGTCAGAGGAGATTCGGCATGAAGCTGTCCGATATGGGCGCCGGGACCTCGATGCAGTCCTCCTCCGGCCTCAGGCGGGCCGGTGCTCCCAAACTTGCTGACCTGGAGGTCGGTGCGCCGGGCGGCCAACAAAAGCCCAACGGATCCGGTCTCGGTTCGAAACTGGACGACTTTAAGAAATACATTGATGCTGAGAAGGGCTGGATCACGTTTGACGGAGCCGCCACCATTACCAAAACTGGTGTCAATTTTGCCAGCGGGCAAACATTCACCATTTCTCTTGACGAGGTTCAAATACTGGACGAGTTGGGCAAGGGCAACTACGGCACCGTCTATAAAGTCAAGCATGCCAAACCGTCAGCTCCGCGATTTGGACATGGCCTATCGGGCGTGCGACTACCACATTTACTTTCAGATGCGGCTGTGGACACTCAAGAGGCAAAGGCAGCCGCAGCCGCCGGCGAGGCCTCGTCCCCAGACAGCGGTAACGGCAGTGACAGCACGACCGGCAAGCTGATGGCAATGAAGGAGATTCGACTCGAGCTTGACGATGCCAAGTTCTCTACTATTCTGAAGGAGCTTGTGATTTTACACGAGTGTGTGTCTCCGTACATTATCGATTTTTACGGTGCATTTTTCCAGGAGGGAGCAGTCTACATCTGTATCGAGTACATGGACGGGGGCTCCATCGACAAGCTGTACGCCGGCGGCATCCCCGAAAACGTGCTGCGCAAAATCACGTATTCCACCGTCATGGGGCTCAAGTCACTCAAGGACGAGCACAACATCATCCACCGCGATGTCAAACCTACGAATATTCTGGTCAACACCAGGGGACAAGTCAAGATTTGCGACTTTGGCGTCAGCGGTAACCTGGTTGCCAGCATAGCCAAGACGAACATCGGTTGTCAGAGCTACATGGCCCCCGAACGAATCTCTGGCGGAGGAATGGCCCCAACCGGCAGTTCTGACGGAACGTATAGCGTGCAAAGTGATATTTGGAGTTTGGGCCTGACCATTATTGAATGCGCAATGGGGCGATATCCGTATCCCCCCGAAGTATCGTCCACCATCTTCAGTCAGTTGAACGTAAGTATCCGCCTCCTCTGCCTCCCCCAAAGGCGCTCCTTTATGACGGCGCAAACACGACACGACAACTGACGTGCGCATCCAGGCCATTGTGGAAGGCGATCCGCCCGATCTGCCCAAAGAAGGATACTCGGAAACTGCTCAAAACTTCGTGGCCAGCTGTCTGCACAAGGTACCCAAAATGCGCGCCACGTACGCCATGCTCCTCAACCACCTATGGCTGCAGTCCTTCTCCAAACCCAAAACGATAACGGAAGAGGTCGAAGAAGGCGATGAAGCTGAAACGGCAGCGGAAGCCGTGGGCCACCTCCAGCTCGGCGAGGGCGACTCGGAAGACGCCGAAGTCGCAGCATGGGTCAAGGGCGTCCTCGAGGGCGGCAAGGACAAGCCCGGCGACGGTTCTCGTCCGGCGCTGCACGCAGTGCCCCTCGATTCCGTGAGCCCCACCAGCAGTCCGGTCCTAGCATAAAACAAATCCCTTAAGATCGCAGTCACACACTTTTGTCCCTTCTTTGCTTTGCGGGTGGGGGCCCTCGCATCCGCCTGGCAAAGTGTACCCGAATACTCGTTGCTGAAAATGGATAGGGTGAGGCATAATACCCGACATTGTTGCCCGCCGACACAGAGCTGGTATCTTGTTTCGGCTACTGGCGAATTCCAGCCAGGTGTGTTTGCTGTTTTGTGAAGAGTTGTGCCCGGGGGCCGTTGGCTTTTTTCTCTTGTCCTTTTCTTCTTCTCTTGGTCACTTTGGTTTGTCTGCTGTTATTATAGGTTTTATCTAGGGACTGTATACGCATAGGCTAAGAGTAGACGCTGCATGATACACGGGCAACGCGGGTGGGTTGGTCTTTTGATTTTAAGCTTTGCGGGGTGAGTTTGCATCGCGGGGAAAAAAGGAGGCGCATGTACATAGAGTGAATGAAGAATAACCTTGGACTACTTCACATCTTGGTCCCATATCTTTGTAGATTTGTTCATCAGACTGCCACACTTGCCACTGGGGTCGTTGACGGCACGGCAAGGGAAGGTTTACACATACAACGTAGGACGTTCACCGTGGCGCAAATAGCATCTCCCGTCGTCGGCATGCATTAAACCAAAATTATTAATTACCATCTGCCCAACCAACCGCCCAACCGCATCGGGTATCCTCCTTTGCTAAACGAGTGAATAAGTATGCTATTATGTACACCAGTGCGCTGCGTGCGTGCCCGGTATCCGTACCAATGGACGCCTTTCCCCCCCTCCCCTTCCGTTTCGTATACGCGGCCGTTGATATCATTGAAATGAGCGTCGATTTTGTCTCCCAAAAGAAAAAAAATTATACAATAAACAATAAATGCCAAAGCATCTTTATCCCAAGATACGCAACGCCGGATATATGAAACGAGCGTGGATTAGACTTTGCAACGCGCGGCAGAAACCAAGTCGAATTTTGTCCAAAAAGGCAAAGTCACCACCGAGTAATCAACAGGGGGAACAAACTAAACCGCAGATTTTAACAACATAAAACTGAAGAAGAATTGATTCTTTTTCAAGGTATTCAGCCCTGCCTCACGAATACTCATCCTTGACACGACGCCCCTCGTACGAACGGGTGCTCCTCTTGCGGCGGAAGAGGCCGCCGCCGCCGCTGACGCCGCCAGACTTGTCGCCGCGGATGCCGAGGCCGAACAGCACGAGGGCGATGAGGGCGGCGGTGAAGGAGCCCCAGATCCAGCCGAAGCCGTAGGCGCCGAGGTCGGCGCTGCGGCCGGCGTCGTGGAAGGCGTCGCGGGCGCCGACAAAGGTGGCGGTGAAGAGGCTCGTGGCGATGGCGTGGAAGAGGAGCGCGACGCCGGTGATGATGAAGGCGATGGCGGCGCCGAGGCGGCCGCAGCAGGCGAGGAAGCCGGAGAAGAAGGCCAGGACCTCGAAGAAGAGGGCGATGAGGATGAAGACCCAGCTGAAGCGCCACATGTAGAAGTAGTGGTACGACGTGGTGCCGCTGCCGTAGCTACCGCCCAGGCCGTCGGGGACGTTGCGCGCGTTGGCGGCCCAGGCCCAGCCGAAGGGCAGGCCGGCCTTGGCGCTGGTGCAGTCCCGGTTGTTGTCGCCGCAGATGTAGAAGTAGGTCCATTGCGAGTAGGCGCGGGCGCCGGTGATGCCGTCGGTGTGCGCGCGCAGGAAGTACGTCTTGTTGAGGGGCGTGGAGTCGGTCACGCCCGAGAGGATGATGAAGAAGAGGAAGAGGATGGAGGTGGCGAGCATGATGAGGCCGCCGAGGCCGAGGGGGATGTCTGCGGGAGGAAAAGTTGCGGTTAGTTGGTGATGTGGCTGGTTTGTTGTTTTTTTGGGGGCGGAGGCAAAGTCGCCATTGAGCGGCATGATGCATGGCGCGGGAGGAGGATACTTACTTTTGACCATTTTTGCAATTGTCGGAAGCCCTACCGGCTGTGTGTCGTGTTAGAAGATGGGGAGAATGTAGGAGAGAGGAATGGCGGGAAGAAGAGGCGAGAGGAGAGAGGAGGTAAGGGGGAGGGTATGTTGGTATATGAGAGGTGGGCAGGTCAGGGACCGGCCACGTTCGTAGCGTAGGCTTGGCTGTATGATCCGGACACGAATATACAGCAACCAACGTTTGGCAAGTGTGGGAATAGGGTTGTTTTAGCTCACCAGACAGGCCTGGGGTGTTTTTTTTTTTCCTTGCCAGAGGCGTGGGAGGCAAATTAGAGTAGCACTTGAGCAAAAGCCTCGAGGGAACAGCCGGCGGGCAGCTTTGGTCGCAAGCTAGCGTTAGCTTTGGGCTGGTGCAGCAGTCTGGTGTGTGTGTCTCGGGCACAGCAAGGCAAAGAATGAGAGAGAGCAGGGATAAGCGTCGGATCGTGTTGTCCCACCGATGGTGAAGCAGGCGGAGCGGAAACAACAAGGTCGGTGGATTAGTGAAATGAGTGCCGTGTTTGGTCGTGTGTTTTATTTCCTTGCAAACGACGCGCAGAGGTTTCCAAGGGGAAAAAGGAGCCAAGGGTCAGTTTACGAGGGGAAACAGGATGGCGGCCAGTAGAAATAAAAACACGTACGTTTGACGTCGTCTGGTGTTCTGCGCCGGGCTGGATCGGGTCGCACGGCGCCATGGAGCTGGTGCATGTCTTCGTCTACCTCATGAGCCATCAGATTGCCAATATTTTGTTTTGGTTACGTCTGCCGTGGCGCCGGGTGCCCATGGGTGTGGACCTCGCAGACTGGTCATGACGACACTGGCGGGCGCCGGCATTTCCATCCATTGGCCCAGTTGTGCAGAGCAGACCAGACTGGATGGAGATGCGCATGGAGACGTCAACTGGGGCAGACGAAGCTGGGCACTGGGCTGATGCCGCACGCTTCGCACAGGCCATGGCTGAGAACAGCGAAACGCCTCCACACGGGTCCAGTTTCATGACGGTTATTAGTATGATTATTACTGTTTTTATTATTATCATTATTTTTTCTGTAGAGCATACACCCGACGGGAGAGGCGACAGTCTTGCGGATATGACCATGTAATACTCCGTATAGTTAGTATGACCGACAACTAGTTGCTTATGATGATTGGTCGAATAACTGGCGGGTTCAATGTTCAATGGTATCCCTGGCACCTCAAGGTGGCAGCTCCCTGTCCAGCTGTGAATTGCCGTTATGTTTTACGCAAAGAGATGAACCAGCAACTCAATTTCCTTGGTACCGTAGCAGTATACCCCGCCAGTCACCCGCCAGCTGCATCGTCAATTCTACCAGCACTTTGTGCTCCTCTGTTTTCCCCGACTCTCCATGTCAAGTGCGCTTGAGGTCTCGCCACGGGCCTCAACCTGAGCCGAAGGAGCTATTCTGCGGGTGTGCCGACCAACTCGACCAGTTCGTGGGCTCCCATTCTCCACTAGCGGGAAACCTTCGCACCAGCTCCAGGGAGCTTTCTCCGGCCCCACCACTGGCCCCACCGCAGAGCTGTGATGTCATTGAATCACAAAAACGGCGACAGCCGTTTCGCCCAATCCCCTCTGGTGTGTTAAGGCTCCAATCGAGTATCTGCAGGCAGATATATCCAATGAGAAGCTAAACTTAAAGAGGTACTTTTATTTACGAGTAAATTCAGTGGTAATAAAAGTACTAATAAGATAATAACCTATCGCTGCAACTAACTTAATACAGCCCTAAAGCGACTGATGGGTCGCCCTGCGGTCATTCGCTATCAGTTGGGCATTGTGGGGCGTAACACACCAGAGGGGATACGGTTCACAGCTACTAGCTGCTCCGGCTAGCGAGTGCCGAGCAGAGAAGATGGCTCACGCCGTGCTCGTGCTGTGGTAGACCGGCGACAGAGGTTTCAGCCGGGAGTTTCCAATCCTCGATGCCTCACCAGTGTCACCACCGCGTTGCGGGACCCCGTTGACCCCATTAAGCTTTGCTCCGGACATGACCGCTCAGCTGGGTTTGCATGACGTCGCCCGCCATGTGTGGTGCTGTGCTGTGCGAACCAAGTTGACGCGTCTCTCATCGTCCATCTCGACTCTCGGGCGTGCTCAGATGAAACGGTGAACTACACCATAGGGAATTGAGTTTCTAAACGTTGACTTTTTGTCCTATGTTTTCTTATTCTTAAACAACTGTGAAAAATTACAAATATTTTCAATTGCTGTCTGTCATCTGCAGTGTTAAACACATCGATTCCCACCGCCAAAATGGGTAGCATCATGCCATGGGTACAGCTTTACTGTAGTGGCGGTGTACAGCCCCAGAGTACACGTAAGTTCGCGTGAGGTCTGGGGGTGTTTCCGACCATTGCCCTCTAGAGGGCGGGACGATGGAAAATGTGAGTTTTGACTGGCAATGCTCGCAGTTGAGTAATGTGTGAGTCGTCGTTTTCGCAGTATATCGCACAAGGTTTGCATAGTAAAGACTCGTCCCAGTATAGAAGAGTGTCAGTAAGTGGCAAACGAGGGAAAACCGCATTGACATGTGACAGTCCAACGGCAAATGTACCGACTGTAAGGTTTCCAGCAAAGCTCATTTACAATGCTGCTTCGTGGTTTCCCCTAGAGTCTGCAAAGACCCGTGCCGGCAGTGCGCCAAGAGGTATACCAGGGGGCCATGACAAGTCCATATCGCTGAAGCTCTTTTTGATACCCTCAAAGTGTTGGATATTGCTTTCAAATGCTGTGCTTGTTGGTGGGCAGCGGAAATCCAACACGTCTCGCCATAGAACACGCCTTCTCATCCCGCGAGTCTTGGCGGAAGACGGGCACATACGTACGTCAAATAGACCTCACAGCCACACGCATGCGTCTTAGTCGAGTGCGTGTGATGCCGGTGACGTGCCCGTCTTGGCAATGGCGTGCATGAATACTCGCGTGCGTCTGGACTCGGCTCTTCTCCCTGAATGAGCGCATATTCAAGTCACGCGTAGTGTGGAACGAGGGCGTCGTGGCCGCCTTTGTCAGATGGCCAACGTAATTTATATACCAAGCTTATTTCTGGATGTCAGACTGATGCGTTGGCACGTGCAACATGGCATGTTCTGTTGCGCGAGAACTTTTCTTTTCTTTCCATTATGATTAACTTGCACTACAGCGTAACGACTCTAATCATGCCCAGAGGTACAATATAGCAATGATTGAAGCAGCCCTTTGTAGCCCTGTGTATACTTTCGTTTGCCGAGTGTATAGGTTAGGTATTTGTCTGCATAGCGGTTCCCAGAGGGCCTCGATTGCAAAGCGCCGGAATACTTGGCTTTGAGTTGGGCGAAAGGTGCTTGTGCCAAATGGCTATATTCGATAATACAGCGTCCTGCTTGATATTGCCCCCCCCTCTGCTCGAGAAACAGTCTGCGCCGGGTTTGAATAAGCAGAGCCCATGTACTACTGCGCGTCTCTTTAAACGAGCAACAGAAGCCCTCAAATACCAGAGTTCCAACTCAAAGTCAGACGTTGTGATGGTGGTACAGTGTAATCTAACCCCTGCTGTATCCCATGGTAAGCTTTAGCGTACTTTGGCACTCTGTTTCGTTCGCGGACCCAACATCCATGGCGGTTGGATAACGCAAAAGACAGGAAAGAAGCCCAATCTTCTTGACAGTCCCAAAAGACGAGCTTCAACTCGTTGCAAAGCACCGAGGCCGTAGGCAGTGACAATACGTCGACGCTTGTCATGTGGTGCTTTGTGCTCCTCTGGTGATTTCATAGCAACTGCGTTGTCCTGCTAGATATTCCTCGGTCTCATTCCTCCCGCTGGGCAACGGTCCGTGCTATTTCTGCTGAGGTGTTTTATAACATGGTATGCAATGCCTCTACGGCGGGTCAAGTTGCCTCTAGCCCTAGAGGTAGATCGTCCTCCGTTTCCTTTCAACTCAAGTCAGATGGCACAACCGAGACGACGAATAAGGGGAGCGGATCCAGCGTGCCCACGTTCAATTCTACTCGAGTGCGGACACAAGAGAGCCCGGATATATATTCTGCGGGAAATTTTGTGCCCACGGCCACAGGGCCGCCCAGATGCTGAGCTTGCAGGAGCAGCGTTGAGCGGACCGAATCATCCCACAGGAGACTTCCCGAAAACGCAGCCTCGTTTCATACCTTGGGGAACCCTCTCAGCGCGATTTGGTTCTCACTCCCCGCGGTCGTAAACTAGGTCAATGGCCGGACCATGGGCCGCCCTGCCTGGCTCAGCTCGAGACAGGAGTTTGATGGCTTCTTTGTCAGCAACACGGAGGATGTCGTCTTGAAAATGGCCCGCGGCTTCCGCATCGAATGACTGAAAAATGTCTGCTCATCACGGCCAGCGCGCGAAGAGGAAAACATGACAAGAGTCAACTTCACTTCTTAATGGCTCCAATATCACCATTGTCCCGCAATTAGCTCCCTCACATTCTCTCCAAATCCACCTTGCACAAAGCCTTGATCCCGTCATTCTCTTGGAGTTCCGAGCTGCTATTTGAAATGTCCGCGTACCTCGGCCCACAAGGGAACAGGAGTGCCATTGTCGCCCGCGTCGTCGCCAGAATATGATCCCAAGCGTGGCAGATACTTGAGGCGGATGATTCCTCGCAGTAGGGGTTTAGTGTGTCCATGGTCGTCCTGGGCTGGCACAGATTCTCCTTTGTACCTGTCCATGGGATTCAGTTGGTTCTTATCTAACGGTGCCGGGTCTCAAGTCGGTAGTGGCTGCTGGAGGAGCTCAACGGCCTGGATTATGAACAATGAAACCGTGATGTCTGTTGAGGCTACGGTGACTTGGTTGACGAGGACGGCATCGGATGGAGCTTGTTGAGCAGCCAGACTTTGGCCAGCATGATTGACGCACAATCTTAGTCTTTTCCCGTAGTATCTACCGACTACAGCTACCACCAGGCTCGACACAGTTGATAGCGCTGCTGTTAAAAATTCCAGTCGATGGGTAAGGCCGGTTGTTGCGTGCTGGATCAACCTGAAGACCTGGTCCATCCAAAACTTTAGTTCCTTATTCGGTGGCAACTCTCAGGTCCAGCACCACTGCAACGGCACCGCCCAATGGCATCGCCGCAAATGCCAACAGCTGAAGCTAAAGCGGGTCGCACCGCTGCCAGCAACCAGCGGAACTCCAGTCTTCATTCACCCAACGTCACTCTCTGTACCACAATGTGAAGCATCTCACCAACCACCTCACATCGTCTATCAAGCCCCCCATGAACCTATGCACTGTCCACACGAGCTAAGAAACTACATGGCAGCCTCATGATGCGGTGTGCCGCTTTGCCACGTCGCGTCCGCGCTGCCGCCTCGCCGTCACCCGCATGCAAAGCAGCACCCCTATGTCGTCGAGGCTGGCCACGCAACCCGTTGATGAAGGGACTGGCCCCAGCGCTGAGATGGGCTCATTCGGACAGAAGGCTGAGCATCCTGGAGCACGTCCACCTCAAGGGGGATCCCTTGACCGGCCTGGCCCCCTACGAACAGGCCGAGGACGCACAGGAGCAGCATCGGACCCGATTTCTCCAATGGAAGGCATCATCTGAGGGACAACGAATGTCAGCGTCGAGCCGCCATGTGCCAAGGCCGCGCCTCATATCGTTCGAAGCCACGCCCACCTTCACCCTTGGACGCCGCCAGGAAGACTTGACGGCAGAACAAGCCACGCGCCTGCAACAGCCGCTGGACATTGGCCTGGTGCACCGTCGCAACCCCATCGCACACCGGTTCACTCCGCAGGTCAAGAAGACCAACCGCGGCGGTCTGACGACGTACCACGGGCCGGGGCAAATCGTTCTCTGGCCCATCATCGACATGCACTCCTCTCTGTATCCCAAGTACGGCGTGGCCTCGTACGCGAGTCATCTGGAAACGACGACGCAGCGTCTCCTCTCTGAGCTCTTCGGCATCCAGACGTACACGGCTCGTGATGAGCCTGGCGTGTGGGTGACGACGTCGAGTGGGCAGGAGCGCAAGATTGCGGCACTGGGTGTTCACCACCGGCGGTACGTGACGGCGCTAGGCATCGCGGTGAATATCGATGTGCCTGTGACGGGAGGGGAGGCTGTTAACCCGTGGGCTCGGTTCGTGCCGTGTGGGCTTGACGGGAGGCTCGTCACTTCTGTGGCCGCAGAGGTTGGCGTCGACTCGGCGCTCGGATGGGATTTGGAGGATCTGGCTGGTCGATGGGCGGCTCTGTTTGACGAGGGATTGGTGGACGAGGCCAAGAGGAGTGTTGGGGATGGCGAGGCGCTCAGTCGATTGCAGAGATGATGGTGATGGGGCTGGCTGGGCGGGGGAAAAATGGACGCGCTACGAAGTATGTTCTTGATGGCAACGATACGGTAGTAGTGATACTGAGATACCCTATAATGTATATTGGCGTGCTCGAAGGAAACCCCAGTTCCTGCATATTGGTGATGCTCTCTCTCTCTCTCTCTCTCGCTGTGTGTGTGTGTGTGTGTTGAGGGGGTCTTTCTGCTACTGCAACCAAAATATGTCGACAATCATAAACGAGCAGAACAACTACACAAGCTCAACCTTACCAGACTCAACGCAACTAGCCTGACGTACCCCATCCTCCACATGGCATCGTAAACATGGATAACTGCAAAAGCATGTGCAGCAGAGAACCTGGGGACGCCTTGTTTCTTAGTCACATTAAGCAAATATCTTGCTTCCCCGGCATGTCGTTCCGGGTTCCTGATAAGTGAAACATGGGCGAGCCATTGGTCCCTCGGGACTTTGTTAATCTCACGGATCTGGAAGCGGGTTAGCTGGTGGGGCATCTGTGCCTTATCACCGACAGATCTTGATGCTGCGTTCAACGGGCCAAAGCTGTCCAGTGATGGATGGAATGCCAACTTTTGCACCTTTTATTTGCGATTGAGGGACATGATTCACGCTATATACGTCGAGCGGTGATACAATTCATTTTCTTGCCATTTCGTATGAAATCGTTGCGACTTTTCAAGTCCATCAAGCCAACACAAGCCAGTCATTTAAAGTTGGCGCTAACCCTTTGGGAACCGGGCCAACATGTGATTGGTCGCATCTATTACGCCTGGTAAGAGTTTCGTTATCAGACAGGCTTATCAACCACGACGAAAGTTTGATACGGGGTCTCCCGACTTTTTTTTCAAACCATTATGGAAAGGCCCGAGCTTGGATCGCATGGGGGTAGGTAGTGTACGGTATGGCTGCGACAGGATTTGCTTTCAGAGGGGCCGAAAACGGACCGTGGCCGTCATTGATGCTTGGGGATACCATGCGGTGAGTAGTTGGATGGCGGGCCGGTCAACTGGCTGATGAGTTTTGAGTTGCGTTGCAGAAGCTCTGTTTTACTTTCCAATTAGATGATTATACATAGCGTGGTGAAAATGAAGATGATTTACTGCTATCTGAACTATAAAAAGATGCAAAGGTTGAGGCTGCTGCTGCAGTATACGCCCACTTACACCGGGCTAAACCATCAAGATGGCATACCGTCTACCATCACGCAATGGATTTACAGTGAAAAACAACGTAAATACGCTACCCATATGAAAGAAACTCACCCCTGCAGTAACTTGCACCACAAACATGCCAAGTTGTGCCGTCTTCGGAGCACATCCCCGACAGTGTTGGTCTCACATGTAACGTTAGATAAGCTTATCTTGCCAACTTTACGGTTCCGTCTCCAAATGTCCAGCAACGCGCCAGGCGTGTGTTCCCTATCTAATGACCGATAGTTACAGTACAATATGAGTCCAAGTCTCATGCGAGTCCTGGTCCGATCTCGATCCGGGGCTTGTCCCACGCAAGCTTGAGAGTCTTCGTCTTCATACATTAAAGAGCAAACCAGTCCCCCCGAGCGTTTTTGCATGCAATATCCCGATCCAGCCTTGAAAAATACTCAGCAAATCTGGCATCGTCTAGTGCTGCGGCCGACATAGCGATCCACGACAATGTCATCCCCCGGCCCGGCCCTCAGCCAAGGCTTCGGCTACGGAATCATCCTCGGCGTCGGCTTCGCCTTTGCCATCTTCATGGTGACGCTCACGCACATACTCAAGCGGTTCAACAATGAGGTCCAGACGTCGGAGATGTTCAACACGGCGGGCCGGACCATGAAGTCGGGCCTCGTGGCGGCGGCCGTCGTCTCGTCGTGGACATGGGCGGCCACGCTCCTCCAGTCGTCGGGCGTGTGCTACCGGTACGGCGTGTCCGGGCCGTTCTGGTACGCGTCCGGGGCGACGGTGCAGATCCTGCTCTTCGCCACGCTGGCCATCACGCTCAAGAAGAGGGCGCCCAACGCGCACACCTTCCTCGAGGCCATCAAGGCACGGTACGGCGCGCCCGCGCACTTCACCTTCATCACGTTTGGGCTCGTCACCAACGTGCTCGTGTCGCTGATGCTGATTGCCGGCGGCGCGGCCACCATCAACGCCCTCACGGGCGTCCACGCCGTGGCGGCCATCTTCATCATGCCCGTGCCCGTGGTGGCGTACACGTTTGTCGGCGGGCTCAAGGCCACCTTCATCACCGACTACATCCACGGCCTCGCGCTCTTCATCATCATCATCACGTTTGCGCTGACGGCCTACGCCACGTCCGACGTCCTGGGCAGCCCGGCCGCCGTCTACGACCTGCTCGTCGAGGCGGCCGCGCGCCACCCCGTCGACGGCAACAGGGACGGCAGCTACCTGACGATGCGGTCGCAGGGCGGCGCCGTCTTCTTCGTCATCAACATCGTCGGCAACTTTGGCACCGTCTTCCTCGACAACGGCTACTACAACAAGGCCATCGCCGCCCACCCCGTCCACGCCCTGCCGGGCTACATCATGGGCGGCCTGGCCTGGTTCGCCATCCCCTGGCTGACCGCCACCACCCTCGGCCTGTCTGCCCTGGCCCTCGAGTCCAACCCGCGCTTCCCGACCTTTCCCAACCGCATGACCGAGGCCGAGGTGTCCGCCGGCCTGGCGCTCCCCTACGCCGCCGTCGCGCTGCTGGGCAAGGGCGGCGCGGCCGCCACCCTCATCATGGTCTTCCTGGCCGTGACGTCGTCCTTCAACTCGGAGCTGGTTGCCACGTCGTCCATCTTTACCTACGACGTTTACCGGACCTACTTTCGCCCAGAGGCCAAGGGGAAACACCTCATCTACATGTCGCACGTGTGCATGGTCGTCTACGCCGCCGTCATCTGCTGCATCTCCATCGGCCTGTGGTACAATGGCATTTCCATGGGATACTTGTACCTGCTCATGGGCGTGCTCATCTCGGCCGCCGTCCTGCCCGCGACCCTGACGCTGCTGTGGAACGGGCAGAGCCGCTGGGCGGCGACGCTGTCCCCCATCCTGGGCACGGCGTGTGCCATTGTCGCCTGGTTGGTGACGGCCAAGAAGACGTGCGGCAGGCTCGACGTCGAGTGCACCGGCTCCAATGATCCCATGCTGGCCGGCAATGTCACTGCGTTGCTTTCGCCCGTCGTCTTCGTCCCCGTCTTGTGTCTGGCCTTTGGCCTGGACAAGTACGACTGGCAGTCCATGATGGATATCCGTCAGGCAGACGACCATGACGTGCTGGAGAGCTCGGGCTTGGATGCTGAGGCTCAGAGGGAGGCGGAGATGGCTTCGCAAGCAAACTTTGACAAGGAGCAGCGCAAGCTGGACCGTGCATTCAAAATTGCTTGCATCATTACCATTTCAATGTACGTCTCTCATGCCAAGCGAATCCTTTCCTTTTAGGGGAACGTGTTGCTAACTTTATTTTGTTCCTTCTCACAGGGCGCTTTCATTCCTGATCCTCTGGCCAATGCCCATGTACGGCACGGGATACATCTTCTCCAAGAAGTTCTTTACTGGCTGGGTGGTTGTGGGCATCATTTGGATCTTCTGCTCATTCATTGCCGTCGGGCTGTATCCCGCGTGGGAGAGTAGGGACACGCTCATCAAGGTGGTGAGGTTGATCGTCACGGGCAAAAGGCCACAGCCGGTTCTTGTGGCCGAGCAGGACGCATCTGCAGAGTCAAGCGGGACTGCGACTCCCATCAAGTCTGGGTCCGTTTCGAAGGCTGGCTGAGGTGGATCGTTTTTGGTTTTGTGAAGCTATTTATACCATGGAGAGTTTGCGGATAACTATGATACCAATGATCAGCTCGGTTTGCATATATAAACTTCCAATTTGTCCCCGACTTCATCGCCTTGTGATACTGCGCCGTGGTTCCCAGAATTTCCCATGACCTAGTATCTCGTTGATTTTATCATCACCTCATTGTTCCCGAGTACATTGTTACCCCGAAGATGGCTCATTCCTCGTCAGACCTCTGGTGGAAACCACCGACGTCTTCGGCATCCATGGCGTTGTAGAGACGCTCTAAGAAATCCTGCGTGGTTATCAACGTGCTAAACCGCCAAGAAAAATTAGCCTCTGTCTGGAACATGGTGCACCTTGCTTGTAACGTGGCGATATATCGCGACCTACCTGATGAGGTTGGAAAGATCAGTGAGACATCCATGGATTGTAGTATGAAGGTTTTCGAGACGGTCAATGGACCTCCTCAAGACAGTGAGCTGCATCATAAGCATATCTAGCTCGTGTTCACGTATTTGCACCTCGATGTCGCTGTTGTGACGAAAATATGTTGATGAGAAGACTGCTTTTTTTTTGTTTTGGGGGAACGGGGTGCTATTCGGCGTACTGGGCTGCAACAGGATCTTGATGCATTATTCTTGCTAAATGGAACCGAATCTAGGTTTTGTGTGTTGTACAGGCAGTGATGATTAATGAATATGGATGTGAAGCTGTCTGCGAGAACGGATGTGTGCGACTTCGCAGTGGAAGGAAGAAGAAGCAAGGGGAATTTTCACATTTCAAGGCTCTTAATAATAATGCGGCGCAGTTGTCATGAATGCTCGATGGTAATGATAGCTAAGGGTAGCCGAGTCTTTTCTTTTCTCTTTTTTTTTTTTTGCGTTTATGAAGCGATGTGAGCGGAATGTGAGTTGTGCCAATCTGCAATAGAACAAACGCGGTCTGGGACATTTTTAGGGTGCCATGACCAAGAGAAACTCTCCCATTATTCTCTAAGAGAACTTCCAAAGCTAGTACGCATTGGAAATACTTTCGTTAGCAAACAAGATGGACCACAACATCAGACAACCATTTCGCGAGTAGTCTCTTGTTGCGTAACTGCAATATATAAAAAGGGGATTTCGACAGACCAAGTTTCCTTTCTAGAAAGGCTTCCTGGGCGACCCGCATGCCAGAGGCAGAGAATGGCTGTGGGAATAGTTTTCTTGCCTAGATATGGGGAACCCCGACTGTGACTAGCGGTATGCATACAGTCATGATGCTACCGAAGTTCCTGTGAAGTTGTTTGGTCCGACTCAGGGGTCCTCTAGGCACCACCCATGCGCTTCTGAGGTAAAAGCGGCGCCAGCTGAGAATCCTGCATGAGGAATAGAGTTCACGATATTGAAATCCGGATATTCTATTGCTCTGAAATAGTCTAGTTCTAGCTCCATGGTGATGGAAGTGAGATTAAATAAGGCAACTTTAAGTTTTGAAGGAGCTTCCCGTGATGATTTGCTGCGTTTGTCATTATCAGCGAGCGTGCTTATAAGGACGATACGGGTCGGGCACGCTACGCGTACGCTTAGCGGGAGTGCTGTGCTCGACGAAATGAGTTCTGTGATGGTGGTTGCGGCTAAGGCGACGACACTCTGAGGGATCACCGTCTCGTGCGTTGTTTGATTTGTTCTGTTGCGCTATCGTGTGCTGTCGATGGTATAACTTTACACGATCATGCGACAGGCTACGGCGGGCGATATACCAGGGAATCCTTCTAACATTTTGCAACATCACACCGTGAATTCCTTCAAGTTGAGCCGGCCTTCTGGGATTAGTCTCCAGTCATGGGTGGCAGTATCACGGCGCCTAGCTATCCAAGTCAGTGATTTTGTTATGCATTATTGCCCGTCTCTCTCTCTCTAAGCGCTGGGCTGCCACTTATTGGTGTGACAAATGACTAGGGAAAGACGCCCGGGCAACGTTATGCTTCATGATCCACTCGTCCTCAGCCAGCTCCTTGGCCGAGGCGCGCCTCGCAGGTTCCCACTGCAGCATCTTCCGTATCATGGCGAGAAACTTCTCTCGGTTTTCTCCCTCCAGGCTCGTCTCTATCATCTCGATCGGCGTACTATTTGGACGTGTAGTCTCTGCACGACACTCGCCTGTGGGACGAGCGGTATCTGGTGTCAGCAAGCCAGGGATATCCCACTGTCTACTGTTCGCTTACCTTGTACTGTAAAGAACTTGTGGCTTTATTTGCCTGCATCAAGGAGTGCTTTGGGAGGTGATTCGAGCAACGCAACTATCTCGGCGAGGTGTGCTCGGCTGCGGTATTGCTGATCCTGCGGATCGAGTCCAGTGAACAGGTGACCACCTTCGAACAAATCTCAGATCTAAAATGGCAGTCCAGACCTGGGTTCTCAAGTTCTGCACATGCGAACTTCCGTTTCAGATCCGTACCATACAAGCCGTATTCCAAATATCAATCTCATAGGACCACGGTGCTTCCAAAACAACCTCGGGTGCCTGTAGATATCGGGCTGTACGTCCTCAAGACGTTCACATCACCGCTAACTGCTGACCGAAGTCACAAAAAACCGGTGCGCCCCAGTTTTTCGGCATCTGAAGCTCGCGTGACAGACAGATGGCCCTACCGTCCACGATTTTCCGCGGAGACGGGTCGGCCAGCTCTTGCTCCTCGAATGCGGTGAAGACCGAATCTCCCTCAATGCCAAACATGATATTATCGGCCTTGATGTCTATTCCATAAAAATTCAGCACTCTTCCTCAAGGACGAATTATATGAACTACGGCCAAGGCGGGTTATGCTCGGCCCATTTCCCCCAGCACGCACCTGTGTGTATTATTTGACATACTGTATGCAGAAAATCCAAAGCAAGAAAGACGCGACGGAGGACAAATGCCAGTACTGGTGCCGGTAGCCTTTCCACCGATTACGGCGCAAGAAAGCCAAAGTGCTTTCCCAGAGCGGTGGGTGCACCAAGCACCGGTGACTGCCGTCTGGTCCACGAACATCGAAAGAGTCCAGTAGCTCTCTAACGGCACCGCGGGCAGGATGCTTCGATGATGATGCAGAGATACGCTTGTATATCGCGAGTCAGCGATGCAACTGGTCACCCATGGACTGAGCATGTATGAAGAGCTTGAGCGCTACATGCCGACGTCCACTGATCTGTTAATTAGTAGGAGGCACAGGTCAAGCGAGTTGAGTAGGTGCGAGAGCATCTCACGGTAGGTCGCGCGCCAACCAGACGGTTGAGCTAGCTCCAAAGCCCAGCTTGCCAACAATCTGATAGCGATTTTTGAGCATCTCGCCGAAGCGAGCTGGATAGTAACGGGATGCGATGTAGTCGGCAAAGAGCTCTTCCTCGAGCTTCTCATGCAGTGGAATTGGCGTAAAGTTCAGGTTGGAGAAAGTAAGTGACTTCCAAGCCCGGCGAGGCCAAGGCAATCGCCGAGGGATTGATGCCATATGAAGCGATCATAAGGTAGGCTGTCGAGTGATTCACGCTGTTTGAATTGGAGGACGAAGCGGCACGTGCCCCTCATGTGCACATGCAAGCTCCAGGGTCGCGAGCAAGACCCCTGGTACGGTCACACATTAGCTAAGGTTCGCAATTGCTGCCACAACCCCACATCTAGCATTTTAAGCGATTTTAATAGTTTAAGTAATTTAAGTGATTTTTAATATTTTAAGTAAATTACTTATATATAAGTAATATTATTATTATAAAGAAACCTAAAATATATATAAGAGAAGATTTATACTCTTTTAAATAAAGAACTTACTTATTAATAGATTTTTAATTACCTTAATAATTAATTTTTTATATAAGAGTAATAAACTATTAATATTTATATCTTTTAATATTAACTTTTTTCTTAAGGTTTTTTATGTATATTAATTATAATATTTCTTTTTAATTTTTATAAAAAGATATTTAAGCTTTTTATATAAGATTATATAATATAAAGTATTTTTTATATAATAAATAAGCTTTTTTAATAATAAAATAACTTAATAATTAACTTATAAACTTTTAAGTTATAGCTTTAAAGTTAAAAGTTTTTATAATAATATTATACGTAAATTATAAATAAATTAATTAAACGCGTATAATTTTACTTAATTCTTTAAGACTTTTAAGTTTAAGATTAATTATTATATATACTTTATATTATTTATTAAATTTATTAATAATATAATATAAAGTAATATTTTTATATAAGTTAAAAGTAAAAAGTTACTCTTTAAAATATAATTTAATTTCTTAAAGTTAACCTTTAATAAATATTAATTATATAAGACTTTAATTATAATTATTTATATTATTATATATAATAATAAGATTAAGTTTTAATCTTATAAAATTAGCTTTATAGTTTTTATTAATTAATTTTTTTAAAAGAGATTTAATAATATTAAAAGAGAAATTTTAAATATTATATAAACTTTTATATATTAAAATTAAACTTTCTTTAATATCTTAATAATTATAAGAAGTTAAAGAGATTTAATATTTAAGTATACGTATATATTAATATATACTTATATTATATTATTTAATTTTATTATAATTACTTTATAATAATTATATTAAGTATATTAAAGTAGTATTTTTATATAATATAATATCTTTAAATATAATTATTTTTTATAAGATTTAATTATAATATTAAAACCCTATTATAGGTAATAATATAAGTAATATTAGCTTAAGTAAATCTAGTTAATATATTATATAAAGATATAAATAAAAATTAATATTCTTATACTTAAGAGAATTAAATTAACTTTTATTATATATATAACCTTAATATAAGAAATATATATATTAAAAGCTAATAATAGTAATTATAATTAAACGTTTTAAATTAATAGATATTATTCTTTAATAAATTAATTAAGTATATATTATTTATTAAAGGTAATCTTATAAATTAAATTATATTATACGTAATTTATATACCTATAATTTAAGATAAATTTATAAACTTTATTTAGCTTTAAAATAAGTATAAAATTTATACGTAAAAGAATAAAAATTATATTATTTTAAGTATTCTTATAAATCTTTATTATATATAAAGTATTTAAAATTAAAGTATATTATTAAATACTAATAAAAATACTAATAATTAAGAGGTTTTACGTATAATACTTAATTCTCTTTATAATATTAATATTAACTTCTTTTTAATATAAGAAATATAAGAATAATATATAAGAGAATTATAAAACCTTAATATTAATAATAATAATTAAGATTATTTACGTTTATTTTTATTAGCTTATTTTACTTTATAATAATAAATTTAAGCTTATTAAATAAGTAATTAAAAATTAATTTTATAACTTAACTTTATTTCTTATAAAAAAGCTTAATAATTTATACGTATAAAACTAAAAAAAGGGATTTCTTATATATTAATTTAAATTAATATAAGCTTTTTTAATAGAACTTTAAGCTTATTATTAACTTAACTCTTTAAGAAAACTTAATATTTTAAGACCTTTAAGCTTAATTATAAGACTTTTAAAATAAAGAGATTAAGAATATTTAATCTTTTTATATAGGTTATTATTTTTATATATATTATATATAAAAAGTAAATTTATTATATTTTATATTATTTACTTTCTTTATTAATTTTATATAAAAAGCTTAACTTAAGCTTATAAATTTATTATATTTAATTAAAATAATTAAAAGAGAGCTTTAAAAGATATTAAAAGATAAGTTTATTATACGTGTAAAAGAGAATTTATATATAATATATTAATTATAATATTATTATTAATAATCTCTTTTTTAATTAGCTTTTAATTCTTTAAGACTTAAAAATTTATTTATATAATAACTTAATTATCTTAAATATTTAAATTATATAAATTATCTTATTTAAAAAGATTAAATAATATACGTTCTTTTATATATTTTTAATTATTTAATTAATAAAAGCTAGCTTACTTTATTTAAGTTCTTTTAAGCTATTAAAAGGTTTAATTATAAAAATATATTTTAAAGTTAAATTATATAAAGTCTTAAATTTAATTATTCTTTAATATTAAATAATATTTATAAAGTTTCTTATATTATTTAAGAAGTAAAAGCTTAATAAAACTTATTTTATATTAATATATACTTAAAATTTTAACTTCTTATATAAATTAAGCTTTATATATATCTTTAAAATAAAGAAGTTACTTATTATAATCTTAAATAATAATAAAGAGATTACTTAAATAAGTAACTTAATTAAATTTTCTTATAAGTTCTTATATAAGAATTAATAAGTTACTTATATAGCTTTTTAAATTTAAGCTTAAAAGAATTTTAAAAAGTTTATTATATAATTATACTTTAAATTTAATAATAATATAATTTATAAAGTTATTAATTAAAAAACCTACGTTAATATTTAAGATTTTATACGTAATAAAAAGCTTTTATTATTAAAATTAATTAAAATTAATATAAACTAGAATTTATTATAATAATAATAATAAAGTAAGTTAAAGTATATATTTTAAATCTCTTTATATATATATAATAACGCTTTTAAGTATTATTTTTTTTAATTATTTAAACTTATTATATATACGTAAAAAAGAGAGATAAAAAGAGAAGAAAAATTTAATAAAAAGAGAGTATAAAAAAAGATATTATTATATTTTAATATATTATAGCTTTAATATTATATAATATAATAGGGTTTATATTAATTATATAAGATATAATATATACGTATTTTTCTTTTATTAATAACTATAAATATCTCTTATTAATTATAAATAATTAAATATTAGTTAATATAAGAAAAAAAGGAAAAAGGTTATATACTTAAAGCCTTAAAAGGTTTTATTAGTTACTATTAAATTATATGATTTTTTTCCCTTCTTTTTTCTTTAAAATAATAATAATAGTAATAATAATATTATACGTATAATACTTTCTTTTTTTTATTATTATATAATTAATATTTATAGAATAAAAAACATGTTTTTATATATATTTATTAATATTTATTATATTTATAAAGCTAAGAATAAGTAATATAATTAATAATAATAAAGCTATTATTATTATAACTTTAATATAATAAGAAATCTTATACGTATAAATAACTTAATAAAGCTATTATTATAATAATTAATAATTTTATTAAAGTCTTATATATATTATTCTTAATATACCTTAATTACTTTTAGTTTATATAAGTAAAAATAGTTTTAAATTATACGCTTTTTTATAAGAGTAACGTATTATTCTTAAACTTTTTAAGTAAAACGTATAATTTCTTAAAAATTATATTAAACTTAAGTAAATTAAAAGTAAAAGGCTCTTATATATTAATATCTTTTTAATTTACTTAAAAGATATTATATATAAGAATTCTTATAATTATTATTATAAGTAAATAGCTTAAAATATAAATAAATTTACCTCTTTATTTTTTATTTATATATAATTATTAGACTATTTTAATAATATATATAATAATTATAAATAGCTTAATCGTATATTTTCTTACTTTAATAAAAATTAAAGTAAATTACTTATAATAAATATACGTATAAAATTAAGTATTAACTTTTAAGAATAATTAATTAATTTAATTAAAAGGTTAAAAACTTAAAATAAGTTAATTAAATTAAATAAAAATAAAATTAAGTAAGATTTTATAATATTATAAGCTTATATATATATATTTTATTTATTATTTACTTAATTATATATATATTACTTATTATATTATATCTCTTATTATTTTATTATATAATTAAAGAGACTTTAAGTTAAGTAACTTTAAGTAAAGGTATTAAATAATAATTTTATTTAATTTAAAATAATAATTAATATCTTTTTATAATATTTTAAGTTAATAATTAATTTCTTTATATAAAAGAATTAATAAAGTAAAGATTAACTTTATATATATAGCTTAAATTATTTAAATTACTTAAATTATTAAAATCGCTTAAAATGTTTAATATAAGGTTATAATAGTAACTGTAAACCTTAGCTAATGTGCCACCGTACCCTAGCGCCGCCTCGGTCACAGGTGAGGTTCGCTGAGCGGCGGGTGGCTAGAGGCGGTCTGGGAGTGCAGAGCTTCGCGCTCCGCATTTATTAACCCTATATCGGAGTGAGATGTCGAAAAGTTCCGGTTAAAATCATTGCCTGACGCCAGTGAATAGAGCGATACAGTCAAAGGGCTTAATCGAGTCTGCAAGAAAGAAGAGGCTCCAGAATGTTTGTCACGCTAACATGTAATAGAATAAAACCATGCGGTGATGGTAATAATGGTAATATATCTCGTCTCATCATACACGCACTGCTATCCCTTTGAGTGTGCGCAGGTGCCATTTTGGTGACGACCAAGGATGTCAACCGATTAAAGATATGAGATTAAAAGATACTTAATTCACCTGAGAATTCATTTAATAAAGAAAGTACCTTAAATACGAGGAGTTACAAGCATATAAGAGGCCACCCTATTACGAAAGATGACTCCGTACTTAGCAAGTAAAATACTACGCCACCCCTTGCACGTTAGAGCTGTGGGTGCAAGGGGTACGATCATCCGAAGGCTGGGAGTCCTTGGGCCAAGCAACTATTAAGCCATTACATTTAGCTAGCTATCTAGTTATGCAGAGCCGTGGTCTGACCTATATGGATTCCGTGTAAGGACCTGTCGTCTTCTATGCCGCTCATCCCTCATCTTCATCTTCATACCCTCTGGTGGAGACTCGTAAAACAGGTGACCACGATCAAAGGGCGCATCCAGCATCAAGCCCTGGAGCGTTTTTACGCGAGAGACAGCTACGTAGCTTAAACCAGTCTGAAAGTCCCGACAGGAGAGATCTGTCACGATGACATCTTCAGTGATGCTCTGCGACTTGTGAACCGTAATGGCGTAGCATACGATCAGGGGAAACTGCGTGCGAGTGCAGAGAGTGCTTCCGATGAGGAAGTCCCTGTCTACTGGGAGAATCGGGACAATCTTTCTGCCATCAGCGGTGGTCAGGAACACAGGTCCACTGTACTTGTCAAACTCCATCATGATAACACAGGGAGGGTCTTGGACTGGGTCAGCCCCCGGTGCCCAGCCGATATCGTAAACGGTACCGCGAGCGCCGTTGCAGAGACCAACTGGCTGCCAAAGGTTAGATGTCAGCATCAGACGGGCGCCAATGCATATAGGGATCTGCTTCGCAAGGTTGCCCGCCTTGTCATCAGGCGCCGCAGCCGCGCCAAGGCCGACATTCTTAGCCTTGACCTGAATGACTGGCCGGCCGAGGCGGTCGAGGTGGTAGTGGTTATATTCGTTCACCCTATCTTTCGTGGCGTATACTCGCAAGGCGTTGGCGAACCTGGCGACCTCCAGATCATCTAGCTTCGCCTGTACTCGACCGGAAAGGAGTTTCCAGGACTCGACTGACAGTTGGAGGAGCCGCAATTCCTCGAGAGCTGTGCGAAACGCCTTCTGATCGTCGCCCCGTTGCCGTTGGACAACCTTCAAGAAGACTGATTTATCGAAGCGTCTATATGCGTTCCTGCCTTTGATCTCCACTCCCTGCACCTCTTTATCGTAATAGAGCGGCTTCTGTAGCACGGGTGGAAGCTGGAAGAAGTCGCCAACCAGAAGGATGTTAAGACTACCAAAGAACTCCTCATTCCTACTCGGGAACGCCTCGCGCAGGCGGTCATCGATCCAAGAAAGCTGTCGCAGTCCCAGCATGCTCTTCTCATCGATGATCAGGTAGTTGATGTCCTTCAGCTTCTTCTGGAGCTGGGCCATGTCAGTGGGCGAGAGGGGCTTGAAGTCCTTGTTGATTGGAAGGTGTAACAGGGAGTGCAAAGTAGTGCCCGATATCTGATTTCCCGCGACGCCAGTGGGCGCGGCACGCCAAACAGGTGTCCCTCTCCCGGCAGCAGCGGCTTGGAGGTGCGCGGAGAGCAAATTAATGAGGTATGACTTCCCGGTACCACCTCCACCATCCACATGGAGCAGCAACTGAGAGGGTTCCTGATTCAGGAAGTGGTCCATCACGGTATCGTATACTAAGCGCTGATCCCGGTTTAGGGAATCTCGAGCTTCCAAGGGCTGATGATCCACATCAAGGTCAAGGCGGTTTGCCGCCTTGCGTTGCTTCCAGTAGTCGCCCTTGAGAATACCGTCATCAGTATACCGTCCAACGTGAGGGGTCCAATCATAATTGATGTCGATGTCTCGGCGGCCGAGCATGTCGATATCCTCTTCCTCCAGCGGGCGGTCGGGAAGCATGCGGGCGAGTTCATGCCAGTCTTCATCCACAATGGGCTCTTCATGGACCTCAAGCTCAAATTCGTCGTCCTCAGCCCTCAATTCATTTGTATCTGGCTCCCCATAATGATCGTCCGCATGGGTGTCACGGTGCTGCTCTCTGCAAAACCTGTACGCAGCCGCGAAGGAATCGAACCGCTGCCCGCCCACGGTGAGCAACTCCTCTGGAGAGCGATGCGGATGAGCCATCATCAATTTAACACGGCAGAAGTCACCAAACTGGGGAGATGCCTCCACGGACCTGTATCGAGGAAAGTAAGACAGGACTCTCTTCTTCGCGTTGGCAGCGAGTCTCCTCCACGTCTTGAGATTATACGATTGCAGGTACTCGAGGTAAGTTGCATCCTCGTGCTGGTCATTTCTCTCGAGATACCTCCTGTAGCTGCCGACGGTCTCGTTGACATCTTCATCCACGCGATACGAACGTGCATGTTGCTCCAAAGGACGGCAGTCGACAGAGACCACCATCCGCGTGCCTTCCTGCAGAGGAATGTTAAGGAGAAGATGGGAAATCTCCTGCGCCGAGTAATCTCTCTCGGCAATCAGCTTATTCATCAGGCGAGAGGAGAAGGATAATAGCGGCTGAAGGTGTGCCGTGTGCGGCAAAACCTGGTCTGCAAGCTTACAGTAAGGCTCAGTCTTCTTCTCAGATTTGCTGCAATACTTGGCAGCGTACGTAATAACCGCCTGTAGGCTGGTGCAAGGAGATATGTCGATATTGGCTAGCCAGCCTAGTATAATGGCGGGATTGAAGTGATTCATGAGGTTGTCATTCCGCGCCGCCTCGAAGACATAGTACGACTTGCCTTCCTTCCTGATCACTGCGGCCAGCTCCCGCAAGGCACGAGGAAAGTCAAAACGACACTCCCGCTCTGGATTGGCCGCATTGGCCGCCTCGATATCTGCAGCAGCGCCTTCCATATCCCTCGCCAGATCAACGGTTCTCTTCCTTACGCGTAAGCAGTATGTGGTATTGCATCTGTGGCGCTGGCAGCGGTTGACGATTTGTGAGAGACGCAGGAATGTCAGTTCTGTACTCAGTGGATCTACGCTCAGGGGGTTACCCTCACCCTGGGGCATAGTCCTAGTCGGCTCAGGATTAATGGCAGTGATGTGGAATCCCCACGTGCGTGCAAAAACATCACGAGCGGCTTCATCCACCATGTCGACTCTTGGGCAATTCTCCATCCAGTACAGGCCATGGTTGTGCGGACTGCCACGCCCTTGCCATTCATACCGATCCCAGTAATCCGTAATGTTGAACTTCTTGCTTAACACGATATCTCGAAAGAAACAGTATCGGCGGTAGAAATGGAAAGCAGCAATGTGAGGATTCTGACGCAAAAGTTGGCGCGAGAGACCCATCCTCTCGGACTCGGACGCAGCCAGCCATTCATCATATCGGGGCATGTGCTGGTAGAGACTCCGCCAGTGTAAATCTGCCGGGCTGAATGTGATGAATGCACCAGGACATCCAAGGTTGTAGGCATAGGCCTCGAGGTCCTGCCTCTTCCTGTTCCAGAAGGGGCGCGTGCCGCGAATAGGTACCGCATGTCTTGTGATTGAGTTGATTAGCACCTGCGCCTCAGGGTCCTCGCTGTGCTCCAGTGCCTGAACAAGCTGCTCCCGTGTGAGCGGTTCATGACTACCATCGTGTTGCTTCACGAAGAATTTGGACCGTGCACGGGCCTGTGACCGCATCAGAGTATTGAAGGCGACGAAGCGGAAGGTCGGGTGGCGTGCAAAACGCCCGTCATGCCAGCGCATCGCGTGCTCGATGTAGTCCTTGTAGTCGATTGACCGTAGCCGAGGCTCAACAAAGTCGGCTCTCCCGTCAGGAAAGAGGCAGGGAAAAGCTAAGGAGAGTAGGGCATGAGAGCGATTGAACTCATTAATGGGTGTGCGCCGTATATTCGGAAGCTGCAGCTCGTGCTGCACCTGCTCCTGGAAGCTTGTGGAAAGCCTTGGTTCAGCTTCTGGTTCTCCGGCAAGAATAGACCGCAGAGCATCGAGCTCCGTGTCCTTGGCCAAAAGGTCCGGCACCGCAGCCTCGTCCTCCAGGTCCGGTTCTGCCTCCTCATCTTCCTCGGGTCCAACTTCGGCAGCCTCCACCTGGCTCTGGGGGATGTCGTCCAGGACATTGCCATCTTGAGGCAATTGACTCAGCCGCTCTTCGTCGATGACGATGCATCGATAGCCAGGATGATGGCGCCGGAGGTAGTTAAGCCATATGGCAACTGGCTGGCGGCGTACACGGAACTGGCGGGTGAATTGCCGGCTAAGGTTTGCATGGGACGACGTATTGGAAGGACGGAGTAATACAGTGTTCAACTCCCGCGGCAAAAGCGGGAGTTGGTTGTACACCAAGCCAACCTCGCGGAGAAAGTGAACAACATGTCCCCGATATTTGTACTGCTGGCCCCGCACAAGCATAATATTCACGTGGACGTGAACACGGCCTATTAAAGACTCTTCAGTAGGTGTAAGCTGAGGCAATTGAGTCGGTACGGAGCCAAAATCCAACTGGTTGTCCACAGAGAAGAAGTACGGCTCTTCAGGGCCGCGTTTATCATCCTTTCGACAGCAACGCGCACAAATGCCATCAGAATCGATCTTCATCTGGAACCAACGCTCTTGACATCGACCACAAAATTGCATTTGGTCATTGTCCAGCTTTGTCCAGAACTCACGGAGGATTGCTTTATCACGACAGGTCAAGGCGCAAGCGTCCAGGTCCCCATTCCACACCGGATCTTGTGCGTGAAATACGGCCGATTCTTCAGGTGGAATCATCACTGGACTCCGGTACCGTCGTGGCGGCCCCGACGATCGAGTTTGCCTTTGAGATTTTTTTGGCCGCCCTCCTGTACCAGGGGCAGGACCACGGCGAGCACGGCGACGAGGCCCTGACTTTCTGGAAGGCTGCCGCGAGCAATAGCGAAGAGGGCTTTCGTCCAAGGCATTGCTATTATCGTTCCCGTCTTCGTCCCCTAGATCGGAATCAGACTCTACCCCTAGGTGTTCGAGGTACTTCCGTGGTCGAGCAGGTGAAAGCAGCAAGTTGAAATAGTCCTCGACGTCAACATCAGATTCAGAGAACTGTCCCCTGTCATCCGCTTCCTTGGTCATTCCATCCCCATCTGGGAGCTCATTTGCCTGTAGTCGATCTTGACTCCCAGCTACGTTCCGTGGTTAGCTTGAACAAACTGCCGGGACCACAGCACAAGGATACCTTCTCCAGGACCATCAGAACCTTCAAAGACGCCGAGTTGAGAGATTGTGGGAGTTAGTGACACAGCCTCCCCTGCACGGCGTCGTGAACGATGGTCGCGCCGAATAGTGGCCTGCTTGGCCCTGGCGCCGGCCTTGGAGGCATCATCTTGCGAGTCCTTCCCGCCCTTGTGGAACCTAACAGCCAGGTAAGAGTAGTCCACACCAGTCGTGCTGCTTCGGACAGTAGATGGATCAGAATGTGAGGCGACAGGATCGGTCGAGGGCGGCACAGGCGGTGAGGGAGCTAGAGCCCGGAAGAGCCGCGAGCTCGCTTGGGTTGGTGGGATCGGCGTCCCCAGCACTATCTGCGGCTGGCTGCCTGGCTCTCCGAACAAACTCCTAGCTGTATGTTGTTGCCGTAGCTTCTCTGGCGATGTAGGTTGGGTTCCAGATCTCTGGTTAGGAGGCGATAGGCCAGCGTCTCTGTCGGTTCTTTTCGGGGCAGATCTCTCAGCTGAGGTAGGACGGACAGCCAGCTTTCTCAATGCAAGGACGGCACCTTTGGACCTGGCACGCTTGATCAGGTTAGGGAGGCATATATAGTATATCAATGGTGTCAGTTACCTCGGAATTGCGGTGGTCCCGGCATTCCAGACAGGTTGTAGTTGGATTGGCAGATTTCCTCCTGCTAACGAAATTACTTGGTGATTTTGTTCGGTCGCAAGACGGGCAATGGACTGCCAATTCAGATCTAGGACTAATATTACCCCTAGAATCATAATCCATACCCAACCATGCGGTACATCTGTTTCAATAATGGAAGAAAGGCTGCTGGCCAAGCAAACGAACAGATCGCTGGGCAAATTTAGCGATTGTAAACGATTGTAAACGATTGTAAACGATTGTAAACAGAGAAGTAAACAAAGAAGCACCGACAGACGGTGGCTGTCCTTTACCCACTTTTCTAGAGCCACCAACCAATCCAGCCTTCTTTCGCGATTTCCCATACAGAATTTGGACCAATAGAAACTTATTTGTCAAGCCTGCACCAAACCCTCATTATTCGGAAAACTTATGGATTAATGTAGAGTCAGCCTTCGGCTGAAAAACCGGATATTTTGTGGTAGAATTCAAGTGAAGGAGAAGACGTATTCGCAATGAAAGGGCCAGACTTTATATGCATCGTGGAGGCTGGTAAGCGCTCATGTGAGACACGAATAGCTGTGCATGGTTGGCTCCTGCCTAAGGAGTCTGGTGGTTATAGTCGATGAAATCTAGAACCACCCCCACTAATTTCCTAAACAGTCCACAACCGACACATGAGTTGCCTCTACTCCGTACTCCGTAGCAACCCTTGAGCCGCTTACTGGTGGCTGGTTAATTTCTTTTGGCCATTGAGCCATGGGGCAAACAGATCCAGCAATGGCGGCCCTTGGCTGTATACCCCCGATATCCAGCTTACAAGTGTGCCATTTCGGGCTCTGACAGAAAGAGACTTGCCATGTTTCCAAGATCGACATGATTCTCAAGCAGTGCCGTGATCACCGCCTCGATGTGCGGCTTGCTGGAAAAGGATTGTGGGGATCATGACGGAACCCCCTACGAGGGCAACCTTCTCGAGAAGTAGCTTTACCACCGCCTCATAGCCGCCGTCTTCTGCCGTCTCTGTACGAGTATTTCTTCTAGAGTAATTGTTTGGCTATTACTACACAGCCTCTTCAAGCTGCAATAAAAAGCACCGTCTACCCGGAATACACAGCACGGTGAGGCTCAGACCGTCACCGCCTGGCTTCGCAAACACTTGCCCATCAATCGCTTCACGCTTTCTAACGCTGCTATTGATGGTGCCCCTTCACTATACCAGATTTACTACACGGTGCCGGCCTCTCTTAGTAGCCCACCACCAACAACATCACCAATGACGGGACAGGGCGTTCCATGTCTCGTCTGCAGTGGCGGGACGGCTTCGCCCACTTGTTGACGGCGAGGTCTGGCAAATTGTTCGGAACTATAATGTCGTTATTGGGCCGAGCCCCTTGCCAACCAACGGGCTTGCATTAGGCCCGTATGCCGTGCCGCGAGATTCCAGGAACGTGATGCGCGGTATATAGACGGAATGCAATCATTCGAAAAGCTCGGCTAGGTCGTTCGCTCCCTTTGTCCCGCAATCATTGAACCCATCTTACTGGCCACGCAAATGAGTGCAATCTGCCGGGGGAAAAAATGCCACCACTTCGTCCTCGGTCGCCTCCAAGACGTCCTCAAGGGCCGCTTTGCACACGGCAAAGCCTGGTAGCCGACCTGCGCAACCTGGGCATAAACAAGGGTGACACTCTTCTAGTACACTCGTCACTCAAAAGCATGGGCTTCGTCAGTGGAGGAGCCGAGACGGTTGTCAGCGCATTGCTCCAAGTTCTTGGTCGTGAGGGAACTCTGGTCGTGCCCGCATTCTCATGTGGAAACTCTGACCCCTCCACATGGAAAGTGCCACCGGTGTCGCTGGACGTGGACGAAGCGTGGTGGCCAGCCCTACGGGCGTCGATACCCGCCTACGACCCGGAGAAAACCCGGACGTTGGCCGTCGGCACCATCCCCGAAACGGTTCGGACCTGGCCTAGCGCCTTGCGAAGCGCGCACCCTCAGGTTTCGTTCGCCGCCATTGGGCTCCACGCGGGGACCGTCACGGCCGATCATGCGCTCGACTGCTGCTTCGGCGAGCAAAGCCCTCTTGCACGGATGGAAGGACTCTCAGCCCGCGTCTTGCTCCTCGGAGTTGGCTATCACCGCTGTACCTGCTTCCACCTGGCCGAGGGGAGAGTGTCGTCGCCCAAAATGGAAAACTCGTTTGCCGTTACCGTGGACGGCACTCGTCGGTGGCTGACTGTCGAGGACACCGTCATCAACGGCGACGACTTTGAGGAGTTGGGTGCTGATTTTGAGCGAGATTGTGACGTGCGGCGAGGTTTTGTTGGAGCGGCAGATTGTGCCGCCTTGTCGTTGCCAGAAGCGACACTGTATGCCAAGAAGTGGTTCCAGGAGCATAGAGGAAATATGTTCCTGTACAAGCACCATTGCATCTTTAACCGAACCGAAATAAACGTGGAAGGAAGCGCAAATAATAGAGCTTGCACATATCATCTAAATACCATAGCTATGACAATACTGTTTCTTCGGTCTTGTGAGTGCATAGCAGGTTAATGGTGGGCGGTTCGGTGTCAGGCTATAGTTGCTATCTTCCTAGCAGCAGGAAGATGCTCAAGATGCTAAAACGCATTCCGAATTCTAGATTCCGTCAGAGGAGCCTCGCCTAATACACTCTTTACGGATATACATTACAAATAGCAGTCTCGACTTTGGGGTGACAAAAGCGTCCGGATAAGCAGGCTGCCCGCGACTGTGGTGTGATTTGCGCCGTTGAAAAAAAAGACTCCGAAGATTGGTTTAAATAGAACATTGATTGACCTTTTAACGAGCAGCCGCAAACACTTCGTTTCTAAATATAGATATAATTCGGCAGCTAGTGTGACAAGAGCTTAGTAGAGGACTTGGAACGACGTGATTCAATTCATCTAGTAACAGCCTTTGGTAATAAAGTCCTTGCTTTTCTTCACGGCCTAGATAAAGAAAGAGCTCTATTAATACTAGTAGTCGGTGAGCCTCGGTCCCAAGGTCTCGATCGTGGCCCTCGTGTAGCATTCGTGTAACGGCTAGATCGACTCAACACCACTAGCTGTTACTAGATTGTTCACTTTTTAATTTTGCCAGCTGAATAGCGAGTAGCTTGGTTCTAAGCTAGCAGAGTCGGCCTAGAGCCACACAAGCTGCTGTGAATGGTCTTGTTGGTCTGGTTGAGGTGTGACAAGGGCTCGATAGAGGGCTTGAAGCAAAAGGGCTCAAATTCAATGATAATCTCGTAGGATGTCAAAAAGGTCCTTGGTTCCCTCAAGCCATGAGGCGAGGGGAGACCATCTTATATACAATCCAACCCCTGTAAGTTTAGCCATGAGTGACCTGACAAGGAAGTTACTGGGGGTTATTTACAGGGACTTTTCTGTTAACAGGAGCTCTTTTTATTTATATCAGTGGCTGTTAACTATAATGACAGGGGAGTAGTAGCTCTTATAAGAGTGACCTTTATTAATAAGAGATTTTATCGCGTTATCAGGTACTTTAAACCCCCACATGCTCTCTGTAATAGTGATATCTCATTGGCTTTAACCCCCCTTGCTATGTCACACCTGGCTAAACATTCAGGGTCTGAATTGTACATGAAAGGAACGGCCCGTGCCTAGCGCGCCCCATAGTTCTCGTGATCCTGCTGTGTAATAAAGGGCTTCTGATCCTTGCTTGACCTAATCCGTGTGACATCAGGTGCTTTATATTAAACCACTCTTCATGTAAGCCGCGCCATATGTCCTTCGTGTCCTGCATCTTCTTCAACAAGACGTCCTTCTCCGTTCCGTTCACTTGATCCATCAGGGCGGCAATCGACCCTCCACTAAAGTAACTGTTTTCCAGGTTATAGAGAATTTCCAAGTCCCTCCATTAATACGACTCATACGCATTATCTACGATCCACTTGTCGTGTAGCCCAATACCTAAATGAAGCTAGTAGGCTATTATCTCATGTGATCACTTACCCATTCCTTGTTTATATAGCGATTTAAGAGAAAATATTTAGGATCAGTCACGTGGAACTAGCGTACAAGCCCCAATATAAAGGTGTCGTTGCTCCGAGCTAATTACCAGCTAGTTGCAAGAGATAAAAGTCAAGAATTATGCCTCGTGCAAGAAGAAAGATTTCACAGGTCGACGCCGTTACTTCACGCACTTATCTGGCCACTATAGCTCTTCTTCTGTCTCTTTAATTACTCTACTATCAACACCTTATCGCAACGGTTAATCTACATTGAGATTTCAACTTTGTTGAAAAAGAAGTTAAACACAACAGCCACAATGCTTAAGGTTGCGGTTTTATTATTCTAGGAAGGCCGTGAGAAGCTAGATATATAATTGTGTGACACGAGACGCGCCATGTGACTAGCTTTACAGGCCACGTTGTTTGTTGGGCTGTTACAGCTACGCTGTAGCAGCTAGCTCTGTAGTAGGCTAGTAGCTAGCTAGCTGTTATAGCTGTGTAGGCAAAATATGCCACACACTATCTACAAGTAGCTTCCACGCACAACCCAGTCTATCAAGACCAAGAGACGACAGGTTGTGCAGATGCTCCAACACATTGCATTACAAAGTGCTCACGTTCCAATGTGTTCTATTAAATATTAGTAAATTATTGAAACCATGCAGATAGGGATAATTTATTCACCTCATAGTTTTTCTCCGAAATTTCTTTACAGGTAGAAGAGTGGTCCGGGGAGCCATTATACTGATTAAACTATATTAATATATATTAGTAAATTTCCTGTCTATTAGTGCTGAGTGGAGTTGCTTACATTTCGGCAGCCCTATGAAATATTAGAGTAAATCCATAACTAGTAGCAAAATAGCGCTGTAATCTAAACTCACTGCTTTTTGCGCGTGCATAAGTTCACAATAGTCCCAGTCAAATCCCAGTCCGCAAACAAAGTCCTGAAGCAGAGAGCAGCTGTATTTCTCAAGGACAACCCCTTTATACGGCCGCAACTCAACTCTGTGATTTTGAAATTGGCCCCAGAAAGCGTCGGCGTCGTCAGTCTATTTTTAGTTTAGTATTATGCTTCATACTTCTTTCCCAGATATACACATACTTTGTGAGGTACAGGCTTTACATTTTGAATCCTGTTTTCTTGAATGTTCACAGGACTGCTGCAAATCTTGGCGAGCTGAGAATCGGCGGGCGCAGAAATGCAAGCTTGATTCTTTAAAATCGTTAGACAATATAGCAGAGGGAATACATGGATTTTTTGAACTTATACTTACTACCAGGCAGCCCTTATTACTTGAATTAGTATTCATGCTTTAATAAGGCCGTTTTTTCATAGCGCTTACCTCTAGTTTCCATTTGATAGTGGAAGCGAGATCGGCATTTAACGGACGCGCTTTAATCAGATCTTCGCATGTGCTCTCAATGCTCAAGCCTTGCATGCTTAGGGCCAGATTAGCAGAAACGAGCATAGCAGTAATAAAGCGCATGATTTCGAGTTTTGTCTTGGAGAAATACAAGGCGTGAGAAATATTTGTGTGGTATACTTTTCTTGTGTATGAAATAAAGTAGTGTACGATGTAAGCTCTTGTACGTCTACTAGTCTATATATATTTTTTTCAAGTGTGACACCTTGGCATTTATTACTCTCTCTTACGATAAGGCTTTCTACTACCGCGTGATGTATCATATAATTACGTTTTATTTACGTAAATAATCTGCCGAGAACTATATTCACAATTAACAAATAATATACACACTCCTTGACGCCAAGTCCAATAAATTCTATACTAACCCTACAATGTTCCATCAAGTGTGTACAAGTGCAGGGTTTAGTACAAGCAGAAATTGAAATTAACATATACCTACTGGCTGTCTCGTACGATGTTCCATAATTAACATGGAGGGACTAGCCGAGCTGCGTTGAGGCATAAACCAGCGACATAGAGCCGAGTCGGCGATTGGTAGCCGATGCCTCTAATTCTCGCCCGTACGAGCGGGCGTATATCAAGGCTCCATGTCTAACCACGGGCATCTAATAGCTGAGACAGACGAGGTTGAATCTCCACTACATCACAAAAAGAACGCGCTCGAATTAAACAGCAATTATACCCCCTTATGTCCTGAAGGTCCGACTTCAATAGGGCCGTAGCGTGGGCCTTTACGAGGCTTTGATGACCGCACAATAGGAGGCTTTTCCCGTTGACACACTGTAACCACGAGCTCGCTTCGCACTTTCGCACTAGGAGGCCTAGAAGGATGATGCGCCCCTGACCAGCGCGCCAGACAGGCCGTACCCCCGGCACGTGGGCTATATTTGAAGGGGAGAGGACGACGACTATCATGGCTGGTCTTGTTTGCACTTGGAATTGTAAAAAGCTGGCAGAGCCAACCCATAATGAGACGTGTTCGACAAATGACACCCATGCCCTTGCGCCAGGTGTTTTGTTTCGCCCACTTGAATAGCTACATTGCAGTCGACTTTAAATATAACGCAACGTAGGACCCAGACGGGGAATAACAAGACGAGACTTGATGTCTTACTATCTCAGATTAATGCGGTAACTACTAGCTAGGCATGATGCTTGCCAGCGGGAGAGGAAAAGGTACCCTTTCTGATCTGATTCTTGAACGCTCACACGCCTAGATAATAGGATAATAGAAGACAAGGAAGCTTGGGCTTGAATGAGAGCATGGCTATATTTGAGAGCTGTACATCTACCATGGACTTGTAGTTGCCCTGTTACCGTTTCCTGCCGAGTGGCAAGAAACATTAATGTACGGACTTTGCTTACCCTCGCTTAGCATCGGCCGGAAAAAGAGCCCAGCTATTTCTCCAACCGATTGTGCCCTAAATCGTTGCACTTTCCGAAAACTTGAAAGGCTCTTGTTCGTAGAGTTTGGCCAGGCGCAAGACATTTCATTTTGCATCCCACACATGCAATGCTCTGCTAACCGCGTTTGGAACGCTTTGGCTTACTGTGGGCCAAGTATAAACTCAACGCCATTATCTGATGCAATTTTGACATGCGTAGATCCTTTCAGGGGCGATAGTTTCCGAACCGGGCGGGCTGGGTGTCCACAGATCTACAGTATCGTCGGCCGCAGTGTGGCGTGGAAGGGCGCAAAATCACTGCATCATCTCACCCCACTTGGTTTCATAAAAACATCATAAATTTCAAGAATTAATGGCTCGAGATTCCCGGCAATCTATATCACGTAAAATGGCAACGTGGCTAGGCTTCTAGTTGAGCGAGAAGCGGACATGGATGCAGTAGACGTGTATAGCGACGCCGCGCCATAGCATGCAGTGTTGAACTAGAGTAAAAGAGTAAAGAGATGGCAAAAATGTTGTTTAGCGAGGGAGCTAGTTCAAGAAAGGACAGTGAGCTAGAAGCCCTGAAAAATGTATTGGGTGAGGTATGTTAGATCGGGTATGCTCTTTCACGCTAGTTGAGGCTCAAGAGGGTGACCACTTGGTGCCATACTAAGCCGGATGACAACTAGGATTTGAAAATTTAGAAGGGGTTGCCCAATAAATTGCTAACGTCGATGCTAACTTGAAGACTTGAAAGGGGTTAGAAACGGGCTGGCTCAAGAAGCTAAGGCATGATTAATCCACATTAAGCGCTACCTTCATTAGTTACAATAACATCGACAGCCCCAGCAACAGCAAATGCTCCCTTGGCTCAGTGGTAAAGCGTGTCACTAGTAATGATAAGATCACTGGTTCGATTCCAGTAGGGAGCAAGTTGTTTCCTTTTGTTGGTGCAGATTTCGTACAACTCCGACGTGTGTCGGTGACCTACTTGAATCCTCGCCACGCGTTCATTTTTGTTGAAGACAGGGGATTTTTTTTGGCATTTAGGATAATGCCGACAAGAATCACAGTAGCTGTACGGAGTATGTGCGTCCTTTTCTATCCCTTTGAGTGTGCGCAGGTGCCTGTTATGTATATACTCCACTTTTCTCTAATTCAGCCGAAGGCTGACTCTACATTAATCCATAAGTTTTCCGAATAATGAGGGTTTGGTGCAGGCTTGACAAATAAGTTTCTATTGGTCCAAATTTTGTATGGGAAATCGCGAAAGAAGGCTGGATTGGTTGGTGGCTCTAGAAAAGTGGGTAAAGGACAGCCACCGTCTGTCGGTGCTTCTTTGTTTACTTCTCTGTTTACAATCGTTTACAATCGTTTACAATCGTTTACAATCGCTAAATTTGCCCAGCGATCTGTTCGTTTGCTTGGCCAGCAGCCTTTCTTCCATTATTGAAACAGATGTACCGCATGGTTGGGTATGGATTATGATTCTAGGGGTAATATTAGTCCTAGATCTGAATTGGCAGTCCATTGCCCGTCTTGCGACCGAACAAAATCACCAAGTAATTTCGTTAGCAGGAGGAAATCTGCCAATCCAACTACAACCTGTCTGGAATGCCGGGACCACCGCAATTCCGAGGTAACTGACACCATTGATATACTATATATGCCTCCCTAACCTGATCAAGCGTGCCAGGTCCAAAGGTGCCGTCCTTGCATTGAGAAAGCTGGCTGTCCGTCCTACCTCAGCTGAGAGATCTGCCCCGAAAAGAACCGACAGAGACGCTGGCCTATCGCCTCCTAACCAGAGATCTGGAACCCAACCTACATCGCCAGAGAAGCTACGGCAACAACATACAGCTAGGAGTTTGTTCGGAGAGCCAGGCAGCCAGCCGCAGATAGTGCTGGGGACGCCGATCCCACCAACCCAAGCGAGCTCGCGGCTCTTCCGGGCTCTAGCTCCCTCACCGCCTGTGCCGCCCTCGACCGATCCTGTCGCCTCACATTCTGATCCATCTACTGTCCGAAGCAGCACGACTGGTGTGGACTACTCTTACCTGGCTGTTAGGTTCCACAAGGGCGGGAAGGACTCGCAAGATGATGCCTCCAAGGCCGGCGCCAGGGCCAAGCAGGCCACTATTCGGCGCGACCATCGTTCACGACGCCGTGCAGGGGAGGCTGTGTCACTAACTCCCACAATCTCTCAACTCGGCGTCTTTGAAGGTTCTGATGGTCCTGGAGAAGGTATCCTTGTGCTGTGGTCCCGGCAGTTTGTTCAAGCTAACCACGGAACGTAGCTGGGAGTCAAGATCGACTACAGGCAAATGAGCTCCCAGATGGGGATGGAATGACCAAGGAAGCGGATGACAGGGGACAGTTCTCTGAATCTGATGTTGACGTCGAGGACTATTTCAACTTGCTGCTTTCACCTGCTCGACCACGGAAGTACCTCGAACACCTAGGGGTAGAGTCTGATTCCGATCTAGGGGACGAAGACGGGAACGATAATAGCAATGCCTTGGACGAAAGCCCTCTTCGCTATTGCTCGCGGCAGCCTTCCAGAAAGTCAGGGCCTCGTCGCCGTGCTCGCCGTGGTCCTGCCCCTGGTACAGGAGGGCGGCCAAAAAAATCTCAAAGGCAAACTCGATCGTCGGGGCCGCCACGACGGTACCGGAGTCCAGTGATGATTCCACCTGAAGAATCGGCCGTATTTCACGCACAAGATCCGGTGTGGAATGGGGACCTGGACGCTTGCGCCTTGACCTGTCGTGATAAAGCAATCCTCCGTGAGTTCTGGACAAAGCTGGACAATGACCAAATGCAATTTTGTGGTCGATGTCAAGAGCGTTGGTTCCAGATGAAGATCGATTCTGATGGCATTTGTGCGCGTTGCTGTCGAAAGGATGATAAACGCGGCCCTGAAGAGCCGTACTTCTTCTCTGTGGACAACCAGTTGGATTTTGGCTCCGTACCGACTCAATTGCCTCAGCTTACACCTACTGAAGAGTCTTTAATAGGCCGTGTTCACGTCCACGTGAATATTATGCTTGTGCGGGGCCAGCAGTACAAATATCGGGGACATGTTGTTCACTTTCTCCGCGAGGTTGGCTTGGTGTACAACCAACTCCCGCTTTTGCCGCGGGAGTTGAACACTGTATTACTCCGTCCTTCCAATACGTCGTCCCATGCAAACCTTAGCCGGCAATTCACCCGCCAGTTCCGTGTACGCCGCCAGCCAGTTGCCATATGGCTTAACTACCTCCGGCGCCATCATCCTGGCTATCGATGCATCGTCATCGACGAAGAGCGGCTGAGTCAATTGCCTCAAGATGGCAATGTCCTGGACGACATCCCCCAGAGCCAGGTGGAGGCTGCCGAAGTTGGACCCGAGGAAGATGAGGAGGCAGAACCGGACCTGGAGGACGAGGCTGCGGTGCCGGACCTTTTGGCCAAGGACACGGAGCTCGATGCTCTGCGGTCTATTCTTGCCGGAGAACCAGAAGCTGAACCAAGGCTTTCCACAAGCTTCCAGGAGCAGGTGCAGCACGAGCTGCAGCTTCCGAATATACGGCGCACACCCATTAATGAGTTCAATCGCTCTCATGCCCTACTCTCCTTAGCTTTTCCCTGCCTCTTTCCTGACGGGAGAGCCGACTTTGTTGAGCCTCGGCTACGGTCAATCGACTACAAGGACTACATCGAGCACGCGATGCGCTGGCATGACGGGCGTTTTGCACGCCACCCGACCTTCCGCTTCGTCGCCTTCAATACTCTGATGCGGTCACAGGCCCGTGCACGGTCCAAATTCTTCGTGAAGCAACACGATGGTAGTCATGAACCGCTCACACGGGAGCAGCTTGTTCAGGCACTGGAGCACAGCGAGGACCCTGAGGCGCAGGTGCTAATCAACTCAATCACAAGACATGCGGTACCTATTCGCGGCACGCGCCCCTTCTGGAACAGGAAGAGGCAGGACCTCGAGGCCTATGCCTACAACCTTGGATGTCCTGGTGCATTCATCACATTCAGCCCGGCAGATTTACACTGGCGGAGTCTCTACCAGCACATGCCCCGATATGATGAATGGCTGGCTGCGTCCGAGTCCGAGAGGATGGGTCTCTCGCGCCAACTTTTGCGTCAGAATCCTCACATTGCTGCTTTCCATTTCTACCGCCGATACTGTTTCTTTCGAGATATCGTGTTAAGCAAGAAGTTCAACATTACGGATTACTGGGATCGGTATGAATGGCAAGGGCGTGGCAGTCCGCACAACCATGGCCTGTACTGGATGGAGAATTGCCCAAGAGTCGACATGGTGGATGAAGCCGCTCGTGATGTTTTTGCACGCACGTGGGGATTCCACATCACTGCCATTAATCCTGAGCCGACTAGGACTATGCCCCAGGGTGAGGGTAACCCCCTGAGCGTAGATCCACTGAGTACAGAACTGACATTCCTGCGTCTCTCACAAATCGTCAACCGCTGCCAGCGCCACAGATGCAATACCACATACTGCTTACGCGTAAGGAAGAGAACCGTTGATCTGGCGAGGGATATGGAAGGCGCTGCTGCAGATATCGAGGCGGCCAATGCGGCCAATCCAGAGCGGGAGTGTCGTTTTGACTTTCCTCGTGCCTTGCGGGAGCTGGCCGCAGTGATCAGGAAGGAAGGCAAGTCGTACTATGTCTTCGAGGCGGCGCGGAATGACAACCTCATGAATCACTTCAATCCCGCCATTATACTAGGCTGGCTAGCCAATATCGACATATCTCCTTGCACCAGCCTACAGGCGGTTATTACGTACGCTGCCAAGTATTGCAGCAAATCTGAGAAGAAGACTGAGCCTTACTGTAAGCTTGCAGACCAGGTTTTGCCGCACACGGCACACCTTCAGCCGCTATTATCCTTCTCCTCTCGCCTGATGAATAAGCTGATTGCCGAGAGAGATTACTCGGCGCAGGAGATTTCCCATCTTCTCCTTAACATTCCTCTGCAGGAAGGCACGCGGATGGTGGTCTCTGTCGACTGCCGTCCTTTGGAGCAACATGCACGTTCGTATCGCGTGGATGAAGATGTCAACGAGACCGTCGGCAGCTACAGGAGGTATCTCGAGAGAAATGACCAGCACGAGGATGCAACTTACCTCGAGTACCTGCAATCGTATAATCTCAAGACGTGGAGGAGACTCGCTGCCAACGCGAAGAAGAGAGTCCTGTCTTACTTTCCTCGATACAGGTCCGTGGAGGCATCTCCCCAGTTTGGTGACTTCTGCCGTGTTAAATTGATGATGGCTCATCCGCATCGCTCTCCAGAGGAGTTGCTCACCGTGGGCGGGCAGCGGTTCGATTCCTTCGCGGCTGCGTACAGGTTTTGCAGAGAGCAGCACCGTGACACCCATGCGGACGATCATTATGGGGAGCCAGATACAAATGAATTGAGGGCTGAGGACGACGAATTTGAGCTTGAGGTCCATGAAGAGCCCATTGTGGATGAAGACTGGCATGAACTCGCCCGCATGCTTCCCGACCGCCCGCTGGAGGAAGAGGATATCGACATGCTCGGCCGCCGAGACATCGACATCAATTATGATTGGACCCCTCACGTTGGACGGTATACTGATGACGGTATTCTCAAGGGCGACTACTGGAAGCAACGCAAGGCGGCAAACCGCCTTGACCTTGATGTGGATCATCAGCCCTTGGAAGCTCGAGATTCCCTAAACCGGGATCAGCGCTTAGTATACGATACCGTGATGGACCACTTCCTGAATCAGGAACCCTCTCAGTTGCTGCTCCATGTGGATGGTGGAGGTGGTACCGGGAAGTCATACCTCATTAATTTGCTCTCCGCGCACCTCCAAGCCGCTGCTGCCGGGAGAGGGACACCTGTTTGGCGTGCCGCGCCCACTGGCGTCGCGGGAAATCAGATATCGGGCACTACTTTGCACTCCCTGTTACACCTTCCAATCAACAAGGACTTCAAGCCCCTCTCGCCCACTGACATGGCCCAGCTCCAGAAGAAGCTGAAGGACATCAACTACCTGATCATCGATGAGAAGAGCATGCTGGGACTGCGACAGCTTTCTTGGATCGATGACCGCCTGCGCGAGGCGTTCCCGAGTAGGAATGAGGAGTTCTTTGGTAGTCTTAACATCCTTCTGGTTGGCGACTTCTTCCAGCTTCCACCCGTGCTACAGAAGCCGCTCTATTACGATAAAGAGGTGCAGGGAGTGGAGATCAAAGGCAGGAACGCATATAGACGCTTCGATAAATCAGTCTTCTTGAAGGTTGTCCAACGGCAACGGGGCGACGATCAGAAGGCGTTTCGCACAGCTCTCGAGGAATTGCGGCTCCTCCAACTGTCAGTCGAGTCCTGGAAACTCCTTTCCGGTCGAGTACAGGCGAAGCTAGATGATCTGGAGGTCGCCAGGTTCGCCAACGCCTTGCGAGTATACGCCACGAAAGATAGGGTGAACGAATATAACCACTACCACCTCGACCGCCTCGGCCGGCCAGTCATTCAGGTCAAGGCTAAGAATGTCGGCCTTGGCGCGGCTGCGGCGCCTGATGACAAGGCGGGCAACCTTGCGAAGCAGATCCCTATATGCATTGGCGCCCGTCTGATGCTGACATCTAACCTTTGGCAGCCAGTTGGTCTCTGCAACGGCGCTCGCGGTACCGTTTACGATATCGGCTGGGCACCGGGGGCTGACCCAGTCCAAGACCCTCCCTGTGTTATCATGATGGAGTTTGACAAGTACAGTGGACCTGTGTTCCTGACCACCGCTGATGGCAGAAAGATTGTCCCGATTCTCCCAGTAGACAGGGACTTCCTCATCGGAAGCACTCTCTGCACTCGCACGCAGTTTCCCCTGATCGTATGCTACGCCATTACGGTTCACAAGTCGCAGAGCATCACTGAAGATGTCATCGTGACAGATCTCTCCTGTCGGGACTTTCAGACTGGTTTAAGCTACGTAGCTGTCTCTCGCGTAAAAACGCTCCAGGGCTTGATGCTGGATGCGCCCTTTGATCGTGGTCACCTGTTTTACGAGTCTCCACCAGAGGGTATGAAGATGAAGATGAGGGATGAGCGGCATAGAAGACGACAGGTCCTTACACGGAATCCATATAGGTCAGACCACGGCTCTGCATAACTAGATAGCTAGCTAAATGTAATGGCTTAATAGTTGCTTGGCCCAAGGACTCCCAGCCTTCGGATGATCGTACCCCTTGCACCCACAGCTCTAACGTGCAAGGGGTGGCGTAGTATTTTAAAACAAGACGATATATTCAGTCTAATCTCTTAACAATTAGCGCCATGAACTTCAGCAATCGTTTCGATGATAAAATCAGGCCCTGCGAGGTCGCTATCGGTTACACATTCTCTCAAAAGGCACTCTGTGCCGAGGCGCTGAACGCGTCCGCCGACGCCATGTCATGCTACCATGACGGCCATACCATGAGGCAGCTTCCCAAAAATGACCGCCTTGCGGTGTACGGTGACATTATTGCGGGAAGTACCCTGTGCCATCGTTGGTACAGCCGAGGCCACGAAAAAGGTACAGTCTTAAATCCACCGATAACATTCCCCCGCAGCAGTACTTCTGACAAACTTGCAAAAGGAGTTTGGGACTTTATGCGTAAAGGGGCCCTTTGCAATGAAAATCTCGCTGGGCGTGGGTTCGCCCGTGGTCTGGATGTCTGCATCATCAGAAACGGAGGAACAGTCCGTACCTCCGACAAGATGATGGCGACCGCGGTGGAAGCCATTCTCGGCGCAGTCCATCTAGACGGCGGCGTCGATGCCCTGACCACCGTCATGGGGAACCTTGGCATAACTGACCGCCTGCATGAATCGGTAACGTGCAAATCTCCCTATAATCATTTATTGTACAGATCAGCCGCGATCTACTTACGTTGACGTGTATATTCCATGTCGTAAATGACCCAAGGTTAGTTGACGCCGCAGCATGAAGTAATACTTGCGGAAAGTGAGGAGCACGCCTAAGCTTATTTCGTCTTGGAGACTCAAGCCGCGCTGTATTTATGATTCATCTTCAGAATGGCATACCCATTTGGTGATTGGGCATGGGTGGTTTCTGGTCATATTCGCAAGGAGTACTTCATGAGACGACGCCAACGAACTTTGGGGGCGTTTACGAAGGCGGGGCCATCGTGTCCTCGGAATCTGCCTGCGTTCAAGACTCCAATACGAGCGATAGCTCCTAACAAATGCTTTGTTTAATCTACACAGGGAGCCGACAATGAGACGGCCAAACACATTCGAGAGCTGTGGAGCCAAAGGTCAGGATGGCTGCTAGCGAGGGCTATGCTATAGCCATAGTAGTCCTTCTACTTGGCGTTGGGAAGCAGTAGCTGTATGGTAGGTTTTTAGTCCAATTGGGCAACTAGCTAGCTAGTAGCCTGGTACTGGTTTTTCCCTACTAGTGATTTCGTAGCAGAGGTTCGAGTTATATAGGCCTATCAGGGTATATTGATAAATATACATGATAGGATAACGCATCTTGAATTACATCACGTATGTACCTTGGGCCTGGTTTAAGGGACAGGTAGTCCCCAAAAGACATTACTTGCCCTGGCGACCTAATCTCGTGAGTTCTTTGTTGTGCGAGGCACCGACACGGCTGATTTTCTCCGTATGACTCGACGAGGTATACTATTCCAGGGGCAAACCTGGAAGCTGCGGCCCAACGCTCCAACCGACTTGCAATTATTTCCATCAAATGACGCTAAACACAGGACAAGACTCGCCTTCACTAATAAAGTTGATTTACACACATCAGACTGGTCCGGCGCCGAAGCTCCGTGCCCAGCAGAGCCGGGTCGACGGCCTCGGGCGTAGCCCCTGCACCATGGGGCACTGGGTTTGCCAGGGATTGAACAACGGGAATTTGATTTTCAGCCAAGTAATGGCATCTAGCTGGCTTCCTACAGTTGCTGCGTTGAGTCTAAGCATGGCCCTAAGCACATGTCTCTCCCTTGGAGAGTTTGGTTTCACAGTCCTTGAGCGCAGTCAGATTCCCCAGAGCCAGTTGACATTTTGCATCCTTCTGGCACGTCTCTGCGCGGTCTGTGCACTCCGTCATGTGATATCCTTCGGCCGCGCAGAGTTGGTTTCTGTCGATACATTGAAAGAATTGCTGCATCGTCGCGGTGGCCGGCACTTGGCCGGTGCAGCGACGAAACGCAAGTTCGCAGTCCTTCTTGCTTTCGTTGTTGTTGCAGTAGTCTTTGATCTGTTCGTACTCGGACTTGGGCGGCTGGGCGGCCTGTTCGTCGGCCTTGTTCTCCGTCTGAGAACCAGGCTTGGGACAGGCAGACGGCGCCGCGAGGGCGGATCCGGCCAAGAATGCGACGGTGAAGAATGCGGCTTTCATAATGACTGCTTGAAATCGACGGAACGCGACCGAGTTTGTACACAAGAGGAGTTTCTTCGTAGTGATGGTACTTGATAGTAATAGCAAGCTAAGTGCCCCAAATCGAGTGATGCTGGTAGCTAGCAGGTTGGGGACATTTTGTAGTCAAGTCGCCTATGTCTTTTTTCCCCCTTTTCCCTTTCCTTGGTACCGCGTTGGCCGCGCATGCAGTCATGTCTTTTGTCCGCGTCACAGAGGAGCTTCGAGTCGTGTTCTTATTAATACCTTATGCGCTTTAATTAATGCTTGATGCGCATTATCAATGCATTGTCCACGTCTTGTGTGGCATAGTAACTTATATTGGGGGCAAAAAATACCGTGGCGTGACCACGTCTATTTTTTGTAGTGTGATTTCGTATGATTTCTTTGGTACCGATCCACTACTAAAAATGATTAGATTCGACTTTTAGCACAAATGTGAATTCGCATGAAATTATATATAGGTTTAATATATATGCATGACAGAGCAATTTATTACGTCACGTACAGACCGGGTAGTTGGGTCCAAATTGTGGTCATCGTATTACGCGTAGAATTCGTCGAGTACTAAGCAAGATGTCGTTACTAGAAGATGTATTATATGAAGTGAGCTTCCTCCTTTCTACAGTCAGAGTTGACCTTTTAGGGTTGTTTTATCAAGTGGTAATACGTCTTGACCAATTTGTAGCCCAACCAAGAATTTGTTCCATAGCTAGCGGAAATTAAATTCAATGTGGTGACAGAGTAATAGTTATAAAGGCGCCCTGCCCAGCTGAAGTGCCACGATTTAGCAGCTATGGATCGCATTGGACAGTGGCATTAGTCCTTGACTGAAGCTATCTATCGAGGGATTCGAGGCCTCTTTTATAGTTGACGATGACCCCGAATAGCCCGGTTTTTCACAGACCTCTTGAAACAGCCTGTGTAGCAGCTAGTGTTTTAATTGCTATACTATATTCTGCAGTTCCTTTTATGTAGGTGCTGTATACATGGCGACTTTTACTACACAATCCGCATGATTCGTAATTCTATGCCATTTAGAATAAAAAGAAAAAAGAAAAAAGGTCCTCCGAGAGAGGTAGATCAGCCCATTTTCTCCACTTTCCTCTTGTCTCGCTTTGGTCAAGGGAGTTGGAAATGCGCGGACGCTCCAAAGTAATTAATTAACTTGTGACATGAAATTGCCAAGGGTGCTACCAGCATGTAAACTCAACATTTCCTTTTGGACGGCCATGCTCTGCCGGGCCCAAGCCCTGGGTAATTGGAGTTGCCCCGTATCGAGTCATGCCTCGATCAAGATGTCCTGTGACAAGGCCTCGGTGAGGGCTTGGAGCAATAGCTCAATTCAGCTTTCATAACAGTCTTTGCTACCAGAGATCGTTGGTTTTCCCAAGGCCTCGAGGGAGCCGAGGTCTCTATAAATACAACAAGTCAGTGAGTGTTATGCCCCAAGTCCCATGATGATAGCCCTCGTGTACTAGTGTGACACGAGCAGTCATTTCGCAAGGCCAGCACATGCAAGGGGGCGAATACAGAAATAGAGGATACGCTGCCAGATGCGTGGGCTGTGATTTTCCGTTCAACTACCAGCTTACTTCCATGCCAATGATAGATTCACGAATAATGTCCGCGAGAAGACAGCGCCAGCATACAAAAAAATCGGCACGCTCTGTACAGCTACTCGTCCGGCTCCCAGGCCAATTCCTCGTCTCGCTCTCAGCCACTTTCTTGTCTGCAAAAGCCTCCATAGCCACCCTGGTCTGCTCATAAAGCAGCTCCAGTCTTTTCATCCAAGCATCTCCAGGGCCGGAACTGCCATCATCTCCGAAAAACCGCGGGTCCAATTTCTTCCAATATACACCGTCAAACGCGAAGTTCCTTCGAGCCGCGTAGACTGTCCAAAAGTCGCCGCTAGCCCAGCTCTCGCGCATCTTGCCAGAAAGCCGCTGCTCCTCTTGCAGCTGTCCAGAGGCAATAGAGGCATCTTCACAGTCCATCACGGCTTTCAAAAAGGTAGTGAGACGACGCTCATACTGCTCTGCCCAGTCCTCTAAGCCCTTGACCCAGTACTCTGGCTGTTCTATAAGCAGCCACCAAGGAGGAGCAAAGGTAAATTCTCTGGGCGCCGCATACGAAAACTCCCAGTCTATGACGGCAACAATTTGCAATTTCGCGTCAAGCAGTATATTAGACGGGCGAGGGTCGTCGCACCAGAACTTGAAGGGCCCTTTGTCATACCGGTCATCAGACACAAGCTTCTTCTCGCCAGCGAGCTTCTGGAAGAGCTGTCTCGCTGTATATTTACGCTGGCAGTCGGCCCTGGACTCGATTGCATCGTTCCGTTGGTGGGTTAAGTGATCAACATGTAGCCTTGCGAGGGCTTGAAAGTAGTCTAACGAGGTCTTGAATGTAGACGTGGGTAGTTTCGCTCGCGGGAAAGTTCCTGTCCTGACCAACTCATTCATAGGCATTGATAGTGGGCGCCATGTCACCTCCCATGACCATTCATCCGTCTCTTCTAAAGCCCCTATCAAAGGAAGCTCCAACTTGGACAGCTGAAGGAGGATATTTGCAACCTGGCGATACAGCATTTCGAGCTTTGCTTCGTCGATATTGGGGTCTGGAACTGGTGGTATATCAGAAGTTAGTCCCGGTGTGTTGAGTGCCGCAGTCATATTCATGGCGTGGTTGATATAGTCCATGATTATGAATGGCCCTATGCCAAGGGGACTTTCTTCTCTTGTGCCCCAGTGGAGGATAAAGGGGACCGGAATAGCGGTGTGGTCCTGGATGTACCTTATCGTGGCGACTTCGTTTTGGATTTTCTCTTCGGGCAACATTGTCCTACCCGCCTTGGCGAAGCGTATCACGGCCGAGCCGCCATCTCAGTACTTTAAGCGAAACAGGGCGTTGAATCCGCCCGCTGCTAGAGGGCCAATTTCCTCGGGGACGCCCTGGCGGTGCTTCGCGACGAAGTTTCCAATAGCCAGCAAGGTCGAATACGTCAAGAGACTCTCGCGCCACTCTCTCTCGGTACGGTCGCTTTCTTCCCAGGCGACATCGTCGCCTTGCATCCACATGGTGCTATGAGGTGGATAGGGGACCAAGTGACTCCTCTCCTCCCATGCTGTTTCTGCGGGTTACACGCGCGTCGCATACCCTTGCCAAAGCCGACTGGGCAAGCTAAGCGCCGCTGCCGCCTGGGTTGGTTGGTCGCAAGTCAACCTGCGCATTGTGGTAAACCAACCAACGTCACTGGCCAGGGTCTCATCGTGGGCGGAATTTGCACAATGTTATTCATTTCAATTCATGTACTTGGCTGTGTATCTCGCTTCAGTACAGCAATAACCTGGGGAATTGGCGAGTGATGATCTAGCGCCGCTTTGTAGCACATCTATAACATTCCCCACGGAAACACAAATCAAAACTATTCCACCAGGTCGCTCACGTCATCACTTGGTTCCTTGTACGATCCTCCCTCGGGTCGAGCTCCTCGTGTAGTTTCTTTAATGATGTTGGACTTGTCAATGCCATCAACCATGTCTTCCTCTGTCAAATGTTAGCTAATTTTGACAACATCTTGGGTGATAGTAATTGGATCAACATACGCAGTTCCGGGTTGTTGTGAACTGTCTCATCTATGTCCTCTTCGGGGACATCCGACGGAAGGGGCTTGACATCCTTGACGTTGGAGCTGACGGGCTCGTCGTTGAGAAATTTGGCATCGTCTGCGTTGGGGGCCATACTGAAATGAATAGGCACGATGATATTTGACTAAGTAATCAATGTGATATTTTGGTATCAACTTGATTCGAGCAACCGCTACTAAAGTCGTTGAACATTCACACACTGCTGAATGTTGAGAAGCTTATATATACTTTCTACAGTTGACGTGAGCCATGGCACCGCTGCGAATCGGTCGCAAATCAATCCGGTCTATCAGCCAATACCGATCAAAGGAGTCGATCGCGATCAGACTCTATGATGATCTACATCACCCCAGGGAAACAGATCGATCGACATCCAACCTTCCAGCTTTGGACTTGCGCAAGGCGCCAGCTTTTACGCCGTTAAGTGAGGACTTATGATTAGTTATTGAATCTATATGCTTTTCTTCTGCCCGTTCATCATTCACTATTCACCGGTTGACTGGGTGCATGTCTTGACGGTGGATCATATCGAGCTAGCGACAAAGCTTAGTACGTAGATCGGCCTGGAAGTGGTGACGAATTGAAAACGGGGCGGCGATCGAGACGTTTTACTGGGCGGTTTCCATAGAGTACTAGTGCGAGTACAACTTGCCTTTTCCCAACTGAGGGTACCGTTGACATGTATTCAACCTCTGACGCACTGCACAAACACGGCTGTGACGCTTACAGGTATGTCATCGACTGGGTTTCTCCACAAGTATCTACTCACCCTTGAGGGTGTTTGCTAAGAATAGGGCACTATAGCTTATTAGATGAGTATTAGATACTTCTTTATACACTGTTTCAGGGCATAGATGCACTTGTAGCATTTCTCTACTTATAATGCACTATAATAGCTTCAGTATGGTCTAGGCAATCCGTTTCAGTGTAACTAGTAGACCAACAGACGGCAGCAGCCAAGGCTCCCATTCAGCTCTGGTTGAGGGCACTCTTGCATACCCGTCTGTGTATTCTCGCGAAGTGAGTTCCCAGCCCATGAACAAGCCGGGCGTCACAAGGGTAGCCATTGACGTACATTTAGTGAGGTAATCAGGCCTAGTCCCAACAGACCGGGACAATACGTTTAGTAGGCGGGCGAGTGCGGTACTTGGTTCTGTGTCAGTCTGTCATCAAAACGATTCCGGAAACCTCAGCCACCCTGAATGCCGAAGTGTGACAGGGGCTCAGTGATGGCTTGGAGCAATAACTCGACTCATCTAATGACAGTCTCTGGTTTCAAAGGTCCTTGGTTTTCCTCAAGGCCGAGGGACCAAGGTCTCTATATATACAAGAGGTCGGTGAGGGTCTTCTCTCCTAGGTCCCGTGATCATAGCCCTCGTGTAGCCGTGTCCAACGGTGCTACATTTGCCCTAGATCCAACACAGAGTGACATCTAGAGCCGCTGTCCTGTCCTCGGGCCAAGTGAAGGAGACATTGGCTCAGAACGGCCTCGGCAACGAGGGCTGGCATGAATCATCATAGAGCATATTATTCATCAACAGTCCTATACAGGCGTCGGCGCGCGGCAACGGTAAATTCCCGCCGCTCTAGTCATGTCGACTGACTCGGCCAGCTCGCCTAACGAGCCAAGACTCTGAACACGAGGTCCACGTTGACCAGCTCCCGTGTTCGGTTCCACAGAAACTTGTCGCAGTCCAGCCACTATACCCGGCACGAACATCAACAGATGAGCCCCTGCGCAGCAGACCATCAAAGTAGCAGGTTCTTATGCCGCCGAGCCCGGCTCAAGCAAGCTAACCAGTTCCTGGGTGTATATTGAGGCTATACTCCGGCTCCACTACCGACGAATTTGGGGGTTGGCACCGGGTAATATGTGGCATATAAATTATGAACCAGGTCCACATGGGTTAATTTAATTAATCCACGCGAGGAGTGTGATCGAACTCGTGAGACCACCCCAGCCAAGCATGAACATTGAAGACTGTATACACTTGGAGCATCGTGTGAAGACGACATGGGCAGGCTACAAGATGCTAATTAGAAGTATATAAAAGACACAATACCAGTTCGACTCGTAGAGAAATAGACGCAGACGCCAAGTATCATTGCTCACCACTCATTCTATAAATTGTCGTCTTTCCATCACAACCAGTCTATATTGACTTGATTTTCACGCTCTTGCAAATCAGCAAGCCCCATCCACAGATTCATCATTCGTTTTGTAAATACAATGCGTCACTCGTACGCCTCTGCCCTACTTCTCGCGGGCCAGTCTCTCGCGGCGCCCGTAGACAGCGCCAACGAGGCTCCCGCAGGCCAGAACACGCCAGCCGGCGTCCTACAGCTGCCTCTGGTCCCCGTTACCCCTGATCCGCAAGACGCCAGCCTGTCAAAGCGCCAGGCCCAGGGAGACTTGAATATGTACCGCTTTCTCGGCCTCCGGCCGGTAGTAGGCTTCGGCATGCCCCTTGAGATTGGCACGCCGGCGCAGACCGTCATTGTGGAACCAGACACCGGGTCCGACTTATTCTGGGTGCCCCAGGTGCGCGCCGGCAAGGTCAGGGAGGAGCCTGCTTCGGTCTACTTCGACAAGTACCGCAGCACCAGCAGACGCGAGCTCAATAAGCAAAACCTCTCGCGATACGGCGGGAATTAAATTATCGTCTGGAACATGAGTGCGGACGTGGTATCCATGAGAGGTACGTTGTTCCGTACATTCAGTCCCGGAGCTCCTCCGGAAAAGAAGGGCACAGAACCTAACACCTCGGTACAGGCCAGTCGCTGGGCGAAATGCAGTTTGGGGTCGCCAACCTGCAAGGACCTACTAAAATAGGACGCGTCGTCGGCATCCTCGGACTGAGAGAGCCCATTCCCAAGAACCCGTACGCCAGCGAGTTTATCCTGAAGAAGATGCTAGATAGCAAGGTGATTTCCGATGCTGCCTTTAGCATGAGTGTGGATGAGAACGGCAAGGGAGCTATTACCTTTGGCGGCTACGATACCAAAAAGTTCGCGGGCCCGCTTGAGAAGTTCCCGTTTGCTTCTCAGACATCAAATAAGTAAGTGATGACAAGGAGAAGTCTAGAAAACTTCAAGACTCTGTCTCGGGGAGACGGGCCGGGAGACTAACCCTTCGTACGTTCGCAGCTACGTCGTCAACATGAAGTCAATCTCGGTGTCTGACAGCACCCATGCCAGCCATGTCATTCCGGACCAAGGCCTGACCATAGGACTCGACACGGGGTCCCCGGCCATCGCGATGAAGAAGGCCATCTATGACGAGGTTGGGAGGGCATTGGGAGCCACAATTCCAGAGGGCAGCTCCGTGCCGGTAATTAACTGCACCTTGATGCAGGACGCCCGCATCACGCTGGCCATGAACGACAAGGTGTCCATCAGCATCCCAGTCAAGGACTTTGAGATGGACGTTTTGAAGCTCAAGACGGGAGGCAACTGCCCGGTGGCGATCATTTCGAGAGACTTACCTGCTGGTAAGGCAAGCCACGAAGAACCTTACTTGTACCTGGACTAATGTTGCGATTTTTTCAAGATATTTGGATTGGCGGTCATTTCCTGCGCAGGGCCTATGTCGTCTATGACTCGGCTCGTAAGAACATCCACGTGGCTCGGGTTGGGAACTGCGGCTCCAACGTGGTGGCCATCAACGGCGGCGTTCCCAGCGGGCTTGTCGGCGAGTGCGCCGAACAGCCGCTCGGCCCGATTCGCGCTCCGGATGCGCCTGGCGACCATTAAGTCGATGGTGGGAACGGCGGCTGGGGCTTGATTCTGCCCCCAGCCTAGCGGCTCCGCAGGTTTCCGCCGGCCAATTTAATTTTAGCTTTGGGAGATATGTTATGTCCATGTTTTGACCGCTATTGATGTCCGCTAGAATTAAGATTCTGCCACCCCTTCAACCCCTCCAGCGAGCCGCCAGGCCCCATGTGACCGACCAGTGACCACATGCACCTTTAATGTCAACTGGGACATGGGCTACTTTGCTCCCCCAACGCAAAGTGAAGGCAGAGTGAACGCCGAGTTCTCCTGCCTACATCATTTCGTCTCCATTTCGTCTTGTGCTCGGCGTCGTGCTCTCCGGAATTTCCAGCGCAAAAGCCGCCCTCTGTGCCTCTCAGACCATTGGCGCCAACAACTGGCGAGCATGGAACCGAACCGTGCCTGGCATGACCCAGTCGTTGAAATATACAGCAACCTTATAACCCCCGGGGTACGATGCTTTGCAGAGGGATACGACCTAGCCAATCGCCGCTGGTACTGTCTGAAGGTAGAAGCTGAGATCGAGGATAATGAATGGCTCTCATCAACAATTGCAGGGCATATTCGACAGTGTATTACGCCCAACATCAGGCGGAGCCACCGTGGAATACAGTCCGGATGAATGCAGAGGGTGACCAAGTAACTTTTGACTGCCAACCAAATGAAAACGTCGACAGACCAATCAGAAAGTCGCTTTCTTACGGGCACAAATGCACCGATAGACTGCCAACCACGGCCGTCGAAACCCTCCAGAACTTGACCTACATCAGCCGCTCAGCGGACCGGTGTACATGGCAGAACCAAGAGTGCGTCTTCAAGCGCATCGAGTTCGATGTTGATGTACAGGTTATCGAGGACGAGATTCGGACGCGCGAGGCTCTCATCCGCAGCATGGGTTCAATACCAGCGGCCCCGGTTCACAGCGAGATGGCCAGGCGCTTCTGCCTCGTCCCCATTATTGCCGTTGTCGTGGCCGACAGAAGGCCCTGGAAGTCCGGCTCGGTGGCAGGCATCCTGATGCCGTATGCCGGCGAGGATTTGGAAACTTTGGCCCGGAATAGCAACGACCTGCCGCTCACCCTAGCATGGCTTCTCGACCTGGTTCGCGGCGTCGGGGAGCTCGCGGCATGTGGTGTGCAGCATGGCGATATCAAGTACTGGAACATGGTGCTTGAGACGACGGGGCGGTTGGGGCTTATTGACGCTGGCTCCGAGGCTCCAGGGTACGACGGAGACGCAGGGGCTTTGGGGAGGCTGTTGCTTTGGTGTCTCGAGAATGCGCGGGCGTTGAGACGGGATACGCAGGCCAAGGCAATGGTGGTTGCAGCCGCGAGTGCGCTTGTCGATGGAGATTTCGATGGGGCCGTTGGCTGTTTGTCTGCGAGGAAATAAGTTGACCAAGGAGGATGAGGTTGGAAACGATGGATGAATAGGGCAGTGTAGATGATGCCAAATGTCAACTGGTACGCCGTACGGAGCTGCAGCCAATATCAGTTCCCTGCACTTGCGGGTCCACCTTGACATGAGCAGGAAACGCTAAAATTATGTCAATACATGTAATACCTACCTACCTAGGTACCTACCTAGGTAGGTAGGTACTTAAGTAGGTATTTGCATGTACATACGTTACCCTAATGCCGGGCCTCGGTGCACAATTATACAGACATTGTCGCTGTGCTGTTTGCTGATTGGACTGCACCTTGTCATCTAGATTTTCATCAGACGGGCGCGACATCATTTTGCCATTTAGTTTGTAGCCTCCAATTCGCCCAAGGCGCAATGTCAAGTCGGAACAAGCTCATTGATGTCATTTCATTACTGACTTGATGAGGCATCTGCAGGGCCCTGCGATCGACACTGCAAGAAAGCCGGCCCGCCATCGCAAGCTCGTGGCCTGACCCCACCATGTCGCCATTTCCTTTTTTTCCATGGCATCGAGTATCATTCTCATTCTCGGCTCGGAGCCTCAATTGCCCCGCCACCAAAACAAAGGGCCAACTTGTCCGCCGTCGTCCGTCATGACAACCTTTGAAATTCGGATCAACTGCCCGCCCTTGCGCGAACTCGTCCTTCACACGGGCTCATGGCTCTTTCTTTGTGATGATGAGGCGTGAGCGCCTTGTCTGAAGACCGGTACCTGACATTTGCAACATTGAAGGGTCCTGGTCCCACTTCCACATAAACTCTCAGCAGATTTATTTCTTCACTTTTCTTCGCTTTTTATCGTGCGCAGGAAATCCTGTCCCTCCACCACCGCGGCCAGCAGTGAACTTGCAGGCGTTCTTATCCTGTTCTTGTGCAATATCCCACGGTTATTGCTTAGCTTCTCCCTCCTGCCGGAGACGACATCACCCAGAGCCCGTGTCATGCATCCCGCGGCGGAATCCGAGCTGCGAGGCCAAAACGCCGACGGCGTTGCGTTTCGCGCGAAGCCGCACCACGTCCATCGAACCTGGGCGAGGACCTTCTCCTCGATCCCCGAGCTCTACATCCAGCCAGAGACCCTCGCCGAGGTCGAAAAAGTTGTTTCTCTCGCCCAGACATGTCGCCGGCGCATCGTCACCACCGGCTGCGGCCACTCGCCCTCCAACATCACCTGCACTTCCAGCTGGATGGTCAACCTCGACCGCTTCAACAGGATCCTCGCCGTCAACTCGGACACGGGCCTGGTGACCATGGAGAGTGGCATACGGCTGTACGCTCTGTGCGAAGAGCTGGAGCGCCACGGTCTGGCCATGCCCAATTTGGGAAGCATCAACCAGCAGTCCATTGCTGGCGCTATTTCGACGGGAACACACGGGAGCAGTGTGCGCCATGGCCTCATGTCTGAAGATGTGCTGTCTCTCAGAATCACACTGGCCAATGGGACAACGGAATTCTGCTCTGCCGAGTCGAATCCGGAGCTGTTTCGAGCCGCGCTTCTATCTCTCGGCGCATTGGGCATCATCACCGAGATCACCTTTCGCGCGGTCCCCGCCTTCAAGCTCAAGTGGACGCAGACTATTGACACCGACTACAAGCTCTTCAAGAGATGGCCGCTTGACCTGTGGACGCAGAGCGAGTTTGTGAGGGTGTGGTGGTTCCCCTACACGAGACGGGCCGTCGTGTGGCAGGGAGACAAAACCACGGAGCCCGAACAGGATCCCCCAGTGAGCTACTATGACGGATCTCTGGGATACTACGTCTACCACAACTTGCTCTACCTGGCGCAGTTTGCTCCTCGCATCCTCCCCTGGGTCGAGTGGTTCGTATTCGGCATGCAGTACGGCTTCGCCAACGGGTCGGCCACGACCGCCGTCCAGCCGAGCCGAAAAGCGCTTCTGATGAACTGCCTCTACTCGCAGTTTGTGAATGAATGGGCAATTCCCCTGCACAGGGGCCCCGAGGCGCTGCGACGACTCGGCTCCTGGCTGAACCGCCTCACCCCCGACGACCCGGACTACGTCCCGCACAACATGCCCTTCTCGGCCGACGGGCTGTATGTGCACGCCCCGGTCGAGGTGCGGGTTAGCGACACGAGCCTCACTTCCAACCTCCGTCCCTACCTGGACCCAACTGTCCCCGACGGCCCGACCCTGTATCTCAACGCCACCTTGTATCGACCGTACTGGCGGGACCCGCCGTGCCGCGACCGCTACTACCAGGCGTTTGAGTGGTTGATGAAGGACATGGGGGGCCGGCCTCACTGGGCCAAGAATTTTGAGACGTATCGACCTGATATCGAGGCCATGTACGGCGAGAGCTTGGAGGCGTTTAGGAGGATACGCGACGGCGTTGATCCCGAGGGCATGTTTGTCGGCCCATGGCACAGAGAACGCATCATGGCACATCTTCCAGGGTCCAAGCTTGGGCTGGAAGAGGTGGAGGTTTCAAGAAACAAGACTGCGGGCGGCGGTCTAATGATGTCGGGACATGTTTGAGGGGTTGATAGATGTGGCCTTGGCTGCCTGATTGAAGCTTTTTCCCTTTTTTTTTTTTTTCCTTTTGTGTTTATTGCATGTGCAATTTTTATTGCATTAGCGGGCGGAATAGGTCTTTTACGACGAGACGGACTGTATATAACGATTGCTGAGCATCAATGCACGTAAGCGCGCAGGACATGCATCCTGCGTCAGAACACGCCAAGTTATGGTTTGGTCATTTATAGTGTAGGCCTTTTCGATGATGGTGTGCCTTTGTCGAGTGAATTTTGTGCCAAAGTCGGCAGTAGTTGTAACGGCAGTCGCGTAGGTCGCGTCGTAGGCGAGGACACACAGCATCGTCAGCCGCACTTCTCACCTGAGCAGGGCAACAAGAAGTTGTCGTTGCGATGAAGGCCCATTTCCGGATCGTGTGGTCTTTAAGCCGCTACCTTTGGGGGACGAAGCCTTGTTGTATCTCCAGTGTGAAGAGCCGGGGAGCACATTCTGTGCCCAAAGCTACATTAGAAGCCGAGTTTACGGGCCAAGTCCCATGTAGGGAGGCGCTGGGAGGTTGTAGCGTAGGGCACCAGTATCTCCATCGCGAAAGACATAGCCAGAAACGTAACCAATGCAGTGCCACATGGCGACTTTATTACGCGATGGGTGATGTTGCTCAATCCTGCGACAACCATTGAGCCGACGACGAATAAATGGGGGGACTTTAGTATGCAGTGCAATATCATTGGAAGGTTCCGCTGCACATCCTCTTCCACCTCGGCTCTGAACTTTGCTCCAAACTTGGAAATCATGTTTCAATATTGCCAGCACCCACTTGGCCACCTATGCGCCCCAGGAGAAATTAAGGTTCCCTTGGACACGATGGGCCCTTTTCGGTAGTTATTCGGAAATGGTAGTCTGGCTGCTTTTACGCACACATGGTGTTTTGCACTTGGCATGTATCTCAGGTAAAATCCAAGATGGCTCGCCGTGCGCCATGCCATGCGCATGCAGCCGAGACAACAGGTCGGGGGCCTGGTGATGCAGACAATCCCGCCACGTTGTTCAGCTGCGACGCAGATGTCTAGCCAGAACACCTCTTGCTTCAATTGTAACTGCTCAGCAGGTGGGAGCGCATGAAAAGGGCACCTGGGCTGAAAGGTCGGCCATTGGCCCTGCACTTGCACCACGGTGCTGCAAGATGTGATGCAACCCAGCAATTCGATTTCAACCGAGTACCAGGACCACCTTCAATTTGGCTCGTTGTTGGCTACATGTGACAGAAAGCTGTTGGACGAATTAGGCGTTTTCTGTCAAGCCGGTCATTTGCTTTTGGTTGTTATGCTAGTTTCTTACAGGGCTACGAATTGGGCTCTTGGTGGCATTTATGCAAAGGTATCACCATCAATACAACCACTTTCTGCAAGACGGTTATTAGCCTAGTACATGCCAATTAAAAAAAAAAGAAAGAAAGAAAGAAAGAAAGAAAAAGGCCACATCACCAACCAGTCTCAAAATCACTCCAAGACTCAACTTGAAAAGCGGTTCCGGCCACGAGCACGTCACCGCGCTCGTTGGCTGAAATCCGGCGGTACTTGAGCCGAGCAGGGCATGCATGGCTGACGATGGGCTGATGGCAACCGGTTCCGTCGAGACACTGCCTCTCGAGTCTCCACTTCCGGTGTGGACTTGGCCGTGGCCCCGAGGCCAACACGGGAGCGGGTAACCGTTGCCCCGAGTCAATGTTGACCGTCGGAACCGGGAAACGGCTTGGCGGCGGCAACCCCAAAACGGAAACCAAAACGCCGAGTTGCGCACTCTACAACCCCCTCCACGGACAGCTGGCGGTGCCTTGCATCTAGGCCCCATGCTCAAAACTAATATCAAATCTCAAGAAAAATTCATCAACGGCATCGTCCGTCCCCACTCCATCGTCGCCCCAGTCCGACGCCGCGCAGGTGGACCACGCAAACATTTCCACCCTTCCCCTTTTGTTCACAAGCATTAGCCTCCAAGTGTCGAGGTCAACGCGGCCATGGAAACGAAACATCTAGCGCCAAGCGCAAGAAAAAAAAGGTCGACATGGCCCCATAAAGCGCGGCCTCGCAAGACTCTCAAACTCAATGCTGTCAGTCCCGGAATCAACACGCGGCCGTGGACGACCAGCCTTGCGCGCCGCCACGATGCTTGGTGAGCCCGGGGTTTCCATCCGTCTGGTGTCTTTTGACGCGGGCTTGCGGACAAGGTTTCCGTTGGCCCCGTCTGACGGCGACGGTGATCCCTGCGGGCCTGTCATTATATCGCGACGAATATACTTGGTCATCTGTGCTTTGGAGAAATAGGCATCAAGACACCCTGTCTCCTTGCCTGCATTCCACCATGTTTTCCAACCCCTGAGGAACATTTTTTTTTTTTTTTTTTCGATTCCGCTCTAGACCTAAAGTTTTCCTTTTCCTTTCTCTCTTTTCACCAAATTTGCCAATTTACGGGGTTGGTAGTAGAAGGGGAGAACAAACAAATTACAACTGGGTGTAAAACCCATTGGTGCTCGGATAATGGCGCATACGGACAACTCGTTTGGTCCGAATCTACCGGGTGTCTTTGACTTTACCATTCTCTTCGAGCAGAGCATCCTCTCCCTGCTACCCGCATGCATCTTCATCCTGGTCGCGCCGTTGCGCACTTGGACCCTCGTGCATTGTGATACAGTTGTGTGCTCGCGCAAACTGTTCCAGGCAAAACAGGTGCGCGCTTATTGTTGAATTCCATCAGGTCATCACTGATATATATGTATATATACAAAAGAAAACCTTTTTCTA